>NC_086172.1:116938346-117576513 GCF_023053635.1 Elgaria multicarinata webbii
GTTATGAGTTGAAGTGAGCGTTTTACTTCTTCTCAGAGCTGTTGGTGGCTGTCTTGAACTGGCAGCTACTTCCCCCTCCCCCGGGCACGTCCCCCTATTGCTGGTAAAAGACAGATATAGCCTTTTTTTTTTAATTCTTCTTGCTGTTTATTGAGCAACACTGCTGCTTTTAATTCCACCCCTCCTTTGTTTATTGATTGATTTATTCCATTTTCTATGCATTACTGGCTTATCCTTGGCTCCCTTCCTTATGCCCCCAGAAATGCCAGCTGCATGCCTGCCTGCCTTCCCTCCCTCCTCCCCTGCCCACCTCGCAGGGATGTTGTGTGTGGGGTGCCCGATTTTCAAAAATTCGCCAAAAATCAGGGGATGATGGGATTGCCTTGAAACTTGGCGTGTGTGTGTATACGCCCATGAGGTGTCATGGTGCCAAACGTGAGGTTTCTAACTTCAACGGAAAAAAAGTTGTTTACTTTTTTAGCTTTCAATGCAACCCTATGGGGGGGCAAAAACGGAGCTCCGGATCCGGATCCGGAGCTCCGAGCGGAGCGGAGCGGAAGTGGGCGGAGCGGGGGCGGGGCGGAGCGACCCGCTCCGAAAAATGGCGGATCTGCAAGTGAAGCGGAGCGGGGGGTCCGTGCACACCCCTACTTTAAAGTGCTTTAAAAGCACTAGTGTAGATCCCCCCACCCGGTTCTTTCTTTAGAACAGGGATGAGTCACCAGATGGGACAAACTGCGGGCTAGTTTGTCCCTTCAGGCCAGCCCATCTAGTCCATGGAATCTCTGGTGAGGCCATGCTCCCTACCCAAACCCCTGGCCACCTGGGAATTAGAGGAGCAGTGGGAAAGAAATCTCTAACCTCTGATAAGAGATTACACTGGGGTTTCCCCTTACCTTTCATGCCACTCTCTCTTCCAAGTGGGAGTGTGCAAGGTGTGCTAAGTGCTTCAACCACCCCATGTCCTCCCTGATAAGGGAAGGTATGGGGCTGATGAAGCCTCAGGCTGCTTTGTGGCATGCTGGCTTCCTCTAGCTGAAGTATCAGGTGGAGGAAAACTGCACACTTGGGTGGTGCTTTCAGGAGCTGCATAAACTGTGTGCTACCTCTGAGGTCGGTGTCAACACCTGCAGGCTGAGTGCACTTCAGATTGGCTTCTCTTGCTTCCATGTGGAAAAGAGAAGGGCAAGCAAAGCTCCCTGGCTGAAAGAACAACTGGAAGAGCTCTAGTCAATGCTTCAAGACAGAGTTCTAAAGTGGGGATTTGCCCCTGATGTCACCAGTGGTGTTCTATCCCCTGACATCATCCAGCTTTGGGAGGGAGACCTGGGGTGTGTGTGAATACGGTTCCCCACCCTGCCTTAGAAAAATTAGTGACAGGAAGTACTGATCCAGACCTGTGGGGGGAGGTTTCTTTGAAAAACAACCCCTCCCCAATGCAGCTATTTGCACCATGAGAGCTTTTTGGAAGAAAATGGCATGAGGTAGAAATTAGGGCTGTGCAGTGCTTCGGACGAATGTCCAAATCTGAGCCGAGGCGGGCTGATTCAGCCTGCCTCGCCTTGGTTCCAAGGTGATTGAGGTTCAGTCCGAGGCGCCCCGAAGCCAAAGTTGATCAGGTCCAAAGCTTCGGAGTGCCTCGAGCTGCTTCGGAGCAGCACTGGGCCGCTTACCTGCTGCCATTGCATCTGCCTCCTCCTCACTCCTGCCGGCTGCCATCATCGATGCTGCTGCCACAACTGAGAAGAACCAGGCCAAGATTTTAAGTTTAGTACTTCTATGGCCACTGTAGTTTGGCCATAGAGGTACTAAACTGTTTAGTTCGTACCTCTATGGCCACATGCTGTGGTGGCCATAGAGGTACTAATCAGAGCCTCCGTGATATCTTAAAATCGTGGCCTGGTTCTTCTCGTCGGCATCATCAATGGTGGCAGGAGTGAGGAGGTGGCGGCGGCAATGGCAGCAGGTAGCAGGGAGAGTGGGGAAAGGGAGACTGGGTGCGCAGCCAGCACCCAGAAAAGGCCAAGTCGCCTTGGAAGGCCTGAATATCGCCTTGGCTTCGGCACTGAGGTGAGGCAGACAACCCCCGAAGCACCCCGAGGAGAATTGGGGCTGTTTCGGGGGCTCCGTATTGGCCTCCGAGCCAAATCGGGGGTCAGTGCACAGCCCTAGTAGAAATTATTCATTTGCAGTCTCAATCCAGATCAGCTCCTCCTCCTTCTCCTCCTCCTTTTTCTTAGAAAAAAAGAAAAAATATGGTCAATTCTAAGTTTTAACATGTCTGACGCAGGCTGCTTTTCTGTTGTAATTTCCACAGAAACTTCCAGCAGGCTTCCCTAAAAAGTGAGCTTGAGCAAGAATTAAATGTGTGTTATCAGACATAATAATAAATAAAATTACTTGATGAACAAGACAGAACACAAGCCGTTAGCCAAAGACTCCATGTGAAGCAAACAACAAATACATGCATACAGAATTATTGATTGTTTACCAATAATTCAATGAAACCATAAGAATGAATAAATAGTCTGACCTTTCTTCTTATAAAATGATTTGGAGGCAATAGTACCTGTTTGCTTCAGAGCAATGTAAAGCCTATGAGTGGGCCTCAATTAGGGGTGTGTGAATCACCAAAATCCAAGTTTGTCAAAGCTCTCCAACTTCCACCTCAACTCGTCTGACTCATCTCTGTATTGTCTTTGCATCTTCTTCTTCGTATGTATTTCCCCAAATGTATGCATCATGTGCATATTTTTAAAGATGCATGCATAATCTCCCATTGATTAAATAATATTTTCAAAAGTACACATTTTTCAAACACAACTTTTTTGTTGTTCCACAAAATGCATAACAAGGTCAGAAATGTGCAGATTTCCACCACAGATTGTGCTCAGGCATGTGTTCGGAGGTGCGAACCAGGTACATTCTGATCAAACCAAAATAAAACTAATAACTCATACCTCCTGCCCTCATTCTAGCTAAAAAAATAAATATTAAATTTGGGCTTAAAGTTAACCTTTTGCAGGATTGTAGATAGCAGTTTTATAGGATGCTTTCTGATGTCAAACCATAAGCATTCCAATCTGCTATCATATGAAACCGACAGTCTGTCCTGTTGGATGGGTGTGTTTTCAATTTAAACTTTTCCGTATCATATATGAGAATACATATGATGTTGCTTATTGGATTTTGGAGGGCAGGGAATCTGTTTCTCAACATTATCTTTTAACATTTTATTTAAAATACTATTATTAGCATCTAATAATCATATTACTAGGGTAACTTTGTTGCTGCTGTGAAAGCTGTCAGCTCTAAGCACATGGGGACTGACTTTATCCAAGCCACACTGGATATGTCAACAATGTGTTTTAATTTTCCTTTTAAAAAACAATAACATCCCTTAACATTCCTGGAAAGCCAAGTAAATGATCAAAATAGGATAGACAGGGACATCTCTTTGCTTTTTCTCTCATGCCCCAGCTTCCAACTGTCCATAAGGTTCCCTCTTCAACTGCCTAAGTGCTAACAGAGCTCTACAGTCAAATAATATCTCAGGAAGGAAGCCAACTCGCACTGCAGTTCTATCATCAACAGAGCCAATTAGAACAGTTTGGGTTGGATAAAGGTCAGATCTGCATTTCTCAAAAGGAAGGGGCCTTCTGTGAGAGGAATTGCTTCACACATGGAATGCCTTTCTGCCCAAATTTTGAGATTCCCCTTTCCCCACACACCACAGCTCACCCCATTCAGCAGGGCTACATGACTCTCTGTGTAGTATTTTCTGGGGGCTGGGAGGGGCTGCTGTGAGAAAGAAGGAGTGGGGAAATCTACTTCTGAGAGTGCAGTTGATTGGTTTCAATCTGGACCTAACCCTACATTTCTCTCCTTTCTTTCATAATGCCCAATATATCGCCTTATATTTCTTCCAGATAACTAGAATCTGTTGTGCCCAAAGTTTAATAAAACCCAACAATGCTCCTTCCACACCTGTAATAAAAATGTCACAGTTCCCCAATATTAATATATGTTCCCATTGTTTTTCTTTTAGTAAGCTGATTCTAACTGCATATTGTGGTGTAGCTTGGTTGTCTACTTTAATGTAGAAACATTACACAATACGAAAATGTATGACACCCTTCTTCAAGCTGGTGCCCTCCAGATGTGTTGGCTTCAACGCCCAGAATGGCAAATAGTTAGGAATGCAAGGAATTGCAGTTCAAACGTCTGGATGGCACCACGTTGGGGGAAGTTGATGTGTGGCATAATGTATACATATATGTAAATCTCTGATGTCAGATGAAATTGCTTCCAGTAACTTTTGGGAACCATAATGCAGAGCAATCACCCATTGAATACCCCTTAATAAATGGAGCATAGCATGGCAGTGAATTAATAAAATGTCAGGATAACTATGAAGCAGCCTTGGGTCAAGCTACCCCTATTAGGATGGCAAGGAGAGGGAAAGTAGTGATAACTCAAGAAAAAGAACGTTATTTGAACTGGCTTTTTCCAGCCAGGATTGGAAGAGCTGTCTATTTTGGAATTCAAAAGCAGATTGCAACTACCAGGACCTTCCTGCAAAGAATAAGTGGAGCCACTAAGGATCACCCATATATGTATCTGTTCTCAAGAGTTCTCATGAAACCAATATTTTGTCACTGACAGAATAGCAGCAACAGCATCTACAACTAAAACAACAACTTGTGACTCACAGACTCAGGGCATGGCTAGATGAGAGGGGTGGAGGGGGATGATCTTGCAATATGATAATTGTGAGATCCTTCCCCTCAGTCTACACGTGGTGCATGACATCCTATGAGGATGGAGGATGTCACGCCCGTCACTTTGTGTGTGTTTTTTGTTTTGAAGAGGAGCGCACGAGCACTCGAGTGAAAATGTAAGTGTGTCTTTTTTAAAAAATTTTTTTACTCTCGCTCCCCTTACCCCACCGCCGATGGACACGGAGCTCCTGAGGAGCTCTGCGCCCCATGCCCAGCTTCCAGCTCCTTGCAGCTACTCGCAAGAAGCCAGGATAAAAACAGGATGCCTGGCCACACATCCCGAGACTGCAGGAAAAGTAGGGATTAAAGGGTAGGACGATATCCCCGGGAAAGGGAGGGATCATACCTCCCTGCTCCCAGAATCACCTGTACATCATAGAATAGCAGAGTTGGAAGGGGCCTACAAAGCCATCGAGTCCAACCCCCTGCTCAATGCAGGAATCCACCCTAAAACATCCCTGACAGATGGTTGTCCAGCTGCCTCTTGAAGGCCTCTAGTGTGGGAGAGCCCACAACCTCCCTAGGTAACTGATTCCATTGTTGTACTGCTCTAATAGTCAGGAAGCTTTTCCTGATGTCCAGCTGGAATCTGGCTTCCTTTAACTTGAGCCCGTTATTCCGTGTCCTGCACTCTGGGAGGATCGAGAAGAGATCCTGGCCCTCCTCTGTGTGACAACCTTTTAAGTATTTGAAGAGTGCTATCATGCCTCAATCTTCTCTTCTCCAGGCTAAACATACCCAGTTCTTTCAGTCTCTCTTCATAGGGCTTTGTTTCCAGACCCCTGATCATCCTGGTTGCCCTCCTCTGAACCCGGTCCAGCTTGTCTGCGTCCTTCTTGAATTGTGGAGCCCAGAACTGGACGCAATCCTCTAGATGAGGCCTAACCAGGGCCGAATAGAGAGGAACCAGTACCTCACGTGATTTAGAAGCTAAACTTCTATTAATGCAGCCCGAAATAGCATTTGCCTTTCTTGCAGCCATACCGCACTGTTGGCTCATATTCAGCTTGCGATCTACAACAATTCCAAGATCCTTTTCATTTGTAGTATTGCTGAGCCAAGTATCCCCCATCTTGTAACTGTGCCTTTGGTTTCTATTTCCTAAATGTAGAACTTGGCATTTATCCCTATTAAATTTCATTCTGTTGTTTTCAGCACAGCACTCCAGCCTATCAAGATCACTTTGCAGTTTGTTTCTGTCTTCCAGGGTATTAGCTATCCCACCCAATTTTGTGTCATCTGCAAATTTGATAAGCGTTCCCTGCACCTCCTCGTCCAAATCATTAATAAAAATGTTGAAGAGCACTGGGCCCAGGACTGAGCCCTGCGGTACCCCACTCGTTGCCTCTCCCCAGTTTGAGAGGGTTCCATTGATAAGTACTCTTTGAGTCCGATTCTGTAGCCAACTGTGAATCCACCTAATAGTTGTTCCATCTAGCCCACTTTTGGCTAGTTTGTTAATTAGAATATCATGGAGCACTTTGTCAAAAGCTTTGCTGAAGTCAAGATATATGACATCCACAGCATTCCCACACTCCACAAGGGAGGTTACCCGATCAAAAAATGAGATCAAATTAGTCTGACAGGATTTTTTGCTGACAAATCCATGTTGGCTTCTAGTGATCACTGCATTGATTTCAAGGTGTTTACAGATTGACTTCTTTATAATCTGCTCCAGAATTTTCCCAGGGATGGATGTCAGACTGAATGGTCTGTAGTTCCCAGGTTCCTCCTTTTTGCCCTTTTTGAAGATAGGGACAACGTTAGCCCTCCTCCAGTCATCCGGTACCTCACCCGTCTTCCATGATTTTGCAAAGATAATAAACAAAGGTTCTGAGAGTTCTTCTGCTAGCTCCTTCATTACTCTCGGATGCAGTTCATCGGGTCCTGGAGATTTGAACTCATTCAAGGAAATTAGGTGTTCTTTGACCATTTGTTTATCAATCTCAAACTGCAATCCTGCCCCCTCAACTTCTGCTTCATTTTTTCCAGGGGGGTCATAGACCCGCTTTTGAGAGAAGACTGAGGCAAAGTAGGAATTGAGCACTTCAGCCTTTTCTTTGTCAACTGTTATCAATTTGCCATCCTCATTAAGCAGTTGAACCACCATTTCTTTCCTCTGTCTTTTACTACTCACGTATCTGAAGAAAGCCTTTTTATTGCTTTTAGCATCCCTCACTAATCTCAGCTCATTCACAGCTTTAGCCTTCCTGACGCCATTTCGGCACTTCTGTGCCACCTGTCTGTACTCTTCTTTTGTAGCCTGGCCTTCCTTCCACTTCCTATATGTATCCTTTTTTGTTTTCAGGTCATCTCTAAGTTTTTTGTGGAGCCACATTGGTTTCCTCCGTTGTTTTCTATCTTTTCTCCTTGTTGGAATTGTTTATAACTGTGCCTTTAAAATTTCCTTTTTAAAATACTCCCACCCATCCTGTACTCCTTTTCTCATTAGGCTCACTTGCCATGGGACCTTACTTATCATAGTTCTGAGTTTATTAAAATCAGCTTTCCTAAAATCCAGAGTACATGTATGGCTACACTCAACTTTTGTCTCTTTCATAATCAAGAAGTATGATGTGGTCACTTTCCCCCAGAGTTCCCGTAACTGCCACTTTATCCACTAAGTCATCCCTGTTGGTCAATATCAAGTCAAGGATTGCCTATCCTCTAGTTCCTTCCTCCACTTTCTGTAGGAGAAAGTTATCACCCATACATGACAGGAATTTCTTGAGAGGGATGCTTTTGGCAGTATTGGTCTCCCAACAGATATCAGGGTAATTGAAGTCCCCCATCACTACTACATCACACTTCCTTGAAACACTGGCAATTTGTTTCTCAAAAGTTTCGTCCTCGTCTTCTCCTTCATTGGGTGGTCGGTAGTAGACTCAGATTATCATGTTCTTTTTATTCCTTGCCCCATTTATTTTAATCCAGATGCTCTCGATGGGGCTCCCAGTCTGATCCGCCTGTATTTCTGTGCAGGGATAGGTATTTTTAACATATAGTGCAACTCCACCTCCCTTTCTATTTCTTCTGTTCTTTTTGAACAAGTTATATCCTTCAATTGCTATATTCCAGTCATGGGCGTCATCCCACCAAATTTCAGTTATACCTATCAAGTTGTATTTGCCTTCATGTAATAAGAGTTCAAGTTCATTCTGTTTGTTTCCCATGCTCTGGGCATTAGTATATAGACATCGAAGACCATGTGTTTTATAGTCTGGCTTTGTTCCTACATTGTTGCGGACACTATTTTGGGGCACTATGTGGACACACTATGTGTCCACATAGTGCCCCAAACTATGTCCAACTATATGGACACACAGGGACGATCCCAGGATGATCCCTGGGATATCGCCCTGTCTAGACATGCCCTCAATGTCTATCAAAACTGTGAAGTTAATAAGCACATTCTTAACCTCATATGTAAATATTATTTATGCATTTATTAGATTTATACATTTTTACATGAAACACTGGGATTTAGAGGTGAGAAAAAACTTATTTGGGGGATTTGTGTTGGCTGCATTATCTTCTTCTTCCCTTTTGTGCTGTGAACTGATTTGTAATGCAGTTGTGCTCCCTAACTAGGGATGAATGAATATGGGATGTTTTTGTTGAGGTTCTCTGATTACTTTGTTTGCATTACTGAATGTCGATGTCATCTTTAAAAAAAAAACCCGGAAAATGCACATTTTACAATACGCATTTGTGCAAGTGTGCATTTTTAGAACTGCACACTTCTATATCCATGTGCAAGTTTGAGAAACTGCAAAAAAAGAAATCCTAAGGATTGTGGTGCTCCTGGCTTTGGGGATTGTGAATGGGACCTCTTCATATGATTTGTGAAAAGGAATGAAATTCTTGCACATCCCTATCGCTACCCTCACTTGTTGGGGTGGGGTGATTTTGCTACTCAGACAGTAATCCAACCCTTGGTAATCTTAGGCTAAATTACTATGGTGTCATAATGAGGCTGCCTTTTGAAGACAGTTTGGAAACTGCAATTGGTCCAATTACAGCTCCAAGACTGTGAACTCAGTTTGGTCACATTACACTTGTGCTTTGCCAAATGTTCTCATTCCCAGTATGCTTCTGGACTTTAGAGCTCTTCACAGCTTGGAACTGGGATACACAAAGGAACAAAGTGGATCTTCAACAGAGGCCTTTCTTTGGGTATCCCCAGTATCTGAGATGTGGTGGATGGTTGAAGGAAAAAAGGCCTACTTGGTGGTGGCACCCTTAATGTTGAATTCCCTCTCACCAGGGGAGCTTACCTAGCACCTAGCTGTTGCCTTGTTGGCCTAAAATCTCTTCACTGGCTGCCAACTAGTTTCTGGGAGAAGTATAAAGTGTTGGTTATAACCTTTAAAGCCCTACATGGTTTGGGTCCAGGCTACCTGCAGGATCTCCTTCTCCCATACAATCCAACCTGCACACTCAGGTCCTCTGGGAAGAATCTGCTTCAGCTAGCAAGAACTAGATTAACAACTGTTTTACTCTGTACAGCACCATGTACATTGATGGTGCTATATAAATAAATAAATAAATAAATAAATAAATAAATTAATAATAATAATAATAATAATAATAATAATAATAATAATAATAATACCCAGAGGACCTTCTCTTCTGCTGCTCCCAGACTGTGAAATAGCCTGCTGGAGGAGACTCATCAGCTTGACAGTCTTTTAGCATTCAAGAAAGCTTTCAAGATTAATCTCTTCTTGCAGGCCTATCCAATAGATTTTAGGATATTTTTAGTATGTTTTTAGGATGTTTTTAAACAGTGTATGCCATGTTTTTAATCAGTATTTTGTGTATTTTATGCTTGTTGTTGTTCCCCGCCTCGATCCAATCGGAGAGGCGGGTAAGAAATATATTATTATTATTATTATTATTATTATTATTATTATTATCATTATTAGTCTTCCTTCCCTCCCCAGATTTTATATGCACATTATTTTTTATGATGTGTGGTGACTGTTTTAATTCTGGTAACTGTCTTTTATATTGTGATGTTTTAATGATTTTTTTTTTTTACTAACATTGTAACTTCTTGAATGATAACGTGGGAACTTGTTGAAGGGAAGGGTATAAATATAAATAAGATAGATAAATAAGGCCACCCTGAGGCAATTATAGGTATGGGCAAAATGGGTGAATGCTTGCCCTGCGGGTGCTCGCCCCGCCACTGCTCCTGCTTGCCTCTGTGAGCCGGGCCATGCGAGGCTCATGAGTGCTCATCAAGTGCCCACCCTGGCTTCTCTCCCCCTGTGTTAATGGTGGCTGCCACTAGTGTGAAAGGGGGAAATATGCAATTTCCCAAGTCTCTGGAAATCATGCAACCCCTCTCCCTGCAGTAATGGGGCCTTAAAGGCCTATAATCACAAGAGGAAACCCTTTAAGGCCCCCATTGGCATGGGGAGGAATGCAAGATTTCAGGAGCCTCTGGAAATGGTGAGTTTCCCCCTTCCACAATAATGGGAGCCACCATTAGCACAGAAGGTGGAAGTGCATGATTTCTGAAGGCTCCAGAAATTCTGTATTTTCCCCAGCCGCTATTAGCATGGAACAGAGAAATGCATGAGTTTGGCAATGACTGAAGGCAGCTGCTGAGCGCTCGTGGAGGGCTTGCAAGAGCTTGGCTGGGGGCTTACGCTCACACTGAGTGTGCCTTACTGGGTTCCTGATGGCAGGATGCAGGTCCACTGCCTCATGGAACCAGTTGGGCACTCATCACAACCCTAAAGGCAAACATGGATTGCAGTATGCTGCAATGTAGACAAAGCCTAAAGTTCATTTCCTGTGGATAGCCATCCTCTTGCTATTATTTAGATGTCAAATAGGGATATATCAGAATTCGTCTCAGTTCTGCTCTTTTAATCAACATTTACCCAGTTCACACCTTCTGGATCAAACTCAGATTCGGATGCAATCTGTAGTCAAAGACCATACATTTCCGAGCTTTTAATGTGACTTGCAGACCAAAATAAAAAGTGTTCGACAACATGTGCACATTTGAAAAATGCACATAAAAATGTGTACCTTTGAAAAGTGCACAAATAAGCTCTAATCAATGGGAAGAAGAATCCATACATTTCAAAGATGTGAATACTTGATGCATACATTTGGAAAAACATGTGCCAAAATGTGCATACTTTTGCACGTGAAAAGAAAAGAAAAAGCTAATATGTCCTCGAGCTGGAACAAGACTTGAGTAGGAATTCAGAGCACTTTGGCAAGTGCGAGTTTTGCTGATATGCACAACCCTGATGTCAAGCTGCTTATGGATAAACAGGTGACTTCATATCAGTGCCTAGCAGAGGATTATTCCTTTGTTAAGAGGCCTCCATTAATGTATGTTGGGACTCAACATATTGCATGTGGGTGGATGCACTGAAATGAATGCATGAAAATTACAATACATGAAAACAAGAAAGAAAAACTGCTTTCAGAGTGACAGGTTATCCTTCAAAGAGAACAAAAGCCAAATCATTTATGCCTGTAGGGGTACTATAAGTTATAATTTCACAGGGAAATTTCTTCCTGGTTATGTAAGTAGAGCCCAGCAGGATGAATCTAGAAACACTTACAAAATTCTTCCCATCCACATTTCTCCAAAGATTTTAAAGTTCCAAATTACTTATAAGAACATAAGAGGAACCCTGCAGGATCATGCCACGTGTCCATTGAGTCCAGTGTCCCCAAAGTGGCCAACTGGATGCACCCTGCCTCTGAATCTGGAGGTGCTAAAAAGCCATCATGACCAACAGCCATTGGAAGAGCCGTCCTCCATTGTTTTCCCCATCCCTTCTTTTAAAAAGCATCTAAGGTAGTGGCCATCACTAGGTCTCATTTCTTGTAAACAAGAAAGGATTCCATACACTGATTGTGTATTATGCGAAAAAGTTATTTCTTTTATCCTGAATATTTTTCATTCCTCTTTGATACTGGTTGTGGAGTTACACCAATGTGTTCCTGATCCACTGTTCTTCCATTTTCAGTTTCAGACTTTGCTCAGACTGACATGCTATGCATGCACAATTTGACACAGTTTCCCATTTGCATCTCTCTCTCCTCCCGCCACTCACAGATTACTGATACACTTTGAGTGCATATGCACCAGATGTAAGGTAACTTAATGAGATTTCCTTTGCTTTGATTGTGCTATACTCAGTACCCCTGATCTGCATAAGATCTGCTTCACAGACAAGTTGGATTAGAATCCGCACCACTTTGTGCTGCGCTCAGAGGAACGCCTTGTTCATTGACCCAGAGCTTGTATCCAATTAAGCTCTGTCCTCTTTACATTTGCTCAAAGGATATAAGAGACAAATATCAGAGCTAGATTTTCATTCCCAGTATGGTTTCTTGTTAGTCTGACCAAATATGGGATCTGTCCAATCTGAATAGGGTGGCAATCCAGAGAAGCTGAAGGGCAGCATGGAAATGCTCAACCAATGGAACCATAACTATATTTTGGTGCATGCACATCACCGAAGTACCAGTTGGAACATAGCATACTTTGTATAACATCCTTTTTCTAGCCTCGTGTGTTAAATCCTTCTTTGATGGGCCAATGTACAAAGTAAAAAAGGTAGATACAGGTTAACATGTCTTTTCTCTCTCTACATGTTGCATAATTTTAGCAGGGTTCACCATAGCATTAGGCAGATTGAGCTGACAGCTGCAGAGCATTGGAGGTGATGGAGAGGTGTTGGAGGACAAAGCTCTGTGTGGATCATGCTTGCACCTCCCAAGCGAGCCTCCTGGACTCAAGTGTGGTGGAGGAGGATAATGTCCTGAAGTGTGGTGGAGTCAGCCACCACTCCAGTAGTGTACATGGAACTGGGGTGGAAGGGAGGGCACCATCTTATCCTTTGCCTCAAGCAGCAAAATGTCTTGAGCAGAACTCGAGTTTAGGATCTAAACTTATAAACGGATTGGTTTATTTGGAAAAAACAACTAAGGGTGCACTCTTCCATTCGTTGCTGGTTCCCCACACTAAAGGTGTGATCCTATGCAGGTTTAGACAGAAAAAAAGTCCTACAAATCATGCTGGCTGAGGAATGCTGGGAGTTGTAGGTTCCCCCCCCCGTCTAAACATACATAGGATTGTGCCCTAAAGAACTAAAGAAAATACCGTGTGCTGACAGCAGAGCTTTTCATTTCCTTAAGTAATTTCCTTTGTGCATGCACTCAGAGCATGCACAAAGATGGCAGAGGTGTTTTGTTGCTGTTATTTCTTAAGTCGCACATGCCAACCAATCAACCTGCACAAGCACAGAAAAGAGCAATTAACTCACAACCAATAACACAATGTCAGAGGATCAGAGTCTGGCTCATTCTGCATATGGGAATTTCGGAGAGCCTAGCTTTATGGTATGCAGTGAATAATTATGAGTTTCAGTGGCATCACTCCTTTCACTAGTAATGACCAGGCTGCCATACACAAGTTTATCCCAGTCACATACGAAGCATGGTTGAAGTAGGGGTGGGTTTTTTTTACACAAAAAGAAGCATATTGGGAAAGGTAGAGAGACCTACTACTCTGTTAGCTTGTAGCACATTAAGACTAAACAAATCTTTTGGAGTATAATGCGTCTAATACAGCAGGCTCAGACCCATGAAAAGCTTCTGCCACAAAGTATGCATTAATCTTTAAGATGCCACAGGTCTCCCTATTATTTTCTCATATACATGTTTCTAGATATCCTCAGACCTGCCCAAGGGTCCATTAGACCTCCTAATGACCCCATCCTCCAAAGCAGCATAACCACTAGGGCAATAATGTGGCTAGATAATTTCATCATTTGCATTTCATCATTTCCCATACTTTAATAGCATCAGAAGGCCCAGATGGTCATTGTCAAGAAACCTAACCAAAGCAATTAATATTAACAGTTTTGTGGCAAGCATCTCTATTCTGCATAATTGTTTGCAGCCTCCACAGCAGCAACCACAGCTAGATCTGAACTGAGACCGCTATGAAATTTATTTATTTATTTATTTATTTTATTGCATTTTTATGTTGGCCAATAGCCGAAGCTCTCTGGACAGTTCACAAAAATTAAAATCATTCAAAATATAAAACAAACAGTATAAAATCATGATATAAAACACAATATAAATGCCCTATTAGAACTGAATTAACTCAACCTTTCGGTGCTAGAATAATAGAGATGAGATCCGTGGGCCCTCCCACACCACAGACTGCTTGTTCATTTTCCCCAAGAGAAAATGGATAGTGTCAGGAGCATATCTTCCTAATACCACCTGGCTTTGCAAACATATCTAGTGGATTTTCAACTTTTACTCTATGTTCAAGACAGCTTTACAGGGATCCCTTAAGCTGAATCAAGCAACCTTAAGTGGCCATGTTCTGCCTTCCAACCAGTTTTGCTCTTTTTGAAATAATTTCTAACTTTCACTGTCCTGAGAGACCAGGAGCAACTAAACAAGAGAAGTGAGTAAAATAGCACATTGGTGTTTTTGATTTTTTGCATCCAGATGATGCACAGGGTATCCCAGGCTCAGGCAGGGGTGAACCCGCCCTGGGCCTGGGGTAACCGGCACCGTTTCAGGCCCGGTTTTTCCTGTGATCTTGGGCTGAGCCCGAGACCACAGGTGTGTAGCCAGGTCCGCTGTGTTTCCCAGCTACCAGATTTTTCCCAGCTACCAGCCATCAGGGCTATGGTGGGGACATGGGGGGGAGTTGTGCCAATTTGCTCCATCATTGACTCCTGTCTTCATTCCAAGTGCGCCGGCAAAGAGTTGCAATTTGAAAAAAAAAAGTGCCAGACTACTACTAACAATAACAATAATAATGGATTCCTTCCAAAACAGACCTTCATACTAATTCCACCAACACTCAGCAGTGAAGATGAAAAAAATGATGAACAATTGAGAGGTCTATTGGTAAATCTGTCAGTAGACATGTTATGTGTGGTGACATATTTGAGTAATTAATCTAAATAATCTGACAGTGTTCTCTGCATCACTCACTCCTTTATCTCTAGAAAAAGTGTACATCCTTTCTGAAACTACACAGAGTTGCACTACATGGCAAGCTGTCTTGGGGCTAATGTTTGCTGCTTAATGAAACTAAATGAAAAGATAATCTAGAAAGGTTACTCATTTTAACAGTCAATTAAGAGATAAATAAAAGGAGCCAAAAGGCTACATAGTCTAACTTCTGCCATAAAGTAACACCATTTATCTACCACTAGGAACACTCTACACAATCCATGCTCCAGGTTCACTGTACAAGCAAAGAACAGTTGCACAACTATAAGATTTCTGCAATCAACAACAAATAAAGCAATATGTAGATGATGTGATGCACATGATACATCACCTCAGACCATACCAAATAATAAGAAAGTTTGCATCCAGTTTATAAATTTGAAAATATTTTTAAATAAGCAAACAGATTTTAAAATGTGATACATTTTAGCATAAAATGGCAGCTTCAGTAACAAATGAGAGTATGCTACAGTACCACTTATAAACCCAAACCAATCAGGAACAGACCAGAACAAGTCTCAGAGAGTGGGGGGAATTAACAATCAACACCTGTGTTAAATAACCTCTCAACATGCATTAATAATTATCACGCCTTTTTTCATTTTATCCTTCACATTGATATCAGGTTTCAATTGATCAATGAACAGTGCCTCTTTAACCTTTCTCCTCTGCAATTCTTTTCAATTGCACAGAGATCTTAATTTATTTAACTTACTTACTACATTTTTATAATGCCCAATTTCGGAAGCTCTCTGGGCAGTTCACAACAATCGAAACCATCAAAAACAAGATGATAAACTACAATATAAAAAATTTAAAGTTTAAAACTACACAGTAAATAACAACAATAACAACAACCAAATAGATCCCTGCTGACAAGAAGAGGGTGCATGTAGAGCACCAAGAGTTGCTGGGGAAAGATGTGTTTGTGGCCACAAATGCCGAGAATCAAATAGGAGAGCCAGTTCCTAAAAAAAACTCTTACATTTCTATATTGAATCTTCAGGGAATGGGTGATTCCTTCCAAAACAGGGTCTATCACAAAGTCCTGTATCACCTGACCCCCCCCCCCCATGATCAAAAGACTCAGGCCTTAGCTAGACCAGGCTTTATCACGGGGCACAGGGGATCCCTGGATCAGGGAGGGATCATCCCTCCCTTGCCCCAGGATAGAGCCCTCCCCTTTGGGCTTGTTTTTTCTGTGGTCTCGGGCTCAGCCCGAGGAATGTGTGGCCCTTGCCACGGTTTCACCTGGCTCCACGCAATTCCTCTAAATTAACTAGAGGAATTAAATTAAATTAAACTTAATTAAATTAAATTAAAAAACACTTACCTTCAGTGCACGAGCATTCGTGCGCTGCTTCTCCTTTAATTTTTTTTTTAAAAATGGCAGGTGCAACACCTCTCTTCCTGAGGTCGTTGCGCCTCATGTGTAAACGGAGGAGGGATCTCGCATTAATCGCAATGACAGATCTTCCTTCCTCCGTCGTGTTTATTAGGGAAAGGTGTGCCTAAAATACCATAACTTAGTGAAAGAGACAGACAAAACAATGGTCATGTCTAGACGGGACAATATCCCAGAGATTGTTCCGGGATAGTCCCTGTACATCCACATGATGCATAGGGCATGTCGGGAGCAGGGAGGGATGATCCCTCCCTTGCCACGGGATATCACCTTTAATTCTGATTTTTACCGCAGTCTCAGGATGACCCTGAGACCGTGGGACATGTGGCCTGCCGTTGTGGTTTTCTCCCGGCTCCTCATGAGTAACCGCGAGGACTCTGGACCTGGGCATGGGGCACGGAGCTCCTCAGGAGCTCCGCGACCTTTGGGGGTGGGGTGGGAGGAGGAGCAAGGGTATAGATTACTTTTTCGGTGGAGCGCTCCTGCACTCTTTTCCGATTAAAAAAAATTCCAAAATTGTGGGTGCAACGTCCTCTTCCTCCTGGGACGTTGCGCGCTGTGTGTAGACAAAGGGGACTATCTCGCAATCATAAAATCTTGAATTATCCCATTCCACTCCCCTTATCTAGCCATGCCCAATATTTAAGGGAAAAATCACTTTTAGGGAAATAATAATGCACACACATTTCCATACGGTCTATTGCAAGATAGCCTGCCTGTAGCATTAGTTACCAACTGGAATTGCCCATGCTCCCCCATCCAAACACCCTCATTTGAAATTAGACAATTGCCAGTGACTACACTTATGTCCCCTTCAGGGGATAGACATACACCATTTTCATTTTCAGATGCCTTCAGAAATACATCTGTAAGCCACAAAGAATGAAATTTAGGGGCCCTAAAGGTTATTCCACCATACAGTTCTTAATCTATGAGACAACCTTCCCCAACCTGGTGCCCTCCAGGCATTTGGATTTCAACTTGTGTTAGCCCCAGCCAGCATGGCCAATGATTAGCAATGCTGGGAGTTGAAATCCAAAACATCTGGAGGGCTTGGGGAAGGTTGCTTTATGGCACCAAAGACCTTTCTGGTGGCTTTTGCTACAACCAACAAGCAATACTTGTCTGTAGTACTCAGTCTGCATCTCCTCTCTGGTATACTAACTATTTCCACCCCCTCAGAGATTATGTTACAAATGAATGTAAAATATTTTTTCCATATATGATTATTACCCTTGTGTCATACTGTATCCACAAGTTTGCTTGGGTGAACACACACATACAGTAAGCCCTGCTGCTTCTTGCCTGCTTGAAGAGGAAAGGAAACCCACATGCAAAAAAATGCCCATCAAAGGGTGGCTTTCATTGTCTTGTCACTTCAGCAGGGGACACAGATGGCCAATCACCTTGTGCTGAGACAGCTCAGAAAATGCTTGTCCAACTATTATACATGTAGTTGGGTTATGTCACTTTTCTTTAACGCCTGCAAAATTCCATTGCCACCACTTCAGCTGTTTTCTACTTAAAGAAAAGCTGCAAGACTAAAGAAATCTGTAGATATGTTACAATGTTTATACCTTCCCCCAACCAAAACTAGTTTAGTCTATCATGGGTATGTGAATATTTAAGAACTTCAAGGATGATCCCAACCTATATACAGAGTTCTGCATGACAAGTACATAGATTTCATAGGCACAGTAGCAAATGAAGTAAGAAGACTATAGAACATGATTGATCTATACTGGCTAAGAAATCTGTCTCAGCAGTGTAAGGCCTTTGGTAGACCTAGCTGAAAGTCTGGGGGAGAGGAGGGGTGATCTCGCATTGTGAATAATGCGAGATCCCGCCCTAGTTTACATGCAAGGTGTGATGAGCGCAAGAAGAGAGTCGTCGCACCCACCATTTTAAAAAAAACTTTTAAAGGGTTGGCTACATACGAGAGGATGAGCGGCAAGGTAAGGTGTTTTTTAAAAAACAAAACAAACAAACCTTAATTTCCCTGCTCCCCACCCCCACCTTTAATCGTGCGAAGCCAGGAAAAGCCGCGGAAAGGAAACAGGCCACGCGCTTGCGGTCTCGGGCTTAGCCCAAGACTGCAGGAGAAAGTGGGGCCAAAGGGTAGGCCTATATTCTGGGGCCAGGGAGGGTTGATCCCTGACTGAGCCCGGAATCCCCTGTGCATCATCTGGATGCACAGGGACAATCCCGGGTATCACCCTGGGATATAGGCTGGTCTAGCAAAGGCCTAAGTCGTATAACTGTATCTGGCTCAGCTAAGCATTTGCCTCGCCCAAATTACAGCTATGAGCCAAACTACATGTGATGTTGTTCACACAGTTTTTGTTTTTTCCTTTCTTTTGTTTTTTCAATCATGCTTAGCCTGACCACTTTTATTTTGGAGAAAAAGCAGCAAGAATATGTTCCCAATCCATTTGGGGGCAAATAGCACTAGAGGTGGCAATTTTTAACAGAAAGCCAGCACAGAATTTGGGTTAAACCACCACCACCACAACAACTTGAACAAAATTCTAGCACCTCCCTATCATGCATATGTATTAGCTCTCTGTTATGTTATTAAGAAAGAGTATCAATTCTAACTTGTTTAGATTTGTACAAATAAGTTTAATGAGCAAACTCCCTTCAGCATTTCAAATACTAAAGCAGCAGCAACAAGAAGATATATGCCAAGTTAGGCCTGCAATGTTTTGCCTACTTACTTGAAAGAAAACTCTCTTGAACTCAGAGGGATTCACTTCCAAGAATCAGGCTTCACTGCCTACGAAGTCCACAAACCTCTGAGGCCAACACCACGGCTTTACCATTTCAAGAAGAAATTAAGGTTAAGGCAAAGGGATAAAACAAAGCAAACAAACCATGGGAAGCAACCTGTTTACTGACATTGTTCTCGAGTCAAACTGTTTCCTTTAATATAAAGACACTCCTTTATATTTTCATGGGGAACTGGAAGGACAAAAGAGGCCTGCTGAGGAAACGTATTGCAAATGTGACAGAAAACAGCAGCTCGGAATCTAAAGCGGCAAAACCACCATGTCAGAATTAGTAAACGGCATCAAAAAGCTCTTGATGCCCTACCAACTGCTCGTTAACATTCACTACGGTGCAGCTGCTGTCTTCTCTTTCAGACACTTTGCCGTGAATGAAAGGGCAAAGAAAGAGCCATTTGTTTTCCTCCTCTGTCACCACTAGGGACTCCAGAGCTCCTTTCAAACTCCCTTCAGCATCTTGACACTTGACAGGCTCCAAGAAAACAAGCCCTGTTAAAGAGGCCTGCCGCAGAGCAAGCCTACATCAGGGCAGCCAGCAGGCCAGCATGGGATGGGCCTGGTACGGAGTAGCAAGCGGCAATGCCTCTGTCATGCAACTCGGCATCAGGAATACTCTTTCTCAAAGATGAAGAAGAAAAAGGGAAATACCAAGTAGGAGGATTTTTCTGAAGTTCATTAACAGGAGGATAAGGAGCCATTGAGAAGCTCTGCTTATCTCCCCCAAACTCTCTATCTGCTTAATTTCATAAGAACCACTTCAGTGATCTTATTGGATCATCTCTTCAAGTGAATGCTCTTTCAGAAATATTTCCTGAACAAAATTGCACGCTGTATTCCACAACAATCCGACTTGCAGTAAAGCAGGCATTTTCTTCAACAATTGCGATTTCGGTACAGCCATATATTTTACATGCCTTGAAATCAAACTGTTGCATCGTGCACTGAAGATACTGAACAAGCAGGACAAATATAGAAAGAAGACGACTGAAGATTTAAAGTTTAGAAATGGGTTCTATCTAGGACAGAGAGGGAGTAATTCTGCGTTTAGATCCAACCTCATATCTGCACAAGATCTATAAACTGAGCCCATGCATGTTTACTCAAAATTAAGTTGCATTTACTTTCAAACAAGTTGCTTAGGATAGCTGATTTAGGCTGTAATCCCATATCCAGTTCCTCAGGGGTAAACCCTACTAAACTCAGTGTTGATTACTTCTGAGCAGATATGTATGGGGTTGCACTGCTGGGGTGCAATCCTGCATGCAGTAGACTGTTTGAATCCCATGGACATGCAGTGTGATTCAAACAGCTCTCTTCTATACAACACCACAGCCTTAAGATACAATTTAGTGCTGCAGTTTGTAAGCTGAAAAATGCATTACAAATGCACTTCTGATAAACCTAAGTTTCTACAACCAGAGAAGGACAATCTTATCAAATATTTAATAGAGCAAGGCTTAATAGCTATTCCTTTATCACAGTGTAGGAAGAGCAATGATAGCATTCTGTATTGTCGGGAAACTGTTCTTCTGTCCAAAATGAAGACTACATTGACTGTGCTTTTCAGATGAAGGGGTGCTTTCAGATTCGACATATTTAACTCTCCTTCAGGTTTGGATAAGAGTTTGTGCCTCTCTTTTTTCATGTTTATGCAAGTAGTGGAAGAAGAGACAATGGACGATGTCGATCAGAATTTAGGAGGGTCTCCACAATTACTCAGCAATGTCTGCTCCAGCAATGGAGCAGCTCATTCAGTGCATGGCAAATCCAGCTGTCCGAATATAATTCGTCACTCTGAGGTAGTGATATACAAATTGTGTAAAATCTTTTCTGTCTGTGTTCACAGATTGACAGGCATTTTTCATTTCACCATCTGTCCACCTATGGAAATTGATTTTTATTTTTATTATTAGGTTCCAGAGCTGTGCATGTGTGAATCTGCACAAATGCAAATTTGTGCAAATTTGCACTTGTACAATTTCTTACCAAATACTAATTTTCTATGAGAAAATTTGTACAAAAAATTCCCAAAGGCTAGAAAAATGGTCTGCACATCTGCAGGATCCACCCAACGTGGAGAAAGCCAGTCTGCTGTGGAATCTGCAGGTTGGATTCATAAAAATCCAAACTCATTTGTTTGCAGATTTCTCCAACTTTATTCCTCCAAAGTCACAGGATGTTACATTAACCAAGACACACTGTTAAAAAACAGATATATTTGTATAAAAATACCTTCAAAATGGTGATGATGATGATGATGATGATGATGGAGGAGAAGGAAGAGAAGGTTGAGGTGACTAATTTTGGTGCGGTTGATACTGACAAAATTTGGCAAAAAGGTGTTCCTTGTTGGTAATTATGATATACATATATTTCCCCCCTCTCTCATCACATTTAGTTCTTTGATCCAATTTGATCAAAGAATGGGGAAAGGAGATTAAAAATGCCAGTGTACTTCCATACCTGTAAAATCTTTAAACACATCAACAAAAGCCCTCTTCAGCCATATTTGTTATCGTGCTGAAAGAATGCATGAGGAGAGGATCGTTCATCACTCTGTACATGTGGATGGCAACTATCTGAAGTGGAGACCGTCCTCAAAGGGGGACAGAGCAGGAGTGATCCACTCCTCATGCCTTCTTTCAATACTGTAAGAAGAATGCCTGAGATACTGTGATAACTAGCAAAGGATAAAACAGGACTGTGGCCTTAGCTAGACCGGGTGAAATCCCAGAACTAACCAGAGGATCATCCTTGTGCATCCATGTGACACACAGGGGATGACACAGAGGGGATCCCGGGATCAGGGAGGGATGGTCCCTCTCTTGCCCTGGGATCTTGCCCTCCACTTTGGGCCCGCTTTTTCCACAGTACCGGGCTGAGCTTGAGACTGCGGAATGTGTGGCTCATTGCCGCAGCTTGACCCAGGTCTGCATGATTCCTCACTGGGAGCCGTGCATGGGGTGCAGCGCTCCTCAGGAGCGCTGCACACATCGAGGGTAGGGTGGGGGAGGGGGGAAATTAAGTTTAAATTTAAAAAACCTTACCTTTACACATGACCATTCATGCGCTCTGTCTTCTTTAAAAAATAAAAAATGGCCTCATCCTGAGGTCGTCGCGCCTTACGTGTAAACAGAGGAGGGATTTCGCATTAATCACAATGTGAGATCTTCCCTCCTCTGTCATGGGATAGAAGATAGGTATAGCTAAGGCCTCTGTCTCCCTTTTAAAATTGGGAACTATGCCCCAAATAACTAAAGCATTTCCAAACTAGCTGGAAAACTGAACTAGATAGTGCAGTTACTAAAAAAAAATCCCAGTCGAGAGAGTTGTGCATACATTTCCCTCAAAATGGCACAGGAGAGTGAACAAAACCTTTTTTTGTGTGTGTGCCATGTATTTAGTATTATTTATTTAGCTGCACGTTGCTCAATTTTGTACTTATTTAGTCCAGCAGTGGCCTTAGCTACACCAGGCTATATCCCGGGCTGATACCTGGGATCGCCCCTGTACATCCAGATGATGCACAGGGGATCCCGGGCTCAGGGAGGGATCAACCCTCCCTGGCCCCGGGATATAGCCTACCCCTTTAAGCCCGACAGTCTCGGGCTGAGCCCAAGACCGTGAACGTGTAGCCTGTTCCGCAGCTTTTCCAGGCTCCGTGCAATTACTCACGTGTAGCCGGGAGAAGCCACGCATGGGGCGCAGCACTCCCCAGGAGCACTGCACCCATCGGGGGCAGGGTGGGGGGAGCGGAGAAATGCATTTATTTATTTTTTAAAAAAACCCTTACCTGAGCGCATGAGTGTTCGTGCGCATCACCCCTTTAACTATGAAGAAACGGCAGACGCAATGGGTCTTTCTTTAAGCTCGTCGCGTCTGACGTCTAGACTAGGTTGACAGCCTGCAATAGTTGCATCGCAGGTTCTCCCCTCTTCCGTCACAGATTTTAAGGTAGGTCTAGCAGAGGCCAGTGTCACTTATTTCAACCCACCTTCTGATTTGTCTTCCAAAAACAGAAGGCCAGTCAGGTGCTGGACTAAATAAGTGACACTGATAATCTGCACAGCACTTCTGAAGATTTGGAATTCCATGTGGAAAGGACATATGATGAATTCAGAGAATAAATTGTAAAGACAGATATGTATATCAGGCTTTGACATGTTCATAAATACAGTCCTTCCATCACAAATGTTCAAACTGCAATTTGGAGGCTTTTATGTTTTTTAAATTCACATCTCAATAGTCAATTCCACTTTAAAGAAAAATGAGAAATTAAAGGCAATATTTTCCCCTGTCAGCTCAATGGATGAGTGACACAAAAGGCACTTTGGTGATGTGATGTCTTTGCAGCCATAAAAGCCTGAGAAAATTACAGAAATAGTTATTTCAAGAGGAAGAAAGTTTTAATGTATAATTTTCCTGTAGGAATAAGACAGCAGATCTACTGAGGTTGTAGTTCTATGCACACATACCTGGGAGTAAGCCCCATTGAATTCATCTGTTGTTAAAATATCAAAGGGGTGATGGTGAAAATAGAAAAATTCCCAGTGAAAACAATTCTAAAGGCAGAGGGTTTAACACTGAAAACCTTCTCTTCCTGTTCACCACTGCCACCTTATTCCAGAGGGTGGGGTATCTACATGGAGATACATCCTTTCTTGTGAGCTCTTACTG
The DNA here is from genome assembly GCF_023053635.1 of Elgaria multicarinata webbii. Lineage (NCBI taxonomy): Eukaryota > Metazoa > Chordata > Lepidosauria > Squamata > Anguidae > Elgaria > Elgaria multicarinata. The sequence goes on from NC_086172.1 coordinate 116,962,025, forward strand.
CAGTGTGAAGAGTAAGTCCAGCCACAGGTTTACCTCTGTGAAAAAAACCTAAGCCTGTGAGGTAAAAGCAGTTATATATTTCAGGCTATTAGCCCTGACAGCACTATGACCTGAAGCATTAATGCTAGAGCTGTGCACAAATGGCCTGTCAAAATTCTTCACCCTAATTGCGGGCTGAAAACTGGAGGGAACTTTCACCAAATTTCTCCAGAAGGAAGAGAAATTCCCAACAGCTTCTCATAGGTAGCGGTCACCATTGCCAGGAATTGCAACCCAGCTCTTCTCTCCCACCCCCACCCCAAGTATAAGCACAAGAATCCCGAATCCAGCCCATGAGTATTTTGACCAAAATTTTCTTCTCCTTTGAATTTTTTTAATAGCCTTTCCTTTTCTCTTAAATTGAATGACAATGGTCAAAAAAATCAAAAAGAATTATTATATATAGTTCACTGAGGACCATGATAATTATGACATGTCTTATTGAAGAAAAACAGTATTGACTAATGAAATGAATTTTGAAACAGTTTGTAAAACACTTTGAAAATGAAGAAACACCCACATTTTACACTTGCATTGCTGTCAGCACATTACTGAAAATATACTGAGACAACTGTCCTTTTCAACCTGTTTAGGGTAATAATAGCTCCTATCAATTTGACATTCTAAAAAAAAAAGTCCTTTACTGAATGTCAAGTGAGATTTCTTGAGTGACAAGTAAAATAAAATGCCTCTTCTCCCTTGCAAAATACAACAGAAACAAATTTAAAAGGGGGAAATTAGAAGGGCTGTGTTTTTTTTTAACTACTCAAGCCAGCACAAACATTGAGTGCCTATGATCTGTAATAACTCAGAGGGGACGTTGACATCAAGAAAATGCTTTCAATTTGCTTACAAATTTATAACTAAGGATGGGACAGAAATTAATTTGCTTCATGTTTTAATTTATCCTTACCAAACCAATACAGGAACTTATACACAGTTATTCTATCACTAGACAGGGTTCTAGCTCCCAGTGAGACCTGTGTGCATAGGGCTTTCCCTTCCAGATGCACAAACCTTATACATGGACATCAGTGGTGGGGCAATCTCATGAGAACCCCTTCAATTGTAATGTGCATAGAGATGTTAGAAAGTGAAACTGACAGATTTGTTCATCCCTTGAAGAATATATAGGAGATAGATTTCATCTAGATAGTTAATACAATATTTGAAACAACTGTGGAGTTAAAAGAGGTGAGGGAACCCATTGTTTGACAAATATGAGGTTTACTGCTGAAATATGAAGGGAGAAGAAGATAAAGAAGCTGTCCCATAAAGAAAATATTTTGACATTACTAGGATGGGATTCTATGTTGCCCTGACTTGACTCCTTTCTGTCCACATCAACTCATAAATACTTGCATAATGCAGCTGTAATTAAGAAACATCATTTTTATGTTTCACTGTACAAAGACCCTTACACATAACCCCACTGTATCTACTTTTCCCTCTATACAGCATACGTATCTCCACCAAGGTTAAAAATCAAGCGTATTAAATAATTTGTGTGAATTGGGCTCACATGGTTCTTTTAGTCACATTGAGAAGCTTGACATCACCTATTCCATTTGTTTGTTTGTTTCCTGAAATTTGCACAAAGTGCTTCACAAAGAGGCCAGATCTACACTTTGTGTCAAATCATTAAGAATGTGGAATAAAAAGCAGGAAATAACACTATGAAAGTGGTGTATGGAATGTGGGTTGTGCCCCAATGGCCATCAGTGCACTTCAATACTGCTATAAAGCTGTAAGGTAGATCCAGCCACAGTTCCCTCCCATAAACGGCTCTGCCCTTTCTGCCCAGGATCCAAACCCCAGTAAGTTAATATGCTTCTCAATCCTTGCTCCCTGCCTGCATCTGAGCATTTTTGGTTCTCACACGTCTCTGAATTTTGCAATGCAGTTCTCTTCAAAATATGCATACAAAAAGGCATATGTGAGGGGAAATTGTATGTAAAAATGCACACATTAGTAAATACTGTATGAAGAGACATATGTTAGGGAAAATGCTTGCAAAAAATGTATATATCGGCAGGGGTGGAGAATCCGGCCAAATTTTCAAATGAACAAAAACGTGCTTGAAAATGAATATGGAAGTTAAAAAAAAAACAAAAAACCTCACAAAGTGAAGCAGAATGAAATGGAATGAATGAATCCATGCTTGGAAAAAACAAAAGTAAACATTATAAAAAACAAAACAGACAGATTCATCCATCACAGTCTGAGTCCCAAATAGGGTCCGGTTCACCTCCTGGACTCTTGGTTGGATAGTTAGTTATAGCAGATTTTATAAACCAGAAAGTAGTGTGGCTGTCCTCATCTAGATACTTGAAAGAAATATTTTAAGGAAGCAATCCTATGTTCCCTAGACAATGTCTGGGGTAACATAGAGCTTTCCAGATTTCTGGCTCTGGGTTCTTAGACAGCAATCCAAGCTGGGAAGCAGGACACCAGGCTCCCTGTCCCCACCCCATCCCCTCGCAGCCAGTGCCGAGTGAACCATGGTAGCTGCCTCTCTGTGTTTGGTAGGCAAAAAAGGGGCAGTCCCTGGGGCAGAGGAGGAGGAGACCACAGATGCTGGTTTAGGCCCTGTGTGTCCTTTTTCCCTCCTGTTCCAAAGCTTCCAGAGAGCCAAAACCAGCCATCTAGCCAAAAAAGCAGGGCAGATGGAGCATGGAGAGGCTGCAGCCATCCTGCATTTGATAGTCATAAATTCCCGAGTTCAGGGGCTTATGAGTACTCAGGGCACAACCTATAGGTTTGCACCTTAAACCGTCAATTACATATGTTGCTAAGGTGTAATCGGAATGAGAGCTAGTGTGGTGTAGTGGCTAAAGTGTTGGACTGAGAGTCGGGAGGTCTGGGTTCTAGTCCCCACTCAGCCATGGAAACCCACAGGGTAACTTTGGGCCAGTCACAGACTCTCAGCCCAACCTACCTCACAGGGTTGTTGTTGTGAGGGTAACATGGAGAGGAGGAGGATTATGTACGCCGCCTTGGGTTCCTTGGAGGAAAAAAAGTGTGATATAAATGTAATAAATAAATAAAATAAAGAATAAATAACCCCTTGTGAGTTAATATCTTCACTTTCTGTCTGTGTCTCAGGAAGATATTTCCTTGGCAGCTTATGCCAATGTGCTCTATCGAATGTTCTCCATCTCCGACCAATAGGGCCTTTCTAAGACCTGAGCATGCTGAGCAAAACACGTAAAACAAGACACAGGAGTGCCGCTCTTCCAGCAGTCCACTTTCATGCACCTTACGCTCTTCCATTTAGAACAGCATTTCTATGCAATTCTAGTGCAGAGAGATTAAAGCGAAAAACATATCTGAAGTGATGGACACACGTTTCCTGCATCTTTATTGGATTGATGTTCCCTCATCTGAGCAAATTAAGTCACGTTAGCACATGCAGCTAATTAGGTAATCAGTTGTTAGAACAACTACCTTATGTTTGCTTAGAAGAAATCTGATTTAATGAGGTGAGGCACTTTGATTTGGGAGGAACCATCCTTAAGAGGCAAGATTGGCTTCTGCAGTGGCGAGGTTCTCAGGTACAATATAAGATAGATCTACAGCAGCACCTAGTGGCCATAGGGCATAACAGCACATTAGCCACACTGCTTAGAATTTCCACTTGGTGGACTCCTCTTCTGCCCCCCATTTTGGGGTCTCTTGCTCATTGTGTGCCATTTCAAAGTGCAATTAAATGAGACAAATGGCACTGAACTAGGTCTTCATGCGTGCAACTAGTCAGTTAGTGTTCCCAAGCTCATAAAGTACCATGGTATCCATAAATTGGGGAAATAATCCTGGGAAATGGGCATATTTTGTATATTTCCTAATGGAGTTTAGGGATGTATGAGAAATTCATTTCAGTTTATTTTTGATCAGGATTACCCAGGTCATAACTCCTGGTCTGAACATGGACTCAAATGCAATCTGCAGTCAACATCCATACTTTTTCAAGTTTGCAATGTGATTTGTGGCCCCTAAAAGTGTGTTCCACAGCATCCATACATTTGAAAACTGTGCCTTAAAAATGCATACTTCTGAAAATGTGCATACAATTGGTTTAATCAATGGGAGAAGAATGTATAGATTTTAAAAATGTACCATTGAAGCATACATTTGGGGGGGGGAAATCACATGAAAATGCACACAACATTTCATGCTAAAAGAAAAAGCAGCAAAGCTCACAATCGGATACAGATGCAGGATAGAACAAACTTTGAGGTGGAATTTGGAGAATTTCAACAAGCTTGAGTTTTGCTTGTACGCACATCCCGAATAAAGGTTCAGAACAAAATATTGACCAGATCAGGTTCACTCACGAGAAGAAAATAATACTGAGACTGTGAAGTTTAAAATTGGGAAATAAAGTTGGCATATATGAGTCCTCAAGATTCTATATTAGGATTCCCAAAAAGACACAAGTACTATTAACAATATAAGTGGCCAATTGATTTCTGGACATACCTTGTAAGATTTAGTTAGATTGCAAGCAATCAGGGTTAAGTTTCTTACAGCACACTGTAATATGTAAGTAAATGTGCCATAACATAGTAAATTTTACACACGCACCCGGTCAGGAGTTGTATACAGTGTTCACTCAAGAACTGGTGAACTTTCTACTTAGTTTACTAGCACTATTACAACTTCCAAAACAGATGCATCTGAGGCTTTAGCTAGACCTACCTTCTATCCCACGATGGAGGAGGGAAGATATTGTGTTGTGATTAATGCGATATCCCTCCTCTGTTTACACATAAGGTTCGATGACCTCAGGAGGAGAGGCATTGCGCCTGCCATTTTTTTAATTTTTAAAGAAGATGGAGCATATGAACAGTCGTGTGCAAAAGTAAGGGGTTTTTTTTTTAAAAAAAAAACTTAATTTCCCCACTCCCCACACCCTACCCCCGATGGGCGCAGCGCTCCTGAGGACCCAAGCCACGGCAACGGGCCACAAGTTTTGCAGTCTCGGGCTCAGCCCGGGACCATGAAAAAGCGGTCCCAAAGTGGAGGGGAGATCCTGGGGCAAGGGAGGGATCATCCCTCCTTGATCCTGGGATCCCCTGTGCATCATGTGGATGCACAGGGATGATCCCAGAGTTCACCCCAGGATTTCGGCTGGTCTAGCTAAGGCCTGAGTCTGGAGAGATGTCAAACTGCAGTACTGCTTTGTTCAAGTAGAAGAGCAAATTTAATGAAGGAAAACCTGTATCTTCTCCAATTGTTATTGTACAAAACAATTGACAAAGCACATGCATGTTGAATACACATCCTTGGAGGTTCTATCAAACCATTCTCATTGAACCTTTCGCTTGGCAATGGATTACTTTAAAGTGATACATCCTGTAACTGAATGAACGTGTGCAAGTGACAGCGCCTCACCCCTGTGTCCTGATAGATGTGTACCATGTTCTCTTCTTTCTTAATGGATTCCACCATGAGCACTTAAGAACTTGAATCAGGCTGGAATGTGGTTTTTTCCCTGTCTTGATATATGATGAAAAATAATCTTTCAAAGAAACTCAAGAGGGGGGGGAGCTATGGGTTTCCCCAACGTTTTACATCTGTCCTCCTTATGATTCATTTATTTTCTCTGTTTTATTGTTATAAATGTCCTTAATGATATTTCAACATTCATTATAATGCCTTGAGTGCTTTTGCACATTGAATTAATCTTTTTTACTTGTCAGGCATTTGCATTTCTACTGGCAGGAATTTCAAAAGCAATTGATCTTTTAACTGGTTTTGAATGTTCCTCCTCTCTACAGAAAAAATGAAACAAAAACAGAACGTCCTTCTTGGACGAGATCATGGTCACACCACTAGTGAGAGCTGAGGAATGATTTCAGGGACAAGTTAAAATATCACTTTACCAGGCAATAGTCTTGGTGTCTCCTTCTCCTCCTCCTCCTCCTCCTCCTCCTTTTCTTTCTTTCTTTCTCTCTCCCCCCCCACCCTGGTAGCACCCCTATGCTTTTTACATCTGACTGAAAGGGAGAAACATAACAGAAAGACGTTATCCTGGCATAAAGATGAAATGGCAATGGATAATTTAGCATTCCCTGATAAATGTTTGTGTTTAAAGAAGCTGTCTGAAGGCATAGCAGCCCTACTGGAGAAAAAGTTGTCAATGCTGATGGATAATGTCAGTGAGGCAGACTGTATAAAGCACATACATCTTCTACTGCCACCCCTACAGTACTACCACTATTAGAAATTTGCTTTGTTCTACTCTGTTATCTCCAAAAAAAAAGCCTCAGATACTTCCACTGGGGTACAATCATCTTGCTATTTAACTTACTACCTTCTCATGAACTCCAGTGCACCACCTCTGCCAATGTGACTTCTTTTTTATTTCATTGGCAACATATTCATAACTGCATGACGACCTTAGCACTATGGACCAATTTTGTGCTCTGAGATTTGCATTTATTTGATTTTATTTATTTATGGCATTATACTCTGCCTTTAAACTGTGTTCTCAATAGCATAGTGAATTTCTGCTTAATCTGAAGGGCACAGAAAGGTGATAAATCAAATATTTCAAAGTGGGAACATGCTCCCATAAAGAAAGATGGATAAGCCCTTTTCAGACACTCAAACGATCTAAACTAAATACACTTTCTTTCTTTTCTTTTTTGGGGGAGTGGGAGGACAGAATCACAATAACAGCATTCCCCAATCTTTGTGCATTCATTACAATGTGAAGAGAGTAGAGATGAAGGAGAAGATTTGTACCACCAATGGAATAATGTCACTGGGGTACAAACCTCTATCTCCCCCCCCACACACACACTTTTTGGTATTCTTCTATGTAAAGCCCATTGTGGATATTCACATACATGTAATTCCACTAAGGGGAATACACAATCCTTAAATCCAGAGGTGAAACATACAAACAAAATTACTTGTTTAATTGGTTAGCGGATAATGCATTTTTGCAATAGAATGCCTACTATTATATCCTGGTTTAAATGGCTATTATCCATTTAGTCCACCTTTGAACTTCAAGATGGGTAGCATGAAATCTTTAAAAAAAATGCAATTAAATATCAGTTAAACACAAAACAGAACAAAAACAGAATGGGGAGATAAAATGAAAGCATTTTTTTTGTGATAAAACTGTTACAAAGTGAGACAGCTGAAACTGCTGTGCCAGAAATAATGGCAATGAAGTCAAGTTTCAACATAACTGGAGACTGTGAATGCATGCAATCCCTTGGATCTTTTGGAAATAGAAAAACAATGTAGCAAGTTCTTATATACTGTTCCTATACTGCTGTAATCCTTTAATCATTTCTTCTATTTCTTATATTTCAGACAGGAGTATGGATGGAGAGATAGATGTCTTGTTTTCTTTCCCTCCTATTCAAAAACTAGCACCAAATTTAGCCAACTCACTAAACCCATTTGAGGGAGCATGAGATCTGAATCTTAGTTGGGGTCGAATACCAAAGTCATCCAAACAATAGAGCTCCGGCTATTGGGCAGTATAAAAATGAAATGAAATAAATAAATAATGCACAGTAACCATGTCCCCAAATTAAATGTTCAGTTTTATTTAGAGAGGGGGAAGGCAGAGTTTACTTCTAAAAGATGTGCTTACCTCCAAACTACAGTGTGCACTCTTCCAAATGTCACCTTCCAAAGATGACAGAGTGGCTTTCAGGTTAACTAACTATGGAGTGCTTCATATTCTTGATTCCTTGAGCAGCATCCAGTGGTCTATTTGCACCTGTAATGTTGTGTAAATGGCCCCTTTACATGAGCTGGTTGTGCAAATGGTTGTTTATGAAAAAGGCTGGGCTGCCATTTTTATGCAAAATGGCAGCACGGTAAGAGAGCAGGTGACCACACACTTGTCTGACTCAAGTCCCAATGACGTGGTCAAGCAACATCATTCTTGCGCACCCCAGGAGATGGACTTATCAGTTGGCCCGAGTCCACCATTCTCCTCCTGCCATTCACAGTCACATTGCTTCTCTCTCTCTCTCTCTCTCTCTCTCTGTGTCTACACACAGGGAGGAGGGAAGAAGCTGGGATGGGTGCCGATATCATCCACAGTCCTCTGGATCATCACAGGACCCCAGGTAAAACTGGGGAAATGGAGGGGTCATTTGGATGCACAGGGATGATACAGGGATTATCCCTGGAAAAATGGGTGGTGCTGAAAGGGTCTCTCTCTCTCTCTCTCTCTCTCTCTCTCTCTCTCTCTCTCACACACACACACACACACACACACAGAAGTGATCAGTTGGGATGGGTGATAAATTCACTCAGTTCATGTTTTAATGTAAACTTACCTAATTTTGAATGTTTTTATCTACTCTGGAAATCAGAACTTGGTTATCATTCAACATTTGCATTTTTCTGAATTTTGTGATGGTGGAGTTCTCCAATAAAAAATCGATCTATACATTTTCAACAATCTATACATTATATTAAAGAAATCAGTGTTCAAATATGTATTACATTAGGAAAACTGGTTGCAAATTGCTTATGAATGTCCATGTTAACTTAAAAAAAATAAAACTGAAAGATTGGGACAAACCAAATTTAAATTGGAGAAATTCTCAAAGTTTGAGACAAACCAAACTTAAGACTTAGAGAAAACCAGATTGACAGATTTGTCCATTCCAAATGATCAGTTGAGAAAGAAAATATAAAATAAATAAATGCTAGGACTGTTGAAATGTGTCTGCAACTGTGTAATAAAAAGTTTGATGTTTAGTTTTGGCATCATGAAATTTGCATTCAAGTGTTGTACAGTATTCTATAACAAAATAATTATATAACTAAAATTGCCCTGGAATTGTCCCTAACATCAGATTTTGGCAGAGTATCCAACAGTCATGGTCTCATAGATTTACAATAGTGAATTGATCATGTTTTTGAAATAACATGCATAATGTGCCAGGTGATAAATTTCCATCCAAAATTAAGTAGTAATAAATAGTAAAGATAAAGTGCCTATAAACTCTAGGACCACAGAGAAATAGAGCATAGGGTGACCCACTGTATGAATGAATAAAGATCTAGAAAGAAAATCCATCCTCAGTAATGCTACCAATACTAAGGTAGATAAAAATAATTTTATTATTTATTTATTTATTTATTACATTTTTATACCGCCCAATAGCCGAAGCTCTCTGGGCGGTTCACAAAAATTAAAACCACAGTAAAACACAAACAGGTTAAAACACAATTACGAAATACAGTATAAAAAGCGCAACCAGGATAAAACCACACAGCAAAGTTGATATAAGATTAAAATACAGAATTAGAACAGTAAAATTTAAATTTAAGTTAAAATTAAGTGTTAAAATATTGAGTGAATAAAAAGGTCTTCAGCTGGCGCCGAAAGCAGTACAGTGTAGGCGCCAGGCGGACCTGTCTGGGGAGCTCGTTCCACAACCGGGGTGCCACAGCGGAGAAAGCCCTCCTCCTAGTAGCCACCTGCCTCACTTCCTTTGGCAGGGGCTCACGGAGAAGGGCTCCTGTAGATGATCTTAAGGTCTGGGTAGGTACATATGGGAGGAGGCGTTCCTTCAGATAACCTGGCCCCAAACCGTTTAGGGCTTTAAATGTCAATACCACCACTTTGAATCGGGCCTGGACCTGGACTGGCAGCCAATGAAGCTGGAAAAGGACTGGCGTGATGTGATCTCGCCAGCCAGTCCCTGTTAATAACCTTGCTGCCCTGTTTTGCACCAGTTGAAGTTTCCGGACCGTTTTCAAAGGCAGCCCCACGTATAACGCATTGCAGTAATCCAAACGAGAGGTTATCAGAGCATGGATAACTGTAGCTAAGCTATCTCTGTCCAGATAAGGGCGCAGCTGGTATATCAGCCTGAGCTGATAAAAGGTGCTCTTTGCCACTGAGTTCACCTGTGCCTCAAGTGACAGTTCTGGATCCAAGAGCACCCCCAAACTACGGACCCGATCCTTTAGGGGGAGTGCAACCCCGTCCAGGACAGGGCAAACATCACCTCGCCAACTCTGTGTGTGTGTGTGTGTGTGTGTGTGTGTGTGTGTGTGTGTGTGTAAAACCAGCTCTTGTTTTGTTGCTAATTAATTAGCATACTATATTCCTTAGAAAACACAGCCAAAAGGGCTAAACTGAGCATACTAAAACACAATCTGAGGGACTGTCATAAACATGAACATAACTGACTATTTCACTACTCCGTGACTGGGAGTCATTGTCTCTCTCATAGGGCATGACTAGATGGGGCAATATCCTGGGGATCGCCCCGGGGTCATCCCTGTGCTCCCGAGAGCAGGGAGGCATGATCCCTCCCTTGATCCGGGATATTGCCCTACCCTTTTTCCATGGTCTTGGGATGATCCTGAGATCCTGGGATGTGTGGCTGGGTGTTGTCGGTTGTCCTGGCTCCTCACAAGTAACTGTGAGGACCCGGGACCCAGGCTCTGGAGCTCTGTGCCTATTGGGGGTGGGGTGGGGGGAGCAGGGATTTTTTTCTTTTTTTAAAAAAAAAACCACTTACATTTTGTGTTTGAGTGCTTGTGCGCTCCTTTTCCTTTAAATAACAAAAACAAAATGGTGGACGTGACATCCTCTTCCTGGAATGTCGCGCACCATGTTTAGACAGAGGGAAGATCTCACAATAACCATATTGTGAGATCTTCCCCCTCCGTTGCGCTAGATCTGGTAGGTCTAGCCATGGCCTTAGACACATATGAGTACAGGACAGAAAAAAGAACTTGAGATTCAAACTAATTGAAATTGACAGGCAAAAGGATTTGAGTATTTTCTGTTTGAAGACTTATGAATTTTCATTGAAACCATATGGGGTGGGGGTGAGAATAGGTGAGAATTTCAGTTCAGTTCTAGGGATGGGTGAATGAGCAATTTTAAAGATTTCTAGGACTCTTTGAACATCCTCTTGCCACTCATTTTGGGCCTGATTCCTGTTCACGCATGTGATCACTGCTCACTCTGCATGAACAGCAAATTTTCACAAATTGAGCAGCAATCAAGTGGGAGATTTGCACAACTCTCCCAATTTGTACTAATTTCCTCAGGTAAAAGTAGAGCTGATTCATTATACTTTGGAAATTCATGCAAATTAAGAAATTTGGACAACTTTGGAAATTTGCGTAAATCAAATTTGGAATGAGACAAATATGAGCGTATGTTCAACAATTTGCAAATATTTTCAGTGACGTGCTCATGCTTGCACTCATGTTTGCAGCTTCAAACAGGGTATGCTCGCATGCTTTGTAAGCAAAAATTAAATGGTTATATATCACTATTCCATTCATTTTTTATAAGAATTTACCAACATTTACACTTTCTTTCATATATTGGGCTAAAAGAACTTAAGATTCTAAAATATGAATGTAAAAAATGAACTGATATTCATCTACCCTTAGTGAAAATAAGCACTCTTAATAATTCTTGTCTAATTTTTTATTTATTTTTTGGTAGATGAAAGAAATGTTTAATCAACAAATGCTAAGGCTAGGTGAAAATATCGTCTTTTTCTATTTAATTTATTTAAAAGCTTTATTTGTCACCTTTCTGCCCTAACAAGTAATTTATTATGCAAACATTTAATCAGTGTCAAGAAGCCCACACAGTCCTTGATGCTTTTCAACAATGCAAGCAAAAAGGTTCACCTCTTCATTTATATTGTGTGATCGTACTCTGCCTCTCTGTGTCTTACAATGCAATGCAGTACATGTCTACTGAGAAGTAAGACCTATAGCATTCAATGGAATTTACTCCCAAGTAAGTGAGTAAAAGACTTCTTCCTTAACTGAATTTTTTTGGGGTCCATATTTATTTATTACCTTGCATTTCCACCAAAACGGAACTCAAGGTGTTGAACAATAATACAATGCAAAAACAAAACCTTAATTAACACATAACATAAATTAGATCCATTCAAAGACAATTAAAAACAAACAATAAAAGAAACAGATTGCACCCAAACAATCATATCATCCTTCAGCAGCAGTCTAGCTTACATGTCAAAGGCCTGACAGAGTAAAATGTATTTGACAGCCAGTGGAACAACACAGAGAGGAGGCCAACCCAGCCCCTTCAGCACAGAGTTTCAGAGCCTGGGAACAGCCACCAAGAAGGCCCTCTGTCACATTGCCAGGAAGCATTCCTCTGATGGTGGTGGGATGGAGAGAAGGGCTGCCCCAAAAGATTTTAAAACCTGGGTAGGCTCATATGAGGTCTTTCAGGTAGCTTGTACTCAAGCTATATAGGGCTCTATAGGCCATAACCAGCATGTTCAATTGTGCCCAGAAACAGTCCAGTAACCAATAAAGAGGTGTTCTTGCTGTTACCAGCCATAGTCAATAATCTGGCCACAGCATTCTGGACTAACTTAAGTTTCTGAACACTTTTCAAAGGCAACACCAAATAGAGTGTGTTATGGATAAGGATGTTGTGATTATCTGTGGAGGTGACGGGAGTCCAACAGACATCCACCTGCCCAGCCCTCCAGACTAGATTCCACAGACCCTGCTAACTTCTGACCTTATTCGGCATGGGGCATGAGCAATTGGCTGGTCCCTCACCAAGCAACCATTTCGTGAGCCACCGTTTTGTGGCTCAGTCTTTTAAGTAAAGGGACTTTTTTTGTAAATGGCAGCCATAGATAGACCATTAACACTTGTAGCATTGCATAAATGGATTTACTTATGATTGCCATTTGTATTAAAAGAATGAGTCGCCATGCTCTGCAAATGGGGGTTAGGTGAGGGAGTAGGTGGCCATGCACCGTTTGCCAGGTACTCGCAGATTCACCAGCAGCTCACACCCTGAACCAAACAGGTCAGGTGTCTAGCAGAGGTCCATCAAGCAGTGCATGAAATGAACACAGATAAGTATGCCCATGCCTAGTTATGGTAGTCCAAACAGGATGTAATAAGGCATGGATGACTGTGGCCACAACAGATATCTCTAGGGATGGACAGAATAGGTGCACTAGCCTCAGCTGTGCAAAAACATTTCTGACACCATCAAAATCTGAGCATTCAGGTTCAGGACTGAATCTAGAAATGCACCCAAACTGAACTGAACACTAGCAATCCTATGCATGTCTACTCAGAAGCAATAGGATTAAAGACTCAGTCAGCTATCCTAAGCAAGTTACTTGGAAGTAAATACCAATGAAATTAATGAGACTTAGGCAGGATCTACACTACTGCTTTATAATGGTTTATAAATGCAACAAAGACGTGATAACCTTAACCTAACACAGTATAAATGAAAACAAGAAAGTTAAGAAAACAGGTAAAAATGCAATTTTATATACTAAAATATAATGTTAAAAATAACATACACAGAGCATTTCACAGATACAATAATACAACAAGACAATCAGAATGCTAGACAGAAAATGCTCAGTAAACTTGATCCATTTGGCCAGATGTGTTTCGACCCTTGGTCTTCCTCAATGGCCAGCATTATCGTGCTTGCAAGCAGTGGCTGTTTGGAATACCTTCTATGGGCTTCCTTTGAATATTTGGACTCATACCATATATTGTGGGGAGTGACATCTGATTTCATTTAATTTTGGGAACTTTTAAGTCAGCCCCGAGAGAAAATAGCCCACGGTACTAATCAGCCTGGCAAACTGGCCATTGCGGAAGACCAAGGGTCAAAACGCATCTGGCCAAATGGATCAAGTTTACTGAGCATTTTCTGTCTAGCATTCTGATTGTCTTGTTGTATTGTTGTACTTGTGAAATGCTCTGTGATTGTTATTTTTAACATTATATTTTAGTATACAAAATTGCATTTTTTTACCTGTTTCCTTAATTTCCTTGTTTTCATTTATAACGGTTTATAACAGTAGTGACAACTGTCGGGGACCAGGACACACTACATGTACAGTTTTCAAAACGTTTTCATAGTGTCATATCCTGCTTGGTGTAGATCTGGCATTACTTCTAAGTAAATATGCATGGGCTCAGAACAAAAGCAGTAGTAACTAAAAGTGGGGCCAAAATAGCAGCAAGTGGAGAAACAGTGACATTAGTGTTACAGAAAAGGTGGAAGTTTGAGGGGTTTTTTTTTCATACACATAGGCACACACTCTGCTAAAAACACCATTTTCAACCTGAACATTAAAACAATAGAAAATTCAAAATAAATAGCACATTTTAAAACAGAAGCAAATGCAGTGCATATTTGGACTCCCAGGTTCAATTATAAAGGCCCCACAGTTTAGCTTTGCCATATTTCTGTAATCTATTTTATGGTTTTGGTGTGGGGCATATATGAAAGCTCCTATCATACTTGACAGGTTTAGATGCGGAGGGGGAGTAAGACCATGCCTGCTGGCACCATCGTGATCCCTGCTGCTTCCCCTACACACATGGGCTCTCATGTGACTGAAGATTCCTGATTCCATGAACACTGACAACTTTCATATGGACACATACATGGTGGCTTCCCTTTACAGATACTCTGCTGAGGATAGATCTAGCAGGGGCAGACCCACTTCCCCATCCCAATGTAAATGTGTGGAGGACAATATACATGAAATATGATATTGATCCATAATAAAAGTCCTGTCGATACAAGGACTATTTGAACATGCACACACACACATCATCTATTCATTGGACATTTTTTCTCCTCTACACACAGACACCCACCATGCAAAAGTGTTTCAAACCTCTCTGGCTTATAAACCAATTTGCAGTTGTGGGAAGATTTCAGTTTGGGAAAGTCAAAGACAAAAACACCCTTCAAGTTATTTAGACAGATAGACAATATAATTAAACGGGCAGGCATATGCTATAACTTCTCACACCAGTATTTGAGGACTCTGTCCTCAAAATAAAAAACAAGGCAAGGTAAAGCTCTTGATATGACTATTTCCCACAAGAATAACCTAATGTTCTTTTGTTTGAACATTATTCTAGGAATTCTAGGACACTGCAGGTATTTTAAATAAATAAAATATATACTTGTTTTCAGTTCTCAGGCAATTGGCCATATGAAAAGATTAATATCCTCGTACTGAAAATTTTTCCCCTCTGGGAAAAAAAAAGTGAATTGCAAACAGAATACACACTGGGTTTGGGTAGGTATCCCAAGAGAAAACTCACTGTTTGGTCTGATGAAGCAGCTGCCAAGGGAAAGGAATCCTGAAATAATCATATAACACAATCTAGGAAAGAGTTGGGTGTACTAAAATTTTAATACACACACACACACTTACTTCCCTGGGACTAAGCCCCATTGAAGTCAGTGGGACTCACTTCTGAGTAAACATGCATAAGATTGTACGGTAGAACTCATTTATTTCAATGGGATTAAGAGTGCCTAGTTTTGAACTCTGCTGGAATTTAGTCTATGGATTAGTCTGTGGTTATTTAAGAACGCAAGCAGTCTGCTATAGAGAAACTATCCCTGTTACTTTATACATTAATTGTAGTGTAAGTTTCCATAGCTATTTAAGTTACCGCTGGATGTTTCACTTATCATAACTGGACAATAATAATGACCAGTGATGTATTAGATATTCAGAATTGTCATTTTAGGACTCCCACATCCTGGTTTTGAAATTCCTTCCCTCTGGACAAAGATGAACTCTGCATGAGACATAGGCTGTTTTCTGGCAATCACACCAAGAGAAAAGCTATCACACCTAGTGAAGCTGCCACTGCCTAGGGACAAAACAGCTACTTTGAATTGTGTCTATAACAGTCTTATACAACAAAATGTGAGAGTGGCAGGAACATGACTCAGAGCAAGTAGATGAGATTTAATTTGCATTTGCAGATGTAAATCTTTGCACAGTCATTTTCAGATGTCATACCTACTTCATATAATCACTTTTTTCTTAATAGAAAAAAGCATGCTTATTTTTACCAACTTGTTCTGCAATCTGGAATCTAAAGAGGTCCTTAGGAGCACTCAAACACTTACACACACACACACACACACACACACCATTTGACTCTTCAGAACAGAGATCCACACATTAGAAAAGCATTCCAAAAAGTTTCCCTGACGAATATGATTAGATTGTTTGGTAGTGGATAAACTATACTTTCCAAGATATGAGTAAAGATAACCAAAATGTGTTTTTTTGGTTGACAAAGCTACTTCAGAAACATAAAATTATCCACATTTGTGTCTCTGTGTTGTGATATTAAATTGGTAATGATAATCAACATTTGTTTGTTTGGCTAAAAAAGCTCCTTCAAAAGCATAAAACTACCGTGTGTGTGTGTGTGTGTGTGTGTGTTTGTGAAACTGTGATTGTTGCCTTGTTGTAACATACCCTGAGCACTTTGTAAAATGGCAAAAATAAAGCAAGTGTAGAGTATAATTTTGGGAATCTTATTTTTTCTAAATGGTTAAAAATGTTATATTGAATTATCATTCTGTATTCTTTCTTGTTAAAATGATAGGGGATTCAAATAGATTGAGACAAGAGGAATTGTGCTCTCTTAATGTGAGTTCCTTCCTGGCTCCAATTATTTTTTCCACACGGCCTGCAGCCTGTGTATATGTTATTGCATTGTATGTGATTGAAAGAAAGCAAAGATGAAACCTTGAAACTGGGAAAGCAATTGTGAGAGATTTTTATTGACCAGAAGATCTTTGCATTTATGTCATTGTGAATACTGTGAGGTGAAACACGTAGGTCTTTTAATTAAATCCACTGAAGACAAATTTCAGCACAGGCAATCTGTTATATATATCCAAAGTCTGCCATAGAATAGATGTGGATTTCTCAATCAAGCATCCCACCACTAGCATACCAACTCTGGGAAACAAGATACAACATCAGTCATCAATGTACATAGATAGTCCATGCCTGTGCCATCCCAAATGACTGCAGCTATGCAAGAAGGGGAAGAGAATTTGTCTATAGGATTCAGGTTAGCTGATCCAGGATGTTTAGTGCTTCACTTGGAAGAAAGATGCTGTCCCCAGCACAATACCAATGACAGGATTGCATGAGCTGAATATTAATGCACTGCTGAAAATTGACAGATTTTCAGAGTGTTTTGCGCATAGGAGAGACTATATTGGTAGGCAGGTGGCAAAATGCAGCCACTACATGAGCAATATGATAGTAAGAGCATCTAGTATCCCTTGATTAGAAAGGTTTTCCTATTGACAAAACTATTATAGTTGAGAGCCGTATGCTCAGAAGAGAATGTAGAGAGCCAAGAGGAATCTCCTCCACTCTCTGCCTAATATGGATGAATTCAGAGGAGGGATCTAAAAAGGCATCTCTAGAGAGAACGTTTTATTCAATATTGTTCCTGAACAAGACTCTGGACTATCTATCTATCCTTCTGTCTAATTATATTTCTAGGCCACGTTTAAGGGCAGAACCCTTTCAATTATAGTTCTGTCCAGACCCACCAACCTAGCAGTTATAGTCATATCTGTTGATAAAGTCTAGCTAGCTATCCATACAAACACACACACACACACACACACACACACACACACACACACACACTAAAGTGCCAACTTCAGTGACACTCTGGGACAGGGTTGGAAACCTCTGGGCCTCTAGATGCTGTCAGTCTGCAACCCCCATCACCCCTAGCCAGCACAGCAATGCCAGGGCCAGCACAAGGAATTTTCTGCCTGAGTCAATGAACAAGACCCTTCCACCTTCACAAACTAATAGGCCTCGCAGTTGAATCTTCAGCACTAGTAATGAAACAGTATCCACCATGACTTCTGATGGCAGCAGGCTAGCATAGTGGGTGCTGTGGAGGTTACTAGGTGCACACAACAGGAGGGAATAGTGCGAGCACTTCCTCCTCAGCATCACCTGGTACCACCCAGCCTGTCCTGCCAGAGGCAACCCAATGCTAGGGCCATCACTGGCTATATAAATAAATAAATAAATAAATAAATAAATAAATAAATAAATAAATAATAACAATAATAATAATGGAAGTTTCAATACAGCAGCATCTGGAGAGCCACCAGTTGTCCCCCTCTGCTCTAGTATGAACCACAAAACATAATCCAGGACACCTAATTGGTTTATCACCATACATTAAACCATGATAATGATGATGATCCAGGACAGGACTCTACAGACAGGGTATGGCTGGTTTTCTGTGAACAGGAAACAGGTTCCTCTCTTGTTTTTCCCTTTACTTTATTCCACATAAGTTCAAAGTTGAGATTCATCTGATTGTAAGAAGTAAAACATTGCATTTAGGAACATTATAGTGGTGAGGACAAAAAAAAAAAAGTTCTACAGCCCAGACAGTGCATGACTTGGCCTTCACCACAGAGGGTCCTAGGCTTAATTCAGATAGGACAATCTTTCCTTCCTCATACACATACCTGTGTCATCATTTTTAATAAATAACATTCTTTTCAGTGGCATTTTATTTCTTTCAAAACTGCACTAGACTGTGTTTTGTTTTGTTTAAAAAATAAAGACACAATACGGCTCACATGGCTCATTCATTCACTAAGTTCAGAGGACTATAGGAACAAGCTTAGTATGCTAGAGTAAAATTCTACTGTAAGTAAGAGTGTAATGTAGCAGTGTTGCACATTCATGTGGTAAGACAGGCACCTTGCTTTCCTCAAACCCTGGTAGAAGCCTCATTGCAACTTCTTCAGAACCAATGAAAAAGAGAAAGCAAATTGTAATTAGGCTGAGGCAGCTTAAGAGGCTTGGAATAGATATGTCAATGTCTATTTCTTATGAAGAAGAAAAAGTTACCTTTCTCTCCTAACGCTGTTTTCAGGACTGGGCAAAGCTGCTTATCCCATAAAGCTCATTGCCATAGAATCCTGATTTTTTTTCCATTCTTTTATGGCTTCTGAGGACTGTGACCTCCTACAGAATGAGGGCACTAGGTTACTCCAGCAACCAAGAAAGGTCAGTGACAAAGGAAAAAAGAAACACACAAACACACACAGTTGGTTTGAAGGTTCTTAGATGAACATCCACCTAGTATACAACCCAAGAGCTTCAGTAAGCACTCCCCTTCTATACAACCATATGGCATTGGCTGATGAATACAATTACAGGACCTGGGAATGCTGTCAAGTTGACATGCCAGACTTCTCATAATCAGTGTTTGGGCTGCCTTTTCCAAATACACATTCCGTGCTGATTGGTATCCCCCATATCTCCTTACCATGATGAATACAGTCACCTGTTATAGGTATTTACCTTAGCAGAAAAGCAAGGGAATGACCAAGACAATTTGACACTATTTTGAAACTCTGTGGCCCTACATTAAGCCAGAGAGACACAGTAGTTTTCTTCATATGTTTTAATTATACTTTTACGTAGGGAAGTGGAATCATCACCTATGCACATTCAGCATAATTGATGAAAAAGCCTGTGCAAACTTGCATGTGTTCAGGCTTTGCATGCAAATTCAGGAATCCTGTCTTCTCCAGAGTTCTTGATCACATAAAGGGATGGACAAATCTGTTAGTTTTCTCCCATATTCTATGAAAAAAATAAAAATATTTTTGTCCCAAATGTGAAGACATTGGTAAATTTTAGTGAATTTTGTGCAAATCCCTAATCAGAGAGACCCAGCCTGTACTTGATACAGTTTGTGTGACTTGAATCCTAAGTCTTCCTCTGTGAGGAAGGTGTTCTTCCATTTGGGAACCCTATGCGTCTTTAGGCTCTTCCAACAGTTATGTTGAACACACGTAGGAAGGGGAACAGGGCCATTGGACAAAATCTTAGGCCATAGCTAGACCTTAGGTTTATCCCTGGATCGTCCAGGGGTCAAACCTGTTCATCTAGGTGACACACAGGGGATCCAGTGCTCAGGCAGGGGCGAACCCTGGATGATCCCAGGATAAACCTTAGGTCTAGCTGTGGCCTCTGTCTCTCTCTCTTTCTCTCTCTCTCTCTCTCTGGGCATATCAACACCTCCTGGCATTCCAGGAGGGGGGAGGATCTCGTGATCAGCATATTGCGAGATCCTCCCCCTGCATTCAAACATGGTGCCTGATGTCTAGGGAGGAAGGAGGAAATTGCGCCCACCTTTTTTAAAAAGAAAAGAAAAGAAACAAGCTGGAGTGCACCAGCACTCCAGCATAAAAGTAAAAAAAAAAGAAGAAGCCCTGACCCAATTTCTCACCTCACCCCTGATAGACTCTTCCCATCGTGGCTCCTTCCCTCTGATGACCCCCGCTACTCGCAGGGAAGAGGGAAGAAGCCAGGATGGGCAGCCACACCACCCTCGGTCCTTGGGATCATCCCGGGACTGCGGGAAAAGCCACAAAGAAAGGGTGTGGCAACATCCCGGGGAAATGCAGGGATCTTCCCTCCCTGCTCCCAGGATCTCTTGTGCATCATGTGGACACACAGGGATGATCCCAGGATGATCTCCAGGATATCGCCTGGCATAGACATGCCCCCCCCCTCTGGCCACAGTATACATGTTCATTCTAACATAGATGATAGACATCTCCTCAAAGAAAAAGAATCATGTCTAAACAGCATTATTACAAATTATTGTAATATGAATTATTCTGGCTAAACATTCCTGCAAAGTAGCCTTGAAATTCAAGGAGCACAAAAATAGTCTCACTCTAAAAGTCGTTACAAAAGGCAAGGAACACACAGTATTCACCAGATGGTTTCCAAAGTCTGCATTTAGTACAGTTTATCCTTATTCTGAGATTCCTCTAACATGCATTCTTAATATACAAAACTTTTCCAGAGTACCTTCAGCCTTTATAGCTTAATTTTATCCTCAGCTTGACTGCATAGAAGTTATTGTATTAACAATTATTCTAGAAAAGCAGCATTACTGAGTGATTTGTGGGTAAGGACATGCAGCTTGATTTGGTGCATGTGTGTCTAGTAAGCCCTTTTTACCTCAATTGGACTTACATATACAACCTAAGATTGAACCCTTGATAGACCGTTAGGAGGTAGACGTTTAACAGCAAGCTAACTAGAGCATGCAGACTTTGCCTTAAGACTAAAACTAGCAATTAGGTTTTGTAGCTTGGCTTACCCTTGAGAAAATGCATTTTCCTGATCCTTATTTCAACAGCTTCCCATCAAATTTTCTGCATAGTTTTGGGCAGTCACTCATTCAAAGGCACCATGGCCATTTCTACACCTGCCTTTTTTCCAGGGATCGTCCTGGGATCATCCCTGTGCATGCAAATGACACACAGGGGATCCTGGGAGCAGGCAGGGATGATCCCTCCATTTTCCTGGGATAATCCTTATGTGTAGAAAGGGCCTAAATGATGGTGTGATTCTACTCTGTTTCCGTACCACATTCTGTGAAGAAACTTCAAAGAATGCGATCTTGGGTGTGTCCACATTAAGCATTTAATGTGGGATTGCAATGCTACCTTCATTTTTTAAAGTTGGATCTACACAACACCATCACACATCCATATATTTTCTGTGCTTTTTCCATCTTTTTTCATGCCACAATTTTTCCATGATATCCAATGGGAGGCATGAATCCTTGGATTTCCAAATTTTGACTCAGGTTCAGCACCCAAGTGGAAGAGAATGGCCTCTAAGCAGAATTGAGCTGTTTCTCAAAGTCCCAAATCTGGATCTGAGTTGAATCTTGTGGTCAGGACATACCTCTACTGAAAAATGATTTATAAATACAACAACAATAAACATTTTTTCCTGAAGAAAGGCATTACATGGAAAGCAATGTCATTCATAAACTCTGCCCTAGATTATCTTCCTGGCCACTATTATAATATTGCAACCTCTATAGTCTAAGGGTAAAATCCAACATAAGTCCTGTTTAGAGTAGACCCATTGGAATCCATGGGATTTAAGTTTATCACAACTAACTTAAGACACATTCATTTCAACAGGTCTATTCTAAGTGCAACCTATGTTGAATTTTACCCTAAGAGTTTCACAGTGCACTTACTATAAACATCTACTAAGAAGTAAATCCCACTGAATCCAGGTAAATGTGTATAGAATTTAAATACTAACTTAATTTTGTACAATAAATTCTGTGAATTTAAATGTGGAAACGCAGTTTTGACAAAGCCTGGTTCCCACAATTTATTTATTTATTTATTTATTTATTACAATTCTGTTTGAAGTACAAACACCCAAGCACACTTTGAAATAAGACAGCATTTTGCAAGTTATGTAATCTCTGTTGCTTAAAAATGATACAGCACACTTCTTTCTGATTTGAGTCAAAGTGAACAGCTGATAATTCTAGATTATTGTTTAAAGCTGCAGTCTATCATACAGTTTATCTCATATTAATTGGGCTTATGCTGGTTTAAATATGTGCTGCTGCCTAAATAATTTTGCATTATCAAGGGTTTTCCTCATTGCTCACTATGGCAAGATCTACACCTTGTGTCAAATCATTACAAATATGGAATAAAAAGCAGGAAATAACACTATGAATATATATGGAATTTAATATCCCCCAACAGTGCACTTCAATCCTGCTATAAAGCAGTAGTGTAGATCTAGCCTATATATGTTCATCCTTAAAATGAGCCATGGATACAAATTCTCTCACCCACTTAGAGATTGCCTATTCGGAACCAATTTAGTCATGTCCTGGTTCTACTCCTTCTAGTTATTCTCTTTCTCTCCATTCATTACCAGACGTGTGTGTGTGTGTGGTTTTTTGTATGCACGCACACATGTACATGCCTACACACACAAGCACAGAAGTAAAAAAGTCTAGTTCCATCATATAAGTTAATGATCAACATACTGTATCACCAGTAGTTCAATATCTATGTTTTTTTTCAAGAAATAGGACTGGATCCAGATTTAGGCACAGAACTGGGCTGATGGAAGATGTTGCTGATCCATCCTCCCATCTAGTCCTCTCCCTTCCTACATGGAGGGTCAGGTATTCTGCTGAATAGGATGAGCTGTAGGAGGCAGAGGGGATCCCCTCAAATCAGGCAGAGGTACCTCCTCTGAGTAGAACCCTTCTGTCCATGGAAGACAGATCATGGACCCAATGCAATAGCAAAATGACAATGTATGAATGAAGTATATTTCTTGCAATGGAATTCTGTAAGAACAGAGATTATTTCCTTTACTTCCATAGAATATCCAAAAACTGAATCCATACTACTCAAGCAAAGGGCATACCATATTCAATTTCCCTGCCATCATTCATTCCTTAGATTTGCAAAATACTCTTTGATGAAATAACTATTAGCCTATTCAGCCCCTCCCTCCCTTCAACAGCATGTTGTTTTATAGGCTTAGAGTTGGAAAGCATATTTGCAATCAAATTCACACTACTAAAAACATTTCCCAAGAATGAGTATACAAATTATCAAATTATTAATATGGAGATGGCTTTTTGTTTCTGCTTTACAGAAGTCCCCATGGTGTGCAAAGCAACTATGTATATAGAGGATATTGTAGCATGTAAGACATATCTAATATGTGGTAAATGATCCCATGTATGCACATTTAGCATAATAAGTCTCTTGCTGGATTAAGGAAAGGTCCATCCAGTTCAACATTCCTTGGAAAGATTCCAGCAACCAGAAACTGCTAGATGGTCAACTAGAAAGTGTGGTCCCCTTCCAAACATTAAGAACTCATGTACTAATTACCTTGCATCTTGTTACTGCCGTACCTTGATAAGATGACTTCTACTGGATAATGAGACAACTATGGTGCAGAAAAAACTTTGAGGTTTTGAACATGATGTCCAGATACAGTTTGCTTTGGGAAAGAAATAATAATTTAAGATGCATAGTGATAATTTTAAATCCCCTTGCCACCCTATTATCCAAAGTCCAAATCAACTACTTCTTGATAATGTTGCTGTCAAGAAGAAAATGGATGTGTAAATGCATAGGTCAGCCTTCCCCAACATGATGCCCTCCAGATGTTTTGGACTACAACTCCCAGCATTCCTGACAATTGACCACATTGGCTGGATCCGACGGGAGTTGAAAGCATCTGGAGATCACTGGAAAATGTCTAAGGATTGTTCTCTTGTTTATGTTGGCTTATTTTGATCAAAATGGGCATATGTCTTTCCTATTTCATGAAGACAATCAGCAAAAGGTACTATAAGTTCAGGCAGCTCACAGTAGGTTTTACTAACAAGGTACCTAGGTTGACCTGGATGGTGTCCTTATGAGATTGTCATTTTACAGACCTAGAAGATTACATTCAGGCTCTCTAAGAAGCTTTAACCTGGGCATCTGCTGAAGGAAAGAGACATGGATAAGTTGACTGTGGTCAAATGAATACCAGGTTCTGGGAAGAATGACCACCTTCCTCATTCTCGCAATACTGATAATACGTTAATTAATTGAAATAGCAGACAAAATACATCGGTTCTCACACCCTTATCTCCCAATGACTCTTTGGTTATTTGACATCCTTAGGATCATCTGATTTGACAACCATACAGCCTGCACAGCTTGTTTCATTGCAAGGGAGTTTTATTACCAAAAATGTCTGGGCAGTGCAATTGGGTCCTTAGAACTACCTATAATTGAGGAGATGCATTTTAGAAATCTAACTATAACTGCTTCTACTATCAGAGCTACTTAGGTTTTGGGTGATTTCAATGCCAGCACTTTAATGGGATGTAATATTCCATACTGACAAGATGACTCAGCAAGCTTGATGTACACATATTATCAGCTTTCATAATTTGTTCTTTTAGTAGATGATCACATTTTTTTCTGTTTAGCATTCCAAGATGGTCTTGCCAGTTGTCATCCCAGCATGTTTCAGAGGAAAGAAAGAATTCATGTGTAAAGTGCCTAGGGTTTTTCAGTTGTGGAGCAAAAGTCACAGGGCCTGGAGGGTTGGATGATTTGAGCAGTGAGAAAAACATGATTGACTGATCAGACCTTACCCACAGAGGAAGAAGCAAACTTACTTTATATTAACCACATCTCTTAAAGCAACATTTGGAGAATTGATGTGGAGATTTTCATTTTTCCGACATTGTTGCTGTGAAACATTCACTGCAGTATCACTGTATTTCAGTTTGTGTCGTCTCAGAGGCTTTCCCATAGCAACACATTCACAAGTAGAGGAATTTGAAAAGGTGAGCTTTTATATAATTCTTTAAGTAATGTTGCCCAAAGCAGAATGAACCATGACACTTTTAGAATTGTGGAAAAACACACTGCCAAAAATAAAATGAACACCTATGATTAATGAAGCGAGACAATGAGCCATACCCAGTTTTCTGATACAGCTACTTTAATTTCCCAAAATGTTGCTGGAGACTTTCATGGGTCAGCTAGTTTATCATGAAACTTGGCAGTTCTTCCCTTTTAACAGCTTTGTACAATTTCTGAAATACGGTCTAGCTTTATTTGGTGGATGTTAAAAGTAATTTTGGGGAAGATATCATTGACATCTAAGTGCACTAATGCACATGCACGCACACACTCAAATCAATCAATTTGGGCTGGTTTTTAAGGCTACATTCCTATAGACAAGTACCTGGGAATAATTCCATAAAGGGATTACCTTTCAAGTAAGGATGCATATTATTTGACACATTATCAATGCCCAGGTTTAAAAGCCTATCTAGTGACTTTCAGAGAACATAGAGACTGAAAATCAAGGATGCACATGGGTAAACGAAAATGAAAATGAAATAACGCAGTGTGCCAGAATAAATGTATGAAGTACATACCAAATACTAACAGGCAGACTAGTTCATTGCATGCAACCCTCATCTGAGCACTGTGCCACTTGAGCAGTAGAGCTACAGTTTGTTCTAACAACTATCCATGGATTTCACAACTCACAGCTTGCCCTGTGTCAAGTAACAAGTCTTTTCAAATTCCTATGAAAGCCCTGCAGCAGGATAACCCAACCATGCTAGATAATAGCAGAAGGCTCTTTCTCCCTCCTTCCTCGTCTCCTCACACATTTGAAGCTGATATTTTAACTAAGTAAGGTCCCCTGTGTTGTGTGTCTTTTCTACATCATCTTAGGTCTTCCTACTTGAAATGAAACTGTGTTTTAAGTACTCCCATCACCAAAACTCCCCCCGCCCCATGACAAGGTGGAAGTTTTTGCAATCCTTGTGCTGTATCTAGCATGGTTGGGTACAGGCAGTTGTAAAGGAGGTATGAGTAAAACAAAATCTAAAGTAAATGTCATTTTAGCCAGAGACAGATTGGAAAGTCCTCTCCCCAGGCAGCAACAAGAACTGCAGTCTGGCATATCGCTTTCAGGGAATGAAAAGAAAAGGCATCTGGGTTTACCTTTCCTTCTATAAACACCTCCCCCTCTTGAAGCTATTCTGCAAAATCAATCACAAACCTTCAAGGAGAAAGCGACAGACCAGGCAATCGAAGCATTGTAACATTTGATTTGTGCTGAAGCAGAGTCTTTTCATTAAGTTTTCAGTTTTACCGCATGGTAGCCTTTATGGAAATAAAACTCTCTTTAATAGATTAAGTAAAATGGCAATCAAGTCATTTTGTCTACATTGCCAGATTAAGTATCCAACTTCATCTCATATGTGTGTGTATGTGTCTATGTGTGTATGTACACAAAGACCACTCATGCTCATCCTCTGCCTGTCCTCAACTACATAGCTATCATATCCATTGTACAATCGTCAGATGATCTCATATTGAAACCAATAATTCACATGTATGCAGCAAGAAAAGCAAGGTATCCCCACCAATTCCACTTGGAAACCTTGTTCCTATATTTACACAAGATTCCTTGCCTCCTTGGAAAACCAAAGTGATATCACATCAGTGCAGTAATCCAAAAAACTCAAATAAAGGGGTCCTTCCTGTCACCGCATTGCAATCACATTTCACTTCTGAACAGAATAATTGCAAGGTGGAAAAGGCAATCAGAATCTCAAATTCCTCAGTGACAACACCTGTACATGAAACAAGGATCAAACCTTGACTAACATCAAAGTTAATTGACCAGACTCAGGGAAATAGTCCATCACAGTACACCATAATGTTCAACATGTTGACTTAGGTTCACAAATATACATCTCACCTTACACACACACACACACACACACACACACACACACGAAAATTGAAGAGGGGCTGTGAATTGCGGTTGAGTAAGGAAGGATAGGATATAAAAAGGTCACTGGAAATAAATTCAAGACTGTGAAGGCAAGCTCCACCAGTAACATAGACATCACAGAGAAACTTTACATAAGAAGCAGCAGTTCAAAAACCTTGACTAATTTCCATTTTGCCATC
Organism: Elgaria multicarinata webbii; assembly: GCF_023053635.1. Taxonomy (NCBI): domain Eukaryota; kingdom Metazoa; phylum Chordata; class Lepidosauria; order Squamata; family Anguidae; genus Elgaria; species Elgaria multicarinata. Next base: position 116,989,263 of record NC_086172.1, read on the forward strand.
AATCTACTCTAGCTAAGAGTAGCAGGGGCAGTTTCCTGAACTCACATATTCATCATTTCAGTTGAGCAAGCTGAAATGCACCATGGATGACCCAATACCAGCTAAATGAACACCTCAGGTTAAATCCTAGGTGGGTGCAGTGGGGTGCTAAGGGGAGGGGTACAGTATATACACAAATTATTCTACAAACAGAGGCCACACAACACCTCTAAAACAAGTCTCCAAACCAAAATACTGTTTCACGCCATCATATATCAGTTGCACTAACAATCTTTCTAAAGATGTTATTTGCGATATAAAATCATAGGGTTACCAGGGAGTTGCAAATAACAAGCATATAACATTATGGGCATCTCCAATGTGACATCAGCTCCTGTCATTACTATAGCCAGATCGTTTCATCTCCCCCCACCCCCTTCCCACAAGGAAACATACACACACACCAAACAATAAAAAGGGGAAATATAAAGGCAGCAAAGCCCCTGGACTTACCTTTCTGATAGACCCCCCTTTAAAACTTCTCCAATGGAAATTAAAATTCCTCCAGCTTTACCTGGATCCCTTTAAGTCACACCGGAGCACAACACTTAGTGAGTTTTCAAACGGTCCATTTACTGAGCATCCAGTCCCAGGAAAAACAAAAAGCTGTCCAAGAGACTTTGTCAAAAGTAAGTCCAGGATTCAAAGGCAATTGGAAAAAGGGCGGGGGGGGGGGTGTTGAGGAGGCTCAGGAATCAATGACCCCAGAATAGAAATCCCCCTCTGCGCGATACACCTAGCGTTTCGCTCACCAAAACTGGAGAGCAACGCTGTCAGTGGAAGCCTCCAATCGCTGCTGTGTGTGCTGCAGATGGTATGTCTCACTGTTACCTTCCCAGATGGGTAGGGGATTCAAAGAACAGCAGAGGCAGCGTGCCCCCCGCCCCCAGAAAAAAAAAACCCAGGTGGGATGCCAGCCACTCACTCAGGCGTCTAATTAATCAAGAGAGGGACGGGCTGGTCACCAGAGGCATCTCCTTCCAGGGTGCACGGGATTATGGCAAGGTTATTAATCTTGCTTTGCTGCATCCCCCTCCACCACCCCCTACATTCAGCAGCCTGCATTGATATGATTGCCAGCTCTGTCTCTGTCCCTGTTCTACTGCATTTTGCTCAGCCCTCCCTTGCTGCAAGTGAAACACAGCGGAGGGAGGAATACTAATAAGGGGGTTAGCTACAGTTTCTTCAAGGCATCCAACGTACGTAGTCTGCGTGTGTGTGTTATGTGCACATAAGTGTACATGCCTGCTCCCGTATGATTTTCAAAGGTGGGGGTGGGGGACAGACTCAGTAGATTCCTTTGCACTTGCTTACACGAAGACAGCTTCAACACTTGCCAGAGAAAGAATTTATGCTGGGTTACTTCTTTTAAGGAGGATCAGAAGCAAGGATCTTATTTAATAGATGATATAAAGGAGAGTGAATGCTCAGTTCCCTGGAAGCCTAGAGCCATGTCCTGGCAGTTGAGAGTGAAAAAGAAATGGGGAGAGAGAGAGAGAGAGAGAGAGAGAGAGAGAGAGAGAGAGAGAGAGAGAGAGAGAGAGAGAGAGATGAACTTAGTAAATGAGGTTAGGAAAAGTCCAGGGCAATATTTAAGAGGCCCTCTTATCTCACCTAAAGCACTGGATAGAAACAACAGTTCAATGCAATGTTTGAAAACAACAAAATATACACATGAGTGAATAGTTGTTTCTTTAAGGAAAGAAATGAGCAAATCACCTGGACCTAACACATCACCCAGATTTGGCATGAGGGACAGGGGGATGCACCAAGTCTGGTGGAACTTTAGTGAAATACCCACCCCACCCCCCATCCTCTGGATATTCTCTTTTAGTCTTGGCTATTTATTCCAGATATCAATAGACTATTTTCTTTCACTCTCCCCCCTCCCCCAACATAAAATAAAACTAGGAATGTGAATTAAATTTGGCAGTCCTCGGAACAATACAGTACATTGCCTTCAATGAGATGCCTCGGAGAAAAGAGAAGGCAATTGCACAAGGCTGGCTAAGCAATGGCTTTCCCAACCAGCACATTCATTTTTGATCATCCACAGACAAATTCCTCTATAGAGCTGCACTCAGTGGAATTTGTTCTCTTGGAATACAGAAGCTGCTAGTGTTTGTGCCAGTGTTCTAGCAGGTAAATTCTTGTTGGCTGCAATCCCAGATTTATCCAGCAGATGCTGCTGCATATGACTCAGTCAGGAACCCCAGGAAAATAAAACCTCCTACAAACAAGCATAGACGTAATTTACAAGGGATTCTGCCAACTAGTTCACTTTCTTGGAATGAGGTGGAACAAGCTGGTTTAAAACAATAGGAATGTACTATTGCATCATCCTGTGCAGGCCAACGATTTGCATCTTACACTGATTATTCTTAAAAAGAGTTGACCGCAACATCATGCATAGATGTTGCATGTTAACTAACTTAAGAGGTCTAGAAATTTAAGATATTAACCATAAGGCTTAATTAATATAAATGTTTTAAATAAATAAATAAGGCATTTTATTTATTTATTTTTAAATCTGTATCTCTCCTTTCCTACAGAGAGCTCATGATGGTGCTATATAAATAATAATAATAATAATAATAATAATAATAATAATAATAATAATAATAATCAAGGTGGCATGCATAGACCCCCTCGGCCATTTTCAACAAAACTATGGGGTAGGTTAGGTCAAGAGATAGTGACTGGCCTAAAGTCAACCAGTGTGCTTAAACACAGATGATTGGGGATTGGGAGACACTCTAGCCATCATAGCATCTTGGCTTTTATGCAAGATGAACTAGTATTAAAAGTTCTGGTTCATGGGGGACTGTAGGTATGTGCAAGGGGCATGCAGGATGTGCCCAGGCACAGCCTAATGTCTCAAGCAATAATGTCTCTCTGCTGTAAGCCATGTTTCAAAGAGGCCTGGAGGTGGGCCCCTGAAGGCTAATATCGCCTCATAAGACCCTCCTGCAGCCAATGTCACCACAAAGCCCCGCCAATTCTGGGGCTTGAGGAGTGTCTCCTCATTCCCACCCCCCTCACCTGCAATGACCCTCCCCTGGTCAGGGAAGCTGAACACAGAGTAGGGCATCAGTGTCTACAGTGGTTAATAAATAAATGAATAAGAATAATGTCCTTTATGATCAAGTATTCAATAAATGTTCACCTTTAAAAATAAATAAAATTCCCTGGGTGCACATCCTAATGAAATGTGCTGTGCATGCCTATGTGGGGGACACATGAGCTCCAAGGCAGTTACACAACACCTTCTTGGAAATTCCTTACCACAGATTATATAACTTGATTTCTTAGATATATAACTTTCCCACAATTGGGATAGGGTTTGTGAAAATATGGTATCCCTGCACCTCCACCCTTCAGGGTAGGATAGGCTACAAGATATTCTAGTGGTTTTTAAAATATCCCTTAACCTGCTTACAGGAGAAGATAGGCTGATAGCACTGCTATATGGAAAAGGATAAGGGCCCTTTTCAGAGATTCCTTTAAACTTCTTAGTGTTCTGGTTAGTGTGCTTGCCAAGCAGTCCAATGCATGGGTAGGTTAACTCCCAAACTAGGCAACAATTAAATTAACTCCAGTTTCTAATACAATATATTTATTAAAGAACAAATCAAGGAGAAGTTGAGAAATAATTGCTTTTAATAATAAAATGAAACATGAAACTAGCTCACTAAATCTTACTTATCAAGATCCTAAGAGTAAGTCACCAAAGAAGCTTACAGGGGTGTGTGTGTGTGTGTCTCATGGGAGGGGAGATAAGGCTCCTATGGGCCTGGCACCAGTGGGCCTTTGGCATGGTGCTGCTGAATCCCACACCCCAACCCCTGTACTGCTCTGGTCACCACAGGCGCCTTCCTCAGAGGCAGCAGAAACAACTGTGACTCAAGACTGAATGATGAATAGAGTGGACCTGTCCACAGTCCATGTCTGATTCCTGGCACCCTACAATGCTTTTCTTCTTCAGAAACACCAGTTAATAGTTTTCCGTCATGCTAATTTGTGATATTTGGCATTGGAAAGGAACATTTCAGATCAGTTGGGTTAGCAACCTGAATAGAGGAAAGCATTAATTGTTCCTTGAGAGCGTGACATGGATTGCTAGTCTGGGCTATTTTAAAGAAATATTTTCATTCTACAGGAACCCTGCCAAAATATCTCATGTTCATCCCTGCTATCCCCTAGGGGTGTGATGTTGAGGAAGCCCTTCCGTAAACCTTTCACCTTTGAATTGCTGCAATTGTAAGCTTGGTAAAGCAGTAAGAAAATGGAAGCACTGGGAACTGAGAGAATAGTGAAGTGCCATAATATTTAGCACAGGGAAAGGGCTAATAACACATTTAAAGGAGTAGCATTTAGCGTTTGGCCTTTTAAAGTGTGCATTTTTCTATAGAATCAGTTTTGCACATGCATTCGCAAGCTTGGGAATATGAGAACTTCACCCCAAAAATGCACTTACTTTCACTTCCATGATTGTGCACAGGGCAATTCTGGTGTTTAACAAACTGGAATGAAATTCTCAATCATCCCTAAGTGTGCATGGGATTACATTTTTAACATATCACTTGCCCAACAGTTCATCAAAACAGTGTGAGGCGGGTGCAGGACATGGACAGAAACTGAGAAAGGCCAGATCTACACCAAGTAGGATATAACACTATGAAAGCAATTTAAAAACAATATATGGAATGTGTCATGGGCCCCAACAGTTGTCAGTGCACTCCAATACCATTATAAAGCAGTAGTATAGATTTTGCCAAAGAGGTAAATGCTTCTATAATTTGCACCACTAAAAAAAGGATTTCCTGATCTCTCCAAAGAACTAATCTTCAAAAAGCCTGGTTCTTCCTAGCTCTTTTCCTCCTGCACCCCTCTCTGCTACATCAAATACCTCTCAAAGAGCATCATTGTTCAGTTTAAAGTCAGAAGTTACAGGAGAATTTAGGAAAGAGAAGCTAAAATATATATCGTAACAGAGCATGCAAGATAGATTTAAAAGTGTAATTACCTTAAAGAATTGTTACATTTCAGTACATAATCATTGCAAATGAATTACTCAGAATTTTTGACAAAACTTGAAGATGATGATGATGATTTATTGCATTTGTATACCGCCCCGTAGCCGAAGCTCTCTGGGGCCTTAGCTAGACCTAAGGTTTATCCCAGGATTGTCTTGGGGTCATCCCTGTTCATGTAAATGACACACAGAATATCCCGGGAGCAGGCAGGGATGATCCCAGGATAAACCTTAGGTCTAGCTAAGGCCTGGGTGGTTTACATAAGAATCATAATATCTGCAGGCTTTGAAACATTGTAGGAAAAGGAAATGCTTAAACAGAGCAGAGTTGATAAAGGTGCCTAAGGCTCAGGTCAAACTAACGCTACGAATGTTTGATGAATTCAATCTTTGTGAATTCTGATACAAATTGACCTGATCCGCACCTCATGGACTAGTATGTGAATTGAATCTTAGTTATCCACTGGTGTTTGCAACAAGTATTGTGAAGCAGTTTTCGACTCAAAGAAGTACCAAAATGCATTTAAAAATGTATACTCAGAGACAAAACACATTTAAAAATATGTATTTAAATTTATATTTAAATATGAATTGTCCTTCAGAATTTTTTTTCTTGAAAAACATCAACACAGAGATTAATGTAAACACAGAATATAATGAGCATAAGACTGAACAGATGCAAAAGTGAGATGCATCTAAAATAAACCAGTTCATCCATCCTAGCTAAGACACTTTTACAGTCCGGTGAATTATGCCAGAGAGATTTATGCCTAGTCTCATAATATACCCAGCAAATATGAAACTGAACATGTGAACAGTAATTGTTCGAATAATCAAGTTTAAATATTACTAAATGTGTTGTATGCAGAGTCCTGGGTCAGTTCCCTTATTGTAAGTATCACAACAGCTTTCTATAAAGGAATAATCTGTGGTCACTGGCTATAGTCATCTTTTGCAGTAGTCAACTTTTAAAGTTTCATGACGTATTCTTCCCCTCTGCCTCCCTCCTTTTGTCATATTATTTTCCTTCTTTTACAGATAATGGTATATTGTGGGCTGTAGGTGCTCCCGCTCTCAGATTGAACCAACCAGCAGTTGCTTTATGAGGACAACTGGAGAAGCAGCAAGGGAGATGTCAGAAAACAAACTGGCTTCACAAAAAGAAACGGTATTATTTACTACTCCACTAGATCTCCCCACCCCCCTTGGACCAACAAGGAAGCATAGCTCTGAAGTACTTATCTGACAGAACTTGAAGAAAGTTGGTTGCTACAACCAAGGGTAAGAGGCAGAGCTCTAAATGGGGCAAGGTGGGGAATTTGCGGCCCTTCAGCTGTTTTTGGTCTACAACTCCCATCAGCCCTAGCCAACACGGTTAAGGGTGAGAGTTGTAGGCTATAACATCTGGAAGGCCACACATTCCCAACCCCTGGTTTTTGTCCAGGTTACCTGAAGTAATGTCTCCTCCCTTATTGTTCCAGATTACCTGAAGGAATGTCGCCTCGCATATTAACCTACCCATATTGTGATGCCCTCCAGATGTTTTGGACTACAATTCTCAGTAGTCCTGACTATTGGCCATGCTGGCTGGGACTGACAGGATCTGCAGCCCAAAACATACGGAGGATACCAGGTTGGGGAAGGCCTCCTTAATGTTAACATCTGTCTCACCCAGAATGGCTCACCTGGATCCCATCTTATGGTCTTTCTGATGGCAGGTAAAGATCTGTTTAGTTTTGCAGGTCTTTTAGGAACTGCTTTAGTGCTTTCTTTATCTTTGCATGATTTTATCCGTACTGTTGGTTTTAAATTTAAATTTTATTATACAATGCTTTGTTATTATCCGTTTAACTTTTTGTGGTATTTTATTGTAATCTTTACATTATCATCATATATTTTATGTTTTTAATGCATCTGTACACCATCTCCAAAACTTTGGTTATTGAGTGATTGAAACATATAATAAATCAGTCAATAATAGGAAAGATCTCTGCCTAAGTCCCTAGAGAGCTATTGCCATTTAGATTAAGCAATACTCAGCTAGATGGACAAATAGACTACTCTGGTGATAAGTTAGCTTCCAATGTTCCTAACTTCTGCCTACCAGTCTCTCTCTGTCCTTGCAGTAACAAAGAGATGAAAAACCCTTTGTATTCCTTTTCAAGGTTCAAGTGTATGGGTTTACTTTCAAGGTTATGACTACGTAGGAAATGAAGTAAGCAAGATCTTTAAAAAGCTACCCAGTTCTATTCCCCTCAAACCAGACAACCTAATGCTTGAGCTTTTCTCAAAACATATCCTTAACAATTGATACACTTCAGGAATTCAGTTTTTATGCAGACAGATTTTGAACTGGAGATCATGCCCGTACCTTAAAAAGTGCAAAGCTTCACACCCTGTTCCTCTGCATTGCCTGTACTCATCCCTTCTCCCATGCTTGTTGTAGTATATCCTTTTTTAAATTTATTAATTTTTTAAAAAATGCATTCACCTCAGGTTTTCCAATATATATTTTTCCAAAATAAATAAATAAAAAATCTAGGAAGTAGGGTATGAAGGTAATTTAAGTATCTGGTAGAGGAACATGGCAGGAGGCACAGTCTTTTATTGTTTTGGAATTGCCAAGTTGATATCTGGCAACTGAGGCAGCTCAACACCTTGTGTCAAATCATCATGGTAATGCTATATCCTCTTGTACATTAATACCTTATAGGACAGACAAGAGCCGTTCTGCCACACCCAGAACAGCCTGGGAATGGGGAAGCATTTGCAAGTGGGGGAAGAATAGAGATGTGCCCTCTCGGTATTTACTGAGAGCGATGGTGCCACCATGCGGGGAGGGGTATCTTGCTGGCCTATAAATAGGCTCTTACCTCTCCCAGTTTCCTTCTTGTTCTCATGGCTCCCTCCCTCCCTGTAGGCTGTGTGTGTTCTCTGGTTGCCGTTATTTATTTATTTATTTATTTATGGATTTTATGCCGCCATTCAGCCAAAAAAGGCTCTCACGGCGGCTTACAAAAGTATTTCTTGACAGTCCCTGCCCACAGGCTTACAATCTAAAAGACATGACACAAAAGGAAAGGGGATTGGGAGGGAGGAGGAGGAGGGGAAAAAGGAAAGCAAATTTAGGCACTACAATCTTAGTTGCAAAGTTCAGCAGTTACAGTTGACAGCAGAAGGGAGGGGGCTCTCAGCTGGAGCTGGACCCAGGCACGGTGGAGAGGTGCCTGGCTGCTGCTTCCTCCCTCACTGGTGGCCTCTCCAGAGACAGTTGACAGCAGGAGGGAGGGGGCTCTCAGCTGGAGCTGGACCCAGGCACAGTGGAGAGGTGCCTGGCTGCTGCTTCCTCCCTCACTGGTGGCCTCTGCAGAGACAGTTGGTAGCAGGAGGGAGGGGGCTCTCAGCTGGAGCTGGACCCAGGCACAGTGGAGAGGTGCCTGGCTGCTGCTTCCTCCCTCACTGGTGACCTCTCCAGAGACAGCTGACAGCAGGAGGGAGGGGGCTCTCAGCTGGAGCTGGACCTAGGCAAGGTGGGTTATGGGCCTAGTAAGATTTTTTTGCTCATGTTCTAAATTGTTCATGGTTTTTTTGGCCTACTCCACACTGTAAGACAGCCTGGGAGCATAAATAGGTTGATTTGGCATTGCTTGTTAATTTGGTCACATTTGATGATAGGTAGGAAGGAATGGGCACCCAGAGGGATTTTGTAATGGTGAGCATTCACATGCACTGTTGCGGTGACTGGTAATTTCCTGCGGGCTCCCAGTTTTGAGCCTCGTGGCCTGGCTGAGAGACAAGGGTTACCTCTGAGGCCAACCTTTCTCACCCACTCATAGCCTTGAGGCCTGTATTGGGAGTAACACCGGAAGGTCTCCCTACTCCAAAAGGGTGGCCTGTGGGTGGGTGAATGGTACAGCACCAACCCATGGGCCATGAATGGCTCGCCCTACTCAGAAAGGTCTGAAAAACAGGCCAGACTGGATGCCCCTTTAGGTTCCCCCTTTGCAGATTTTTAATAAATGTGGCCCTGTTTAAACTCAAAGTTCTGTGTGTCGTCTCTTTATTTACTGACCTCCGTCTCGTAATGACATTTGTTGTGGCATTTTCGATAATGTGAAATAAAAAGTAGAAAGTAGCACACTGAAAGTGGTGTATGGAATGTGTAATATACTCCAAGAGTTATCAGTGCACATCAATACCACCATAAAGCAGTAATGTAGGAGCTTCTTCGGATTTAGGGAAATCATGTTTCCCTCCCGTCGTTTTTCCTCATGCTACTGTTCCACAATACGGATGAGCAGCTTACTCTTTCTTCAGATGCTGAAGAAAAAGGAAGTAAACAAAGACCGCATGACCGGTGGGTGTTTTTATCACACTGCCTTTTCCTACACACAACAGGAAATGGTGTCGCATTTGGCTGTAGGAGAAAAAAAATCAGATTTCCTGGGGGCTTTTTTTTTTTTAATGGGAAATAGACCAGAAGGATCCATGAAAAGAATCTGTAAAAATCTGTGAGAGCCCAGTAAGGAGTGTGCTATAAAACGCTCATCTGATGATGCTCTAGATCTTAACTGGTTGCGAACAGACTCCCTAAGAAAAGAACAAAAATTAATGCTTTTTTCCTCAAACATTTCGATCCATAGTACAGTGCACGTTCAAATTGTAAATGCATACAGCTTGTTGTCATGTAAAAATTGTGCTTCAACTGTCTTATGGGCCCCATGACAAAGAGAGAAATTGTTTTGGTCAGCTAAAATTTATTTTCCCCTTATTTAGCAGAGAGAGAAGCGTGGAAAATATAATTAGGAGCTGTGTCTAACGATTGCTTCTCTGGGAAGACATGTTTTGAAACAGGAAGCTTCCGCTTCTTACTAGGCTTTCGATAAGTTGAAAGAAAAGCGCCTGACAGTTCCAAGGTTAATCCAGGTTAGGCATGAAATAAGCACTTCAGTTGGTAACAGAACAGAAAGCTCTTATGTGCTCCCACCTGTATGAACAGAGCTGAGGAAATGTGGAAATAGAACTTGAATCCTTAAAAAAAGGATTATTTTTTAGGGCTGGTTCACATTTTCAGCCACATTGCCCTCACATATTTAGGGCTGGTTCCTCCCCCACCCCCACATCCAACCAAACTCCAAAGGTGCTCAAATTTGGGTAGCAAATATGCTTGCTATTTTTAAGCTGTGGGATATGATTACATAGCAGGTATCCTAGAGTGCATTACACAAGGCAGTCTGTGGTGAATAGGGTTGCTACTATTATTTCTGGCACAATTCCTATGTCTATAATAATGTCTTGATTGACAGGGGGGGAATTCAACAGGTGACTATTTCAATTTCAGGAAAAGTTGCAATTGCCAGGATATTTTTTATTTCCTTTGAGCTTTCATACAAGAATTGCATGGTTTATCTGTCTCATCTTAAAATACAGGAGCAAATACTTCAAGAATAAAATAAAAAACCCAACTCCATTTCTCCTCTGGATCACCTTGTATATCAAGACTGGATTTCACTGCAATTGGAAGACTCTGTTCTTAATTTAAATATGGATAAAGTCACGGTCTTAGCTTGCAATGCTATTGCTTAACATTGCCGGCATCTTTGACTGATGTGTAAGTCCAATGGACTTACACCCAGGTGAGTGAGTAACAAATTCCAGGATCACTCACACTTAAGTAATGCTATGGTCATAATCTGAACCAGCTGAGCTTTCAATAGGGAAATCTTTTATGCACATGGTACAGGTGCTCATTTTGTAATTTCTTTGTTATGTTTAAAAATAAAAAATTTCTGTGCGTGTGCAGAGTGCATTTGGCTCAAAGGCACTGAGCAGGAACGGAAATTCTATGAGTATGCATGCAGAACACGCAGTTTGTTCCTTCACTTCATCAACTTGGGTTAAAAGATGCTTAGTTTACTGCTGTTGCTGCTGCTGCTGCTGCTGTTGTTGTTAAAGAAAGGCAGCCCCTGCCAAAGGAGGTGAGGCAGGTGGCTACCAGGAGGAGGGCCTTCTCTGCTGTGGCACCCCGGCTGTGGAATGAGCTCCCTAAGGAGGTTCACTTGGCACCTACATTATATGCTTTTAGATGCCAGGTGAAGATCTTTTTATTCTCCCAGTATTTTAACTGTCTATAAATTTTAAATAACATGGTTTTAAATTTGTAATTTTGCATTGCTGCTGTTTTTATCTGGTTGAGCTTTTATACTGTATTTTATATTATGGTTTTATACTGTTGTTTTATACTTTGAATGGTTTTAATTTTTGTGAACCGCCCAGAGAGCTCCGGCTATTGGGCGGTATAGAAATGTAATAAATAAATAAATAAATAGAATAAATTTAACCCTTTTCATCCTTATGTGGCTGCTTTTTATTCTTAAAATAAACTTTTGAGAGACGGTTCCATGTGTCTGCTATCATGTCTATTTTGGCTTCCAGCATGACGTATAAAATTATGGTGTGTGTTTCTCTGTGTCCTAATGTGAGGGACTCTAGTATGCTCTTCTTCTAATGCCTTTAGATAATTGAGAAGGTTAATTTAGAATGATACCCCCATAACCATTAATATATAATATTTACAGTTAAAAATCAATAGTGTCAACACATAATTATGTCAATTGATAATCTCCCATTGATTGTTTCATTACATTCCAATGTAGCTTAACCAGTTGCTTTGTGTACACTAATTATATTTTTCTTACCTGATGATTTCTTCATCATTTCACTAGGAAATGTTGCATTGTCTAAATTACTTCTGATTTTGAGTCTGTAAAAAGCTCAGTACTAGATAGGTTTTACCATCTCCTATACAGACTTATCAGGGAGTAAGTTCATATATAACCATGCCCTGATGGCCAGGACCAAAAAAAGGTATTTAAACAACTCAGTGTTGGAAGTGGGCAGACTTCTGGCTTGTGGCATCTACTTTGTTGTTGTTGTTTACGAGAACCCTGAGATCTGCCAGCTGGAGCCTTCTGCAAAATGAATTCTGAGCCCATTTGTTTCGGATAACAGAACTGAATGGAGTTCACAGGCTTTCCACAATATATATATACATACATACATACATACACCTAGTGCCACCTTGTTCTTCACTCAAGCATTATAATTTAAAAAAATAAGTAGAGCCATGCTGGATCAAACTATGGGTCCATGTAGTCCAGCATTCTTGTTTGCACAATGGCCAACCAGCTACCAGTAGGAAGCCCACACGTGAGATATTTGTGCAAAGCACTCCTGTTCCCCTGCAACTGGTTTGTATTGTGATACTGCCTCTGATACTGGATCATGATCGTATAACGATCATGATTTGTAGCCATTGATATGCTTTCCCCTCTTTTAAAGCCATCCAAATCAGTGACTATCAGTACATCTTGTGGTAGTGAATTCCATAGTTTAACTATGCACTGTGTGAGGAAGGACTTTTATCTGACCTGTATCTCACACCAATCAGTTTCATGGGATGACCCCTGGTTCTAGTATTATGAGGCCTTAGCTAGACCTACCGTTTAGCCCGCAACAAAGGAGGGAAGATCCTGCAATGTGTTTATTGTGAGATCCCTCCTCTGTTTACATGCGACATGCGGTGACCTCAGAAGGAGAGGTGTCATGCCCACCATTTTAAAAAACTAAACAAAGGGGCAGCAGCGCACGAACATTCGTGCGCTAAAGGTAAGTTTTTTTTAAAAAAATTGAAGTCTTTTCCCCACTCCCCCCACCCTACCCTCGATGGGTGCAGTGCTCCTGAGGAGCGCTGCGCCCCATGAGTGGCTCCCGGCTCCTTGCAAGGAATCATGCGGAGCTGGTTCAACCCGTGGCGCCCAGCCACACGTTCCGTGGTCTTGGGTTCAGCCCAGGACTGTGGAAAAATTGGGGCCAAAGGGGAAGGCAAGTTCCCAGGGAAAGGGAGGGATCATCCCTCCCTGAGCCCGGGATCCCCTGTGCGTCTTAACTGCAGCATATTATATCTGTATATATATTTGTATCTGCAAATCCATGCAGTCACAAGTAAATCTCATGCAGCAAATGCCACATTATGTCACATGACCATAGCCCAGCTCTGTGAATATATCCTGTCCTAAACCATTGTAAACTGCTGCAACCAGTAAAAGAATTGAGCCATAAAAAGCCAAACATTGTTTTACATTTGAATACAAAACACATAATTTCCTCTGGAATTATTTTTTATGTGCTCACCCCAGACCATCAAACAATAGAAACTCTTGCAGCCAACCCTGAACTACATCAGCATTGGGGTGGTTTTCTGACCCACCATTAACTGAATGAATGCATCTGTTGATGCAGTTACCTAGCTTCATCACACCAGGGTTATACTGTGCAATGACTGCGAATTACGTGCAAAGGACTCCGAAGTTTTCCAGTTTATAATCTGCTTTGACTGTGAAGTACTCCTATGCATCCTGCTTTAATTGTGCTATAAAGCCAAAAGACCTGACCTATTTTGCTACTACTTTTGGAGCGAATCATTTGTTGTTTTCCGAGCGGCCACTGGGGGTGCAGGAGCAGGATTTCATATGTTTAAAGAACAAATTAAACAAATGCTTACATCTGCGTAAGTTTTAAAGATAAAGACATCAAAATTGGCACAGTAATAGATATTAAGGAGAGCTTTAAGCATACCAAATTTGAATCAGATTGGGTCATCCGTTGATTTTTTATGATTTTTATACATTTCCTCCCTTAAACCCTTTTCCTGGTATGCAAAGGATCTTAGGAGCGCTGTTAGCTAGCAACAAGGACGACAGCTTTATGCTGTAGGGGATAATTTGAGGGAAACAGGTACGTGGGATGAAGCTCACCCACTGCTAATCATGTGTGACGTGCAAGCCCTTTTCAGGCATTCTACATCTGCGTTTTGTGTGGAGTGGGAGCATACCAGCCCCACCCACTCCTTGAACATTTCCATTGGCCTCTACCCATGGAGGGTGACTTTGTGAAGTGAACAGTCTTCTGTATCCATGGTGGCACTGCATACAATTTAGAACACTGGACTATCTCAAAATCATGTGGAGAGCCTCCTTGGATATACCAGGCACTCCTCTTTCCACTGTAGAGGGTGACAGAAATGTGCACGGAGGGGGTGGGGTTAGCACACACACCTTCTCAAGGGGTCTACTCAAATGTAGAGTTAGTCTACTCAAATATAGAATGTCTTAATAAGGTTGTAATTGCATCTGGATCAGGATAAAAATGTTTAACATCATGAGGAAAATACCTTGTGACCTGCCTCAAAGAGATACCATGTATATCTGCACAGATACACATAATAATCTGTGGAGTTCAGGGGTGGACAACTTGTGCCTTCCAGATGTTTTGGCCTTCAACTCTCATTGTTCCTCACCATTGGCTATGATGGCTAGGGGTGATGGGTCAAAACATCTGGAGGGCTACAGATGCTCACCCCTGGTGTAGAAGCACACAGAATGATCATAAAACAAAATTATTATTGCAACATTATTGGGGTTTATATTTCTTACTTCACATGATAATACATGTAAATGGAGAATGACTCTGGATATACCTAGCTTAATATTAAGACTTACAATGCTCTCTGGTCAAAGAAAGGATTATCTTAGTCATGACAGGCCAAGAAAGGAAAAGCTGAGCCAAGTGTCTGAGTATGTTAATAGTGGGATAAACTGTACTGTCAGCTGATAATGTTCACCAACATAAATACTGCTCTCCACTTTTACAGGAGGGGGGGGGGAAGCTTGTCATTTTAAGAAATTTTGCCTCGAGTGCCAGAGAAACATTTCATCTTGCTGCTTCCTCAGACATAGATAATAGCACTGTGCCCTTCATAGAAGTGTTAAACACCAATCAAGTTGTGTGTTAACCTATGACAGCTGAGGTAGGGAACAATTCACTCAGCACTGACGTGTTGCCACTCACAGAAAGGAACACCGCACCTGTTCATTCTCCTGCAACCAAAGGCCATATTGACACTACGCACCTCAGCAGGGTTAAAAAAGATGTAACTGTTATGGTTGCCTACAAGGGGCCTTGGGAATGGTAGCTTCATGAATGGGATAATATGCTGCAGTGTGGCTTGTTCCAGCCAGTCATCCAGGTCTCTTCCAGGGTATTTCATGCTACTCCCCCTCCCTCCTAGCTTTTCCACCCATTTCATGCTACTCACCCCACCCCACCCCGCGAAGATACTCAGCCTCATCAGGCTGGTTTGGGGAAGGGAGTAATGGTTGTTTGTTTTTAGTGCTGGGCTGAAAATCCACACACACATTTTCTCAGGGCCACTTGCTTTTGTCCACATTTGTGTGGGGGCTGTGGTGGGGGTGGGGAGAAAGAAAATTCTAATGCGTTTGGTGAGTTGAGGGCTTGCCATAAGTACATGAGGCAAGAGAGTCCTCATAATTACTTCTGACTTTAAGGCAAACAATACTTTGCCCAGGAGAGGCAGCCGTCTTTTCTCCTCAATAATCCCCCTGGCAACAAGCCTACATAATGACATGGCATTGTTTTCATTGGGCCTTTGTATGAGAACATGGATAGGTTGTTCACTGCAGAGTATGAGCCAAACACTTCAACCCAGTACTAGCATCCTCCTGTGAAACCTGAAGTTCACAGAAATGTTTTTGCATTTCTGTGAACTTGGAACATGCTGATACCTCTCTCTTATTTCTCAGTAGCCTGTTTTGGCTACAATCCTGATGACACTCACTGGCTGAGATTGCTACCTGAAGGAGCGACAGGAGTGCTCAGAATTCTGTTAGAAATCTCTAGGCTTTAGGACACAGGATTTCCAAAGTCTGTGGAAGAAGCCACGTGTGCCATTCATCTGAAAGCTCTGCCATGTATAATATAACACCAAAACACGGAATTGTGTCTGTTTATATTCTTGTAAAATTATATTCTTGTAAAATTTATATTCATGTAAAATTACATTTTCCATATATTGATTTTTTATATGTGTGTGTGTGTGTGTGTGTGTTTTACTTGGCTTATTGATACTAACAATACAGTTTTACTTATATATTTACAACCGTATTTAAAACTGAGTATCATAACTTTTGGGGGACTCCACATCAAAGGGAGAGCTTGATCCTTCATAGCCAGATGTCCCCAAGAACAGGTCACCTCAGATGATCTCAGTGTTAGTCAAGATGGTCCTGGGCCTTCAGGGCTGATGTCTTCAGATATGCCTCGAGAGGCAGAAAGCTCAGCTTCTGAGTCAGATAAGCTGACTTATCTACCTAGTGCCTTAAGATTCAGGCTAGGATGGTGTACAGCTGTTGGAGACCCTACTTCCTGAAGAGAGCTCCTCAAGAGTAAAGGCCTCTCTGTGACCAAGGCCCTTCTCATGAGTAGACCTCTGACAAAGAACCTCTGACATGCTGCAGCTGAATCTTGGATGAGGCTCTGGAAGCTCCTATATAGAAGTTCTCAGTGGAGACCTGCTGCTTGCTGGAACAACACCTTACCTCAGCTCCTAGTACATTGAAACCTGGCTGGCTTGCCCTTGCTACTTCTTGAACTGACTTCTTGTGCTGCTGACTCTTGGACTCCTGTAGGTAACCTTGGGCTGTCTTTGACCACTCCTCTTGCTAATTCCTTGTCTGTTACTGTGCTTGCTGGCTTTGAACTTGGACTGACATGCCCTTGCAACATACCTCAGCCCCTGTAAGCAGGGCGCTGACTTCAAAATTGGTTCATGATGAGCCCTTCCTGAATGCATGTATGCTGTCATGATGTACTGTATTATGAGCCTGACTTGCTTTTTAAGCAGGCAACTAAACAGATGATTCACAAGTGTAAAGATGATGAAAAAATGTATTATCATAGGCGCAATAAGTCAAGGTGCACCATTTCACTTAGTTTCAATAATGCTAAAAGTTCAAAGGTGCAGTTGTGCGTACATATCAGAAGTCAGAAGATGTATGGTTTGAAACTATTTTTTAAAAATGATTAGAATCTCTAAACAAATAACCAGTGACAAGTGGAATGCAAATTAGTTTTCCATTTGAACCGGGGTCACTGGCTTGTGTGAAGTGGAGGAAATTTTCTTCTTGAGCTGATCTTGTTAGATTCTGTTCTACTTCAGGTGCAATCACTGCCCCTGGCTAAATAGGGTTAATGTCTATTTGTCAACTCTCTATTATTAGGAATAAAGCCAAATATGGATAGAATTTCACATATTTTTTTACCTTGAAATCATTTCCAGTGAAATGATCAGCCCCTCACATCTGTAAAGTCATTTAAAAATCAAATGTTGTTCTACACACAATAAAGCGCACAAAAAAACACTATTATTATTTTTTCCGAGCTCATACATTTAGTCGACTAAGCGGAACTCTATTCTTTGTAACACGCAGCTCTACTTCACTTCTCCACTTTCCAATCCTAGGGAGCTTGTGGAACCTGCTTGGAAGTGGTTTTGGGATGGATAAGGGAGAACAAGCCTACATCCAGTAATGTGGGTGGAGAAATCTGCTAATTTGGATTGAGGGTTTCATTTGGTAGTGGATGGGATTGAACTTCCTCTGAACAACCGAGATCATAGCTAGGTGGCCTGGACTCATCACAAACTCTGCAAGCATGGGTGGCAGCAGTAATCAGCAGTACCTTCTATCAACTTTGCTTGATATGACAGATGCAACCTTATTTAGGAGAGGCAGCCCTTGTTCAGATCTACACCTCGTGTCATATTGATATGGTCCCATCATGGTGATGCAATCTCCCTCTTGTGCATTTATGCCTCATAGCACACACAAATGCCCTATCACCGTGCCCTGTTTGCCTGGGCATGTAGGGGCCATTGCGGGTGGGGGTGGAGTGAGGAGGTGGCATGGTTGCTAGCCATTGGCTGACTCCCTGGTGGCGCCACCACGGCGGGGAAAGGACTCGGAGAACATTTATTGGGATTCACCCCTTCCCATGGCCTCTTCATTCTGTGGCGGTCGAGATCGTAGGATGTGCCCGGCCAGCTCTGGACATGCGGATGAAGAGGGTGCGGTAGTGAAGTGATCGGCCGAGAGCAGAGGATATTAGTGAATTGCCTGGAGGGAAATTTATTATTTGGCCAATAGGCTGCACGTTTTGAGGAAGGACTGAGGGCCTCCCTGGCGTCTGGTGCGCTTTGGCCCAGCACAAACAAGTGGTGGCGTGGTGAGCAGGCAAAAATTCCATTTCAGGCCTTTGGGCCCTGATTGTGTGTGGGGGTGAACCATTCCATTTTCCCAGGCACCCGGGTGGGTGGCACCTGCATTCTCAGCCTGATCAGGCTGAAAGTGGCCTGTTGTCCGACCAGGAGCACCAGGGGCTCCCATGGGCTAGGCACATTAGGCTGCAGCATTGCCACATACTTAGCTGGGCTATGTCAGGCAGGTGGAGGCTTCTGGCCTATATGCCCTGACAGCTTCATACACACCCTCTTCCTTAGCCAAAATCAGAAGGTTTCAAGGCCCAGAGGCCCAGTCCGTTTCCTCCCCACAGCAAGCAGGCTTGTGGGCTGACACTGGAAGAGATAGGAAGGAGGGATCACATTTTTTTCCCAAATGCATTAAATATTGGCAGAGATTGAAGCCCCGTGTTTATTATATAATAAAATAATAATAATAAATCATAATATTAACTAAAACAGTACAATGCCCCCCAAGAAAGGAATAGGTGGAAAGAAAGGCAGAAGGAAAGGCCCCTGGCCATCTGCCAAGCATGCTAGGCCACAGAATGTATCTTTTTCTGAGGAGGAAGACAGACCCAATATTTCTGTGATCCTAGCCAGATTACAAGCAGTGGAAAAGGAAAAAGGGATTGCCCCTTCACCTGTTCCAGTACCCCAACAAGGAAGAGTGGGGAGGGGTCAGTGGCAAACTAGGAAACAGGTCCAAGATCAACTTTGGATGTCTGTTGCAGCTAGACTTGGTGTTATTGAGGTGACATCCAGCTTGACTCCTGGACAGAGCTCTAATCCAGGGACAACATCAAACCTGCCTGACAACAACTCCGTATGTGTTGCAGCTGAGAATCAATAGGAGTCTTCAGCAGACCTCACCAACGAGCCACCTCCCTTGAACACAGTGCAAATCCAGGCTCAGGACACAGGTAAGACAGGTGTCACTACACCACCTTCACATCCACAGATAATGGGATCCATGCCCCCATGGGGATGGTGACCATGGTTCACTGGATTAGGATGGCCTTTCCAGGGCACTATTCATGGGCCAACTCCAGGTCTGCAACTGCAGCTCCAGGTGACTTCAGGAAATGTAGTAAAGTGATAGCAGATTAGCTACTTATTACAGACATTGCAGACATTGTAGCTTCGAATATTTTATGTAAGATGACGTCCCTGCTTCATCTTTTTTTTTGGGGGGGGGATTTAACAGTCCTAAATGTATATTATATCCAGGACGGAGTGCCTGACTTTATTTACAAAAATGTAACTTCACAAAGGAATTTACTACCACAAGATACAGTGATGGCCACCAATTTGGATGGCTTAAAAATGGGGTTGGATAAATTTCTGGAGGAGAAGTCTGTCAATGGCTACTTGTCCTGATGGCTATGTGCTACCTCCAGTATCAGAGATAGTAAGTCTATACACACCAGCTGCTGGGGAATATGGGTGGCAGGGTCCTGCTTGTGAGTTCATGGTCAACAGCTGGTTGACCCCTGTGTGAACAGAGTGCTGGACTCTTGGCCCTTTGATCTGATCCAGTATGGGTCTTCTTATGTTCTTACAAGTATCAAGTCTAATGTGATAATGAGGCAAGAAGTGTGTCATTTGCTAGAGGAGTGGCAGAACAATGCTTTTGAAAAACACATTACAGGGAATATGCTAGTGAAAGGCTTAGGGGGGGGGCATACAATGTTAATCCCAGTATTTCTCAAACAGTGATTGGGACCCACCAGTGGGTTTCAGCTGACATTCAGGTGGGCCTCAGTACTGCAGACCACAGAATGCCTTTTTGCTTTACTGCCATGTGTCATAGGCAAATGTGGCAGCAGGAACTGGGTAGAGAGCAAGGCTGATCTCTTTAATAATAATATTTTTAATTAAAAATGGGAATAAAGAGGAACAGGATAAGAGGGGGAGCTGTTATATGAGAAAAGTGAATGTAAAAGCAGTAGGAAGCAGGGATGAAATAAACTGGCAGTTGGGAATAGGGTACAAGTTAAGCGTGAGAGCAAAGGGGAAATGACACAAAATGGGTAAGAAGACTTTAAGAGGCATGTGGTGGGGGGAGAAAAACAATATGAAATAAACCATTTTCTCTCCTTAGAGCAGTAGTTTCTCTCCTTAGAGCAGTAACCTTTTTGGGTTGCTGGGCACATTCAGAATTTTGACAGTGTCATGGGCCCTTTCATAAAATGGCTGACATGGAAGGGAGTGGCTAGTCACAAAATACTAATTTCCTAGAAGGCAAACTGGTGAGACTAATGGAAAAGCAACTAGCCTAAGAAGCTAAGTATAATGGTGCATCTGAGACCCCAAATAAAAACCAAAACATGCTCTTTTGAACCCAAATAAAGATTTTGAATCCAAATGAAGGGCAGAACTTTGTTTTGCAGCATGGCAATCTCCCAGTTAAAACAAAATAAAATAAAAATAATCTTAAGAAATAAAATTAAAACCAGGAGAGCCAGGTAGCCTGGTGGGCACCAAGAGAAGTGTCCATGAGCATGGCCATACTTAGAGGATGTGAATCATCAAATACTTCCTGAAATGAGGATACTGAATAGTAATGTTGCCAGAGCCAAAGCCTGTACTTAATTTAATGAAAGCTGAGTTATGGAAATAGCTGTGGCAAAGAATTTGCAATTTTCAAGGTGGAATTAGATATCAATTTAAAATTGCATCAATAACTGCCAGCTTATTATGCCAAAGTGTAACTCCATCTGTCACCATTTTGTGACAGACTCTGGCCTTAAAACATCATTTTGAAACGTGTGGGCCTCAGTCATGTTCAGCTAACTCAAGTGGGCCTTGGGATAGAAGGTTAGCAAATTCCTGTGCATACATGCAAAACAACAACAACAACCAGAGTACATGTGTGTTCTACACGTGCTCAGTGTCAACTGTTGTAGCCATACAAAACAAAAAGAAAGAATTGGTCCCACCAACTCCAAATTAGCTGTCACTTATATATTTGCTGCTTTCTTTTCCTGTAGGACTAGGTGTTAGCTTAGTATACCTTCCCAGACAAAATGGATTTTCTAGAAGCCAAGATGCTAAGATGCAAAGCCGAGCCTTTTGGTAACAGTGCCTTAGGGCCCTTCCACACGCCGTACTGAAGGCGCATGCATGCGCCCCAAGTACGACCCCAAAATTGATAGTGTGTACTACAGCCAGAAGAGACGGAGGAAGCTGCGGGTGGGGAATCTGGGCGCGTCCTTGCCGCCGCCGCCGCCGCCTCCCCGCTGGCCTCCTGCTGCTGGGGTAAGAGTGACCCGGGTCGGAGAGCTCGGCGGAGGCGGAAGCCGAGCTCTCCGACCCAGGTCGCTCTTATCCCGGCAGCAGGAGGCCGGCGGGGAGGTGGCGGCGGCGGCAAGGACGCGCCCAGATTCCCCAGCCTCCTCCTCCTCCATCTCTTCTGGCTGTAGTACACACTATCATTTTGGGGTCATACTTGGGGCGCATGCATGTGCCTTCAGTAAGGCGTGTGGAAGGGCCCTTGTACTTGCCTGGCCTCCTATATCACATATCCATTTCTTCCCTTCTGCTAGTGCACATCTTCTCCTGTCTCTCTGGGCTTTATGTTTTTGCCCCTATTCTACTTTTCCCTCTTCCTCTTCTTTCTTCCAGGTTCCTGCTTGGCTACCATCTATCATACACACTGATATGCATTGATTATTTCAATGCCACATTGCAACCATCCAGTCATTATTTGACATCTCAAATGGAAAGTGTCAGAACACCAAGAGTCATCATATATCTTTAAAAACTCAGAAACCCTTGAACTGATATTATGAATATGCTAGAGAGCTTTAGAAAGGATACAACAGACATCCTTGTATATAAGAAAGTGGAAGGGTGTCTCTATCTCAAGTTTGTCGCATACTTTCATCCAAGTTCCATTTCCATTAATGTTTTCACTATCAACTAAACTGAATTAAATTAGACTTGTGGTCTGACATAAATGGGTTGTGAATTGCATCCTAATTTCCTAGTCAGTATCTTTATTGGATGATTCAAAATATTTAGCAATGATTTCACTGTCTAGTAGATTATAGCAGTGAAAAGAAAGTTAACAGCTTTCAAGGCAAAGATATTTTTATAGTCTACAAACATTTCCCTTCAGATTTTGACATTCATATCAGTGAGACAGAATGGCTATTGCAAAGCGAAGTATACAGAAAATGGGGGAGGGGAGGGGGGAATGATACGGGATGAAAAGACGTCCTTGCAGCCTGTTCCTATGCATGCTTACCTGATACTAAACCATAGAACTTGTATGCATTCATGTGAATAGGTTTCCAGTTATAGTATTGCAAGATTGAATTGGTTCTACCACAAAAATGCTGCTTTTGGAAGCACCTGCAATTCTCCAGATATCCAGCAGAGGGGGAGAAACACTACACTGTGGGGAGTAATTTGCATATGAGACTCAATGCTGAAATTGTGAATGGACAACTGAAAAACCCAAATGAGAAGGGGAAAAAGAAGAAGAAAACATGTCAGAAGCAATGGAGCTAATACTGTTTTATATTAGTTGTATAGAAACGGGACTTGTCAGAGAGAGGGCCGGCGGGGGGGGGGGGGGAAGAGGAGGGGAGAGAGAAGAACCCTGGCCATGCATGGTCAGGCTAGATACATGATGTGTGTATTGTGAAACAGAGAGAACATTAAAGCTTAGTAATCAAAATGAATCACCTGTGAGTCTTGAATAAATTACCCACTTCTCATAGCTTTTTGGCACACTTGCTCTCAGATATCCATTGCCAGTGCTTGGCAGGAAGGGTATTTTTTATTATTATTATTAGCCTTTCCCTAGTATTCATTACCGAGTTGTCTCAGCTCTTTAATGAATTTATCCTGAGCATATATCCCTTAGAGTTAGGGTGTGTGTGTAATGTCATTTGGAAAAACACTGAACCTAATGTACTAATTGTGCTTTCAAATGTGGCTCCTGGTTTCGCTCCCCTTTGAGCACACCATGTGTGTGAACATTTTTCTTTTGAATACATCATCTATGTGCTGCTAAATTTAGTGATCCATTTTAAAAATCTAAGCCAACAGAAACACCTTGTGTTAGGAACAGAGCTAGAAAGCCAGACCCTGAGAGGAACCCAGGCTGTAGTTAGACCTAAGGTTTATCCCAGGGTTGTCCTGGGGTCAAACCTGTTCATCTAAGTGCCACACAGGGCATCCAGCACTCAGGCAGGGACAAACCCGGGATGATCCTGTAATAAACCTTAGGTCTAGCTACAGACCCAGTGAGCCTGTTCAGACAAACTGAGTGGTCTGTGGTTAGTTTAACCATGCTTCTCTGTGGTTAGCACTAACCACAAGCCGTACACTCGCACACAACACTGTTAACTCTGTCTGGTTCCTGGTTTCCTTAACCACACACCAACCACAAAGCAGTTAGATGAACACCTGAGTCCTCCGAATGCTCCACCCTGTATCCCATCAGCACTTGCACTAAGAGAACTGGCAGTTGCACAATTTTGGCTAGTTTAGGCTATGCCTAGGGTGACCACATGAAAAGGAGGACAGGGCTCTTGTATCTTTAACAGTTGTGATGAAGAGGGAATTTCAGCAGGTGTCATTTGTATGCATCCAACACCTGGTGAAATTCCCTCTTCCTTACAATACTTAAAGCTACAGGAGCCCTGCCCTCTTTTGTATCTAGTCAGTCTAGTATAGCTCCTGCAGCTTTAAGTGTTGTGATGAAGAGGGGATTTCCACAGGTGCTGTATATATACAAATGACACTGGCTGAAATTCCCTCTTCATCACAACTGTTAAAGATACAGGCGCCCTGTCCTCCTTTTCATATGTTCACCCTAGGCTATGCCCCTGAAACTCAGGTGCATTTCAGACAACACCTTAAGCCAAAGTTGGTTCTGCTAACCCTGCTGCAGAACAGGGTTAGTGAAGAAAACCACAACGTAGTTAGCGGAGGCACCCGGTTAAGGAAAACACAAGTCAGACAACACCATTAACCCTGCTGCTTATCCCAAAACCCTTAACCAGCATAATTAATGGTGTCATCTGAATGGGGCCAGTGTCTACAGCTTAAAAATGAGCAGAGTTTCTGCTAGATACAGCCCTCACAGCCCCATTACTGTGATGAAGTAAGAAGTGAAGTCAGAAATGGAACAGAAGGTAGAACTTGAATGTATAACAGGCTTAAAATGTAAAAGAAGAGGGGTCAAATATTTGGGAATAATGTTCTCTGAGAATGTACATAATCTAGCTGAGGATAATTATATGAATGTGTTGTCTAAAGCTGTACAAAATGTGAACAAGAAGTGAACAAAATTGCCTATTTCATGACTGGGGAAAATTGCAATTGTTAAGATGACATTTTTGCCTAGACTTGTATTTCTCTTTCTTACATTCACAATTAAATTTTAACAAAGGTGGTTGAATAAAATCCAATCAGGAATCAATCAACAGATAGATAGATAGATAGATAGATAGATAGATAGATAGATAGACTTACATATTGAGTTATATGTTAATATCTGCAAGAATCCTCTTAGCAAAAGCTTGACAATCAACATGCATACCATCTCTGGTACGATGCAGACAGAAGTTTTGGACTCTCATGGTAATGCATAACATAACAATTTATAAGTTATTATGGGAGGGAAGAATGAACTTCATCCAGACTTTCCAAAAAGTTAAATGTTGTTGTTTATTCGTTCAGTCGCTTCCGACTCTTCGTGACTTCATGGACCAGCCCACGCTAGAGCTTTCTGTCGGCTGTCGCCACCCCTAGCTCCCCCAAGGTCAAGTCTGTCACCTCCAAAATATCATCCATCCATCTTGCCCTTGGTAGGCCCCTCTTCCTTTTGCCTTCCACTTTCCCTAGCATCAGCATCTTCTCCAGGGTTCCTGTCTTCTCATTATGTGGCCAAAGTACTTCAGTTTTGCCTTTAATACCATTCCCTCAAGTGAGCAGTCTGGCTTTATTTCCTGGAGTATGGACTGGTTTGATCTTCTTGCAGTCCAAGGCACTCTCAGAATTTTCCTCCAACACCACAGTTCAAAAGCATCTATCTTCCTTCGCTCAGCTTTCCTTATGGTCCAGCTCTCGCAGCCATAGGTTACTACGGGGAATACCATTGCTTTAACTATGCGGACCTTTGTTGTCAGTGTGGTGTCTCTGCTCTTAACTATTTTATCAAGGTTTGTCATTGCTCTCCTCCCAAGAGGTAAACGTCTTCTGATTTCCTGGCTGCAGTCAGTGTCTGCAGTAATCTTTGCGCCCAGAAATACAAAGTCTGTCACTGCCTCCACGTTTTCTCCCTCTATTTGCCAGTTATCAATCAAGCTGGTTGCCATAATCTTTTTTTTTTTTTTTGAGGTTTAACTGCAACCCAGCTTTTGCACTTTCTTCTTTCACCTTTGTCATAAGGCTCCTCAGCTCCTCCTCGCTTTCAGCCATCAAAGTGGTGTCATCTGCATATCTGAGATTGTTAATGTTTCTTCCTGCGATTTTAACTCCAGCCTTGGATTCGTCAAGTCCGGCACGTCGCATGATGTGTTCTGCATACAAGTTGAATAGGTAAGGTGAGAGTATACAACCCTGCCGTACTCCTTTCCCAATCTTAAAGCAGTCCGTTGTTCCGTGGTCTGTTTTTACCATTGCTACTTGTTCGTTATACAGATTCCTCAGGAGGCAGACAAGATGACTTGGTATCCCCATACCACCAAGAACTTGCCACAGTTTGTTATGATCCGCACAGTCAAAGGCTTTAGAATAGTCAATAAAACAGAAATAGATGTTTTTCTGGAACTCCCTGGCTTTCTCTATTATCCAGTGGATATTGGCAATTTGGTCTCTAGTTCCTCTTCCTTTTCTAAACCCAGCTTGTACATCTGGCAATTCTCACTCCATGAATTGCTGGAGTCTACCTTGCAGGATCTTGAGCATTACCTTGCTGGCATGTGAAATAAGTGCCACTGTCCGATAGTTTGAACATTCTTTAGTGTTTCCCTTTTTTTGGTATGGGGATATAAGTTGATTTAGTGGTATAAGTTAAATACCATTTATCAATTATCGGAATAGGTTACAGCCAGGTGATTTAGCAACTGGAGATATGTATATCTTAAGTTGAAGTATTGTAACTTATCTTGAATGATTGTATTGGGAAACAAACTATATATCTATATATCTGTATAAAATGTCATATAATGGGTAATATGAAGTGGAGTTAAATTTGTCAGTTATCCCCATTTATGCAACTCATAAAAATATGAAATCTCTGTCAGGTTTTGAATCGGGCAACTGTAAGTGAAAAAGAGGTTTGCCAACGCTTGAAACAACATAGAAACGGTGCGGTGGAAAAGTAGACCCCTGAAATCAGCAGTGGAGCCCAGGGTGAGTTTGGAGATGTAAGTTTTTATTTATCATTTATTTGTTTGTAAGTGCATTTCTATACCGCTTTTCTGGGGGCGGGGGGGGGGGGAAGAGGTGGTTTACAAAAAATCAGAACATAAGAATCATAAACAAATAAAACATGGTAAAATGTTAAAACTATAACATCCTTAAAAGTATAACAATGTAAAAAATCATTTTAAAAAAAGAAGAAGTGTCTTCAGCCCTTCTCAAATGCAGCGGGAGAAGAGACCAGTTGTAACTCCAGAAGTAGTGCATTCCTAAGACTGGGAGCAACACAAGAGAAAACCCTTTCCCACATGCCCATCAAACAGGCCTCCTGTGAGGGTAAGTGAGGGTGTCTTCAAAAGGTCCTCCTCTGCTGATCTTAGTAGGCCAGCAGGTTCATACCAAGATTGGTGGTCCCTCAGATAGCCAGGCCCCAAGCTGTTCAAACCAACAATTTGAATGAAGCCCAGAAAAGAAATGCAACCAGAGTAATTCTTTCAGTAATGAATTGGTAGGATCACCATTTAGTGATTCTACTTTTGTTTATGAGCCTGAAGATAGAGCCCAGAAGTTCAAGTGCATATGGGAACAGAGCCAGGATTACATTTTGGGGATAGTTGGCAACATTAGCCAGGGCCATGTGAATTTATAGCAGTAGGCAAGTTCTACCAGAGATGTGCAGTGGGGTTGCATAGCTTCTAAGCTCAGATCAACGTGATAGTACTGATCAATAAAGCCCTTAATCATATACTCTTGCAGATAATGCTTTACAATTTTAGCAGTCATTCTGCCACAAGGGAAAGATTGCATTTTGATATGAGACATTTGTTATCTCCATTCACTTGTAGTCGTAAACACAACCCCAAAGCAGCTCTTAAAATTGATCCAATCTTGATTTCTCCTCACAGAATGCAGGGTATGGAGACTTTTGTGGGCTGGTGGGTTGCACATTACTACACCTATGGCACAGCAACTTGAGGTTTCATGTCTCATCCAATTTTTCCTTAAAGGTTCCCTAACAAGATTTCAAATTAGTAAGCCTTTCCCAAACCAAACCAAAAGGAATTCGCTCATCACTAACTGGGAAAAAGAGGATGTGGCCCATTTCTTTCTATACCATGTCCTTACTTTCTTCTCTCTCTGTGTGTATGTGTCATACTGACTGCTACCATCACTGACTGGAAAGTGAGGGAGGGGTTTGGGGAAGACTCTTTCATGTATATGTTACTACTTACTAACTGTTCTTCATGCATACAGATGCCCCATGTAATAAACAGAATTGGACCTTGAGTTGGTTTGCTGGAAGTAGAAATCCTCTTGCTTAGTGGTGATCATGAGGGAAGATGACTTGAGTGGTCAGTGCTTAATTGGGTCCAGTTGGTGAAGACATGTGTGCAAATAGACACACTGGCAGATCTGGGATAATGAATTAGCCACAACTTTATCGACTTACTTGAATAGGCTTGGTGGTGGCATAGGGTGTAGATCCTGTCATTGGTCAGCCTGCCTGCTGACCAATTCCCACATGACAGAAGAATGGTGATGGATGGAACAGCCAGGGACACACCATGGTGCAGACCACTAATGTGAACCCCTTTCCGTACAGTCCGCCCCGCACACTCAGGTCCTCTGGGAAGAATCTACTTCAGTCAGCCAAAATTAGGCTGACAACTGTTACCCAGAGGACCTTCTCTTCTGCTGCTCCCAGACTGTGGAATGGCCAGCTGGAGGAGACTCATCAACTTAAAAGTCTTTTAGCATTTAAGAAAGCTATTAAGACTGAACTCTTCTGGCAGACCTACCCAGTGGAATTTTAGGATGTTTTAATAAGGTATACTATGTTTTTAATCAATTTTACTTCTTGTTGTTCCCTGCCTCGTTCCAAACAAAGAGGCGGGTAAGAAATAAATGTGTTGTTGCTGTTGTTGTTATTATTATTATTATTTCCATCACCATGGATGTGGCCAGCTCAAAGCCCCTATGCTGGTCTGGTCTTGGTGCCATGTCCCCAAGATCCCTTATGGGAATCCTCACTATTGGGGAGCAGGGAGCCCAATCCCAATCCCCCACACCAATGGATGTCATGCCACAAGAGGCAAGGGGAGGAGTGTCCCTTACCATCAGGGCCAGTGCTACCATTAGGCCAACTAGGCAGCCGCCTAGGGCGCAGACCTATACAAATTAGCTGTTTTAAGAAAAAAAACATAAGTTCAAGTTTTGTGCTTTTTATTTTTTCTACAAAACACCTGTTCTTAAAAATTGAAGTTGGCAAAAAAATAATTTTAAAAAAAATGGGGGGGGGGCTCGCCACCACATCTGTTCAGGTTGCAACCAGTTTATGGCAGTCAGTTATCTTCCCACCACAAGGACTTGTGCAAGTCACCATATGGCCTTATTCGTCTTTCATCTAGCTCCCTCAACTGTCCAGTTGTTTGACCACCTCCAAATAGGAGCTCAGTCTGAGACCCACCCATTCCTTAAAGCCTGTTCTCCTACCCAGTATATGATGCCTTTCCAATGATTTGGACTTCAACTCCCATCAGCGTTTGAGGATTCAAGACAGAGTGACCCTGTCCAAATGACATGCTAAGCCACAGTGGTTAAGCATTTTGAGCTAAACATTATGGCTTAGCATGTCATGTGAACCATGACTTAATGTGTCGTGTGAACCATGCCTAACCATGGCGGCTACATAACCACAGTTTAAACACACTCACTAACTATTTGCTGCAAAAGGATTAGCAGCCTAACCATGGCTTAGTGTGTTGTCTGAACAGGCCTAATGTTTGCATTCATCCAGATTACATTTAAAACTTAACCATCTTCTCAAACTTGAAAATTAAATGTATTTTATTAAATAACACAATCACGAACCTTCCACCCAAGCAAAGCGAAATGACATGCTCACAAAACCTGTAGCTGTATACTCACAAATCCTGCACCACTCATGCTGACTCTGCAGAGGGATTTCTTTCTCTCCCAGGCAAAACCAAGGTGTTACTGAGGCCCACATGCTAGGCTCAGAGCAACATCCTGGATGCCTGAAGGAAAGGAAAGACATATTCTCTGTGATCAGACTTAAAAGAAACTTTCCTGAAGTTAGTGGCCTCCCTCCTAGTACATATTAATTTATTTTAAAATATTTAAGTCCTTTAGTCCACATCTCACTTTAGGCAATCCTCTTCCCAGAAAGCTTCATCTTTGTGTGATGTACTTTTTGTCACTAAACTGGACATCTCTTCCGCTTTACATTTGGTTAATTGTCTGGTTCATTTCTCTCTTTTTTCCAGACCTGGGGATTTCTAAACCAAAACTCTACCATTCTATAAACCTTAACCAGTCACCTAGTTGCATTTTAAGAAACAAGACAGTTGACACAAGTCCCAATCTTCTAATGACTAATGTATTAAATCATAGTCCCCTCTAAGGCCATGGCTAGACCAGGCCTATATCCCGGGATTGTCCCGGGATCATCCCTCTGCAACCAAATGACACACAGGGGATCCCGGGAGCAGGCAGGAGCAACCCCTCCATTTGCCTGGGATAATCCTTAGGTCTAGCTAAGTCACATGTTTCTATATCTTAAAGCATCTAACCCGATACAATGTTTTGCTTGTACCCCTATTTGCCCCCTTAAGGTTAAACTATTAGCCCCACTATTTGTACATCCCTCTAAGCCCCTTCCATGCCCTCCAAAGCTTCTTTTCCAATGCTAGGCTAACAGACCCTTATAACCCCCTTACACATAAGCAATAAAATTGCAAGGCCCAAGAAAAATGCTTTCATTGGGTATGAATGGAGCTCTCATATAAACACTTTATCCACTGTACCATGCCAACTAGATCACAAACATTTGTACCTGAGTTTCCCTGACTAGAAAACATTCATCTCCCCATGTTTAAGTTTCTAGACATTTTATATAAATATAATTATACTTCTTCAGTGGATCCAGCCTTTCCATTCATCTGATGATATACTGCTTTACAACAACATCCTTTAATGATACTAGTTGAGATGACATTGAAAACAAACTTCACTGACATGCAATAATACACATTGTATAACAGACTGCTGAGGAGAATTACAAGTTATATGCATTTGTATTTTTCCAATTATTTTAAATGGTGAAATATGCACGTGGACAACTAATTGGATCACAGGTCTGTTGATAAACCTGAAGGGACTCAAGCTCTGAGAGAGTATCAGTCTTTTAGTAAAAATGATTGAGGCCTGTTCATGTCATGGCACAGATAATCCCTTTTGTGTGACACACCTTCGCCCCTCAGACAAAAGCTGAGGAGGAGAAGGAGGATCCACTCGGGGAAACTATTTCATAGCATGATACATGTGCATTTCTCTTATACCTAAAATGTATTGATATTGTCTCACTTTGTTCAGTACAATAGATGGCTGACCTGACAGTATCCTTACACACTGCCATATTTGAATGCAATTTCATATTTTCTTGGCTTTTGTGAGAAAGATGGAAGCAAGCCTCAGGCATACCTTTGGCCTCTCAGCGTGAGAGAAGGTTACCCACATCCTGTTTCTTTTCTTTGTAGCTTCTTGTTCTCTTCTTGACTAGAGATAGTCACAGAGCTCCATCTTTCTTGGCTGGTTTCTTCCTGTGCCTCTTATTATATACATCCTCCCTGCTGCAACTGCTTTCTTCCTCTCTTCTTCACTTTGCTCATGAATGCACTCTTACCACCAAGAAAGGTATTGCTCATGAGAGGTTTCTTTCTGGCTCAAAGTACTGACCTACAGGGAGAGCTGCCTGGCCTCAACCTTTTTCTATCACACCTGTCATGCAGCCTCTTCTATATCTGGGGACTTTTGCTAGCTTGTGTTCCTTATGAACCTCCAAATCTTTCAGTCCTAGATCATATGAAGTTACTTTCTATTGAGACAAACCATTAGTCCATTTAGCATAGGGGTGTTGAGCGTCAGTCCTAGGAGCCAAATCTGCCTGGAGTCCCAATGCAGCCTTCCAGGGTTCCCTAGATAGACATGCCCCCTTCCTCACATCACCAGGTGGTTCTTGTTCCTTCCCACACCAACCACCTAACATTTGGTGGTTTCCAAACTTTGCAGTGCTTTCTTTCACATTCTAAAAGGTTAAAATGCCCCTCCTAAGGGTTAGTTACCAGCAGTAAGAGCTTTATGCTACAATATGCTGATGTTTTTGTGGTATTTTGGCCCTGCCACCATTTACCCTTGGGCCCTCCCTGCTTCTCTTTGTCTCTACCCATCACTGCAATGCTGCCCCTGAGAGCTTCTCTGAAATTGAATCTGGCCCTCGGGTAGAAAGAGGTTCAGTATCCCTCATGAAGCCCTATCTTGTCTACATTGGGTGGCAGGGCTTTCCCCAGTGTTTGAGATAGGGGCCTTCCCAGCCCTGTGAGGGATTGAACCTGGGTCCTTTTCCTTCGACTTCTCAGCTTGTCTAGCGTGAATGCCTCTAATCCCACACAACTACCCCGAAATCATGTTTAGTCCCCTCTTCCCCATTGTATAAAGCCAGAACAATATATTCACTTAACCACAATTCTTTTCTCCTTAAGTCATTGATAAAGAATAAAACAAAAAGGTCTGAGAATCAATTACTGAGAAACAACTGAGAGTGGTTTTCTTAATAAACTGGTGGCTTACAGGCATTTTATATAGCTAAGGGAGCACCAGCCAGTTGCACTGGAAAAAGACTAGCCATGTTTAATTAATTTTCAATATGTGTTAATCTATACAATCAGTTCTGTCTAAGATAGATCTAGTATTTCCTTTCAGAGTTATATATAACAAAATACACTTTTCTTCCTAGCTGGATTGTCTTTGTTCCTGCAGGTAGTTGTGACCAGATTTATAGG
The DNA here is from genome assembly GCF_023053635.1 of Elgaria multicarinata webbii. NCBI lineage: Eukaryota > Metazoa > Chordata > Lepidosauria > Squamata > Anguidae > Elgaria > Elgaria multicarinata. The sequence goes on from NC_086172.1 coordinate 117,021,736, forward strand.
AAGTCATATTTCAATAAATACTATGGGAATTTCTTGGGTAACATTATCTACTAACAGTTTGATATTTGGCACAACTGGAAGCAGAAAACACAGTTCAGCTTCTGAAGGAGCTATACCAAGACACCACCTATTTCGAAGCATCATCCTGAGAACCAGGATTTAATCCTCCCTTCTCATAGGGTACTGGATGGCACTGGACAAAACTGCCTTGTGCCATTTGCTTTCTCTTGGCCTGCATTAACCTACTCAAAAATTGGGACCAGTAATGAGCTATCTCAGCCAGTGCATTGTAAGAAAGAACAAGATAAACATTAAAAGAAACAATTAACATGCTATGTAAATGTCAACATATGGGAAAAGCAAAAGGACACCCTTCCTCCACAATCCCATAGGTATGTGGGGGCGGGGAGCAGTGAGCTCTACTCTGGCATTTCACTAAGTGCAGGAGAGAAGCTGTCCAGCTTCCCAAAGAGCAGAAAGAGGATATTTGTGACCTTGGGATGAAGAAATCTGTTGGTTACTCTTTTTCCCAGTTTCATTTTTTTAAAACCAAAAAATTCTGAAGTTTCTTCTTTTCTAAATATAAAGAGTTCTGTGAATTTTGACAAATTCTTATAAAGAAAGGAACTGAAATGAAATTCTCAACATTTGCATCAGCCAAATTCAATATGTACCACTGCTTATTCCTAGCATGAGAAAGACCATGGAATACTTGCCTGCCAAACAGGTGTTAAATTTATTTATTTATTTATTTATTTATTGCATTTCTGTACCGCCCAATAGCCTAAGCTCTCTGGGCAATTCACAAAAACCAAACCGTAAGTACAATTTCAAATAGAAAACTTAAACCATAATGCAAAAACATAATATAAAAGTGCAATATTTATATTATGTACAGCCAGCACAGCCAGAATAAAACTGAGCAACAATACAAAGATTTAAAATACAGGTTTAACATACAGATTTAAAACAGGAATGTTAAAAGACTAAGATGATAAACTGTTAAAACACTTGGAAAATAAAAAAGTGCCTTTGCCTGGCATTGAAAAAAGTATAACATAGGTGCCAGGCAAACCTCTCTAGGAAGCTTATTCCAAGCCAGGGTGCCACAGCAGAGAAGGCCCTAATTCTGATAGCCACCTGCCTCACTTCTTTCAGCAGGGGCTCCTGAAGAAGGACCTGAAAATGATCTGAAAATGATCCTAGAACTGGGAAGGTACATATGGGAGCAGTCGTTCCCTCAAGAAACCTGGCCTCAAGCTGTTTAGGGCTTTAAATGTTAATACCAGCACTTTGAATTACGCCCTGACCTGGAATGGCAGCCAGGGAAGCTGGAAAAGGACTGGCATAATGTGACCTTCTTGGCCAGTCCCTGTTAACAATCTTGTTGCCCTGTTTTGTACCAGTTGAAGTTTCTGGACAATGGGCAGCCCCACATACAACACATTGCAGTAATCCAGACAAGAGGTTATCAGAGCATGGATAACTGTAGCTAGGCTATCTCTGTCCAGATAAGGGTGCAGTTGGTATATCAGCCTAAGCTGATAAAAAGTACTTTCCCACCCCTTTTAAATACATCTCTTGGGCCACAGCTAGACCTAAGGTTTATCCTGGGATCATCCAGGGTTCACCCCTGCCTGAGCACTGGATTCCCTGTGTGTCACCTAGATGAACAGGTTTGACCCCCTGGATGATCCAGGGATAAACCTTAGGTCTAGCTATGACCTTGGAGGCTTTCTACATGAGGCTGTTAATCCACTATATTTATTTTGGGTTTCATTGCAGAATTAAGATATGAGCGCCACACAAAATGCTTGACATTTCCTGCTTAACCTCTAGGTGCACTGTGCTATAACAGAACAACACATTTACACAAGTAGGAAACTATGTTTTCTCACTTTCAGAAATAATGCTCAGTTTTCCCTGCTCTAAAACAAAACAGGAAGCACTCTTAAAACAAAACAAAACCCTGGAGGGTCACAACATCATCTAAAGAACCTGTAAACAATTGTAAGGAAGACAAGTGCACAATAAATGCTTCTTGTCTTTGCCTCAAGTCTTGACATTTTTTCAGGGTACCAGGCAGGTAAAACTAAACTATACATCTTAAAGGGCAATATGCATGGAGGTAGCACTATCACCACATATGCCCCAGTATTATTATATGCTTGGAGAGAACTATCTGATATATATTTTCAACCCATCCCTACATGAGACTCCCAAGGCACACCATTCTGATCTGGGTTATCTATACCCCTGCTCTTCAGTCTACCAGGAGAGTGGGGGAATGATATCATGTTACTTGCTTCAAGTGATGAACTTAAAATGAAAAACAATTAGGCTCTTTGCAAATTATTTAGGTGTGCTTATGAATTTATATTGAAATATCCCTCCCTCCCTCCATATATGTTTGTACATATGTAAAGACCTAGGACTCTTTCAGTAGCAGAAAATGAAAAATGAAAGAAACCAAGGCAAATGAGGATGAAATAGAAATCCTTCTTACCTATTTAATCAACCCCTAATTTGTGTAAGCCGGTGCAACCTTGCTTTTCCATCAATCCCATTGGTGGCATTTATTGACCCTCCATAGCCACCGTCTTTATTCATTCACAGTTCAGATTTCTGTTCAAATGCAGGACGTACAGAGTGGCCCCTATGAACAAAAAAGTAATTTCATTCTGATTAAAATTTAATGTTAAGGTGATTTGGTTTCCACACTGATGGAGCAGCAAGTCTTCATCAGAGCAGCACTACATGGAATGGTTCCAAACAAGCCATCCATCCTGCAGAAGTGACAAGTACATTTATTAAAATGTCTCAGGCCTATAAATCAGAGCAAAATTTGAAAGAAATTTTGGTAGGATTAATATATAAATATATTATAGCAGGTACACTAATGACCACCACAACTACAGTTATGAAATGTTTCCTTTACAGTTCTTTGTTTTAAGCCGTTCATTTCTAGTTTCTTATATTTAAAGAAACAAGATAATGATATAGACAACAGGGCTGTGCACCCCCTCCCTGAACCGCTTCGCATCCTGATCTGGACCTTCCAGATCAGTCCTAAACTGCTTTGGGTCGATCCGGACCCCTCCTGATCCAGAACCAGATCCAGAGGTTTGGATCGATATTCAGACACCATTTTGACCCCCCCTTCCCCACTTACTTGCCTCCACGGCGGATGCAGATAAGTGGGGAAGGGGGGACAAAATGGGGGCCGAATAATTTATTTATTTACTTATTTATTTAAAACATTTCTATCCCGCCCTATATCAATAAGATCTCAGGGCGGCGTACAGATAAAAGCATATAGTATGAAACAGTAAATATACACAGCTAAAAACAAATTAAACCATAAACCAAGTTAAAACAATATATAATTTAAAAGCAGTAAAACTATTTAAACAGTTGAAACTGCCACACGGACCGTGGAGGACGACGGAGCCAGGTAAGCCCCCCCTCCCCATTTACCTGGCTACGCCACCATCGCCGTGCAGACTGCGGTGGCGGCGGAGCCAGGTAAGCCCCCTCCCCCTCCCCCACTTACCTGGCCCCCTCCCCTCTTACCTGGCTCCACCATCTGCCACCACATGGACCGTGGTGCCGGTGGATGGCGGAGCCAGGTAAGCCCCCCTCCCCCACTTACCTGCCGCCGCACAGACTGTAGCAGCAACGGAGCCAGGTAAGCCGCCTCCCCTCCCCCTTTACTGGCTATGTCATTTGCCATGGTCTGTGTGGCAGCTTCAACTGCCTTAGGCCATGGCCTTTTTCCGGCCTTAGGCCTGGGCGGCTGTTGAAGCCGCCACACAGATCGTGGCAGGCGACGGAGCCAGGTAAGCCCCCCTCCCCACTTACCTGGCTTCAAAGCTTCAGAGTAGTCCAAATCACTTCAGACTAGGGGTGTGCACGGACCCCCCGCTCCGCTTCTCTTCCAGATCCGCGATTTGCCCCCACTCCGCCTATGTCCACTCCGCTCCGCTGCGGAGCTCCGGATCTGGATCGGAGCTCCGTTTCCCCCCCCCCATAGGCTTGCATTAAGCTAAAAAAGTATACAACTTTTTTTCTGTTAAAGTTAGAAACCTCAAGTTTGACACCTCATGGAGGTATACACACGCACGCCAAGACTCAAGGCAATCCCATCATCCCCTGATTTTTGGGGAATTTATGAAAATCAGGCACCCCATTCACACCCTTTTCCATAGCTCTGTCAATTTGCACGTTAGAAACCTCAAACTCACCACCATGACAGCTTATCCAGGGAAACACATGCACGCCCAGACTCAAGGCAGTCCCATCATCCCCTGACTTTTGGGAAATTTATGAATATCGGGCACCCCATTCACACCCCTTTCGATAGCTCCGTCAATGTGCACGTTAAAAACCTCAAACTCACCACCATGATAGCTTATCCAGGGATACACATGCACGCCCAGACTCTAGGCAGTCCCATCATCCACTGATTTTTGGGGAATTTATGAAAACTGGGCACCCCATTTGCAGACGTGGACTGTTCTCTGACATTTGGACAGATAAAAAAAGGGAAGTGGTCACACTCACAGATGCCATCTAGACCCACAATCATGCCAAGGTACAAGGCAATCCCATCATCCCCTGATTTTTGGTGGGGCTTAAACCTGCAGACAGCTCAATGGGGCCATTTCAAAGGAAATCCCAACATTCCATGAATTGGGGAGTAGAGATCAACCTAAATGAATCTTCTTCCACACTTGAAAAATGGATTTGGAACTTCCAAAACTCTAAGTGAGCGCAGGAAGGACTTCTCCCCTGAGTGAAAGCCAGACACAAACCATCCCTGCGAGGCGGGCAGGGGAGGAGGGAGGGAAGGCAGGCAGGCAGCAGACATTTCTGGGGGCATAAGGAACTGAGCCAAAGATAAGCCAGTAATGCATATAAAATGGAATAAATAAATAAAGGAGGGGTGGAATTAAAAGCAGCAGTTTTGCTGAATAAACAACAACAAGAATTTTTTTTAAAAGGCTATATCTGTCTTTTACCAGTAATAAGGGGTGGCGGTGGACATGCCCAGATGGGGAATCATCGGCCAATTTAACTGGTCCTGTCTAAGACCCAGTCTTTTAAGAAGCAAAGCTCTCACTTCAACTCATGATAGGCGTTGCTCCACCGGGTTACTCTCTTTGGAGGGCTCTGATGGCCCTCCAAGTACAGGAGAGAGTGAGGGCACGTCCACATGCCCTAGGGGAGCTCATCCCCTTGCACCACATCTTTTCAGTTGTTCCCCAAAGTTAGGGTGGGTAGCAGTGCTGTGTTTCTATCTCTTATTATTGGCTTAGTATATGATTTCAGGTTGTGTTTGTGCATTTGGTGGGGCTACTGTTTTAAAAAACACTGGGAAAAGTCCATTCAGACTAATTTATTTATTTATTTATTTATTTTATTACATTTATATACCGCCCCCCAGCTGAAGCTCTCTGGGCAGTTTACAACAATTAAAAATAGTAGACATTAAAAGTATACAAAAAAATTAAAAAACATAAAAACAGTATAAAAACAACAACAGTATGCAACTAAGAAAGAGAAATTCCCAGAATCCCAAGTTACCCATTTTGCCTATCCCCTCCTCCAACTTTGGGATCATGTGATCATGACTGGGAGTTGACTCTGCCCCATAGCAATCGAAAAGGTAATCTTTTTCCCGCCTTTACCCTACTTTTTTAAAAAATCTAGCAAGCGAACCACACCACGCAGAGAGCTGTGAGTAGGCTCAAAATAACCCCCAGCCATGACTCTCTAAGCACAAGAAGTTTCAGAAAGATAGCTTCAAAAACAACACAGTTATCCCCTTTTCTTTTCCGCAATGCAATCCTAATGTTTCAAAATGGCGATCAGATCGGTCCGTGGAAAGAGAAGCGCTCCGAAAATGGGCGCTTCTCTTCGCCTTGCTTCTAGGGGTCCCCGGTCCACTTCTACTCTGCCTCTGGGCAAGGCGGAGCAGGCCAATTCACTTCTGCTTCTACGCTTCTAATCGGAGCGGAGCACATCCCTACTTCAGACTGTTCCAAACCGCTTCAGGCCAATCCAGACCTCCCCAGATCTGCTCCAGAACTGAGCTTTGGAGCTCCGGATTGGCCTGCTCCGCTTCGGATCCGGGGATCCGTAACAGAGTGGAGCTCACCCCTAGTAGACAAGGGGATCCCTTCACTTTCTACTCCAGTATATGGCATCGTACACTATTATAACATGTAAGCGTTATGTTCACAGAGTTTATACAGAAGAAGAATGAGTAGGGTCACAACAGGCAAACATGAGGCTTTAGACCATAATATACTATTGGAAGCCAGGACTAATCTGGAATGTATTAAACTAGATACACAGTAAAACAAAACATTAATTGCATTTGCACCATTAATGTCACATTGAGTTTGTCCCTAAGTGTATTGAACACTGCATTCTTTGTAACACTCTTACTAAGACTGAAGTCCTATACATGCCTACTCAGATATAAGCCCCATTGAACTCAAGTTCCATTGAATACAATGACCCTGTTCAGATGACATGCTAAGCCATGGTTGTTAAGCATTTTGAGCTAAACATTATGGCTTAAAGTGTGTGAATCATGAGTTGTCATGTCTGGTAAACCATTCCTAACTATGGTGGCTACATAACCACAGTTTAAACATGTTTACTAACCATTTGCTGCCAAAGGGTTAGCTGCCTAACCATGGCTTAGTGTGTTTTCTGAACAGGCCCAGTGGGACTTACTTCTGAGAAGACTTGCACTTTAAGTATATCTGCAGCTGGGTTGCATCACTGGCTCCACTTTAAAATCGCACACACTCGTGTGTGTGTGTCAAAATCTAGAGATTTCTTTTAAGCATAGCCATGGGTTAGTGTGTGCCCAGTGGGTGTTCTGAGTTCATGTTGTTGTTGCAGCTTGTCATTACAGGCAGGGTCCTCCTGTTTTTGTAATGAATTAAAAGAGGAAAAATGTACCAGGTGACAGAGTTCTGTGCACAGTTCTCTGGACTGCGGTTTTTGGAAACAGATATTATGGAATGAAAATGATGACATATTGGAGGGAAATAGTCCTCACCAAACAGAAGTGCAGCTGATTTTCTAATGAAAATATATGTGGAAGTATTAAGTTCATTCAGGATGTTGCCAAAGTCATCTTATGTAATAGGATTAATAAAATAAGATACTAAAATGAATGGCATGCATGGAATGGCCATGAGAGCCAGCCAGCAATTTTGTACATTGATCTTTTACACTACTTTAGCCAAGATAATATACTGGTGAGAACTCTATTGGCCATCTGGCAGAGGAATGAGTGCACCTCCTTCCCTGGCTGCAAGTCAGCTTCATGAATTGATCCTTGGACTAGAGTACCCCAACCATGTGGATGTTTAGATGAGGAACAGCAAAGGAATGCCAATCCTTAAAAAGCTCTCTCATTATTTTTAAATTGCTTGTGTATATCTTGGGGAAAGAAAATGAGAAGAAGAGAAGCACCATAAAGTAAAAATAGAAACTTCTTAGCATTTCAGTGTCCATAATGCAAGGTGGTTGTTCTATAGTGTTACATTGTTACATATATTCTAATCAGCTATGGAGGAGATTTGCAGGCATAGGAAGAAGTGTCCTATATAACGTTGAAAGATGGCCCTTCATCCCAAGAGGGCTCAGTATCAACACTTAAGATAGAGGCATTGGTGGAACATTTGAATCTCTGATTTTTTAATTAGCCAGTTCACATTTCATCTCAGGATCAACAAGGGATGTCAATGCACAGAGGCCATCAGCAAAATGATCTCTGATGGATCCCGTTGTAATTGGCAGGTCCCTGGCTATAGGCTTAACTGACATAGGGGTGTATGAGAATTTCATTGCTGCTCACAAAATGTGTGAGCATGCCAAATGTAATCGCGAGTGCATGTGCTAGCACATGTCCATTGAAAATTCTTGTAAATTGCTGAACATGTGCTCATGGTCAATTTGCACAACTTTTCCAGTTCAATTTGAACACATTTCCACTGTAGACTGAATCACCCCCTACTTTAAGTTTATGGAGGCAAGTTGCATATATTAAGAAATTTCTGCAGATTTGGGGAAATTCGTTCTCCCACATTTGGGGGAATTCATTTGCCTATCCCTAATGTGGATGCAGCAATGGGTCTGGTAAACCAGTTCTGCCAGTTTTTACATTGTCATGGTGCAATACTACATGTACACCATTGTGCACAATTTAAAATGTTGGCTCATAGACCCAAAGGAGGCATCAACACCATTGGGCCCTGCTAGGCCACTGGGGCACCAGCTGCTACCCAAGGATGCCAGGTGCTGACCAGGTCTGTACATGCAGGTGTGAAACAGCCATGTTCTCATAATTATTTTTTACAACATAAAGCTTAGGATTTGACATTGATGTGTTATTTCATGTAGTGAACATTTCTCTATGGAATGAGATACAACAAAAAACCTCTGATTTTCACCATGTCCAAAGTCAATGCCCAAAAAAATGGACTAAGATGAGACTGGAATATTAAGAGAAGAGGGGAAGGCTGGAGTGATTTTTGGGACATGAGATTACACCACAATATGACAGGCGGAGCTTGTCATGGGTTGGCAACACTCTGACACAAAGCAAAAGCCTAGTGGGGGGAAATAGGGTTCCTACATTCTTTTTTGCCTTTCCCTGTTTATGGCTGTTTCTTGCCACCACCAGATGAAATCTTTGTTTCTCTGGCTGCTCCCACCAAATCCATCTCAAAAATCTCTCGGTCTCAGGTATCCACTTTTGATCTATTAATCGTAGAGTGGGTAACCTGAAAATGAGACTGCAGAATTTCAAATGACAAAAGTTTACATTTTACTGAAGAAAAATGTAAATAGGAAAATGTTGACATCTGAATAAATACTCACACACAGAACCTCAAATGATCAATAGGTTAATATAAAAAATAAGGACAACTGCATCCACCTAACCTAACTACTCTGTACAGCACCATGTACATTGATGGTGCTATATAAATAAATAATAATAATAATAATAATAGTCTCAGTCCCTATTTTATCCAACTCCCTTATCCTAGCAATATCTTACTGTCATTAGTCCAGCTGTCTTAATTAAATATCCTGTTCCAGCAGCTGTGACTCTTTCTTTCCTCTATGATTCTGGATTTCTTTCCTCCCTCCCCCTCCCCCTCCTCTGCCTTAGAGAGCCTTTTATCTTCCAAAATTAGTATTTTCTTTCCCCAACTCAAAAGCAATCAGAAGGGGAGTTTCTTATTCATTTCTGCAAATTGTTTCTATTACCTGAGTTAAAACATCTCTCTCTTTCTTTCTCTGAAGTTCTATTTACCTTTATAACATTCTGCCTTCTCAGCTAGACTTCCTAACCTCTATATTCTAATCTAGTTTTGACCTGTTCCTTCACATAGAGACGTTTGGATGGGGATAGGGGGCAAGAAACTTTTTTAAAAGACTGATTGACAGGTTTCTCATATGTCACTTCCATTTAATCACTCTACTAGTTCTTCATATCCATAAAACCCAACCTATGCTAGACTGCTGTCCCAACAATAGATATCATCATAGGAATCTCATCATAATGAGATATACAGTTCAATCCACAATGCATTTACGCAAAAATAGCAGCAGCTGCAACAACTATGTAAACTGCTCTGAGGAGCTGTGGCCTGAGGAATAGTATATAAATAGCTTTAATTAATTGATTGCATGAACAATGACCGCCCCCCTCCACTGCCATCTAATTTCAGTCATTCTGGACAGACACAGGAACTCCAGTGCTCATATGGCATCAGGAGCTGCTGGAACAGTGTGCAGTGTGTTATCTGACAAACCTGGAAGCAGAAAACACAGTTGAGCTTTGATGGAGCTATACCTCAGGTCGACCTTCTGGCACAACACAGCCACCTGCTGTGTATCCCCCCTCCCCAATGCCAACGGAGGCCTTAGAGGAACCATTGACATAAGGGTAAATTGCACATCCCCCCTTTCACAACAATGGCAGCCACCATTAACGTGGAAGGGGGAAGTATGTGATTTCACGAAAGACTGTGGGTGGCTGATGAGCACTTGCTGAGGCCTTGCGAGCACTCAGCAATGGTCCGCACTCATGACTGGGGGGCTGACTGGGTTCAGAGGGGCAGATGTGGAGGGGTCTGTCAGCCTCCTGGACTCAGTGGGATGATCACAACAACCCTAATTTCAACCCAGCTAAAATCCTGAGCCAATTAGAATTGCATTTACCTGATCCATTCCCATCTAACAATATTCAAAATGATTCTCTCTCTCCCACTACAGAACATCAGCAAACAACTACTACACAGGCCGCTGACAGTAACAAAATAAGGGCTTGGGCCTACCCAGATACATTATTGCCTCTTAGAGGCCACATAAAGTAAATGTTACATAACAACAAGAGTTATTTTCAGACCATTTCTTTACACTCCTTCATCCTGTTTCCTAGTTTGTCCTATAGTTCTGACTTAATCTCCAGTCGTGAGTTCTTATTTGATTCATGACTCCTGGTTCTCAACTTCTGGCTCGGATCAGGCTCCTGGCTCACCTCCTGGTTCTCAACACCATAGGTCAGCCCTGACACATAGCACTGAATGATATTTCTCATTCACTTTGATTTCACAGCCAGCTCCAAATAACCAAAGGAATGCAGCTGCTGAAGTGCATGGGGAAGCTACTTCATCCAGAGGCATTGGGACACCCACTGGGCTTTGAATCAGTAGCAGTAAGTCACTTTAAATGAAAGTATGTCTGCTTCCCAGTGATGTTCAAAGGAACCATAGAAAGCCACAATAGGGAAAGCTAGTTGTGCAAATCAAGCTGAAGATTCTTGGGCTCTGTGAGACATAAACCCTACATGTAGCAGATGGTAGGAGTGCTTGGTGAGAAGAGTAGTGGAAAATATGTCAGCATGATCAGGTTTTAGAAAGGCTTTATCTAATTAGCAGATGCTTGGCTTACTTGGTGGGTGTGCAGCCCAAACAGGGCTAGAGAGTGTAAGAGAAATGAGTCCATCGAGACTGTAAGAAGAAATCTTACAGTAGAAAACATAAAGCCATGCTGGACATGCCACTGTCAACACAACAGAAATATATTTCATTTTAATAATTAAAAGAATGTTAACCCCAGGGCAAGTGTGATTTCCTTGGAAGCTTTGTGGGAGTTCATTGTTTCAAACAACGTGAGCATTCTCTTTCAAGCAATTGATTTGTCTTCTGATTCATTGTGTTACTTATAGCTGACATTTTACCAAAAAGAGAGAGCACATTTTAGGAAAGAGGAAGACAACTTGTGGCCCCTCCAGATGTTTTGGCCTACTACGAGTTGCTCACCACTGGTGATTATGCAAGTAAGTCATATGTCCAGGATGTTCACTGAAGCACAGAAACCAGAAGGGTCCAAGTAGTCCATCACCTAGTGTTCACCTGGCTCTAAACTGGCCAATCTACTTGCTGACCTGTGAGTGGTGGAATATGAGGAGTTTTTTGCACTGATGTCATAAACTTCACACATCTTTATTCAGAGTTGATGTTAAATTGAGGGCAGTAGTAAGGATTTTTGTTTTTTGTTATCAATTCCTCAAAGGCAGGGTATGCTTTTCATAAGCAATTGTGATGACTTTGATGGGATCAACAGGGAACTGAAATAAGCATTCACAGAAATTCAAAAGTAACTGAATTCTCCAATTTTGTCATCCACACTTTTGACTGAGAAATGAAGTCCCTGCTCACTCCTGTCTCTGCTGGCTTTTCCTTTGTCCCCTTCCAACAGTTACTTCAGGGTACATTGGCACCCCAGCAAGTGGGGAGTGGTGCATATCAGCAAGTAAATGCTGCAGAATATCAACTGTCAAATTTCAAATGTCAAATCAAAGTTAATTTAGTGCTAAACACAGACATGCAGTATCCAATATCTGATTCAACAAGATTCAACAATGAAAGCCATAAAGGACACATTTTTATGTATATTTGGGGGAGAAAAATTATTTCAGACAAACTAGATCGGAAATAATCCAACAAAGGATGTTGGGTTTGTTTGCTTGTTTGTTTACACACGAGCTGGGAGCCCTGTGTGGTGCAGAGTGGTAAGCGGCATTTACTGCAGCCGAAACTCTCCGCACGGCCTGAGTTCAATCCCAGCAGAAGTTGGTTCTCAGGCAGCTGGCTCAGGTCGACTCAGCCTTCCATCCTTCCGAGGTCAGTAAAATGAGTACCCAGCTAGCTGGGGGAAAGGTAACTACGACTGAGGAAGGCAATGACAAACCACCCTGCTACAAAGTCTGCCAAGAAAACGTCAGCGAAAGCAGGTGTCCCTCTAGGAGTTAGCAATGACTCAAGTTCTTGCACGAGAGGTTCCTTTCCTTTCCTTACTAAATCACTATACCGCCTTTTTTAAAGGTAATTTATAGGTTAAAAAATATCAGAATGAACAGTTAAAAACAATACAAACCAAACCAAAATGAGCAAGAAAACAGCAAGAAAACTATAATAAAGCAGGTTAACCAGCAAAAGCACATCAAAATAAAAGTGTTTTTACTGGCTTATTGAATGTCAAAAGAGAAATGTCAAATACCCAGGCCATGATGATGCATTCTACAGCTCCAAGGACATAATCAAGAAGGCCCTGCCTCTTGTGGATCTTCCAACAATTATGACATCTGCATTATCATCCAAACTTAAAACTCGCTCTGTGTGTGTGTGTGTGTGTGAGTGTGACATATAGGAGCAAGTGGCCCCTGACAAATCCAGGACAATAAAAATATAACTGAACCAATTGGCTTAAGGCTGTTTTTCAAAATTGTTCTTCAAATAAGAAGCTGAGGTAGGCTATATGGTTATTCTATTAAGTAGATCCAAGTTTAGTCAAGAAAAGTTTGATGTACCCTATTTCTCCAGTGAGTATAAAACCACCAGTGAGTTGAATTTCTGAGTTTGTCAGCCTCCATTACAGACAGTGGACTGAGAAGTAAACTTATATTTGACTTGCTGGCAATTTGATCCTGCCATGCAGGTGGTGTCCTTTCACACCACAATACTTTCACTCAGAGATGGATTTTTCCTTCATGTGTTGCCAGCCAAGTGTATTTCTCAGAAACGTAAGCAAATTTGGATTGTTAACCATCTCTGCAGTCTTTGGGATCAAGGCATGATACCCTTTACAATATGGAGACCGGGGGCATGTCTACACAAGGGGTTATTTATTTATTTAATTTATTTATTACATTTTTATGCCACCCAATAGCCGAAGCTCTCTGGGCGGTTCACAAAAATTAAAACCATAATAAAACAACGAACAGGTTAAAAGCACAAATACAAAATACAGTATAAAAAGCACAACCAGGGGCGGATCCGCACGTCGGCCCCAGAGCGCATTTATGCGACTCTAGGGCACCCCATAAATGATAGTCTGTACTTGCTTGTAAAAAGAAACTAGGAAGAGACGGAGACGCCGCCACCCAGCTCTCCCCGGCCGGCTCGGAGAGCTCTTTTTGAAGAAGGCGGGAGTAGAGAGCTTCTTCCGCTGTCCACCCAACCTTCTTCCGCCGAGCTCTCCGTCCTGGTCGAGGAGCCGGCTGGGGAGAGCTGGGCGGCAGCGGCGGCATATCCGTCTCTTCCTAGTTTCTTTTTACAGGCAAGTACAGACTATCGTTTCTGGGGTGCCCTAGAGTCGCATAAATGCGCTCTGGGGCCGACGTGCGGATCCGCCCCAGGATAAAACCACGCAGCAAAATTGATGTAAGATTAAAAGACAGAGTTAAAACAGTAAAATTTAAATTTAAGTTAAAATTAAGTGTTAAAATACTGAGAGAATAAAAAGGTCTTCAGCTGGCGATGAAAGGACTACAATGTAGGTGCCAGGCGGACTTCTCTGGGGAGCTCATTCCACAACTGGGGTGCCACAGTGGAGAAAGCCCTCCTCCTAGTAGCCACCTGGGGATCCCCATCCTGGGGATCGCCCCGGGATCCTCCCTGTGTGTCCACGTAACGCACAGGGGATCCTGGGGGCAAGGATGGATGATCCCTCCCTTTCCTCAGGATAACTGGGATGGCGTTAATCCCAACTTTTCCCATGGTCTCTGGATCGTCCTGAGACCGCGGAAAATGTGGGCATTTGTCCCGGTTTAGTCCCGGCTCTTCACGAGTAAATGCAAGGAGCTGGGAACCAGGCATGGGGTACGGAGCTCTTCAGGAGCTCCATGCCCATTGGGGGGGAGGGGGGAGAAGGGTCTTTAAAAACAACAACAACTCACATTTTCGATGGAGTGCTCGTGCGCCCATCTCCAATAAAAACAAAACCTGAAATGGCAGGCGCGACATCCTCTTCCTCTCCAGATGTCACACACCACAGGTGGACTGAGCGGGAGGGTCTCATGATCACCTTATCGTGAGATCCTCTCCCTCCCCTCCCTATGTCTAGATATGCCCTGGGTTTCAAAAGGGGACCTGACATGTGTCCAGTGACTAGAAAAATTGGCCCAAATAGTTATGGCTCAGCTCATGGGAAAGTGAATCTCTTCGTTGCAACTAAGACTTGATTATTTATATTTCTAAATCACCAAAGGAAAGAAAGAGAGAGAGCATGCGAGAGAAGAAGAAGAAGAGGAGGAGGAGGAGGAGGAGGAGGAGGCGGCGGCGGTGGTGGCAGAGGCAGAGGCAGCAGCAGCTTGAGATAAATTCTGGATGGCCTTGCCATAATGAAGCTGTCTGTTAGAATGTGACTCAGTCATATATGACCTCCACATCCACTTCACTGTTGCCATTAGTTGCCAGTGATTGTCTCCTAGCTCTTTCCTGAAAGCAGTGGCTAGGAAAACACAGGGCACAGCAGCAGATCACCTCGGAGAGACAGGAAAGGCAAACTGACAGTATCAAAATGCATATACACAACCAGGGAATGCATCCATTGAGATCCAAACCTGTCAGAAGTGGTATTTAAATTAAACTGTCATCTTCCCTGCTGCACATGCTTATGGGATTAAAAGTGCCCTTTAGAAAATTGTTTGGAACAACAGCATAAGGAATTGATGTCAACCTACTACAAATAGTTCTAATTTGCAGGGGGCGCAATGAGGTGAAAAATATATGAATGCCAACTTCTGAAAATCCAAGACAGGATGATCAAGGTTCCTCTCCCATCCTCTCTTTTATTTTATCTGTAATGCCCACTTGCTACCTCACAATCCCAAGGCCGACCAAGGAAATGGATAAGGTTCCCTCCATACCTCAACATTATCTTAAGCTGGTGTGTTAATGGATAAACCTATGTGTACAAATCATTCTGCTGCCACCACCAGGTAGCAGCAGAAAAAATAGTTAAAGTAAAAAAAGGACAATGACTGTGAGAAGCAAATAAATGTTATTGTAATAGATTAACAATGAGCCAAATGAAGTCTCTATTAATGAAAATGAATAGCATTATGAAATGAGAGGAATGCTGCATAACCCTATTAATTTGCTTCAGCTACAATGCCTGCCTTTCTCCTGTTCCATGTGGGGAGGTAGGAACATATTACGCTGATTCTACAGCAATTGCACTGACTGACAATTAATTTCCGGACCCAACTAAAGTTATTTGTTTTTAGCCTTATGAGGATGAACGTATTAGTCTATTTCCAGCCTGTATCAGTTTTGCATGTGTCCATTCATAAGTCCATTTCATCCTGTGATTATTTTTTTAAGAAGCACAAAAATGCATTTATATACCAACACATTGTATCCTTTGAAAAAGTATACATTTCTATACACATTTTAGTGGTCTTTTGAGCTGAGAATGTATCACAAAATTTGGAACAGTGTGAGAATTGAAGGATAACTGTGTTCTGATCCCTGAAATATGCAAATTGGATCAATTCATTTAAAAATGCAGACCAAACAAAATCCTCAAGGATCTATAACCTTTAAAGCTGTTTATAGCAAAGGTTCCTCATATCTCGGAGATTACATTTCTTCATAAAAAACCCAGCCCCTGCTTCACATAGCAGGGCTGGCCCTGATATATATGCCCACATCTCATATAGGTTTGTCATGATTGGCCCAAAGTTATGCAGTGACCTCTCCCATGAGCCGCTAAAATGAAAAGTCATCTCTTTTTGAAATGTCGGTGCCAATGCCAGTGGTTGAGTGCTTCTGTAGTACTGCTCCAGCTAACCTAACTAGACTGTGTCCCTATTTCCTCCAGGTCATGCCCCAGCAATATCTTACTGTCATGGTCCCAGCATTCCCTTAACTGGTTCTCCATTTGCAGCATCTCTCTTTTATTCCTCTAGGACTCTGAGCTATTCACTATGTTATCTGATCTTTGTCTGAATATTGGTCCTTCTGCCTCAGCTTGTTCTCTCCCCACTTCAGGCCAATCAGGAGGGTAGTTTCTTGTTCACCTTTGCCCTAAATTCCTATCTCCTAAGTCCTTCCTCTGTTCCCTGTTGAACCTCCTGCAACCCCATTATTTTTCCTTCTGCCCAGACACCATGCTTCCTGTATCCAAGAAAAACCTTTTGCAAATCTCATTATCTCATCTGACATTCAGATGAACCTCCTGCTCACGTCTTTATCTCCTATTCTTCTGCAAACACCATGGTTCCTTGAGCCTTTGGCAAAGCCTTGGCCTCCTGAGCCAACATCTCAACTACATTAATCTTCAACTAAATTTTGACCTTTGGCTGAAACTGACTAACACACCTACACACCCACATCCACATGATTTAATCTTATACTATTCAAAAAAGCAACCTATATACAAAAAATATAAGACAGTTCTATTCCTTTACAATCCTGCTTATCTTTCGCATCTGCTGCCATTAAATTCAATACATACTTACATGAGAGTAAGTTCCATTATGATCAGTGGGGTTTATTCCTGAGTAGACATGTATAGGATTGCATTGTAAGAACTTTTTATTAGATCTCAGCACCTACATTGCTCAAAGCTGGTAAAATGATTTTAATAAATACGTAATTGTGCTGCAAAGCTTCACAGCCTATCAGAGGACTGAGCTACTTTCAGCCTTTTGAACTAGCCCTTTGATGATGCACCTTAATAGATAATGCATGACTTAGGAAGCCACATAACAAAGACAGAGATGCAAGATGATTGGGGGTAAGTAAATTAGTGGTATTAAAACTGGATGTCTCCAACCAAAATAAGGTAGGCATGAAATACAAACACCACACTATTAAGTTGCATGTAGGAAATTTAATATAAATTACAGCACAAAAGGTAACAGTCCATTTTTACAGCTGTACAGACTGGGGATGCTGGTTCTGTTCCAACACACCTGGAGGGAACCAGTTTGGGGGAAGGCTTCTCCAACGTGGTTGTGAAAGCTATACATATTGGCTTGGGTCATAACTTACCATGAGCAGAGTTCATGGCTAGCTGCCCACAAGCAGATTTCAACAGGTTATTCCAGAGGGCACAGAAGGGGAGGTGACCCCCCTGTGCCCTCTGAAAATCTGTTCCAGAGAGTTTGGAAACTGTGCGGAACAACATGTCAAGTGGTCCTGGAGACAGAAGGGGGGATTGGCCTCCTGTTCTTCCACCAGTGGGAGCCACCCTTGGATCAGAGTCTCTTTCGTTCCATCAAAGAGGGAAGGCAGCAGTGGCTCCAATATCAGTGGTCTTCAGTCAGAGCCAGTCATAACTCTAAAGGAGCTCTCCAAAGTCCTGAATCCTAGCCCCAAAATGGATTCGGCAGCTTGGTTAGCTCCTTTAACATTCTGATTGGTTGTGACTGAATCCCAAAGTGGATTCATTGCCCCACTGACATAAGAGCCACCAGCCTCCACTGGAAACAGATTATGAAAGTATGTCATGGCTCAAGTGCCTGGATCAGCCTGTATGAAACAAACAACACTGCTAAGTCTATTATACATGTTTATTCTAAATAAAGCTACAGAATCATTTGGTTAAGTAAACTATGTCTTATATCACTTGTTCTTCTGACATACTTTCTCTAACTTTCTATTATCTAGTTCTTTCCTCAGCCAATCTCCATGTCAACAGTGAACCCCATGTTTGTATTTTTAAAAAGGAATGTGGTAAAAGATACATGACATGCAAACATCATACTCAACATTTAGTTTACACATTTTGAACTTGGGCACTCATGAGTAATTTAAGTAAGAAAAAGTCTCAGAAGAGATCTTCTATAAAGAGAAAATTGGAGATGTATTACATTTTAATTAATTTAAGTAGAAATGCTCTGTCAACTCTGCCCTTTCCTTACAAAATTTGAATTTTCATTTTAATAAATAAGCCATATAAATCGAATGAATAAATTTCTATGCCCAGTTCAAATATTTTTTTCTAATTAGTGAAAGTGAATAATAAAGTCTGTCAGCAAGTTGTCAATAACAATTAATATGGTATCATGATGGAGGTGGTGCTTTACAAAGTTCATAAAATTAATCACTGCTGAAAGCTTATCATCTAAAATGTAAGAAGAGCAATAAAAAGAAAACCATGCATAGGATAAAGGCAGATAAAATGGAACCGCCTAAAACAAATGCATGGCATTGCTGCCCTTCATCAGAGGCATGCTGATATAAGGTCCAAATGGTAATTATACAGTTCAGTTGAACATTTAAATTTCACCTTAAGGATATAATCAAATAAATCTGCATGAAACAATTGCCATAGACATAAGGGAAGCTACACGATTTGCACATTTTGTTGCCTTGGCCAATATCCGAATGCATCATTATCTACTCTTCATGGCCATGTGGCTCATTATGGGGAGGGGAAACACCTAAGAAGAGAGAATTCCTTTGAGGTGCTCTGGGAGGTGTTTCTCTATTATCCTATATTAGGATTAGGGATGTTAGAGAAACCTCTTTAGGACATGGAATTCAATAGGATTGGCTATCTGGACTTTGTTATAGTTCCTGCTGGAGTGCCTGGCTTGGTCTGCAGTGAGTCAGGCCAGTTTATGGAGTTTTCTGGGCATTTTGCACATTTCCCCCAACAGTTTCTGAAATTTGTGCAAATTTCTGAGCAATTTGAGCAAATTACGACCTGAACCCCCTAAGGACTGGGAGGCAAATTGTTACAGACAGCAGTAGCACACTTGTTTCATCTTACCTAGCCCTCTACATAGCTGTGCATTAAGTTTTTCAGGTGATATTCATTAGGGGTGTGCACTCCGCCCTGGAATTATCTGGTAACCGTGAACATCAGCAGATCATTCAATCTTCTAGAGCACAGACTGGCTGCTTCCAAACCCATTGATTAATATCAGAGGAGAGATGTGCCCAATCAGAGCTTTTAAGGTCTCCGAAATTATCCTGCTGTGTGTGTGTGTGTGTGTGTGTGTGTGTGTGTGTGTGTGTGTGTGTGTGAGAGAGAGAGAGAGAGAGAGAGAGAGAGAGAGAGAGAGAGAGAGGGTGGGTATGAAATGAATATCTCCATATTTGGAAGACGCTGAGTGGGGTGAAGGGTAGCTTTGATATTGACAACTGTGGCTAACCAATTAGGAATTGCCACAGCACTGTCCGTGACCATGTTCTCCTCCAATCACAGTGTTCAGGGGAGTGGGAAACACTAACTGGCTGCTGATTCTGGCCATGGAGGGGGGCGGGAGAGGGAGTGCATTCCTGCCCAGATTCATAGAAGTCAGTCATCCACATTTCCACAGTGTGAATGTGCTGCTGGGCTGTCTGGCATTTTGAGTGAGAAAGCTGCTACACCTGAGTCAGACACAGGCAGGTTCTTTATTTCAGTTAAACTATTACTCCTGTTGGCTGGCTGGGCTTCCAGTGCAGGGTGAGGGCTCTGTCCAATAGATCTGGAGGTCACCAGGTTGGAGAAGGCTGGAGTAGAAACTTCCACCACCAGCAGTGGAGCTCTGCATCAGCAAAATAAAGGATAAAAGCTCCCGCTATAAATGCACAGGGGTAGATTAACATGTGTATGTGTGTGTGTGTGTGTGTGTGCGCGTGTGTGTCTGTTTGTTTAAGGGGGTAATGGTTTGAGGGGGGAAATTAAAAAATCATTAAAAAATCAAGGCATTAATGGAACTGATTGAAACTTGGCATGGCTAATGCCCTCCTTAAGAGCTATCACCATGCCATTTGTAATCTCTTTATCTTTAAAAATTACACAGACATAAGCATTTTTAAATTTCCATTTTAAAAAATCCTTAAAAAAACAAAGCATAAACAGATCTGATTCAAACTTGATACAGCTAAAGACCTCCTCAAGTGCTATCATCATGGCAAATTCAAACTCTTTATCTTTAAAAATGAGGGAACTGTAAGCATTTTATTAATTTCCATTGACTGGAGCAGTTATCTGAAAATGGGTGGTTCTCTGACTGGTAATCTGCTGGGGAAGAGTAAGGGGAGCCACTCTGAAATCAGGGCAGAAAATCACCTCAGCAGAGCTCTGGCTCAATTTTTGAGGCAGAGAAGACCTGCTTTGCACACCCCTAATATTCAGTGATAGGAAAGGTCTGCCTTTCATGATTAATCTGTAATGCCTGATTTCTACATGTAAATAATCACATGGCTGAAAATTATCCATTTGTAAATAGTGTTCTTATGTGCTTAGCCAGATCTATAGCAAGCAGATATAACACTCTGAAAGCAGTTTGAAAACAGTATCTGGAGTGTGTCCTGGGCCCCAACACTTGTCAATACCGTTATAAACAGTTATAAAGCAGTAGTGTAGATCCTGCCGTTATCAATAAACCTGGACTGTGTTTGCACTCCTAAAGATAATTTCCTATCGTCTTCTCATCTCTGTACTTGTCTTGGATTGCCTTACACTTTTCATCCACTCTTCCCCCCCTCCTGTTTTTCATCATATTTTGATTTCATTATATTTCGATTTCTTCAGCACCTTTACCTTTGATCCCTCCACTCATGAACATTATCAGGATACTAACATGGACATCATTGGAGCTTCATATTTGTTTCTGGAGGAAATAGTACACTAGAGCTTGCTTTATTATTATTAGTTTGTTACGCTATTATGGATATGCAGCTATATTAGCATAATCACTAATTTATTCTGTTCCTTTGTTGGTTCAAAAATAGAAGATCAGCAATTAATCATTGTCACATCATTAAAAAACACACACACAAGAAAATCACTTGTATGTCCTTAATTAATAATTCACCAGCCTAATGTTACTATGACTTACCAACTCGTTGTAATCCAGACGTTACCTGGTCAGGATTATGTTCTGTTTTAATTCCCCTTTGATAGGATCCTGCATCCATTGGCAAGTGTAAGTTTGCATCTGGTGTGGGAGGATGTAAGCCTCAAACTCCTCATTTATAGGGGTGTATTCAGGCTATAATGCACTTGGCAACAATGCCTGGAAATTTATAATTACATCTAGATTGTAATCAGGCTTATTTTGTCCACATGGGCATACTTGCCTGGGTCTTTGCATGGCAATTTCACTGATGCATACACCTCTCTTTCAAAGAGGAACATTAAATAAGCTATTAGCAGGGAAAGAAATCAGTAGGCTATTCTTAAGCAGGCAAATTCCAGTGACCCCCTTCTCCCTTGTTGCATGCACTTCGCAGCAACAGTCACCACCGTTTGAAAACAACGAAGTCCAGTTTACACCAGTCACCCTACCAGCATTACAAGCACTAAAAAGCATGAAGCTGATGAGTTGTGAAGTGAGCTGATTAGGGATTTTTGCTATTCACCTCAGCACCTGGTGGAACAAACATGCCCGCTGGGGCATTGCCAAGGTATTCACTGGACCTTGGCAGTTCTACAATGAAAGGGGGCTGCCTCAGGAAATGGTAGCAAGTGGTATATGCAAACGGAACTGAATGGCAGAATAAACAGAAATAAATGCAGATGCCACAAGAACTGAAGATCATGATTCAGTTGCAGGAATTCTTCTCTTCTAAAGGAGAGAAATGGAAGGAACATATAAGCCTGTGCAAACTATTACTTTCTTCTCCAGGCAGTCAATCTCAGCCTATGCCTAAACACACACCATTATGGAGAAGGGGAGTTTGTGCAGGACAACAGGGTCAGGGATGTGTGTACAATTAAAACTCAAGCTTGTAGAAGTTCCCCAAATTCCACTTCAAAGCTCTTTCCATCTCATGTTCATATTGGATTGCAATCTTTGGGGGGTGTTGTTGGGGGGGTTGCATGAAAATTGTGTATATTTTCAAGTGTATTTTTCAAAATGTTTCATCAATCGTGTGCATCTTTGAAATGTACATATTCTTCTCCCATTGATTAAAGTGTCTTTTTGCACATTCCCCCCCCCCAAAATGCATGCATGCTGTTGAACACATTTGGGGGGAGGGGTCTACGAATCGCATTGCAAGCTCAGAAATCTACAGACTGAATGTCATTATGCTGAATGCAGATTATGTTCAAGTCCATGTTCAATCTGGAAGGTGCAAACTAGGTTAATCCAGATAAAAAATGAACTGAAACTAATTTCTCTTTCATCCCTAGACATACATACCAGTAGGTCTTACATCACATTGCAGATACAATTGTGGAAACATTTCCCATTTGTATTTGTATACACAGTTTTATTTCTCTTAGCAGTTGTGGACACCTGCCTATGGTCATAGGAAAGTGAGCTTGCCATTGCTTGCGTGTTGACAAAACTCATTCCATGAGATTTCCTCTGAGTTTTAAGATCACCAGGGTGACTTTCATTTGAAAAAAATAATCTGCATTTATGACTTTCCTCATTCTCTAAAGCCCTCTATCAAATCTCATTTATGTCTCCTGGTTTTGTTTGGCAACACAAACAACATCTTCTGGTGTGAGGGCTAGATATGCTGCCCAATTCTGTACCTAGTTTGGCCATTATGGGCATGTCTACACAAGGGGTTATCCTGGGGATTACCCTGGGATCATCCCTTTGCATCCACATGACGCACAGGGGTCCGGGGGCAGGGAGGGATGATCCCTCCCTTTTACTGGGATAACCAGGATGGCTTTCCCATGGTCTTGGGATTGTCCCGAGACCATGAAATGTGTTGGCAGCCATCCCAGTTTCATCCCAGCTCCTTGCAAGTAAACAAGAGGAGCCGGGAACCAGGCATGGGGCACAGAGCTCTTCAGGAGCTCCATGCCCATCGGGGGCAGGAGGTGGGGAGTGGGATCTTTTAAAAAAAACAACCTTTACCTTTTTGATGGAGGATTCATGTGCCCATATTTATTTATTTTTTAAAAAAACCAAAATGGTGGGCGCAACATCCTCTTCCTCCCGGGACATCATGCTCTGTGTGTGGACTGAGGGGGAGGATTTCGCAATCACCATATCGTGAGATCCTCCCCCTCTCCTCCCTAGGTCTAGACATACCCTATGTAGCATTTGACTCCCAATGGAACCCTAACTAGTTCATGTTCATCTGGCTGCATCACTGGCCATGCTAGGCTACTCTATGCATGCTTGGAGATAGCAGAGCAGCATGTGATTGGTCCTGTGGTATTCTGGGACTAAGTCAAACCAGAGGTGGCTGTGGGTCTCACTACTAGATTTCATGATACTTCTTTGGAGATTATTTTGATCCACCAAACCCTTCAGAGCACAAGCCAGTGGTTCCACCCCTATTGAATGTAAAGTACAAAGTAATGGTGGGTATATTTATTCAGGTGTATAATTCTCTGTATCCCCATGGGGATATAAAATAGAATTTTTTCCACTGATATCCTTAACTCCTCTGAGCTTATTTAAATTATGCTGACAATACATAAGAATGAAATATGTCTAATGTTATACTCATTTTTATTAAATTAGAGTCTACTCTTGTTTCTTATTCTGCATATATATATATATATATATATATACACACACACACACACACACACACACACACACACACACACACACACTTTCTTCTGCAATACAGTTGAAGGCAACTTACATGCAGTGACCAGGTGGCTTCCCATCTGATCAGTCAGTGAGGTGGCTGCATCATGTAGAATGTCCATCACCAGGAAATCCAACCCTGTAGTTCCATGATGCAACTGACTTGGTTTGCATTTGCAAGCCAAGCCATGTTCTTTCTCCCCAAATCTTGTGAACTTTTTCAATTTTTTAATTTTTTTTCCAGAAATAGTCCAATTGTGCAAATTGCAGCTGCAGTTTGCTCGATTTGTACAAATATTGGTTGCAATTTGTTCTAATTACACAAATTGCAGTTGTAATTTGCAGGAATGTCTGTTTCCACAAATAATAACAATAATAATATGGAAAAATTGCTAGCTGGCCCAATTCACTGTGGACCGAGTTGGAAGACTAGCCAAAGTCTAGGAGATCCATCTGACATCCCTAGCATCTTGTGTCCTCAGACCATCCCTGGAACTTTGAATTTGAACTACCATGGAGGATTACAGGATTAAGCGGGAGTGTTCCTTTTCTGTATAAACCACCCGCTCTCTCTCCCCTTCAGCAGGATTGGGGAATTCTGGTGTGAGCTAATGTTTTACATTCTAATGTGAACACTTCCACAAGACAACTGAATTCAAATACACCAAGGGATCCTGTAGCATCCAATACAATCCTTTAGCTCATTTGTACCAACCGGTATTAAGACTGCAATCCTGCCTACAGTTGAACTCAAGGGTGACTTATTGTGGACAGGTCTGCAGCTTAAGCCTAAATTGTTGCATATTTACTATCCGATATCAAGATAGTGTAGTAGCTGACATTAACTGTCAAACCCACAAATACAAGGTAAGCACAGCTAAATGCATTTGGATGGCATGAACACCTGGCAATATTTGGCATGATTTACTTAAATAAACATGGGTCATTTGTAATTCTGAGTATAAATATTGTTAAAGCATATTTTTCAGTGAAGGTTAAATATTACATATGCATGGAGAAATTCTGTGTGCTGATCATTTTATGTAAAAACAAATAAATAAAATAAAATAAATTTGTAAATTTAAACACAAACTCTAGCTCTGGATAAATTTGTTACAATTAAATACCATTTGATATCATACTGTCAATAACTGGATGCAATAGAATAGTTCCCAAATTTTACAGCTAGCCCCTGCTATAACAACCATCACAAGGGTAACATTGCAACTCATTACCTTACTATTACTATAAACAAAACCACATCTCTGCTAACTTACTGAAGTCAAAACCAGCCAGAGTGAACAGACGGGCTTTGCAGTGTCCAACTGACGTTGACAGATGTTAACTGTGGGTTTGTGGGGTTGGCATGAGAGCATAAATATGTGAACCGCCCAGAGAGCTTCGGCTATTGGGCGGTATAAAAATGTAATAAATAAATAAATAAATAAATAAATAAATGCAGAAAATATGTGTCTAAAGTGAGGGATTTGACTTTGAGTATGCTTTTTCACCTGTCCCAGGGCTCTAATGACACCGAAGTGTGGTGGAAGTGTCTAATAATGTGGAGGCAACAGAGATGGAGAAGCCCTAATAAACCTAGTTGTTAAATCAACCAAGCAGAGCAAACTTACGGTCTGCAGGATAGCACCTCAGGGAGCATAAGAGATGTGAGATCCCCCCTCCCAAGGGCATGGATATTCCTATGACTTCAGGAGGGGGGTTCCAATGTTGGGCCATTCCCTCTCTCCCATAGCCCTGCCCACTCAAAGCTGCCACGGAAAGCACCACAATGGAAAGCACCAACAGTTACCTCAGAGGAGCTCAGGGATGATAAAAGCAGATGGGACAATGAGAAGGAAGGGAAGAGGAGAGGACAGAACCCACAGGATTGTACTGCCTCTCCATCCATGTCCCACCCCCCTTTGCCGCCAGTAAATCAGCTAGATGAGCTCAAAGGCACATCTAGCTGAAAGTGTGTGTGTTTTAATAAGGAACCATAGGCAAAATCGTCTCTGTTCTCTTCCAACCCTGCTTGGCTTTTGCCAGCAGGGCATAGGATACACAGAGAGCTCTGTTTATCAACAGAAGTGATAAAGGGCGCTCCACACTACTGAGGCCACTCGGATCAAAAGATTAGAAAAATCAAAATTGATAGAGACTGAAATGGGCAGAGTCATCTTTCCCTCTTTCCTTGGAAGGCTCCAGTGGCCTTCCTTAGTGCAAGTGTGGTATGCAACAACATAGGAGAGGGCTTATGTTCTAGTGGCGGCACCCCAGCACTGGAATACCCACCCTAAGGAGTTACACTCAGTGCCTACTTTACAACTCTTTAGACTTCAGGTTAAGACATTCTTATTTACCCGGGTATTTTAAATGCTGATGATGCTTCTGTGTTTTTTCTGTGGTTGCATTTTCTGCCTTATGTTATGTTATTATGATATTATTGTTATTCATTCCCATCTTGAAACCTGAATTTGATGAAGAGGCATCTGGAAATATTTAAAATAAATAAATATGATTTTGTGTGTGTAAGTGTTAATGAACAGATGTCACAAAATACCGTAAGTCTCTAGCACTTCTTCTTCAGAAAGAATCTTCCTTGTACAGCTGTTTGTGGGTTTTTCTACTGCTTGGGGAACTAGGAAGTGCAAAACAATAGACTGTGTGACAAAAGCACCCTGGATACTGTAGTCTTAGCAAGCAGTCCCCTCCATCCCATTTAATCTACACTTCTCTCTGCTGTGCAGTCAAATTAAAGGGCAGCTTCATCCCAGGGACAGAGGAGGGGTTTCAATGCCTACATTCCCCATTGATCATTTTGGTCTTTGCTTGGTCTGTAGCCTCCTGCTCCTTTCTTGTGGAATTTATAACTGTCCAAGGCAAGACTGTGAATTACACAAGAATCAATATAGTTATAGGTAAGAAAAATGTGAATTCCCTTAACTGCAAATCCCACACAGTTAATGGATGGTGTTTTACAACTAAAAGAAGGGGGGAAAGGTGAAAGAGAAACAGAACCCAAAGACACACACACACACATAAATTCCCATGATGTGGTTTCTTGCAAACTATACGATGGACATGGGACAACTTCTGATGAAATGAACTGAGTACTGTCTTTGTGTCCTTTCATGTATGTATGTATGTATGTATGTATGTATGTATATATCAAGACTGATTTCTTCTGGCAGGCCTATCCAGTAGAATTTTAGGATACTTTTAATATGCTTTTAGGATGTTTTTAGGATGTTTTTAACAGTATATGCTATGTTTTTAATAAGTATTTTGTGTATTTTATGCTTGTTGTTGTTCCCCACCTTGATCCAATCAGAGAGGTGAGTAAGAAATCTATTATTATTATTATTATTATTATTATTATTATTATCATCATCATCATCATCATCATCATCATCATCATTATTGTTTGTGGAGCAGGTTGTGGAGCTGGATTGTGGAAGCATGGTCTTCCATCAACTGCTCCTCAGCTGAAATGAGAAAGCTGGAGTCAGGGATGCCAGACATATGTAGCCCAGTCTTGGGAAGTTCCAGCTGAAAGTGTGCTAGGCAGATAGGAGCTTTTGACAAAGTGCCATCCCGTCCGTCCTCCCCATACAGGCACATTTTGAAATGCAGCTAAATTCAGCTGCCACCAAATCTAATCAGAATGTTATTTAGGTTAAAAAAAAAGATGGAAAAAAGAATGAGCTTCCAAAGGAGCTGAGCTGTGATGCAAAATGGGTTCCCTTTGCTTTAGCAAACTCATATTTTGCTCTGCAGAAGATTGTATTTCTAACCTGCTGGATCAATGCTCTTTAGTCTTTACAATACCTCTGCTACCTTACAAAGTAGTTATTAAAACACATTTCCTTCTGGAATTTGGGAGTGTTTGAGCTGGCTTCTGTCTCAGAAATACCTTTCAGCAAAGCTCCCAGCCTCATCTCCTTCTTCAGCTCCCGCCCCCCGCCTCAACTCCTTCTTGAGTTTCCTTTCAAATTCTGAATCAAGTATTCTCATTCTGGAAGGGAGGGGACCACCATCAGTGAACCTCCCTCTATAAAGGTGAAAATACTTACACTCTGTCTGCTCCCTTCACTTTTAATGAGGAGATGCTCTGGGGCAAAAGTCTGTGACAATTCCCTGTGGACATATCCAGAGTGGGAGTTATTTTCACCTGTCTCTGTCATGACAGGTGAGAAAGTGGTACTCACTTACACAGCAGGGCACCTGCTGTAAATTGTCTAGTTTATTAGAATACAGCCAAAGGCTACACTTTCTTCTATATTAAAATTTACTCTTCAGTTTGGTGTTTTGGGGAAATGATAACTCCCTGACTCCCGACAGTTCCAGAGTTAGGTGAAATGGTCATATTACGGGCAGTGCTTTTGACTTATTTTCTTCCACCTCTGAACTGCCTGCTGTAAATAATCCAGCCTGAAAATGTTGGCCCTAAGCCAGGAAAGTCAGTTATGACTTGGTCCCAATGAAAACAATGGGACATATTAACCAAGATTCACTTAAGTCCCATTGCTTTTAGAGGGACTTACAGTGCAAACCTAAATATGTTTAGTTAGCAATACATCCTGAGTTCAATAGTACTTACTCCCATTGGGTGGGCAAATGGGCTTAGGGCCGCAGTTGCAACGAATTGTAGCTGGAACTGGGCCATGGATTTTAGAGTGTGTGGGTTCATGTGCATAGAGATCCTTAATGGAAAATTCTAGAGTTTACCAGGTCTGTGTTTTGAGTAGTATAACTAAGCCCGTTGCTAGATGAGGAGTAGGCCGGTGTGAGGCCCGGGCTCCCTGCTATGCATGCAGACAACACACAGGGGATCCCGGGGTCAGGCCAGGCTAAATCCTCCCTTGACCCGGGATAACAGGATCTGCTTATGGCCTGGCTGTTCTGCAGCCCCGGGCTGAGCCCAGGGCTGCGGAAGGTCTAGCTACTTCTGTGGCTTTTCCTGGCTGCTCGCTTACTCGTGAGTAGCTGGGAGAAGCCACGCACTGGACACAGCACTCCATAGGAGCGCTGTGCCCATCGGGCCGGGGGGGAAATCACGAGGGGTGGGAGATGGG
This sequence comes from Elgaria multicarinata webbii, assembly GCF_023053635.1. NCBI lineage: Eukaryota > Metazoa > Chordata > Lepidosauria > Squamata > Anguidae > Elgaria > Elgaria multicarinata. The sequence continues at coordinate 117,050,650 of NC_086172.1, forward strand.
GGCCGGGGAAAGAGTGGACCCGGCAGGAGAGATGGGAGGGAAGAACAGAGCCAGAATGGGGAGATCACGGACGGGGCGCGCGGAGGGGGCATCGGACAGGGCAGGCGGGTGATCAGGTTGGCATGGTGAGTGGACTGGCGAGCGGGGGGCAGACATGGCGAGTGGGGACGGGCGAGCGAGCAGGGGTGGACATGACGAGCGGGGGGAGGACAGGCAAGCGAGCGGGCAGGGGGCATCAGACATTGTGGGGGGGAAATCAGGGGCAGGGGGAGTGGAGAACCCTTTATTTTTTTTAAAAAAAAAACCTTACCTTTCCGTTGGTGCGCTCCTGTGCACATGGCCCTTTAAATTAAAAAAATGGAGGACGTGACGGGGCTTTCCCTTTCCCCGTCGTGTGTTACGTGTAGAAAAGGGCGACGGCCCGCGCTAGCTGTAGCGCAGCCTCGCCCCGACTCCCCACCAGATTATCAGGTAGGTCTAGCAAGGCCCTAAATGAATCTATAAAACCTAGATAATAATTTGTGTTTTTTCAAACACTCCAGAAATTCTGGACTAGCTGACCTGCTCCTCAAATCCCTTACCACAAATAATCAGATAATTTAAAAGGGGAAGGGGCTAGAATAAAGGAAGTATAATACTGAGTCAAGATCAAAAGAAGAAGGAAAAATCTGAGGAGTTCCTGCCAATCTCTGTCACACAATAAATTTTTACTGCTGGATGGCTGACTGGTAGTGACAGAGAAGAAAAAGAAAGGGGACTTTCCCCCTGTACTCTGCCAATGCTGAGAGACCAATAACAGAATAGGAAGGGAGGTTCAGTCCTGCTTTTTGATCTTTGGCCTTACCCGTGGATGCAGGCACTGAAGAAAAAGAACGGGCAGAAAATACTATAGTAGCCTCTATGAATCATACATGAAGTCCCTTCAAAGGAGGCAGCAAACACAACATGGAAGGAAAATGAAAAGGCTTGTGATTTGGAGAGCACCAGAATAAAATGAGGCAAAGTTACCTTGACATAGCACAGCAGGTGCTAAAAGTGGGAGACTTATAAGTTTTCACTTCAGAAATGGAAGAAAGCTCTTGTAGATGTGTGAGCCAGGCCTGGCTGATATTGTCAGCAGGTATCTTTAGTAGAACTGAGATGTGCTCTTTTACAAGTGCCGGTTTACCAAACATCCTTTCTTCTAGATATCTTCCCCAACAACTCCTGAAACAAAGAAGGAAAAGGACGTGGGGAGTGTGTGTGTGGGAGAAACACTTGGCATCAGCTCTAAAGAGGTGAGGGGCTATTTAATTCATTAAAATCTGTACAAAAGTTTAATCGATTTCTAAATAATATATCAACTGTGGGTGCTCTTAATAATCTTGGTGTAACACATTTCAATCCAGAGGCATTACTTAGTATTTATCTTTAATGAATAATAAATGGGACACTGATATTGACTGAACAAGTGATTAAATATTCCATCAGTAACAGACCACAGAAATCATTTTCAATTATTAATAAGCTATGCATTTTGCTTGTCAGGTACAATCATCATTGGACATGAATGGCTTATTTTCCATACCATCTGCCATGGGCAGGTGTATTTTGCAAGCTAGGCCTTGACCAGCAAGTCCCAGTCATTTCAACAGGTCTACTCTTTGTAGGACTAACGTTGGAGACTATCTTCTGCGGACTACATACTATTTCTACCATTCTAGTTTCAAAGCCAAGAGCAGGAAAAGGTATTTCAGTAGATGAGATAGTTCACAACACAAGGAGATGGTCAGCCCTGATTCTTCTCAGGTCCAATTCATAGATGGTACCAATTTGTACATTGTAAATGAAATATGGTATACTACAAGTTTTTGTTGATATTCTTATCTCCCAAGTTAAAAAACAAACAAACAGCTAAGGCAGAAGACATGCTACCCATCCACTACAGCACACATCCATTTTTGTTGAAAACAAAACTGATAAAAGTAGGTCGGCTATTTCAATATTTGATTAATCACATTCCCATTCCAAAATTATATCTGCAGTTATATCTTCTTTGCAATAAACATACCTTATACTGTTTCACATGGGGCCTGTTCAGAAAACATACTAAGCCATGGTTAGCTTGCCAACCCTTTTGCAGCAAATGTTCAACAAGGCTGAATAACATATATACATAATTCCCACCAAAATGTGAAAGAAATATATGTTATTTCCTGACAAAAACTAAAATAAAAAAGGTAACTTTTCTAGTTTTTTTTAACCTAAGTGACACCTAGAAACATTTTAAGTATGACACATAGCTCTCCTCCGTTTCATCGGGTGAGGCTGCGGATGTGCTGAAACAGTGCCTGACAGTGACAATAATAATAATAACAATAATAATAATAATAAAAATTAAAATTAATAAATTTATTTCTTGCCCGCCTCTCCATTTTGATCGAGGTGGGGAACAACAATAAATGATAAAATACATAATACTCAATTAAAACATAATATACATTGTTAAAAACATCCTAAAAATATCCTAAAAACATTTTAAAAACATCTTAAAATGTCTTTAGGATGTTTTTAACAATGTATATTATGTTTTAATTGAGTATTATGTATTTTATTGTTTATTGTTGTTCCCCGCCTCAATCAAAATGGAAAGGCAGGCAAGAAATAAATTTATTATTATTGTTGTTGTTGTTGTTGTTGTTGTCACTGTCAGGCACGGTTTCAGCACATCTGCAGCCTCACCCGATGAAAAGGAGAAGGAGAGCTATGTCATACTTAAAATGTTTCTAAGTGTCACTTAGGTTTTTTAAAAAATGGACTGGATGAGTGCTAATAAACTGAAATTCAATGCAGACAAGACTAAGATGGTTCTGACTGGATGGAGGGTGTTTGGGAGGGGGTTGCATTCCCCCTGAAGGAGCAAGTTAATAGCTTGGGAGATCTCCTAGAACCATCTCTATCACTTGAGGCTCAGGTGGCCTTGGTGGCATGGAGTGCCTTCTACAAACTTTGGTTGGTGGCCCATCTACACCCCTATCTGGACAGGGATAACCTGGCTTCAGAGGTCTATACTCTGGTAACCTCCAAGTTACATTACTGCAGTACATGGGGCTGCCTTTGAAGATGGTTCAGAAGCTGCAGCTTGTGCAAAATGCAGCAGCCAGATTAATAAGGAGGACCAAGAGGTTCAAACATATAAGACCGACTCTGGCCCGCTTGCATTGGTTGCATGTATGTTTCCAAGCCCAATTCAAGGTGCTGGTTTTAACTAGGGGTGTGCACGGACCCCCCACTCCACTTCACTTCCAGATCCGCAATTTGCAGATCAGGCCGCTTCGCCCCGTCCCCACTCCGCCTATGTCCGCTCCGCTCCGCTTGGAGCTCCGGATCCGGATCGGAGCTCCGTTTCCCCCCCCCATAGGGTTGCATTGAAAGCTAAAAAAGTAAACAACTTTTTTTCTGTGAAAGTTAGAAACCTCACGTTCGGCACCATGACACCTCATGGATGTATACACACGCACGCCAAGTTTCAAGGCAATCCCATCATCTCCTGATTTTTGGGGAATTTATGAAAATCGGGCACCCCATTCACACCCCTTTCCATAGCTCCATCAATTTGCATGTTAGAAACCACAAACTCGGCACCATGAAAGCTAATCCATGTGTCCACATGGATGCCCAGACTCAAGGCAATCCCATCATCCCCTGATTTTTGGCGCGGCTCTAACCTCTAATGCACCACCCATAACCCTAATTCACACCCCTTTCGATAACTCCGTCATTTTGCACGTTAGAAACCTCAAGTTTGGCACCATGATAGCTTATCCATGTGTCCACATGGACGCCAAGTTTCAAGGCAATCCCATCATCCCCTGATTTTGGGGGAATTATTGAAAATCGGGCACCCCATTCACACCCCTTTCGATAGCTCTGTCAATTTGCATGTTAGAAACCTCAAACTCGGCACCATGAAAGCTAATCCATGTGTCCACATGGACACCAAGACTCAAGGCAATCCCATCATCCCCTGATTTTTGGCGCGGCTTAACTCACCCCAAATTGTCCCATTCTACAACTACGTCAATTTGCAGGTTAGAAACCCCAAACTCGGCATCATGATAGCTTATCCACGGGTCCACATGGACGCCAAGTTTCAAGGCAATCCCATCATCCCCTGATTTTTGGGGAATTTATGAAAATCGGGCACCCCATTCACACCCCTTTCCATAGCTCTGTCATTTTGCATGTTAGAAACCTCAAACTCGGCACCATGAAAGCTAATCCATGTGTCCACATGGACACCCAGACTCAAGGCAATCCCATCATCCCCTGATTTTTGGCGCGGCTTTAAACTTTTTAACTCACCCCAAATCAAGTCCCATTCTACAACTACGTCAACCTATCCTTTGGTCCCATGACAGATTACCCATGTGTCCCCATGGATGCCAAGTTTCAAGCCAATCCCATCATCCCCTGATGTTAGGGGAAGTTTTGAAAATCGGACACTCCAGTATGTCAGGGATTTTAAAGTTGCAATGCAGACAGCTCAATGGGGCCAGTTGAAAGGAAATCCCAACATGCCATGAGATAACCCTAAATTTCTTGCACACTTGAAAAATGGATTTTTGAACTTGATAAAGTCTAAGTGAGCACAGGAAGGACTTCTCCCCTGAGTCAAAGCAAGACACATACACCATCCCTGCAAGGCGGGAAGGGGAGAAGGGAGGGAAGGCAGGCAGGCAGGCAGGCAGGCAGGCAGCATGCATTGTAGTGCCGCAAGGATGGCTTGAGCACTAACGCATAGCAAACCAACCCATAAGCGGGCTCAAGGAGCAAGTGAGGCAAAGATGGCTGGTTGTTTCTTTCTAAGCCAGCAGTTACGCATTGAGGGGCACAGAGGAGGACGACTGGGAGCAAGCGTGCCGGAGGGTGCTGGGCACGAACCGCAAAGCCCATCTCCCAGGCACCAGGCGGGCAGAGGGGCAGGCAGAGCAGGCGAGGAGTCAGTCCTGGCAGATGCCCCACCACAGCAGCACCCCAGGGGAGGCGGGCAGACAGGCAGGCAGGCAGGCAGGCAGGCAGGCTGCGGGCATTTCTTGGGGCACAAGGAAGTGAGGCAAGGATGGCTGGTTTCTAAGCCAGCACTGCAGTTAGTCACGCATTGCAAACGCAAACCATCCCAGCGAATCGGTCACCGAGGAGGACAGGCTAGCAGAGGGGCAGGCAGAGTGACATGTCATAGATCTAGTATTGGGGAGGAGTCAGTCCCGGCAGATGCCCCACCACAGTAGCACCCTGGGTGGGCGTTGGAAAACGCCATCTTGTGGGTCCATACTTCCCCCACCCCATTTCCTGCAGGGTTGCCTGCCTAACCCTTGTGGGGATGGGAGATGGAGAGCTTAGAGTGGCAGTGCCAGCAGCAGCAGCAGCAGCAGCAGCAGCCTTCGGCTTTCCCCTGGAACCAGTCGCCTTGCCCGCCTCTTTCCCCAGCAAGATCGCCTGGTGCTGCCTCTGAAGATGAATCTTCATGCTACTGGTTCCATAATGCCCTGTCGATGAACCCCTGCTTAGGGTGAGTTTGCAGTGGCGACAGACAGCAAAGCGGGGATCCGCTCTCAACTCAAAGTGGTCCCACACTATACTTGTCTTTCGCTTCCATGGTGACACCACCAATTGCCCGCCTGAGCTCTCTGGTGTTGCCACAGAAACAGGGGTTGCATCGGAAGAGGTGTGGGATGAGATTGGGGAGAGAGCCTCGGCCTGCTGCTGCTCCTCCTCAGCCCCCACATCCTGGAGGACCACCGCCTCTTCCTGCTCATCTAGGAGGTCTGGAGACAGGTCCAGCAGCGGGCTCATGGGCTCAAACGATAATGAAGGAGTTGGGGATACTCCTCCTCCTCCGCCTACTGTAATGGCACTGCAGCCATGTGCCTCTTGCAAAGGGGCACTTTTCCCATTCCCACCCTCAAAAAGAGAACGCCGGGCACAAGTAGCAGAAGAGACTGCCTCTGCCTGCTGCTTGTCCTGCTTCTGTTGCAGAGCAGCCAGCCAAGGACTTGCCCGTTTGATTTTCACAGCAGGAGAGGCAGCCTGCTTACTGGTGCCAGCCTGAGCCTTGCCTTGAACACTGCTTTCACCATGCTCCTTCACAGACATGCGCCTGCTCCCTCTTCTCATTTTGATTATACTAATACTAATAATAATATGTATAAGAATATACTAATAGTAATAATAATATGTATAAGAATATAATTTTAATATTAATAATATGTATAAGAATATACTATATGTAGGGAAATGGGACAAGAAGTGTGTGTATGCTTTGCCCAAACAGGATTTGATTTAAATGCTCTATCTGTGGCTGTTGCACAGCAGACTCACAGTCCAAGTAACACAGAGCAATAGAGAAAAATATTTTTTTTGGTATTTTTTTTTTGTATATAAATAGAAGGAACAAGGAAGATCAAACACAATCAGGCTTTAAGAGAGGGGAGGGGGGAGAACCAACCAACCAAACAAACACACACTCCAAAATTTAAAAATAAAGTTTATATTAAATCAAAGTAAGGGAAAAACACAGCAAACTAAGCAAAAAGTCAGAAATAAACAAACACACGCCAAGCTAAATCCTATCTCCAAAGTCCAAACACAGCAGCAGCTAAAACTACCTCCTATCCCCACGAATGCCAAGACCCACAAGACGCTGAGAGCTCTGACTGTGAGGGTGACTCTGGCTTAGTCCCCCCCCCCTCAAACGCTGGGATTGGAGGATGCTTCATGAGGTGATCAATTCTAATCAGGATTGGGAGTTGAATGTGCCTGTCATCGCTTCAAATAAACCCCGCCGTGCCGCAGCCAGTTTACCCTACCGTTTGTATTGTAAATGTACACGATTTTTTTAAAAAAATTGCACGTGAACCACAGGACACAGAAAGTTGAGAGTAGGCTCAAAATGACCCCCATCCACGACTCTCTGAGCACAAGAATTTTCAGAACGATAGCTTCAAAAACAACCCAGTTATCCACGATTCTTTTCCGCAATGCAATCCTATGGGCGAAATGTTTTCAAGATGGCGATTGGAGCGGTCCGCCTGAAAGAGGAGCTCCGAAAAATGGACGCTTCTCTTCGCCTTGCTTCTAGGGGTCCGTGGTCTGCTTCTACTCCGCCTCTGGGCAAGGCGAAGCAGGCCAATACGCTTCTGCTTCTGCGCTTCTAATCAGAGTGGAGCACATGCCTAGTTTTAACCTGTAAAGCCTTACATGGCTTGGAACCACAACACCTGATGGACCACCTCTCCTGACATGAACCTACCCATACACAACGCTCAACATCTAAGTTCCTTCTCGAGGTGCCTACTCTGAGGGAAGCTCAGAGGACAGCAACAAGGGAAAGGGCCTTCTCAGTCATGCCCCCCCCCCCCCCGCCAATTATGGAATGATCTTCCTGATGAGGCCCTCCTGGTGCCAACTTTCTTATCTTTTTGGCACCAGGTCAAGACTTTTCTCTTCTCCCAAGCATTTAACAGCATATGTTGAGTTTTAATTTACCCCTGATCTATCTTTAGGTCTGGCTGAGAGCTCAAAATTGTTTTTAAATGGATGTTGTCTTTGTATGCTGTCTGTTTTTATGGTTTTAAATTTTGTATATCCATTTTTAATGTTTAATCTTTTAAGCTTTTGTAAGGCGCCCAGAGAGCTTTGGCTATGGGGTAGTATAAAATGTAACAATAAATAAATAAAATAAAGTAAAACAAAATGGTGGCATAATAGAACTTTGCTAAATAAAACACCAAATTTAGATTTCTATATAATAATTTGTTTTCAGTCATACTGCAAAATGATAATAAATAATATTCATTTATTTTTATTTATTACATTTATATACCGCCCCATAGCCGAAGCTCTAAGCTCTCCCTTCCTATGTACTTCCTATATAATTGAACATAAGCAGTGTATACAAAATATACTATGTTTTCAGTACTTTTCCTAAGCCCTCATTACAGCAAAACTGTTGTATGGAAGCAACAGAACTTCCCATTGATCAGGGAAATACGAGATAAGCTACACTTTGTAAGAATTCTTGGATTACTGTAAGTAAGCATTGGGGAAAATGTCTTGAATCAGTACTACTATACCAAGTGGGATAAAAGGATTTGAAATTATAATCTATTTGATTGAATGAATGCATTTCTATACCACCCAATAGCCCAAGCTCTCTGGGGAGTTTACATCTATAATATAGGAGTTTGCACGCATAATCTCCCCCCACCTCTGTTCCCCCCCTCCAAAAAGATGAGAATTAAGACTCTTCCCATGAGTCATTTACCTTTTGCAATGACATTTCACAAGTTGCTGATCACAACCTACTCTCATCCTCATAAATGCTATGAACTCACAGATTGAGGGGATAAGGGAAAAGGTCATCCACTTTAGTATTTGTCTCTGAACATCATTATATCATTATTGTTGTTTTGAATTGTGCATTTTTAGTTGAAATATATCAGTAAACACAAGAAACTAATTTACCAAGACATGTTATCACAATAATACCCTATCCTGTCACCTTCTTTTTTGACATGAAATAATTCAAATCCAGAAAAAGACATCTCAAAAAAGGACAGAACCATCAGCATCTGACATGAAACACAACCCCCTTTATATCTATATCTATATCTATATCTATATCTAGAGAAGTATTTGCTGGGCCTAGGGTAAATTATGTTAGGAACATCAGTATACATTTTTTTTAAAGTGACAAACCAAACAAGAAATTAATTGGGCAGGTTAGTTTTTGCCAATTTTATCTGGTTCTTAAGTTTTTCCCATCCTTATAAATGAGAACTCCTATTTTCCCAATATCTGGCTATCATTATTTTGGCTGTCAATTAAAGGCACCAAACTTAGTTTTCATGAGTGATAGGTTGTGATTTTCTCTCAACATTAAGCAAACATAATTTAGAGTAATATTGGGCCAAAAATTACCCAAGGTGATTTTTAAAATGAAATTTGGTGTGTTCAAGAGGAAGATGGGTGAAAAGGGGATGAAAACTATTCACTCCCCTTTGCCATTCTGTGTCACAGCCACCTGTATCTTGTGATGGTGGCAACAACAATAGCATTCCTCCTAATGATTGACAGCTGGTAGCTGCCATTTCTGTCCAAGATGCCCCTCTGTGCAATAGTACATCATGATGTATCATAGTGATGCTGCCAAATTTTGTAATTAGTCAACTCAGGCCATAGCTAGACCTAAGGTTTATCCCAGGATCATCCTGGGTTCATCCCTGCCAGAGCGCTGGATGTCCTGTGTGGCACTTAGATGACCGGGTTTGACCCCAGGACAATCCTGGGATAAACCTTAGGTCTAGGGCCGATCTACACCAAGCAGGATATAACACTTTTAAAATGGTATGAAAACTGTATATGTAATGTGTTCTGGGCCTGAACAGTTGTCATAACCATTATAAACCGTTATAAGCAGTAGTGTAGATCCTGCCCTAGCTACGGCCTCAGTGGTTGAACGTTGGTGGTTCATAATCCTCATCTTGGACCAGTGTTTTACATATTCACTATTGAGCTCAGAATTGATTGCCAGCTTCTGAGCATACTGAGGGCCTTGCTAGACCTACCAGATAATCCGTTAGGGAGTCGGGGCGAGGCCGCGCTGCAACTAGCGCACGCCGTCGCCCCTAGCTAGACGTAAACACACAATGGGGTAAGGGAAAGCCCCGTCACGTGGTTCAGTTTTTTTCAACTTAAAGTGCCATGTGCACAGGAGCACACCCACGAAAAAGGTAAGTGGTTTTTTTAAAAAAATAAAGGGTTCCTCACTCCCCCTGATTTCCCCCCCACATGATGTCTGATGACCCCCCTGCCCACGCGCTCGCCTGTCCTCCCCCTGTCCGCCATGCCCGTCCCCGTCCGCCATGCCGTCCCCACTCGCCCGTCCTCCCCATGTCTGCCATGCCCTGTCCGCATCCCTGTTCTTCTTCCCCCCGTCCGCCATGCCTGTCCCCCATCCCCGTTCTTCTTCCCCCATCTGCCATGCCCGTCCCCATCCCTGCTCGCCATGCCCTGTCCCCCATTCGTCATGCCCATCCCAGTCTCTATTCTTCTTCCCCCTGTCCACCATGCCCGTCCCCCGTCCCCGTTCTTCTTCCCCCCTCCGTCTGCCATGCCTGTTCCCCGTCCCCGTCATTCTTCCCCCCCATCCGCCATGCCCATCCCCATCCCCGCTCGCCATGCCCTGTCCCCATCCACCATGCCTGTCCCCGTTCTTCTTCCCCCCATCTCTCCTGCCGGGTCTGCTCTTTCCCCCAGCCCCATCTCCCCCCCCCGTGATCCCCCCCCGTGATTCCCCCCCACGGCCTGATGGGCACAGCGCTCCTATGGAATGCTGTGCCCAGTGCATGGCTTCTCCCGGCTACTCGTGAGTAAGCGAGCAGCCGGGAAAAGCCACGGACTCTGCTAGACCTTCCGCAGCCCCAGCCTCAGCCCGGGGCTGCGGAAAAGCCGGGCCATAACCGCATCCGGTTATCCCGGGTCAAGGAAGGACTTAGCCCGGCCTGACCCCGGGATCCCCTGTGCGTCATCTGGATGCACAGCAGGGAGATCGGGCCTCACACTGCGCTAACTCCTCGTCTAGCAATGGCCTGAGTCTGTATCTAACAATGCTGTCAATGCACATATACTGAGTTGGTTTGGTAATCCCTTTTTTTCACATCGTTCTACAGGTTTAGCTTTAAAGGGGGGTTGGATCAATTCCTGGAGGAGAAGGTTATCAATGCCTTCTTATCCTGATAGCTATTTACCAGTACCAGAAACAGTAATCCTAAATACAGCAGTTGCTGGAGTAGGAGGATACTGTTGCACCGTCTCCTGCTTTTGGTTCCCTGGTCAATAGCTGCTTGAACAGAGTGCTGGACTAGATGGACCTTCGGTCAGATCCATCTTTTCTTACATTCTGCTGCTACATTTCTCAAGCATGCTTTAACACAAATCCATCTCTCCAGAAGAGCCCTCTGACTTCTCCATTGGTATTTCCTTGCTGTCTATATAGCTTCTGTTTGGGAGAAAGCCATAGTTAGATATTCATATTCCATTAGAGTGATCAGCATTCACTCTAGAAAAACAGTCCACAGATCTGCAATGCAGAAGTGCTGGTATTCAAAGGTACGTCCCCATTTGTCACTTGTCATTAATTTAAATTCCTTTTACACATCTGTTCCAAAAATAATTAGGATTTTATGCTGCAGTAAATATGCTTGTTCATCCATTAGAGCAAAGTGGAAGATTAATTTCATTACAATAGGAGTCAAGACTATAGCGTCCAGACCTACAAGTCTAGTAGTAACAAGACTTTCATAAGTTTTTTTTAAAAAAGTTGAGATGAGAAAGTAATTCATTTGTTGACTAGGAAATGGCAGCCCAGTTCAATTTGCTGCAGCTTTCACCAATAAACAATCATACCAAGGAAAGAAGGTCATGGTTTCTTTAATGCTATATCAAGGTCTGTAAATATTATGGCTCCCACCAAATGAGTACATTAAGCAGATGACAAAGTGTATAATGCAGTCAAATATAATGCTGCTAGTGATTGTAAGATTCACAATAAATGATAACAACAAGAGTACATCCACATCATATGAGGGAAGACCACAACAGCTGGGATTGTTCAGGTTTTGTTTTTTAAAAAAAGGAGGCTGAGGGAAGACATGAGAGAGGTGTACACCTGGTGTGGAGAATGTGGAGAGGGAGACCTCTTTCTCGCTCTCCTATACTACTAGAACCCAGGGTCATCCCAAGAAGCTGATTGGTGGCAAATCCAGGACAGCCCATAGTTAAATTCTGGAATTCACTATCACAAGATGTGATGATGGCCACTATTTTGGATGGCTTTGAAAGGGGGTTGGACAAATTCCTGGAGGCGAAGGCTATCAATGGATACTAGCCCTGACGGTTATGTTCTACCTCCAGTATCCAAGGCAGTAAGCCTGTGTGCACCAGTTGCTAGGGAACATGGGTGGGAGGGTGCTGTTGCACCATGTCCTGCTTGTGGTTCCCTGGGCATCAACTGGTTGGCCACTGTGTTAACAGTGTGCTGGATTAGATTGACCCTTGTTCTGATCCAGAATGGCTCTTCTTATGTTATGTTCACATCACTCTAGGTTTGAATGAAAACCTTTAACAATAATACAAATGCATACAAATTCAGTAGGTGCATATCCTTTCCCTTACCATCAAATGGGTATCATAAATAGAGGTTATTGCAAGCGGACCACTTGAAATTTTCCACTCCGTTTTTGGGCAGAGGTTTTGGGGAGGGGAAAATTTCACCATTTTTTTTTCTAGAGAAGAAGAATGTTTCCATGTTTCTCCCAGGCAGGAGTCACAATTAGCAGGGCTTATAGCTAGGGATGTATGGATCTTTAAAATTCTTTAAAAATTCACTGTATTTTGCAGACTCTTAGGTGTCTTTCATTCCATTGTGTGCTCACTGGGAAAATCACAGGGTTTTGTTTAGGGATGTACAAGCATTTCATTCCATTTGTGCAAGTGTGCACTTTAGCAACTCTGGATTAGCGCAAGTCCACCCCACCCCAGGGAGGTAAAAAAAGAAGAAGTAATGCATAAGTCCACAGAATTTGCGCAACTCAGAAAAAGCTAATCTACAGACTGAATTCAGAGAAATCTGTACTAATTTGAATCCATTGCAGATTTCTTCAACTCATAAGTAAGAACCCATGTTTAGGAAGGCCTCACATAATTCGCAGTCCGTGACATCATGATTCCAGTAGGGATGCTGGAGAAATTCAAGATGAACTCAAATGAGTTCAGATTTCTAAGACTCTTGACCTGTGGAATCTGCTGCAGAAAGCCCCCCACCCTACCCCCAGTCAATGAAGAGTCCATGGACTTCTGGAAATCTATCTATCTATCTATCTATCTATCTATCTATCTATCTATCTAAAATACTTTCCAGAAATTTATGCAACTTCATGTTTAGGAAAATACACAAGTTTCTGCTGATACATATGACATACTGGGGAAAAAAGTGGAATAGAATGAGGCACAATAGTCTGTTACAAACTAACATCATTATGTAAATTGATGTCAATTTTCTTATGGAATTATTTGCGAATTTTTCTGCATATGGATGCTGAATGGATGCTGGAACAAACACTGCACAACCCACAAAAAACACATGGGGCAGATTTCAGAAATCAATAAAGATACTGAGATAGATATAACTTCTATGCCACCCCATATCCGGAGTTCTCCAGAAAGCTTATGTCAAAAATTAAAGTATAATATGAAAATAATACAATTACAAAGCAGCATTGAAACAAATTGCAGCAGAGGTAGAATGAGTAAAAATGATCATAAAAATCCGCACAGCAGATCTTAAAACTTTCTAAATACCAGAACCTTTCATTCCTTTCAAAGACCATTAAAAGCCTCTACAATAAAAGAGGCTTCCATTTTTCTGCATTTTATAATTTATTTTAGATGTGTGTTGGTGGTGTTTTTGAACTTACCTGATCACTGTGAGGTGGCTGAGGGTACTGTCTGTATTTTTCTTTCTGTCACAAATCTCTCCATTGCACTACAGTCTCCCAGTCTGCCTGCACTTTCTGATTTGAAAAGGCCCTATGGAAAGAATAAATTTATATCTTCCCCTGGGTGGGAAGTGTGGGAAGCCAAAGAGTGGGAAGCTACACACTATCAAAGAGATGGTTGTACAATGAGAGAGAGGACACTCACACACACTGACTCCTTGGCCATCTCATCAGTAACGAAAGTACAAGAACCCTGAACCAAACCCATCAGAATTTCTCTGAAATTTCTTCTCCTTTGAATTTCTTTTTAAAAACAATTTATTTTCTATCAAATTGAATGAGAATGGTCAACATTTTTGTGAGAGAGATTTTTGGCACAGCACTAGTTATTACTAAACTAGCTGGGCCAATGATGTGATATGGGAAAAAGCAGTTTTCTATGTACTTCTGTGATTTCTACAAAATTAAGATTTTGTAGAAATCTTAATTTGTAGAAATCTTAATCACATGGCTAGCAACCATAAGGAATATGGAAAGCCTGCTCAGGTGTTCTGCCTGAATAGGATGTGTAAACACAGGTTGGCCCTGCCCCCAATGTCCACGCACACTGCCCATCTCCCCAGTCTTGCCCACTTCACATTGATCAGGTAGGTCTGAAGGGGGGAGGTCCTACTTGGTGAGATCAGGAACCCTGATAAAGCAGGGTCCATAATTGTGCATAGAGTTCTACTTGCATTCAAGTGAACAAAAGCAAAATTCTCTTGCAGGCCTTGCTACTCAAACAGGCAAGACAGGGACAGAGAGGGTGGGGGCAGCATGTCCCCCCCCCCCGGTGTGCTTTACATGCAGTTACATGCTCTGCTCAGGCATAATGTCTGAACAGTACTATCATCACGATTTTATGTAACCATTTGTGAACCTTGATAGTGGTATCTAATTAATGAATAGTTTATGAACCTGGCTGCAGACTTCAGATTCCTTTACTACCATAATTTGCTATTTGAAACAATAGCCCATAAGATAGCTTTTGTTCTTTGACACTTACTGATCATCTGATTTAACTGTACAAAGTCAAATATTCTAATGGAATTGCTTCATAAGTAGGCTGATATCAGAATTGGTTTCATTGTACATGGAAGGAGACCTATATGGCTAGTAATTACAATTCTTCTGGAAAATCTCCAGGCTTGGCATGAATTAGAAGCTATAAGCAGTTATTGCAGCTCAAGGTAGATAGTTTCTATTTAAGTGACTCTGATAAATTACTAACTCTTTCAAATGTTAAAAGCAATTAATAAGGATTCAAGACAAACTGTTGCCTCAATTTCTCTCATGAGGAGATACAGAACTAACAGTAAATATCAGAATGATATACATAAGAAAAAATATCTTTGAAGGAAAGCAGAGAACCAACTATGCTATCCGCTATTATGGAGTGATGTATGGTGGGCATGGATATGGCAGTGCCCAACTCACATCAGTAAGCTGCAATCCTAAACACACTTACTAGGGAATGACCTTAACTGTTTTACGAGTCCCAGCATTCCTGACCATGGGGCATACTGACTTGCAATGATGAGAGCTGTAGTCCAACACCTTTGGAGGGCACCAGGTTGGGGAAGGGCTGTTCTAAACAAAAAAGAGAAGTAGGTGGCCCTAAGTTGTTTGTCATCAGTTTACCACAACCCCACAGTAATCACAGCATATCTTATTCTCCATCCTGTCCTCATGGTTTATATCTGCTTTGGGAGAATGAGAATTTCACTTGCACTTTCTGCCTCCTTAGGGAGGATGTGGCGTTAAGGCTTGTGAGCCTTAACTTCCAATTTCCCTGCTTTTTTAGTGTTTGGCTTAGACTGCCCAGACCCTCCGGAAAATTCCAGAAAACTCCTGGGAGATCTGGGGGTCTGGAGGAACTGGAGTTAGGGCCCAAAATACCGGGGTTGTGGTTACTGGGCCTGCAGCAACCGCAACCCCAACTTACTGGGCCTAAGTTTCCCCGGCGAGTGGCGGCGGCCATCTTGAATCTCGCCCGAACTCACACGAGATCTCGACAGGTGGCTGGGAACTCTCCCAAGACCCAGCCAACAGCTGAGATCTCGCGTGAGTTCGGGCGAGATTCAAGATGGCAGCCGTGAGGGGTGGGCAGTGAGAGTGAGGTGAGTGGTTGGGGGGGGTGCAGGAACTTCCAGCAACACAGCCTCCAACACCCCACCCCACCCAGCACTGAAGAAGAAGAAGGAAGAAGCAAGAAGCAAGAAGCAAGCTGCAGGAGGAGGAGAAGAAGAAAGAGAAGAAGCGAGTAGGAGGTAAGACTGAGGTTTGTGTGTTTGTGTGTGTGAGAGAGAGGGAGAGAGGGAGAGGGAGAATGTATTGGTCAATGGGGTGCATGGGGTCTTTGAGTGAATGCACGTGTGCATGCATGTGTGCATGTGTGTTTGTTTGGAGTGAGTGATACTGAGTGCGTGTGTGTATGTGCACGCCCACGTGTTCTGGCAGTGTGAGTGTATTGATGTCTGAATGGGATGCCTGGTTGTTTGACTGAATGAATGCATGTGCATGTTTGTAGTGGGGGTGGCTGTAGTTTTCTGTGAGTTTGGGGGATGATTTGGAGGTGATGTTCCTATTAAATAATGCATTTTAGACTCATTTATTTATTTATTTATTTATTTATTTATTTATTTATTTATTTATTACATTTTTATACCACCCAATAGCCGAAGCTCTCTGGGCGGTTCACAAAAATTAAAACCACAATAAAACACCCAACAGGTTAAAAACACAATTACGAAATACAGTATAAAAAGCGCAACCAGGATAAAACCACACAGCAAAATTGATATAAGATTAAAATACAGCGTTAAAACAGTGAAATATAAATTTAAGTTAAAATTAAGTGTTAAAAATACTGAGTGAATAAAAAGGTCTCATAGACCTTTCTTTCCAATTTGTTTGCTATAATTGGCATGACGTATATTTTGTAACAGTGGCTGACAATTGTTCATCCTTCTTAAAGAATATTTTAAAAAATTAACAGGGTTGTTCATCATCATCATCATCATCATCATCATCATCATCATCATCTCTCTCTCTTGCTTGTGGTGGATGAACATGACGGGCTTTGCCAAGTCATGGTGTCTTTTACTGATTTAGAAATATTCTGTCTATTGAACAGAATATTCAATATGACTGCTTTCTGGATGTTGGCGTGCATGTATTTTGGTAGGCCTAATCTCTGAAGGTTTTCTGTAAAAACAACAACTATGTCATGCTGGTGATGGATGTGACTAACAAATAATTGTAAGTTTTTCCTGTTGCCATAGTTCTTTAACTTCCATAGCCAGTGGTGTATATTTCTCTCTCTTTTCTTCTTCCTTTTCTGCAACATTTTTGTCATTAGGTATTGCAATTTCAATGAAGTAGGTGTGTTTTTCTCGGATGTTTTTGACAGTTATGTCTGGTTGAAGTTGAAACAAGCTTAGAGGTGGTAGTCTTTAGTCCATTTTGTTCCATGGCTAACGTTTGCAGGCTAATAGTAGTTTATACTCTTTCTGAATGCTTGGTTGTTTGGTTGTTGTATACTTGTCAACTGCTTCATTTGTTCAGTGGTAGCAGTATGCTGTAAGGTGATGGGGAAACAATGTTAAATGTTAGGAAAGGTTAGACTATGGTCATCCAGTGAAGGATTTGCAGTCAGAAAAGATATTTGAGGGAAGGGAAGACTGTATCACACAGAGGGCTCATCTACACCAAGCAGGATATTCCACTTTGAAAGCGGTAGAGAAAAGCCAGGAGCCACACTACTGCTTTATAGCAGTATTGAAGTATACTGACAACTGTTGGGGCCCATGACACATACCATATACCACTTTCATACCACTTTCATAGTGTTATATCCTGCTTGGTGTAGATGTGTCATGGGCCCCAACAGTTGTCAGCGCACTTCAGTACCACTACAAAGCAGTAGTGTAGATCCTGCAGTGCAGTTCAATACATCTATAAAGTAATAGTGTGGCTCCTGCCTTTTATATACCGCTCTCATAGTGGAATACCCTGCTTGGTGTAGCTGAGCACACAGTATAGCAAAAGCTTCAACGTACACCAAAAGCTACAGAAGTAGGAATGAGTGAAGTTAATTTCAGATACATTGAAAGTCTCACTTATACTTTATTCCAGTGATTTTAACATTAAGATGTTATGTAGAATAGGTTTGTCTTAATTGTGTGCTGTGAAATCAGACCTGTGACCAAGGCCATGTTTGGGTGGGCACGCTCCTTTGGGGGCTGGACATGTTGGTGGGCACCCCCCCCCATAGGGCGGCCATGTTGTCCTCCTTTTTGGTTTCCAAAATATGGTCACCCTAGCTTGGCTGAAAGCTCTAGAGCCTTTACGTTGTTTTGTAAACCGTAGTTTTTTTGTTTAATGAAGGTATATCCTCTTAGGCCTTCCTCCCTTTTCTCTGGGAATAATCCAAATGGCCTTGTCTTCATCCTTGATTCTCCCTTTCTATTGTTCTCCATACTCAGTCCAACCAACTTTGGTTCAGGCTCTGGTAATCTCTCATCTTGGCTACTGTAACTTTCTCTTCTCTAGCCTTTCATTGTCAGAGCTCATATTGACCTAAAGTTTATCCCGAGGTTGTCCTGGGGTAGACCCTGCCTGCTCCCGGGATATCCTGTGTGTCATTTACATGAATAGGGATGACCCCGGGATGATCCCGGGATAAACTTTAGGTCTAGCTAAGGCCTGAGCAAATTAGACACAACCTTAAATGTATCTTTGCACTTAACTTGGGCTTTTTATAAAATGCAAACAGGAGTTGCTGGGGAAGGGCTGATAATTTCGGGGGATCACAGTAAATGGGGGAGGGAGAGCTTAACCCTTTCCTTCCTACCTCTTTACATATACCTTCAAAGTAATCCATTACTACTTCCCCTAATATCTCTGCTCTCATATCTTTCTCTTTTCCTTACTGTGACCTTTACTCCTCCACTTCCAATACTCTCAGCCACCTTAAAATCATAGAATCATAGAATAGCAAAGTTGGAAGGGGCCTACAAGGCCATAGAGTCCAGCCCCCTGCTCAATGCAGGAATCCACCCTAAAGCATCCCTGACAGATGGTTGTCCAGCTGCTTCTTGAATGCCTCTAGTGTGGGAGAGCCCACAACCTCCCTAGGTAACTGATTCCATTGTCGTATTGCTCTAACAATCAGGAAGTTTTTCCTGATGTCCAGCCGGAATCTGGCTTCCTTTAAGTTGAGCCCGTTATTCCGTGTCCTGCACTCTGGGAGGATTGAGAAGAGATCCTGGCCCTCCTTTGTGTGACAACCTTTTAAGTATTTGAAGAGTGCTATCATGTCTCTCCTCAATCTTCTCTTTTCCAGGCTAAACATGCACAGTTCTTTCAGTCTCTCTTCATAGGGCTTTGTTTCCAGACCCCTGGTCATCCTGGTTGCCCTCCTCTGAACACGCTCCAGCTTGTCTGTGTCCTTCTTGAATTGTGGAGCCCAGAACTGGATGCAATACTCTAGATGAGGCCTAACCAGGGCCAAATAGAGAGGAATCAGTACCTCATGCAATTTGGAAGATATACTTCTATTAATGCAGCCCAAAATAGCATTTGCCTTTCTTGCAACCATATTGCACTGTTGGCTCATATTCAGCTTGTGATCTACAACAATTCCAAGATCCTTCTCGGTTGTAGTATTGCTGAGCCAAGTATCCCCCATCTTGTAACTGTGCATTTGGTTTATATTTCCTAGATGTAGAACTTGGCATTTATCCCTATTAAATTTCATTCTGTTGTTTTCATCCCAGCACTCCAGCCTATCAAAATCACTTTGAAGTTTGTTTCTGTCTTCCAGGGTATTATGAGGAACCTTGGATCCTCATAAGCCAGGAACTTCTCTCCTCAGCCCCAAACCTCTACTCAACTGGACCATTTCTGCAAAACCTTTAAACATAAGAACATAAGGAGGGCCCTGGTGGATCAGACCAAGGGTCCATCTAGTCCAGCATTCTGTTCACACAGTAGCCAACCAACTGCCAATGGAAAGCTACAAGTGCAACAGCACTCTCCAGTACATGTTCCCAAGCTGATGTACATATATATACTGCTTCTGATATTGGAGGCAGCATTCAGGCAAGAAGACTAGTAGCTATTGATAGCCTTCTCCTCCAGGAATTTATCCAATCTCCTTTTAAAGCGATCCAAATGGTGGCCATCACGACATCAGGTGAAAGTTAATTCCATAGTTTAACTATGTGCTGTGTGAACAAGTACTTCTTTTTATCTGTCCTGAATTTTCCACCAATCAGCTTTACAAGATGACCCCAAGTTCTCATATTATGAGAGAGGTAGAAAAACATCTCCATATCAACTATCTTTATACCATGGATATCATATCTCCCCTCACTTGCCTTCTCCCCCCCTAAGCTAAGTGGTCCCAGATGTTGTAACCTTTCCCCATAAGGAAGTGGCTCCAGACCCTTGAACATTTTCGTTGCCCTCCCTTTACTCTGTCTCATTTTGGTCTTTTGCCTCAGCTACTTTTGGATCATGCTGCTTGACTCTTTACACGAACCAGAGCAATTATATATGACTTTGTAATCGCCAAAAGGTTGGAGGCCATGCTGTACATGGGGAGCAATGTGCTAGCACAGCAGTATAAAAGAGTGTGGAAACATACAGAATAATCTAGTTTTAATTTACGAGAGCACTATAACCCAATATAAGGTGATGAGACAGAAAATGGAAAAAATGGTAATTCCATATTTTAGGAAATGCAATATGATAGAAAATCGATAATACATTGAAGCCCATTTAGACAAATGTCTTGTAATAATAAACCTGTTCAAAGTATAAATGCAATGTGTGCCAGCCAGTAATTTGCTACTTCTTTTAAAAATGTTCACTTTGAAACAAAATTTCTTTTAAATGAATATATTATGGTTTAGTTTATGGGGTTCTATTTAAAAAGGAGCAAAAAGCTTTTAAATTAGTATTTAAAAGTTTTAGAGTATAGCCAACATTTTAATGTATGATAGTAGCAGAGATGGTGGGAATAGTCAAGTCTCTAACTCCAGAAAGCCCTGTTGACTTAAGGGACAATGGGCTGCATATAGCTAAGAGAATACTGGTCTCAAAACAAAGAGCGATAATGTAATGTAGTGGGTCATTTGGATTCAGAAGACCTGAGTTAAAGTCCCATGTAAATTAATCTTGACTAATTGTTTCAATGTCCAGCTGCTTTCTTCCAACCATGATTAGGTATGGACAAATCTGTCTGTTTTACTTTCTATATTCTGTTCACATATTAGTTTAGGAAGTGCAAATTAGGCCAGTATAAGGAAAAAAGAATTAGAAAAAATGGATTAATTAATAAATTTTTATCAAATGTTGTAATATACGTGGGGTCTTATTAACTGTTAGTCTTATAACTGTATATTGTTTTAAAATTTTAAATCATAAATTTTAAGTAATGTCTGTTTGTTTTTAATGATATGTGATTTTTTTAAATGGTCAGAAGACTTATTCAATAAAGGTATTCATTCATTCATATTAAAATATGAGCCAGACCCATAAAAATAAAATAAAAAATCCCCATCTCTATCCATGATATAGAAGTAACTGCAACTGTTGTAGAGTATGAATGAACGAAAACATTGCTCATTCCCTAGGGTTCCTTTTTCCAAACCATTATACATTTCTTTTTCAGCTCAGAGCTGAGACAGTGAGGAGAGATGGTGAATTCCCATTGTCACCTAATGTGTAGTTGTCCACTAGGACTTAGGTGAGGACTCACTTGATCTCAGCCATGGAGTCTGTCTTAAGCAACAGAGTTGTCACATGACCAAAGTAGGAAGGGTCTGTGCACATTTCCTTTCATCTATCTATCTATCTATCTATTGAACAATAATCTATCTATCGAAGGCCTTAGCTAGACCAGGCTATATTTCGGGGCAAACCCCGGGATCATCCCTGTGCGTCCACGTGACGCACAGGGGATGCCAGGATCAGGGAGAGATCATCCCTCCCTTGCTCCGGGATACAGCCCTACACTTTGGGCCCACTTTTTCCATGGTCTCAGGCTGAGCCCGAGACCACAGAGCATGTGGCCCATTTCCACGGGTTTACCCGGCTCTGCGCACGGGATGCAGCGCTCCTCAGGAATGCTGCGCACATTGGGGGTATGGTGGGGGGAGTAGGGAAAGTAGTTAAAAATTTAAAAACTTACCTTTGCACACAAGCGTTTGTGCGCTCCATCTACTTTAAAAATTAAAAAATGGCTTGTGTGATGCCTCTCTTCCTGAGGTCGTCACGCCTTACGTGTAAACGGGGGCAAAATCTCGCGTAAATCCCAACACGAGGTCTCCCCTCCTCTCTCCCGGACTTTCAGGTAGATCTAGCTAAGGCCTAAGTATTCATCACCTATCTTTAGCCAAAAAGTACCCCAGAGCTGCTTATATAAGATTGATAACAAACAATGAATCTCTGCAGGTTTACAAAGGGCAAAACACAAATAAAATGGGATGTGGAGGGAGCAGGGGAGAAACCAAATGCAACCATCAGTTTAAGCAGCTTGAATAGAAATAGTTCAGGTGGAAGAGGAACCAAATGGTAGCTGAACCAATAGGGCCTTGCTAGACCTGCCGGATAAGCCGGCAGGGAGGAGGGGCGAAGGCACGCTAGAGCTAGCGTGCACTGTCACTGGCTTCCAGACGCACGACGGGACGGGGCAAGAGGAAGCCCAGTAGTGTCGGCCATTTTTTTTTAAAAGGAACCATGTGCACCGGAGCCCCGCCGGAGAAGGTAGGTGTTGTTGTTTTTACAAAAATAAAGCCCCCCCGCTCTCCCTGCCCCTGATTCCCCCCTGCCTGCTCGCTTGTCCTCCCCCCATCCGCCAGGCCCGATCCCATCCCTGATCTTCTCCCCCCCTTGCCAGGCCCGTCCCCGATCTTCTCCCCCCCCTTGCCAGGCCCATCCCCGATCTTCTCCCCCCCTTTGCCAGGCCCATCCCTGATCTTCTCCCCCCCTTACCATCCCTGATGTCCAGCTTTCCCCCCTTGCCAGGCCCGATGTCTGGCTTTCCCCCCTTGCCATCCCCGATGTCCGGCCTTCCCCCTGCCCCTCTCTCCCCCCCCCCCGGAATCCCCCCCGGCCCGATGGGCACAGTGCTCATATGAGTGCTGTGCCCAGTCCGTGGTTTTTCCCGGCTACTCATGAGTAAGCGAGTAGCCACAAAAAGCCACGGACCCTGTTAGACCTTCCGCAGCCCCGGCCTGAGGCCGGGGCTGCGGAAAAGCCGGGCCATAAGCGAATTCGCTTATGCCGGCTTAAGGCAGGCTTCAGCGCAGCCTGACCCCAGATTCCCCTGTGCTGTCATCTGGATTCACAGGAGGGAAACTGGGCCTCACACCGTGCTAACGCCTGGTCTAGCAAGGCCCGTAGTATCATCCTGCCCTCTGCTGCAGCCAGAGGAAGGGCAAAGGTTATTTAGAGAGTTATAATGCCAAAGTTCACCAGGTGCAGTAAGCAAATTTAACTTTCTCCCAAATAGTATCTCCAACCCTGCCTTTCCCTCTGTAACAGGGGTTGTGTGTCTCTTAATAATAGGTGTTTTGCTAGTGTTTCCTTAGTGCCCTTTCCATCACCACCTTAAAACCAAAGTCAGTCATCTCATACTTCTGATTGAGTGGGAGCGTTTCCATGTCAGATGCCATTGCTACTGGACAGGCTTGAGAGTTTACATCTCTTTCTTAATATGGCAGACATTGTTGTGACTATTTACCATGGCTCCTCGTGTGGCGCAGAGCAGTAAAACAGCAGTTTCTGCAGCTGAAACTCTCCCCACGGCCTGAGTTCAATCCCAGCGGAAGCTGGTTTCAGGCAGCCGGCTTGGGTCGACTCAGCCTTCCATCCTCCCAGGGTCGGTAAAATGAGTACCAAGTTAGCTGGGGGAAAGGTAACAATGGCCGGGGAAGGCAACGGCAAACCACCCCGCTATAAGGCCTGCCAAGAAAATGTCAGCAAAAGCTGGTGTCCCTCCAAGAGTCAGTAATGACTCAGTGCTTGTACGAGAGGTTCCTTTCCTTTCCTTTTCCTTTCATCAGAACACAATGGCCTCCTGCTCCAGGAGGCGCATTTCTGGTGCTGGAAGATACAGAGCTGGCCTCAGCACTTGGCATCTTTAGGCATAGCGCCTTGGCAGGGGGCAGGGGGCATGGTTGCCCTTACCCTCACCCCCTAATTTCTTTTCTGGATCTACCCTGTGTTCAAATTTCCCTAATGTCATCATGGGGGAATGTGGGAAATTTAAAAGGTAGCCAGACAAAGGTAGCTAGATAAAGCTGCCTAGTGTCACTTCGAGCAGTGCCACTTCAACCTACCAGGGCCCACTGATGGAGGAGAGGGCATGAGAGGTCTCATCTAGGGCCCCTTCAAACCTGGGCCAAAACAAACATTACTCTAAATGTGTGTCTTGCAGCTATGCCTTTTCCTTTCTTGGAAAGGAATCCAGATCAGGACCCTAGCGTGGGAAGGAGGGCAGCTTTGAAGATCAGATTGCCCTCCTGCACCTACTCTAGAGTAAAAATGGAGGGACATATCCTCTACACACACACACATTTAAAGTAATGCCCATTTTGCCCTCACTGGTTGCTATACAGCTGCAGTGTTTGTGCTAAGGGACAGGTTGCACCCGTGCAAGCAGGTGTATCGTGGATTAGGCCCTAAATAGGATTCATGCAACTCACTAAGGAATTGTTTTCTAGTCTTCCTCCCCTGCCTCACCCCCGCAACATTTGTTGCTTTTATCCCTCTTTGTAGAAAGCCCCCAGAGTCCTCATCCAGGACCTACGCTTTTCAATTTGCTTTTTACGCTCAGTCGTAATTGAGAAAACATTTTAATTAAACATAAGTCACTTTTGCTTTCATGCATTTGCCTCTGATCGGGAGACATCGATGTGCGTGTCAAAACAAGTGTACTGTATATATAAAAATGAAAGCATAATAGGAGAGAAAGGGGTGGTGGAAAGTCCTCCCCCTTCCCCACTCATTCTCTGTGCAGGCAGCTGTGAAGGTGCTAGCTCCACGCCTTTTGAGGAGTGCTCTGTGGGAGGTGTGACTGGCCCCTCTGAAGTGCTCACTGCCTGCTGAGGTCAGCAGTTTAAAGGAACAATTGCAGTGGCAAATGGCCAGCCTTTAAAAGCCATGAGCTAACAGTTCGGAAACAATAAGCTGCAAAGGGGCTTCTGGTGACAGCATTCCTATGAAATATTGAAGCCGTGCTAAAATATTGCATGTACGACAGAAGATAATGGAAACGAAGGGGGGTGCTTTTTGTCAGTTTCTCACTCTGGGGACCCGCGGAAAGCAATGCCATAGTACAAATTCCAAGCTACAATAAGCACTTTTCATGTGTTACTTGTGGGAAGGAACAACGCAAATATCAAAGGACTTCGAAGCGAGGTCTCTGACCCACCTATGACAACCTGCAGATCCCAAGCCCTGGCCATCAAAGGATCAGAGATCTCTGGGGTGAGGAAGCCAATCTATGTCGAATTCTGCACAAGTAGCCTTTCTTGCCTCAGAAGTCCACACTAACACATGGATGGTGGGTGTGAGGGAGCCATGCACCATCATGGGTGAGTCCATATGTTCAGCCACGTTCTATTGCTTTGCCCCTTCTGACAAGCAAAGTGTGAAAGGGAATTACTGGAAGCTGGAACATTATTTGGAACTGGTTCACAGCTTTACCTATAATCTCTATGGGGCTATGAAAAAAATCCTCCTGTCCCACAAACAATGGAAAACATTATATTGGGAATTAAATGTCGTGAACTGCCCAGACAGCTTCAGCTATTGGGCGGTATAGAAATGCAATAAATAAATAAATAAATAAATAGGGATGTGGGAGAAATTAGTTCAGTTCACATTTTTTAATGGAAACATGCCTAACTTTGCACTTTTGAACCAATACATAAACTGAAACTTAATATATATTTTTTGAAATTCACACTTCTCCAAATTTTGCAATGGAGTTCTCCAATGTGCAAACAAAAAGGTGTATATGAGTGAAAATAACATTAACATGCATTATTTTAGGAATATTACTTGCCAAAGAATTATCAATTAGATGGAATTGCATACAAAACCAATGCAGGTACTGGGAAAAACGTACACCAAATACATACAAGTTTTCAAGCGAACCTTAAAATTAAATTATTATTATTTGATATGAACTGAACTTACAATTGGAATAATGAGAAACTGAGAGAAACCACATTTGACAGATTTGTCCATTACTAAGAATACACCTGCATGCATCATACCTTCATCTCTTTAATCTTTTCATACCTTTTGAAGGTGAAAGTGAATCCAAAACCAGAGCACATTTGGTGGCACTATCTATGCAAACCCAATGTGAGTACAATGTATCCAGATGATAAACAAGTAAATCAGTGGCTTGGCCACTTAACCTTCCCCGTTAAGAAAGAAGAAGAAGCTGATTCCTAGAGTTTGTTATGTTTAACTGTATCTGGCTGTGCTATAAGCACCTGGGGCAGTATCCAACTGTCTCATTCCATTAGCACAAATGATGTTGCTCTCCTAGAAACTACGTTCTGAACTGTGTGCAAGAGAAGAAAGTAACTAAAGTTACATTTGCGCAAGCACAGATGTGCATTATGCTTTCACAACCCATTGTACAACCCATTGTGCACAACTCTTGTGCAACCCATTGTGCACCTCGTGCACATCATTTTGCAACTCATTGTGCAACGGACAGCCAGTTGCACAACGGAAAGATGCAGTGGCGCTCTGCTAGCACAATTTGAGTTTGCGGAATGACACCATTGGATGCTGCCCCTGGACTGGTTTCTCTATTGTATTTCCTTTCCAGAGAATATCTAATGTAATTTTACTGCTGAAGAGCTTATACACATCTAGGGATGTATAAGAAATTAATTTCAGTTTGTTTTTTTTATCAGGATTTACCCAGGCCAGATCTACACCAAGCAGGAAATGACAGTTTGAAAACTGTATACTTAGTGTGTCCTGGGACCCAAAAGTTGTCATTACTGTTATAAACAGTTTTAAAGCAGTAGTGTAGATCCTGCCCCAGTTTGCACCTTCCAGACAAAACATGGACTCAGATGCAATCTGTGGTTGATGTCCGTCCATTTCTGAGCTTGCAATGCGATTCGTGGACTCAAAATAATGCATTCAACATCATGTGCACATTTGAATAAATGCACATGAAAAAATATGTGCTTTTGAAAATGTGTACAAATCTACTTTAATCAATGGAAGAAGCATACATATATTTTAAAGATGCACACAATTAATCTGTTCATTTGGAAAAAAATATGCATGAAAATTCAAACATATTTTCATGCGGGGGGGGGGAACAAAGCACACAGTCTGATACAGACTCAAGTCGGAATGACTTTCAAGATGGAATTTGGAGAACTTTGACAAGCTCAATTTTTTTCTGATTCACACAGCACTATGCACAAATTCCCATACCTCCCACAGGTGTTATAACTGTGTAGGCTGATGGTTGGGGGGGGGGCATTTTCTTCTGAAGACTGAATTCCCTCATGGGTGATCTGTTAGGGGCTACATTTTGGAAGTGGCCAGGACTGCAACCCACAGTATGTGCCGATACAGCAACATGTGAGTGGGGCTGCCCCTTTTTTCTCTTTCTGCCACTCCCTTTCCTCTGTCTGTCTGTCTGTTTCTTTTTCTCTCTCCCTCCCCATTCAGTGTTGCTGATGGAAGGCCAGATTGTTTTCTCAACAGAGAGCTTTTGAAATTAGGAGCTGGGATTAGGCAAATTTAGCCAAGTGTTATATTTCCATACAAATTTAAGTAACTACTCTGCTGAAGGGAACTCTGCTACAAAAATATATTCAGGAGACAAATCTGGAAAACAGACTTTCCAGGACAAGGAGGTGCATAAAACAAAGCAGGGAACAAGTCATAAACACAATTGGAAAACAGTTGTTTGGGCAAAGCAGCAAATGGCCTTGTTACCACTGCGGATATAACTCTGATAGGGTGCTGTTTTGTTTGTTTGTTTAACTGTGAAATATGGAAATAGAATTTAATTGCTCAGAAATTCTTAATTCTAATTTAAAAAAATGTTTACCTGTATATAGGTTGGCATGTCCTCAATTTGAAGGCATTTACTTCAGGGTTAATGAGCTATAGGAATGGATGTCCACAAATCTTGATGTTGCCCAGCAGTAGTTATCACCTGGACAGCACACTGAAGAGGCACATTGGTCACATTGGTAGCATGTATTATATTTCTATTTCAATTATAGTAATTATTTCTAAATGTGCATCTATGCAGATAAATTAGCATAAGCAAATTTTATGCAAACTACCTCTTCTTTTGTATTTAGATGATTAGATAAGTGGCCACCCTAATTGTGTAATCACTGGCCTGGATTCAACACTGTCTGTCCTGTGGCAATATTTATGCTCTAGCAGCCAGGAACCATCACATCCTTCCAATGCTTTACCACACGGAAGGGTCATTGCTGCTGATGGAGCTAATGAAGATTTTAGCCATATTACCCCCTCCACCACCACCCATGACAGTTCCTACATTGTTTTGGAGGGGGGGGGCAACCCTCCAGAGAAGATTTTCAAGGGGTATGGGGGATTGCTGGGGGGAAGGTGGAAATGATGATAAACCCATCCCCTTTTTTCTTGCCCCAGTGAGAGGATCTAATAGGTTTGCTGCACAAGATCTATAGATTCATGTCCCTGTAACTATAAAGTGATCCCACCATATTTTCAAGGGGGGGGATATCATGCATACCAATTGGGAGGGGGTTGTTTTATCCACCTACTCAGCCTTAAAACAGATTAAAAGATAAAATGTGCTTTTCCTGTGCTTGTCTGTTTAACTTATATGGGTCCCTCTTATTCACTCCTATTTCTCTTCAGGCACAGCTATTTCCTATCCTTTCCTCTTTCTTATCTATCTCTGTGTACTTTTTTAACCTTGGTTTTTCTTATTTTCTACAAAGAGTGTAAAGCATCACTCAAAATCTTCCAGAGTTCATCTCCATAGTGGTGTAGTTACAAGCTTACTCTGTCAGCTCCTTACTGCAGTTTGGGGGTAAAGAGAGCTTCTGTCAGCCTTACATGTACAGCTATCTGATGCATTTCTCTTTAAGTCTCACCTCACTATTTCTCATTATGTCTCCTGAATTCTGCTGATTTGAGACACCAAGGAGAAATTCCAAGGCATTAAAGAAGATCTATTTCAGCAATAAAGGAGATGCAATCTCTTCCATTTCTCTGAGAGCTAAAGAAGGAAAGGATGAGGGGGAATATTTCCTTATGGGATTGACAAAAAGGTGTGTGTGTGGGAGCTAATTAAGTATTTTTTCACGAGGACTAGAGCAGTCAAACTTTGCACAGCATAGCCCTATGTGTATTAGACGGTTATCATGGGCAAAAATGTCCTAGAGTAAAACCATCCATGTATCTCATTACAATTGCTATTTAGTCAAAAGGGGCTCTATTTTCAACATATCATTTGATGTATTTTGATTTGTAGCCCCTCTGATAGGGATGAGGGTACACTGCAGTTTTGCACACATGAAACCAATTATAAAAAAAAACAGAGAGAGAGAGAGAAAGAGAGAGTGTGTGTGTGTGTGTGCATACTATATGTCTCTCTCTGTGTGTGTGTCTCTCTCTGTGTGTAACATCTTTAATCAGTAAAACCCTGTTGTATATGCTTGTAATTAAAACATTATAGCCCTAATTCAGCATTCCTAATAATTAGTTGAGCCCTTTTTAGTCCACAGGAAACAAAGTCCACAGCTGTGGGTGGTCACCAGAAACGTATCTCAGGTAAACCTTCACTCTCGATCCTCCCGGAGTGCAGGACACGGAATAACGGGCTCAAGTTAAAGGAAGCCAGATTCCAGCTGGACATCAGGAAAAACTTCCTGACTCTTAGAGCAGTACGACAATGGAATCAGTTGCCTGGTGAGGTTGTGGCCTCTCCCACATTAGATGCCTTCAAGAGGCAGCTGGACAACCATCTGTCAGGGATGCTTTAGGGTGGATTCCTGCATTGAGCAGGGGGTTGGACTCGATGGCCTTATAGGCCCCTTCCAACTCTGCTATTCTATGATTCTATGATTCATTGTGGTACATGGGTGGGATATTCAACAGAGCATTAACTAAGATCAAAAGCAACATGAGAAAGGATAATGGGCTATATCACATGTGGGAAAACACACTCCCTACTAGGGGTGTGCACGGACCCCCTGCTCCGCTTCACTTGCAGATCCGCCATTTTCTGGATCGGGCCGCTCCGCCCCGCCCCCGCTCCGCCCACTTCCGCTCCGCTCCACCCGGAGCTCCGGATCCGGAGCTCCGTTTCCCCCCCCATAGGCTTGCATTGAAAGCTAAAAAATTATACAACTTTTTTTCTGTTCAAGTTAGAAACCTCATGTTTGGCACCATGACACCTCATGGGGATATACACACGCATGCCAAGTTTCAAAGCAATCCCATCATCCCCTGATTTTTGGCGAATTTTTGAAAATCGGGCACCCCACACACAACATCCCTGCGAGGTGGGCAGGGGAGGAGGGAGGGAAGGCAGGCAGGCATGCAGCTGGCATTTCTGGGGGCATAAGGAAGTGAGCCAAGGATAAGCCAGTAATGCATATAAAATGGAATAAATCAATAAATAAACAAAGGAGGGGTGGAATTAAAAGCAGCAGTGTTGCTGAATAAACAGCAAGAAGATTTTTTAAAAAAAGGCTATATCTGTCTTTTACCAGCAATAGGGGGACGTGCCCGGGGGAGGGGGAAGCAGCTGCCAGTTCAACTCAAGACAGCCACCAACAGCTCTGAGATTAAGAAGTAAACGCTCACTTCAACTCATAACAGGCATCGCTCCACCACTAAAAAGTGAACATTCACTTCAACTCATGATAGGCATTGCTCCACCGTTTTACTCTCTTTGGAAGGCTCTAATGGCCTTCCAGTGCAGGAGAGAGTGGGGGCACGTCCACAATGAGATGCCCTAGGGGAGCTCATCCCCTTGCACCACATCTTTTCAGTTGTTCCCCAAAGTTAGGGTGGGGAGCAGTGCTGTGTTTCTATCTCTTATTCTTGGCTTAGTATATGATTTCAGGTTGTGTTTGTGCATTTGGTGGGGCTACTGTGTTAAAAAACACGGGGAAAAGCCCGTTCAGATGAAGAAAGAGAAGTTTCCCAGAATCCCAAGTTACCTGTTTTGCCTATGCCCTCCTCTAACTTTGGGATCATCATGACCGGGAGCTGACTCTGCCCCTCAGCCCTTTGAAAAAGGTATTTTTCCTGCCGATTTTTAAAAAACTTCTAGCGCGCGACCCGGACAACGCAGAAAGTTGAGAGTAGTCTCAAAATGACCCGCATCCACGACTCTCTGTGCACAAGAATTTTCAGAACGATAGCTTAAAAACCAACCCAGTTATGCCCGAGTCTTTCCCTCAATGCAATCCTATGGGCGAAAAGCCGAAAACGCTGTTTTAGCCGCGCGGTTGACCCGATTTTCACAAAAATATAGCACGCGACCCAGACAACGCAGAGAGGTGAGAGTGGTCTCAAAATGATCCCCATCCACGACTCTCTGTGCACAAGAATTTTCTGAACGATAGCTTAAAAACCAACCCAGTTATGCCCGAGTCTTTCCCTCAATGCAATCCTATGGGCGAAAAGCCGAAAACGCCGTTTGAGCCGCGCGGTTGACCCGATTTTCACAAAAATATAGCACGCGACCCAGACAACGCAGAGAGGTGAGAGTGGTCTCAAAATGACCCCCATCCACGACTCTCTGAGCACAAGAATTTCTAGAACGATAGCTTCAAAAAGAACGTAGTTATGCGCGATTATTTGCCGCAATGCAATCCTATGGTGAAATGTTTTCAAGATGGCGACCGGAGCGCTCCGCCTGAACTAGGAGCTCCGAAAAATGGCCGCTTCTCTTCGCCTTGCTTCTAGGGGGTCCGCGGTCCGCTCCTACTCCGCCTCTGGGTAAGGCGGAGCAGGCCAATCCGCTACTGCTTCTACACTCCTAATCGGAGCGGATCACACCCCTACTCCCTACCATCGCTTCTCTGCTCCTGGTTTCGTTGCTCAGTTACTTCCTGTTTCAAAACAGGAAGTTAACTGCGAGTACGAGGCCCATTAAGTTGGACGTTCTAATCATGCTGCATCTCCTGCACACAGCAGGAGAAAGCAGCAACATCTGTTTTTTAAAATATTCAGACTACCTGTGGTATTTCTTGTGGTACAAGGAAGGCCAGAAGGGGCATGGGAGGCAGACAACATCATGTGAGGGACCTGCAAAAAACCTGTGAGTGTCCAGTAATGAGTGTGCAATAAAACGCTTGCCGGATGGAGCCCATCATGTGATATGTCATGTTATTTTGTTTTCTGTTACTTTTACATATTGATATGGCACCATGTGGCACTATTTTACTCTTTTTATACCCATGCAACTACTGCTTTGCACCATTAACTTGTCTGGATTTTCAGCTTTATTATTATTTAATTTGTAGCCATTTTAGAACCAAATGTATGTTCAGGCACAATTCTACCCAATCAATTTTTTTGGCAAATGAGACTGCAACAATTTTTCAGTGTGTTTAGACTGAAAACACATAGTGTGTTTAGACAATGAGTCACAACTATGTCTGACATTTGAGGGAACTTGGACATTGAAATGGTACATGAAAAATACATGACATGTAACATTTCTAAAGCTGTGTGATTGTGGAGGACCAGAGAGCAGGGGTTTACAGTAGAGCTGCGCAAGTCCCCCCCCCCATGCTTCCAAAGCTGATTCAGAGCTTCGGAATTGGCCCCAATCCACCTTGGGCTGCTTTGGACCCTGTCCATCCTGCATCGGATCTGGATCAAAAGTGAGATCTGGACATCTGAAGCTGGTCAGACATTGTAATTTCCCAGGCACCCAGTGAGCAGCTGAACAGTAGGCACCTCACAATGCCAGATGCGACGCTGACCCAGACTCCATTGGACACCACACACACCTGTGAGTCACTGTCCTCTGCCCGCCAAGTACTGGGACTTACCTGACCCACCTGCCCAGCAGCCATTATTTTTAAGGAAGATGGGGGCTCTCTATTGTCATAGATCTAGCGGTATAAAAATGTAATAAATAAATAAATAAATAAATAAATAAATAAAAATCGTGACCATATTATTTATTTATTTATACAGCACCATCAATGTACATGGTGCTGTACATAGTAAAACAATAAAACAGCAACACCCTGCCACATAGGCTTACATTCTAATAAAATCATAAGAAAACAATAAGAAAGGGAAG
Organism: Elgaria multicarinata webbii; assembly: GCF_023053635.1. Classification (NCBI taxonomy): domain Eukaryota; kingdom Metazoa; phylum Chordata; class Lepidosauria; order Squamata; family Anguidae; genus Elgaria; species Elgaria multicarinata. Next base: position 117,083,569 of record NC_086172.1, read on the forward strand.
AGAACGCACCAAATAGGCACAGGGGACAAGAAAACTAACAGTGTGAAAGTAAGAACAAAGTCAAGTTCTAAAAGCTGTAGAAAAAAAGAAAAGTTTTCAACTGAGCTTTAAAAACAGTAATTGAACTCGTGATCCGCAAATGCTCTGGAAGAGATGTTTGTACTCTCACATATTTAGGCTATGCACTTTCCTCATGCCTGAATAGGGCTAGAATTAAGCTGGATTGTGCCGATTCTTTTCATTTTTAGCAAAAATGAAACAAATGAACAAACACCACTAGGCCGGTTAACTCATTTCCCATCTTAGCTATTATATCCAGGCAGTCCTAATGCTGTGTGTCTCATAAGTTCATCATAAATTATATTTACTTTGCAACCATTCAAAAAAAGGTTCTCTCCATTTCCCCAAATTTCTAGTTTCCTCGATATTATTTTTGCACACGAGCATTGTTTTACCACTGCAGTGCAAGTGAAGTGTCTCTTTTGTTCAGTGGATAGAAGAACAGAAAAGTCATGCTGGGTCAGAACAAAGGGTACATCTAGTCTGGTGTTCTGTTCACACAGAGGCCAATGGGAGACCCACAAGCAGGACACGAGTGCATCAGCACTCCCTAGGCCATATTCCCTAGCAACTGCTGTACATAGGCTAACTGCTGCTGATACTGGAGGTAGTATAGAGCCATTGGGATTAGTAGCCATTGAGAGTTTTATCCTCCATTAATGTGTCTTACCCCCTTTTAAAGCCATCCAAATAGGTGACCATCTGCCAGGATTATTTGCTCTGGGGCCAGAACCAGCTACCCCACTCACAACTCATAGCTTGTGACCTCTGCCAGTGCTTCACCTGTCAGTGTTTGCCTTGGCCAGGAAGATAATTATCCCCTCCCATCTCAGGACAAGAGATCTTTTACAGAACCAGATTATATTTCCACAAAGAAGATAGTCCAAGAAAATATGGTATCTACAGATATGCAAAACCTATCCCTTTATTTCTGTAGTGAATTCCATTTTTCTGCTCCGCAGTCTTGGATATCCAGAGAGAGTATCTTAAATATCTTTGCTTTTAGAACCATACATCACATGCTTGCTGGAATCCTCATCCAAAATTGGATGCCATCTATCTACTCCATTGCTTTCAGTGGGATGCATATTTGGCTGTGCATTTTGCTCACATCTGGATGCATATTTTATAATGATTCTTAAACCCCCAGCTATCTTGCAGGAGCATTTCCAATAACCATTTCCACCCCTTCTTGATAGCTGGCTCAAAGATTTGCACATATAACTACATGACTTCTTCTTTTTCCCTCCAAGGCAGAAAGTAAACTGAATAGAATAAAACATAAGGGATCAGGGTAATTGTCCACAGCAGCAGAACTCCAATATCCAGATGAGAAATCAAACCTGCCCAATTGCTGTAGCATCTCTAATGGCACCTACTATAACTCCATTGAAGAAATATTTATTAGTGAAAGTGGGGTTGTGGGTGAAAGCACCATTACTCCATAAAATCTCATCATCATTTCCTGACTGGCTGCCAGATAGTAAATCCTGGCCAGAGGCCAGATGCCAGATATGAAACCATGAGGAAATAAGGGAACTTATCTTGATGAGATTCTACATTTTAATCACTTCTGCAAACATTTTTGATGAACTGATTAAAGCTCGATTGAAGCAAAACCACCTCTGCCATTGTTCAAATGTATATTAGCCAAATATTTATCCACAGCTTTTGGGGAGAGGAAAGAAGCAGGCACTTTGGGGTTTTAGGAGTAGTAGGTAATACTTTATTGAGAGGGATTGTTTTGCCCTCACTGAGCAATTTAATGATGTGAGCATTGAGGGAAAGTCCAGAAGAAAGGTACATATCAAAAATAATTAAATTCTGTAGTAAGAGCCCTTCAGAAGTAGCTTGCATCCAAGTGCTGAGAACATGGTTGACATGTTGTCAGCACTTCGATGCAGTCCTGTTATATCTTAAGGACAGGACATTTCTCTGCGATTGCTCCCTCTTTTTCTTCTTGTACCTTTGATAACGGTACTGGAAGCACCCCAAAACATGTCAATTTCAATGTTCAAATAACTCCTTCCAGGTACTGAAGAGCTGAATGTTTGCAAATATTAGCTATCCTGCAGTCCTTCAAACTGGGGTGTGTGTGTAAAATTGAGATACAGGAGAGAGCTTTAGAGTACTTGTCTGATTTTGAAACATTGTTCCGCACGTGTGAATTTCTTGTTTTGTAGCTCTTACCACATGCACAATCCTTCAGGATTATTTAAGCCTTGAACTAATGCCATGACAGCTCGTGGTCACTATCAAAGTGTTGTGAATGTTGGCACATGGGCTGATTAATTAAAGGAGGAGGACATTAAGTGTTGAAGTCAAGAGGGTTTAACAGACCATTACTGTTGAACAAAGTTCTAAAGAAAGAATAGCTACATTGATTAAGCATCTGCACTTCTACCTAGATAGCTTCCTGGTATCATAAGTTCAGAATGCCTGAGTACAATGCTTAGATACCATGCATTTCCTGGGATAATTCTCAATATGGGGTGTTGATAAAGACGTATTGAAGTCAAGGTGTTGCAAAGAGAATAAACAAGCATTCAGAGCTCCACTAAGATAAATGTGGTTGAACTGTTATAGAAATACCTGGCCTTCACATCATCAGGCAGCCACATATATCTCATTCCATTCAGATCTAGCAAATATACCATTTCTGCAAGTAGGAAATCAGCACACAGAAGACAAACTGGATGATGAAGAGAGGCAGCTGTATTGTATTCCGGACAGTCCATCGATGCTGGATAGGGGCAGCTCTATATCAAAGGCTACATTTCCTTCTACTTTGGAGCACAGAAACAACACCACACTTGGCTTAAAACATAGCAAAGGTGTTTATTCTGCTATGAATACAGATTCTGGCCTGGTGACTAACTTCACTCTGAACCTCTTAACACAGTCAGTTTCTTCCAGCACACGGCTCAGAGTGCCTGAATCACCACATGCCTTCCATCATTCTGCATCTGATTTCCTCCAACTCAGCTTCATTGTACTTCTGGATTTCCCTCTATTTAAGCAGCAACTGACATTGCTTTTCCTCTTGCCACCTATGTCTGCACTGGCTGCCTGTTAGCCACTGAGCCACATACAAGGTTATGCTATTATCCTATAAAGCCCTAAACAACTTGGGAACAGGATACTTAGCAGACTGCCTTCCCTTATATACAGACCACCTTCCCTTGTTGTATCCAGACAACATTTTCAATCGTCAGAGGAGGACTTGCTGGTCATTCCTTGATGGTGGGGCTTCTCTGTAGCAGCACCAACCATCTGAAAAATCCTTCCTCAGGATACAGAAAATGTAAAATCCTTTAAATGCCTCCTGAAAATGTATCTTTTCACAGAGACTTTCCCTGGGCTGTACCTTATTTTGGTTTTGTATGGAATTTTTAACTTTTAAAGTTTTAAACTTATTCTGACTTGTATTTTATGGTTTTAAATCATGAACTGCCCAGAGAGCCTCAGCAATTGGGCAGTATAAAAATGTAATAAAATAAATAAAATTTTGAACAGGAGTCTCACTTTTCACTCAAGGACCCTCTCTTCAACTAAACTGTATATATATATATTCCCACCCTGCCTCATAATGTACATATCTATCCTTGGGATACATGGGAATTTCATTTTTGCTTGCAAAACATGAGCATGCCTCATATGAAGTCTCAAACGTGATTGCAAGCACTTGTCTGTCAAAATGGTCACAAATTGTGGGTTATTTTCTTGTGTCCAGTTTGCACAACTACCTCCAGTTTGATTTTTCCTGCAGACTGAAAGTTCTGATTATTCTATGGAGGAAAGTTCCACAAATGTGGAAAATGCACAAATTTCATATTCAATCACTGCTCAATTTGCACATGTTTTCTGTTCCCACAGAGCGAGAAGCAATCAGAATCATGAACAGGAATCGGGCATGAGTCAACTGTTGAGATGATGTTTGGAGAAACCTAGCACTCTTGATCATTGCTTGATCACCCAACCATACTAAATATTCTGAAAATCACTTTGAACCTTGTTTAGACTCACTCCCAATTTTGTTTTTAATCTTTCAGTTCATGTGAATGGTAAATGTGTGCAAAGTGTTTTTAAAATGTTTTTAGGATTTTTTTTAGGATGTTTTTAACAACGTATATTATGTTTTAATTGAGTATTTTGTATTTTATCATTTGTTGTTCTCCACCTCGATCAGATTGGAGAGGCGGGTAAGAAATAAATTTATTATTATTATTATTATTATTATTATTATTATTATTATTATTCATAATTTTCAAAACCACACACTTTTGCCCCATTATTTAAAGTGTAAAAAGTCACTTTTTAATAATATATTTTTATTGAATGAATGAATGAATGAATGAATACCTTTATTGAATAAGTCGTCTGACCATTTCAAAAAATCACATAATCATTAAAAACAGACATTACTTAAAATTTATGATTTAAAATTTTAAAACAATATACAGTTCGTAAATGATACATTATATATGACTAACAGTTAATAAGACCCCACGTATATTACAACATTTGATAAAAATTTATTAATTAATCCATTTTTTCTAATTCTTTTTTCCTTATACTGGCTGTTTTAAAAGCGAAGAGAGCAACCCTCTGGGTCACAAAATAGTTAGAACCACGTAAGAGAAAGGACAATTTATCCTTGGCTGTGTCCAGTCACTCATGCGTATTAAACACATAGATAGATAATGTTCTCTACATTCTGAATATAAACAACATTCAAGTAAATAGCGGGCTAAATCTTCTATTTCAGGGTTACCACATATACATAGTCTATTTTTCGATAGAATATCTTGGAATCTACCCTATAACATCATTGTGTCCATCAGCTCGAATCGAAGCTGGGTAAAGGCTACTCGATGGACCCGTTTCATATCAAAGAGCAAATATTTTTCTTCTTTAAAGTGGAATTTTGTTCTGGCATGGCCCTTGATTTTGACACTCCAGCTATATCAGTCTGACTTCTACTGTCTGAAATCCTAAGTTTAACGGCATTTCTTATGTTGGTATTCAAAATGCTAATTGCCTGCAAACTGAAGCCATAACTTGGGGCCTTCCTAGACAAGGCCTTAGCACGCATTCTGACCCGGCATCCCTGCTGTGGGTCCAGATGACGCACAGGGGAATCCGCAGACAGGCCGCGCTGAGGCCTGGTCTTACCCGCCATAAGCGAAGTTGCTTATGGCGCGCCTTTTCCCCAGCTCCGGCCTCAGGCCGGGGCTGGGGAAAGTGTGGAGAGTTCCGCGGCTTTTTGCGGCTCCTCGCTTACTCGCGAGGAGCCGCGAAAAGCCACGGACCTGGCACGATGCACTGTGCCCATCGTGCCAGGGGGTGGGTGATCTGGGGGGGAGATGGCAGAGGGCGACGAAGGAGACGACGAGGGGATGGCGGAGGGCGATGAAGGAGATGATGAGGGGATGGCAGAGGGCAACGAAGGAGATGGTGAGGGGGGGCGGGGGCCGACGAAGGAGACGACGAGGGGATGGCGGAGGGCGACGAAGGAGACGGTGAGGGGGGGCGGAGGGCGACGAAGGAGACGACGAGGGGATGGCGGAGGGCGACGAAGGAGACGGCGAGGGGGGGCAGAGGGCGACGAAGGAGACGACGAGGGGATGGCGGAGGGCAACGAAGGAGATGGTGAGGGGGCGGGGGGCGACGAAGGAGACGACGAGGGGATGGCGGAGGGCGATGAAGGAGACGGCGAGGGGGGGGCGGAGGGCGACGAAGGAGACGACGAGGGGATGGCAGAGGGCAACGAAGGAGATGGTGAGGGGGGGCGGGGGGGCGACGAAGGAGACGACGAGGGGATGGCGGAGGGCGACGAAGGAGACGGCGAGGGGGGCGGAGGGCGACGAAGGAGACGACGAGGGGATGGCAGAGGGCAATGAAGGAGATGGTGAGGGCGGGCGGGGGGCGACGAAGGAGACGACGAGGGGATGGCGGAGGGCGACGAAGGAGACGGCGAGGGGGGCGGAGGGCGACGAAGGAGACGACGAGGGGATGGCAGAGGGCAACGAAGGAGATGGTGAGGGGGGCGGGGGGCGACGAAGGAGACGACGGGATGGCGGAGGGCGACGAAGGAGACGGTGAGGGGGGCGGAGGGCGACGAAGGAGACGACGAGGGGATGGCGGAGGGCGACGAAGGAGACGGTGAGGGGGGCGGAGGGCGACGAAGGAGACGACGAAGGGGATGGCGGAGGGCGACGAAGGAGACGGCGAGGGGGGGCAGAGGGCGACGAAGGAGACGACGAGGGGATGGCGGAGGGCAACGAAGGAGACGGCGAGGGGGGGCGGAGGGCGACAAAGGAGACGACGAGGGGATGGCAGAGGGCAACGAAGGAGATGGTGAGGGGGCAGAGGGCGACGAAGGAGACGACGAGGGGATGGCGGAGGGCAACGAAGGAGACGGCGAGGGGGGGCGGAGGGCGACGAAGGAGACGACGAGGGGATGGCAGAGGGCAACGAAGGAGATGGTGAGGGGGGGCGGGGGGCGACGAAGGAGACGACGAGGGGATGGCGGAGGGCGACGAAGGAGACGGCGAGGGGGGCGGAGGGCGACGAAGGAGACGACGAGGGGATGGCAGAGGGCAATGAAGGAGATGGTGAGGGCGGGCGGGGGGCGACGAAGGAGACGACGAGGGGATGGCGGAGGGCGACGAAGGAGACGGCGAGGGGGGCGGAGGGCGACGAAGGAGACGACGAGGGGATGGCAGAGGGCAACGAAGGAGATGGTGAGGGGGGCGGGGGGCGACGAAGGAGACGACGAGGGGATGGCGGAGGGCGACGAAGGAGACGGTGAGGGGGGCGGAGGGCGACGAAGGAGACGACGAGGGGATGGCGGAGGGCGACGAAGGAGACGGTGAGGGGGCGGAGGGCGACGAAGGAGACGACGAAGGGGATGGCGGAGGGCGACGAAGGAGACGGCGAGGGGGGGCAGAGGGCGACGAAGGAGACGACGAGGGGATGGCGGAGGGCAACGAAGGAGACGGCGAGGGGGGGCGGAGGGCGACAAAGGAGACGACAAGAGGATGGCGGAGGGTGACGAAGGAGACGGCGAGGGGGGCGGATGGTGGGGATTAAATTAAAAAAAAACCTTACCTTCTCCGGCGGCTTCGGGCCCCACATGGCCCCTTTAAAAAAAAAAAAACATGGCCGACGCTGCAGGGCTTCTGTTGTCCCTGCAGGTCGGCCGTCTAGGAGGCTGGGCGGTGCGCGTTAAACTTAGCGCACCGTAGCCCCGCCTCCCTGCCGGCTTATCCCGGCAGGTCTAGCAAAGCCCTTGGTAACATCTTTGTAAATTTATAAAGCCATGAAGTTTTTAAAGGTTTGGCCATTTGCTCGAGAAGACAAATCTTTGGAAGCCTGGCCTCATTCATCGAAACTAGCTTAAACCAATAATTAAATAGCCTGCAATGTATTTGATCTAAAACTGCCAAGATACCAAATTCCGATCTAAGCACGTATGCTGGACAGGCAAATGCAACCCCTAAAATCATACGAAAGAAACGGTTTTGGACCCTTTCTATTTCCCTACTATTAGAAAAGCCCCAGATTTCAGCCCCATAAATTTGTTCTTCTGTTCTTGCGGGCCTCTACACTCATATAAGTAATACTGGTCGTATACCTAATGGATGGAAACTTAGCATAATAATTCCCTTATTTAAAAAAGGTGATCGCAGAGACCCCAGCAACTATAGACCTATCAGTTTAATAGATATCCCTGCAAAAATCTATGCTAGATTCTTATACCAAAAATAAGAGGAGTGGGCGGAACAAAATGCCATTTTGGTAGAAGAGCAGCCAGGTTTTAGGCAGGGAAGGTCTGTTATTGATAATTGTTTCACATTATCTCATTTGATATCTAAATATACCTCAAAGGGTGGACAGCTCTTCACAGCATTTATCGATTTAACTGCTGCCTTTGATTCAATTAATAGAAGTCTTCTCTGGGATAAGTTGGCTAAAACAAACATTGATCAGAGACTCCTTTTTCTTATAAAGATCCTTTATACAGATACCCGTTTAAAGGTTAGAACCGGGGTAAACCAAGCTTTAACAAACGAGATTCCCACAAGTAAAGGAGTTCATCAGGGCTGTATTCTTGCGCCATTCCTCTTTAATTTCTATATTAACAATGTAGTTTCCACACTACAGAGCCAAGAGCTTCATATGCCAAGGATACTGGATAAATCGTTGAATATCCTCCTTTATGCGGATGACATGATTTTGGTTTCCACCACACAGGTTGGTTTGCGGAGGCTTCTGAGAAAATTTAGTTCATATTGCAGGGAAAATGATTGAATGATTAATAGTAAGAAATCAAAAGTGCTAGTCTTTGGCAAAAAAAATAAGCGATATAAGTGGGTTTTGGATTCAAATGAAATTGACCAGGTGGATTCATTTATCTATCTTGCCTTAGATTTTTCTTCCACAGGATCATGGGCACCGCAGTTAAAAAGAAATGAACTAAAGGCAACGATGTGTGCAAAATCCTTGAACAGGCTCTTGAATTATAGACATCCTGGTTATCTTTTGCCAGTTATTAATGTGTACAAGGCTAAAGTGTTGCCGATAGAAATTTATATTTTTATTGAATTTTATATAATTCCCAACAAAGATGTAAAATACAAGCACATCAAATGTAACACAATAATCAGTCATGGGACACAATGGATACAGAACAAAAATGCACATTTAAATACACACACATTTTTCGAATGGGATTACAAATTTGGGATTTTACAAACTTCACCAGCACAGTTGTGTCATTCTGCTTTGTTCCACTATACCATGGCATCACCTAGAGATTATGAAGCAGAATGAATGGTGAGGCAGGAAAAGTAAAAGAAACAAACCTTGATGTAGTGATTTGCTCTTAATCCTTCAAAGAATCTGGAAATGAAATATCAGGTTAAGAGAACAATCCTATGAGTCGTTAGACTAAAAAAGGTCCTACAATTCCTAGGTTGGAGCAGGCTAGGAGTTGTAGGACGTTTTTCGGTCTAAACATACATAGAATTGCACCCTAAAAGCCTTGTCTAGAAGAGCTCTAAGATTGCAGCCTTTAAGTCATCCTGAAACGTGTTTGTTGTTATGTGACATTTTCTATCTAGCACAATGATTGTCAGTTATCTGGAGAACCATTGTGCAAATTTGAAGGCATTAATGGGAGTCCTTTGGCGTCTATCAGTCTGTGCAAGTTCTCTGGGGATGGTTATAGGTCACTTTCTGGAAAGGAAGTTAAATGCTGTCTGTATATTTGCTTTGTGCTGATTCTTTAATTAGAAATTAATTATCTCCATCTGGTCTACCATTTTCTGGTTAATAGGAGTTTGTTTTTGATTTTTGTTTTGTTTTGTTTGTAAATCAATTTGTTTCTGACCAAGGTCAGGCTATACTAAAGATGTCAACAGTTGTCTTGCAAAGTATTGCACTTCTATCCAGGCAGACTCCTCTGTTCAGTTTATATCCCAGACCAAGTAGTTCCTAGGCCAAGGACTAGATGTCTTAATTTGCAAATTGTCCCATTTCATTTATTCCTGATGGCTATGCCCATTGCAGATAAATGGGAGTACTTTTTAAAGCTAGAGATGTTTTATTCTTTTTTTAATTTTTTTTTAAAATTGACTGTTTGATTATGCTTCCTCCAGCTGGGTTTTCACACTGAAGAAGTATGCTTGCTGCATTACCTGGTGTAAATGGATGAGGTGGGGGTGGGTAATCTAAATTATGTGGACATAAATATGTGGCAATACGGAACAGTACCATTGACAAGACAAATAGAATGTGTCTATAAAGGTTATACAGTGGAAACATGGGTCTAATCTACACCAAGCAGAATATTGCACTATGAAAGCAGCTTGAAAGCAGTATATGGTTTGTGTCAATGGGCCCCAGGGCCGATGCTACCATAGAGGCCACTCAGGCGGCTGCCTAGAGCACCAAGCTAAGAGGGGAGCTGGGCGCCGCGCAGCACTCACGTGCGTTGCTGGCTGTGAGCCGGCCTGGCCCAGCCTGAGGATTCAGCTGGGCCTGGGTGGGTGAGGTGGCGCCCCCACCCACCCAGCCGAAGCAAAGCCAGGGACACTAGGGGGGGGCCTCCATGTTTGGACTTCCGCCTGGAAGCTGCCCTCCCAGAGCCACTCAAGCCGCCCAGAAGCTGTGGTCCCCGCAGCCAGAAGAAGAAAAAGCATGTGGCAAGCTTGACCCTGGCCCAAGCCAGCCTCTGCCTTACTCCCGAGGAAAGGGCACCAGGTCGCCTCGCCTCTCTCCTCAAACAGGCCGCGATGTCGAGGCAGGCAGGCAAGCGGACTCTCTCTCCCTTCCCCCAGGAAAGCTAGGGACTTGGGGACTCCTCGCAAAGCAAACTCTCCTGCTTCCCGATCCTGTGCGCGTGGATCAACGGGACTTGCATCCAAGAAAGCGTTGCACCAGGAGGCACCAGTGCAGCCCGATCCGCCTGTGCCTCCTTACTCAGAGGCCTTATTCCCCCGAGTAAACATGCGGGGGGATCGGGACGCCAGGCTGCATAGTGGGTTGCATTCACACGGAAGTAAGTCCCAGTGAATTCCAGACGGCTTAGTCCCAAATTGAAGTGAGCCAGTCCCAGCTCTCCACTGGGACACGTTCGGGCTTCTGCGCAATTTTGGGTGTGTGTGTGCAAGTAGCTTGCCTTGCCTAGGGCGCAAAATAGTCTGGCACTGGCCCTGTTGGGCCCCAACACTTCTCAGTGCACTTCAGTACTGCTATAAAGCAGTAGTGTGGCGCCTGCCTTTTACATACCACTTTCATAGTGCAATATCCTACTTGGTGTAGATTAGGCCATGAACTAAAGGTTTTTGTTTTGTTTTTTTCCATAAGAGCTTAGCTTATGTTAGGCAGTTTCTGGACTGATTCTGATATACAAGGCATCCCCAGCAGTCCTCAGACTCTTTCCTTCCCCTTCTCTGAAGCCTCTGTTAGATGGGTGAAATTGTCTGTCTAGCTAAAATGCAGAGTGAGAGGTGTGAGGTGCCTCCAGCTCTGCGTAGGCTCATAGAATCAGAGAATAGTAGAGTTGGAAGTGGCCTACAAGGCCATCGAGTCTAACCCCCTGCTCAATGCAGGAATCCACCCTAAAGCCTCCCTGACAGATGCTTGTCCAGCTGCCTCTTGAAGGCCTCTAGTGTGGGAGAGACACTACCATTACCTCCCTAGGTAACTGGTTCCAATGTCGTACTGCTCTAACAGTCAGGAAGTTTTTCCTGATGTCCAGCCAGAATCTGACTTCCTGTAACTTGAGCCCGTTATTCCGTGTCCTGCACTCTGGGATGATAGAGAAGAGATCCTGGCCCTCCTCTGTGTGACAACCTTTTAAGTATTTGAAGAGTGCTATCATGTCTCCCCTCAATCTTCTCTTCTCCAGGCTAAACATTTTGTGAACTGCCCAGAGAGCTTCAGCTATTGAGCGGTATAAAAATGTAATAAATAAATAAATAGACAAACATGCCCAGTTCTTTCAGTCTCTCTTCGTAGGGCTTTGTTTCCAGACCCCTGATCATCCTGGTTGCCCTCCTCTGAACACACTCCAGCTTGTCTGCATCCTTCTTGAATTGTGGAGCCCAGAACTGGATGCAATACTCTAGATGAGGTCTAACCAGGGCCGAATAGAGAGGAACCAGTACCTCACGTGATTTGAAAGCTATACTTCTATTAATGCAGCCCCAAATAGCATTTGCCTTTCTTGCAGCCATATCGCACTGTTGGCTCATATGCTCGTAGCCTCCAGTTTCAGAGGGTTACAAATAGCCAAGATACATCTTATAGGATTGTGCTCTTATTCTTTTTTCTACAGTGGTTAGTCAAATGACCCAGGAAGTTGCCCCCCTAAGTCTAATACAAACAACCTGTTTAGTTTTCCATTCAGTTTCTTTCTTAAAGCAAGAGCACCTTTTCTTGATGTTTAACTGTTGGGAGAATGAAATTCAATCAGTGCTATTTTGTATTTAGTCGACAATTTCCATATACCTTGAGATGCACCAGGGAATTGTTCCTTTATGCGACTTGCTGCTCAACAGCAAGAACTATTTGAATTAAACTTAGAGTTTTGCATGCACTTAATCTAATAATAAGCACTTCTTCTCCTGGAACAATTACCATCTAAGCCATTAGAATGTTTCCCTTGCGCCTAGTTTATAATTCACAAACACCTAGAGTTGGAATGAGATCCCTATCACATGGTCAAAACTAAGCTTTCTTATTGTGTTGCTCATGCTGCTCATACTTGCAAACTGTTGCACAATGCTTCAGCATTTTGCACGCATTGCAGCTCTTTCCTTATGGAAGTGGATTGCTGATACTCATTGTTCAGTTTTTCCAACTTGCACCATTTTTGGAGCTTTCTTCTCTAGACTGCTTCTGCACTCTGCTATGCATCTGACATATTCATCTCCATGTCCTTCAGGTCAAGACTCGTCAAGTTCATGCACTGTTGTACACTGTTTATGCAATATTTTCCTAGAATAAGTGAATGACATTTAGAAGTTCATTCTTCTTTGGAATAATTTCTGAAACTGCTTATGAATTCTTCACACCTCTTTCCAACATATATCCAGCAAAAAATGAAGAGCTGGTCATTTCAGCATCAGAATTGTATATGTTTCAGCTATTTCTCCCACACAAAATCCACAAAATGTTCTTCCTCCTTTAAATAAGGAAGCTATTTCATCTCCATCAAACAGACCAGAAGTAGCAAAGGAGCATTTAAATCAAGCAGAAGCTTATAGCACATTTTAGCCGCCTCTTCTTTCCTCCATAAGTGCAAATACCATTGATTTCTTTCTCTGCCCCTCACACAAGCAGTTCAGGATATCAATCTCAGCAGAGTCATAAACATAATGCCCCTCCTACCTTGGATTATTATTATTATTATTATTATTTATTTATATAGCACCATCAATGTACATGGTGCTGTACAGATAACACAGTAAATAACAAGACCCTGCCGCATAGGCTTACAATCTAATAAGTTGTAGTAAACAATAAAGAGGGAAGGAGAATGCAAACAGGCACAGGGAAGTGTAAACAGGCACAGGGTAGGGCAAAACCAACAGTGTAAAGTCAGAACAAACTCAATATTTGAAGGCTATAGGGAAAAGAAAAGTTTTGAGCTGAGTCTTAAAAGCAGTGATTGAGTTTGTAGTTCTCAAGTGTTGGAGCATATCTTTAGATCCAGTGAAAATGTGTATATGACTACTAGTGCTTGTGGGCCTTGGCCACTCCAGATGAAACCCACAGAGCTATGTGGACCCAACCCATTATGCCTACACCCCAGCTGATCAGGTGAACATCAGGGGTGAAATTGCAGCCTCATGTAGTATTTCTCGTAGCTAGGAATGTCCATTGCAGGGAAATCTGGAACTTTGGGGGTTAGTCCAATTTGTGTGGCGCCCATGACTCAGCTTGCATTTGTGGCTTTTTCCCAAAATCTAGAAACTTTGTGTGTGTTTGTGTGTATGTGTTAATTTGCATGAACAGAAATATATGCAAATTGCACTTGAAATTTGCACACATTTCTATTTACACATTTTATTTTAAATGGAAAATCCACAAGTGGTCCAACTCCATTCAGATTGAGTCAGGCCTGCTCATGGGAAATGACCCAAAGTCCAGGGGGCTAAGCTGATGAAACCTCAGTGAGCTCCAACCCCCAGATAGATCCCTCTGACATCCCTATTAGTAACAGTATAAAACACCTATCTCACTGGAGATCAATGGGGGTTAGAAGAGGTGAAAGCCTCTACCACTCCCCAGCAATCCCTCGATTTCAGCAGGCCAGCAGGGGAAGTTTAAATCTCTGCTTTCTTGTGCCCCGAGATGTGTGTTTGTGCATGTATGCATGGGGGGGATGTATATGTGTATCTATTTGTATGTGTCTGTGAGGATGGGGGAAGAATGTGAGGGGAACAGTAGTATGTCTGTGCACACATGCATGGATGCTGATGTGCAACCCCAGGAGAGGAGGGCCACTGGATTCAGCCCTATGGGCTGAAAAGGTTGCCCACCCCAGATTAGTAATTTACTCCATTAAATGTTAATGCAGGGCATCATCAGACAAGTGTTTTATTGCACGCTTGTTACTGGGCAGTTATGGATTTTTGCAGGTCCCTCTGATGACATTGTATGCCTCCCACCCCTTCTACCCTTCTTCACATGACAAAAAACCACCCCCTTAGGTCCAACTTACTTTTAAAGACAGAAGTTGCTGCTACCTCCTGCTGTGTACAGGAGAAGCAGCAGGATCAAAACGGCCCACTGAATGGGCCACATGCAAGTTGTTTACTTCCTCTTTCGAAAGAGGAAGTAATGAGGGACAAGTGTGAGGGCAGAGAAGCAATGGTAAGCAAACACGATTGTGTGATGACACTCACAGTGCCTTTGCTTATCATTTTATTTAAAGATGGTGCACTTTTACCTTCTTCTCTTTCTTATCAAATTTAAAGAACAGGAGGTGCTCTTTCATATTCTTCTGCATGTTTTTTTCAAAATAGAATTCACTCAAGGGGGAAAAGGATTTAAAAAAAACACTTAGATCAGTACTAACCATAGGAATAGTTGGTACTCTTCTACTCTCAGGAGGAGACCCTTTTAACAAGGTAGCTTCTCCCTACACCCTGTAGCTGTAAAAGCTGTTCCCAGGATTCTTTCTAATGCACTGTTTAATTTTAGAAAGATTTATTTGGTGCATTTTTTATTTTTTTTTACAAAAGCGTAACAGGCGATTTTTTTTCAAAGAATGAGGCTTCTATGTTGTTCTTCCTTTCTGCCAGGGGTATTCAAGGGGTTGACAAAAAATGCATTTCCAAGGGAGCTAAAATACGCCCGAGCCTCTGATTCTATCTCCTCAGTGATAACAAAACCTCTCCAAAAAGAAAAAAAAAATAGGGGAAAAGAGAGAGACAGAGAAAAATTGGAGTCGCTGCAAAGCCCAGGGGGCACAGGAATGAAGTGATGATAAAAGCAGCAAAATGTTACCTGGAGATTTGAAGTGGAGATACAGATTAAAACTAAAAGGGGGGGAAAATCCTTCACATAATAAACTTCAGTGGGAACTTCAATAAAACTTTGAACTCGTCTATGAAAATGGAAGCTTTGCCACTATTACTTTAAAGAAAAAATCCTGGCCTTCTCACTGTACACAGAGTGAATACCATTGTCAATTGGGTAGGAATAACTGGTGTGATCTTTCATGTCTGTTCAAATACTTAACTCCACCACAGCTGCTAAAAGTCTGGTACCTGAGACCGCACCTCAGAGAGTTGTGTTTAAATATGAGACTTGGATACCAAATAGTTATGGATTCAGGATTCCCCCCTCCCCGCATTTACTATAAGACTCAAATAGTAAATATATGCCCCAGTTCATACACAGGCCCAGCACATAGATTAGGGATGTCAGGATCGTATTTAATCCAGTCTGTGTGATAGCCACAGATTGGGTTGAGTTTTCAGGTCTACCATTCACAAACTGCCAAATTTGGTTGTTATTTTTTTCCCCACACAGAAAAATATGCAAATAAGTTTGCAGCAGGTTACAGAAGCAGCAACTTTCTTCTAAACTTCACAATGGGAGGTGGGCAGTATTGTGCTTACTGACAATATAGTGAGCAGTGTGGGTGTTGTTGTCTTAAGTGAAAATCCTCATCTGCTTCTCCAGTGTATTTCTGCACATCCTGGATGAACTATAAAAGGACCTCTGGGGTCCTTCCATGGGCATTCCAGGAAGAACGTTGGCCGGGAGTTTGCCTGCATCTTTCAAGGACAGAGGAAAAGAGCCCATAGTTCTTGGGTAATGGGACTGGGAGAGATCTAGGACCTTGGAGACATTGCCAGTCAGTTCAAGCAGTAACGGGCTAGATAGACAAACAATCTTACTTGCTATAAAGCAATTTCATTTGTTTTCACTATAGATTGGATGATGAATGTGGTTTGTGCACTGGAGATGGGATGTATGCTGGAGATATACCCAACTCTTCCACAATGTTGGCGTTTCCTGAGAGAAACGTAGTTATAGGGCCTTGCTAGACCTACCTTAAAATCCAGGTGTGTGGAGGGGCCAGCCCGCACTAGAAGTAGCATGGGCTGTCACTCCTGTCTACACGTAACACGCAATGGGGTAAAGGTAGGGTGACCATATGAAAAGGAGGACAGGGCTCCTGTATCTTTAACAGTTGTATTGAAAAGGAAATTTCAGCAGGTGTCATTTGTATATATGGGGAACCTGGGGAAATTTCCACTTCATCACAACAGTTAAAGTTGCAGGTGCCCTGCCCTCTTTTAAATCTGGTCACTCTATTATAGCTCCTGCAGCTTTAAACTGTTGTGATGAAGAGAGAATTTCACCAGGTTCTCTCTATATACAAATAACACCTTCTGAAATTCCCTTCTCTATGCAACTGTTAAAGATACAGGAGCCCTGTCCTCCTTTTCACATGGTCACCCTAGTAAAGGAAAGCCCCGTCGCTTCGGCCATTTTTTGTTTGTTTAAAGGGGCCATGTGCACAGGAGCGCACCAACAAAAAAGGTAGGGGTTGTTGCTATTTTAAAAAAGGGTTCCCCGGGACCAGGGGAACCCTTTTTTTTAAAAAAAAAAGTTACCTTTGTCGATTGTGCGCTCCTGCGCAACCGGCCCTTTAAAAATGAAAAAAAAAATCACCAAATTTCTAATACATTCTTTAAGATAGGGTTCTTTATTATCTTTAAAAAACATATTATTGCCAATTATTGCCAATTGGAGCAATGGTCGAAAAAATGGGTAAGAGATAATGGAGAGTGCAGTAAAATGATGAAATTTGAAGAGTTGATTTTAAAGAAAGAAATTGAGAAAGGAGAAAATAAAAGGATAAAAGGTTTAACAAGTGAAATATATATAATTTTGGTTGAAAAGAGGGAGATAGAAAAAATAGGGAAAATGGTTTGGGAAACTGATTTGAGGGTGCAGATAGGGCAGCAGAGTTGGGAGGGAACATGGAGACAGAGAGTGTTGAGAAATATGTCTGTGAGAATAAAAGAAAATTATTATAAAATTGTATGGAGGTGGTATCTGACCTTGGTGAGATTAAATAGAATAAATAAGATGAATTCAGCAAATTGTTGGAGAGGATGTGGGGGGAAAGGAACGTATTTGCATATGTGGTGGGAATGCGAATTTGTGCAAAAATTGTGGAAAATGGTGTTTATTGAGATAAAAAAAAATTGTTGGAATAGAGATTGAAGAGACACCTACAGTGGCATTACTATCATTATATGGAAATTTAAAGTGCAATAAAGAGACTAAAGAATTGATAACAAATTTGTTGACAGCAGCAAGGTTAATCATATCTATGAACTGGAAGGTTCAAGGAGACTATCATATTGAAGAGTGGTATAAGGAAATTTGGGATATAGCTATTAATGATAAACTGACATGCTATATAAAGTTAAGAAAAGTTATAACAAATGTAAATGAATTTGAGGGAATTTGGAAACAGTTCCTAGAATGTGTATTCTCTAAGGGGGGTGGAAAACCACCACCAGAAGAAACAATGAGATTTTGGAAGCAGGAATAGATCCCAAAGGGTGGAGGGAAGCACTTTTGTTATGTTATGTGATTATGTAAAAGTGATAATTATAAATGTGGAATTGTAAGCAATTTATGTTTTGATTTATGTGTTTTAATTAGTATTATGTTGTTGTATTTTAAGATGTGAAACTAATAAAAAAAATTAAAAAAACATATTTTCTAACTTCCACTCTATATCTTCTTCTTTATCTTCTAACCAGTTTAAATCCCCTATCCCTATAATTAGGGCTGTGCACGGACCCCCCGATCCACTTCAGATCCCAATCTGCAACTTCTGGATCAGGTCTGCTCCGTGCTGATCCACCAGCAGTCCGCTCCACTTCGCTGCGGAGCTCCAGATCCGAATCGGAGCTCCGTTTCCCCCCCATAGACTTGCATTGAAATCCAAATGCCTATAACTTTTTTTCTCTTAATGTTAGAAACCTCAAAATTGGCACCATGAAAGCTTATCCATGTATCCATGCCCAGTTAGAAGAAAATCTGAGCTTCCCCTGATTTTGGGGGAATTTTTGAAAATCCGACACCCCATTTTCAGAAATGGGATTTACTCCAATATTTTTACAGATACAAACTTGGAAGTGGGAACCCTCACAGATGCCATCTAGATCCACATTCAAGGCACGTTTCAAGCAAATCCCACCATCCCCTGATTTTTGGTGTTTTTTCCCCCTTTTAACTCACCCCAACTCAAGTCCCATGCTAGAACTCCGTCAGTTTTCATGTTAGAAACTTCAAAATTGGCACCACAAGAACTTCTCCATGTATGCACCTTCATGCCCAGCTGGAAGTCAATCTGAGCCTCCACTGATTGTTGGGAAATATATGAAAAATCCCCCACAAAGGACAGTATGCCCATAAGGAAACCATACCTGCCCATAGGGATCCATTGCAAAGTGCTTGCCCATAGCAATGATTTGGGGGAATCAAGATTTTTTTTTCTAAATAAAGATCTTCATCTCAGGTGAAACACTTCCAAAAATGCGCACACACACCCCAAGAGCACGCAATGCAGCTGCCTTTTATCACACGGAAGGATACCCTCCCCGCTTAACTGTCAGGAACACCTCCCACTGCAGGGTGCTCTCCAAAAGTGGAATTTGCCACAGAGGGCGAGCTGCCCACCCAAAGCACTGGTGTATTGCTGTCGAGTGGGTGGCAGCTCTGCAGAACCCTGTTAGTCCCACATTCCCACTGTGGCAAGTGCAGCAGGAGTCTCCAGAGTGGCCACATAAGGTGAGCAAGGGTATTCTGGCTCATTCTGAAAATCCCAGAATGAGCCAGAATGTGGGGTCTCTGTTGGATAGTAAAAGCAACTGGTGCAGCTCTTCAGAGAGTTTCTGAGGCCCAAATGGCAGGCTCTGAGGGGTTCCTTCCTCAGAACCAGTTATTATGGGAGAGGTGTCCGATTCTGATGTCTGATTCTGAGGAATGACTCCTTCAGAGCTAGCCATTTGGTCCTGGCCATGGCCAGCTCTCTGAAGAGCCATACAGGCTAGAGTAGGAATGTCAGAGGAATCCATTCAGGGGGTCAATCCTGCTGTGCTTTTGGTGGCTCAGCCCACCAGACTCCAGCTCACTTCGCTGTGAGCTGGCCTGACTTGACCTGCACTAAGTTGAGCCAGCTTGCAGATTTCTGTCGCTGCCATCACTATTGTTAGTCACTCTGTTAGAACTGTCTTGCTCAAGAGAGTTCTGTAGAGCGGCTGGCAGGTGATAGCAGGAGTGGCGGCAACAAGAGGTAGCGGGCAATTCCAGAGCTTGTTGTTGTGAGCAAAAGTCTCCTTCTCCCTGCTTGTGTTGCAAACACAAGCTGACCTGGGGGCTCTGGGCAAATCTGTCAAGAAGGCCAAATTTCCCTACGTCAAACATCCTTAGGCCAGAGTGTTGATTTGGCTCTTCAAAGAATATAGGCCATGACAATGGGCTGAAGGGTGGGATGCAGGGTGGGGGCAACGGGGGGCATCAGCACATGTGTGGGGGAGAGCTTGTGCTGGCGTTGCTGGCGAGCAATATAGAGTATGCATACTTACTGTACTGAAGAAAGAAGTCAGACTTAAAACGTAAAGAAACAACATTAGGAAGCAGATCTAGCCACATATGCTGGGGTTCAGTGGATTAAGTATCTGACACTGCTGTGTTTGAAAAGCAGATTCTGTGCCTGTAGACAAGCATTGCATTTGTTCATATGATCACTGACTTCATAGGCCATACGGGTTTGTAATAAATCATTGGGGGGAGGAAGGAAATGTTAAATTCCATTGGGTTTAACTGTTATTATGAAAAAAAAACAACTTTAAAGTTGTAGTCTTCATCTTTTTACTATTTGTCAGGTTTGAGGTTGGGAGTGGTGGCAAAAAGGAATGCATATATCTTCATATAGCATTGTTAAGAAGGCACTCTTGTAGATGCCTGACATAAAAAACAGTATAATCTGTTGGGTCCAGGTCACTATAAGCTTTACAAATCAATAGCAGCATATTCATCTGTGATTTAGAGCCAGAGGAACCTGGTCTGGATCTGACAGCCCTGGTGAAATGCTTTCTGGCCAGCTGTGTTTTGCAGAAGCTAAAGTTAATAAACATTGATCACGAACTAAACAGTGACCCTGCATAGATCCGATTTCAGTGAAGGACTAGCTAGTTACCTCTGAAGCCCTGAGGCTTCAAAATGGAAACCCTTGTTTTCCCATGACCTGTTAACTAGTATTATCCTCTGATTTATAGAATAGCACACCCCGAAAATTCAGGTCAAGTAGAAAGACGTTAAATCGATAAAGCTCCCATCATTGCACAACATCAGTGGGCACCAAAAACCAACTTGCACAAGAACATGTTATACTGTTTTCAGAAAAAAAAAGACCTGACCCAGGTTTGGTAAGTCTCCAAAGAAAGGGCATTTCGTATTTGAAGAGCAGCCATGGAAAATGCTTCTTTGTATGGCCTTACAGTACTGAAGACACATTCATAAGACGATAAATTTATGTGTGGAAATCTAGTTGATATTTGAGGTTGTGAGGGTTGAGATGATCCCTTATGATGGGTTCATGAGGTAATTACTTCCATTGAGGCCTATTCAGGTCAGGAAGTGCAGGAAGCCTGGGAGGCTGCAGAGCACTGGAGAGATGTGCAATAGAAAACACACACCCTTAGATAAGGCACACCCTTAGCAGACTCACAACGATTCGATAAGCTCAAAAACACCACAAAAATAATGTATAAAACACCTTGAGAATGAAGCAGAACAATGGAAGCCTCTTTCACGGGGGAAGAAAATATTCAGGTAATTGGAGGACAGAGTTAGGCACAGCACTAGCTTCACCTCTTCCCTGGAGCTAGACACAATAGTTGCATTGTGGTGGATGCAAAATGGGGGCCAGCCTGCCAACACAGTTGATGCTGTTGCCACTTGCTGTGGCAGCCCACAAAACCTCAAAACCTTTAGGAAAGAGAAAGAAACTGTGCTAGAACCCCTCCCAACAGTGAGCCCTATGTATGAAAAACCGTTGAGAATTTCTCCTCCCCTGGATAAATTTTACAAAATCCCACCGCTGCCATGCATTTATCTGACTACAAATAGAGTGGAGAATTTTGAGAGGCCATTTGCACACAGCTGTAATTGGGATATGTTAGCACTGGCATAATGCACCTGCAGTGACCACCTCAGCACCAGCTGAAAAAATCACCAAGGGCAGCCTCCCTTAACATAATAGCCCATCCACAAAGCTAATATGCACACATGATGGTCTCTACCAGGTTTGCTCCTCAGCAAAAAATCACATAGGAGAAAACACAGTTCACAAACAAAGGTAATACTGAAACATTATCTTAGCCTAAAAGGCAGTTTGGTTGAGGGGAGGGGGAAATCAATGAAATGTTAATATTCTAAAATAAGGCAGACATTTATCTCTATTTTATCCAACTTTCCTAAACTTAAATGATGTCGTTCATGCATATATTAAAATATGCAACTGATCAGATCCTAATTTCGCTTGCATTGCTAACTATTTTCAGCCAGCTGCTTTAATTAGAAATGGTCTTGGGCAGATCTGTATTCTCTAATGATTTTGTGAGGTTGTCAGTCATATATGCACATTATGCTATATTTCACTCTCTTGGGCTATAATTCTCACATCACTTATTCTGCAGTAATCTAATTGAAGTTAATGAGATTATTGCAATATCAGCGGTTTGAGAATTGTCACCTTTTTTCCTTCTAGGAATGTAGGTACTGCACCGGTTCGTACATGGCAAATGTAGGACAAGCATAACCATGTCTATCTACATGAAGTATTTCTAGTTCAAATTTGGGGTTGGGAGGATGTCTGCACGTCGGGGAAAGTGTGCATAGTGGAGTGAGACAAAGGGAGAAAGAATGGTGGTACCCTCTACCAGGCGAGATCCATTCCATCACAGGTGATATATGGCCTCATATGAGAAAACTAACCAGCACTTTAAACTTTTTCCTTGAATCTGCAGTTTTTATCTAGAAGTAATTTTCAACCAAGAGGGAGAAAGATAACATCTTTTAATCTTGCTGTGCTTCTTTTAGCAAGCTGGTTCTGGTGTCCAAAATACATCCAGCAATTTTCTTTTTTAAAAAAAGTGCAAAATAATTATAAATTAATACCTCTCAGTTATAGAACTCTTTTCATCATGATCGAAAGCCAAGGCACATGCAAGACTATCAGTTGTGGTTGATAGAGCTGAAAATGTATACCCAGAAAAGATTGCTTGATCTGCCATGGAACTGTTTATGCTGTGTAAACAGAAGTGGTTTAATAGACTACAACAAAGTTACACAACAATTTAAGACAGGATGTGGCCAAGGAAGAGAGCAGCTAAAAGGAAAAACAACCTAGGGAAGATTTTACACAAACAAAAGACGAAATAGCTACATTCATTACTTCTGCTTTCTTACAGAGTAAATTATGTATATATCTTTGGTTAGCTAATGATGATATAGGCTTGGCTTTCAAAAACGATTTCCAGAAATACATTTACTCAGTCACCAATTGTGTATGATTGTGTATAATTGACTGTCAGAATTGATCTGAACAGGCCAAATTAATATCCTCAAAACCTCTGAAATTATTTGGCATGACTGCCCTTTATCAGCTATCAAGCTTTATTTATTTGCATAATCTGGAAACAAAAAATGTGGGGGGGGGGAGATCTTGATAGGCTGACAAATCAATCATATGAAAAAGTTACCCTGTTATATAACTTAGGGGAACCTGTTGTTAGCCATATTGTTAAGCTACAACTCCCATCATCCCTGGCAATTGGCTGTGAGTTATTGGAGTTGGAATCTAGCAACATGGGGGCGAGGGCACAGGTTCCCAAACCTTGACTTATGGTCACTTTTCAAAATTAGATTACATATCAGAAAAGGCCCCTATACTTTATTAAATATAGGAATAATCCTATGCACGTTTAGACTTCAGACATTTTTAGGCTTTATAGTATGCATGTTTAAACTTTTTTCTATTGAAACATGCACAGGACTGGGCCATAAGGGTGCAGTCTGCCTCTCCCCTCAGCCACTCGCCCTCCCCCTCCCTATGCACTCTGATTTATCTTCATGTACCTTGCTGACATATACATATGAATAAGCATTACTTTATGTGTCTACTCAGAAGAAAGCCCTAACATAACATTTTCAGTAGGTAGTAATCTATTATTTCAGTATGTATTAGTCTATTAATCTTTCAAAACACATCATGAAACAACCAAAATGTCAATAAAGGCTCTACTCTGGCCTCCCTGTTGCACTTCCACCAGCAGTACCTGTCCAGAGCAGCACAGGCAGAGGACCTTTCCCTCTGTGGCTTTTCAGGTACAACACTATCATTGCTAGGAATATTGGAGAAATTCACTATGGATTCAATTTGGACTTCCGCAGTGGACCACCTTTTTTCAAGTCATGAGGATTCTGTGTAACATGCAGACTTCTTCTTCTTCAACTTTTGGGATAATGCATTTGTGAAGTGGACCAAAATTATTGTACATCTATCTATTTAAAAATCAGATTATTATTATTATTATTATTATTATTATTATTATTATTATTATTATTATTATTTATTTATTTATATAGCACCATCAATGTACATGGTGCTGTACAGAGCAAAACAATAAATAGCAAGACCCTGCCGCATAGGCTTACATTCCGTCAATGAGTGGATGATGTTACAAAAGACACAGATGGGACAGATTTAACAAAATCTGTACATCCCTAGCCACTGCCATCATCTCCTTTCAACCCAATGCTTGCCCCTGACAGATAGGGATCTCCCATTGCACACGACAGCAATGACTGCAACGGTGGTGGAAGCAGAAAGGGAGGGGAGCAACATGGTCATTGTGCACAACAGTGATGGTTCCAATGGTGTCAGGAGAGGAGCCAAGGTGCTCCTCTTACCTCCTTCTGCCACCATAGTTGCTGTCACCCCTGTTGCATGCAAGAGGAGAGTTGCACACAACAGTGGTGGTGATTACAGTGGAGGCAGGAAGGGAGGGAAGTGCCCTTACTGCCACTATTGTAGACATTGGCAGTGAGGACAGGAGAGTTGTACACAACAGAGGCAACTCTCCTGTTCTCCCTGATGGTGCCTAGTGGACAAAACGGGAGAGTTGTGGACAGGTGCAGCAGCAGGAAGGGAGAGGAGCAGAAAATCCAGCAGGGACTTGGGCCAGCTGGCAGATGTCAGGTCAGAGCCCAGGGGGCCGAGCCTGCAAAAGCTCACCGAGCTCCACACACACACACCCAAACGGATTCTTCCAATATCCCTACTGACAGGCAGTTCAGGACTGGCTGCCCAGATGCATATGAGAGATGGAAAATAACAGCAGTGCCTGTGAATAGTTTGCCCAGTGAAGCACTGAGCTCTTTTTCTTTCTTTTTTTAAAATGTTAAACTTAAAAAAAGAGGGAAGGGCAACAGAAGTTGGGATTATTATCCACAATGGGACAGATTTCTGCATGTGGGGATTTTCTCTCTCGCTAACATGAGTGAGTATTTAAACAATCCTGTAGCCACACCCTGAAATGATACAGTTCGAGAACAGTATCAGCACACGGTGTGCTCTTATATGGACCTAGTCTGAGGTGGGTACAAGCTATCTGTGTACTCCAAACAGCTGACTTCTGATTTCATGGTGGTGAGATCTGAAAAGAAAATGTACCTGATTCTCTGTGGTACACTTTTCCAAGCATTACAGCAGCATACAAATGAGTGTAGCTGTTGTCTAGATTAGTCCCTAAATTTCCCATTCTTCTGTTGTTTTTATTAATCCTACACAGGCCTGCTGAGATCAGCCTATCATTCATAGCCTTCCTACATATTTACGCCCTTGAAATACTTGAGAGTCACTCCACATCACACAAACATCTAATATATTAAGCTCCTTCATCTTATAGTCAGAAGGTTTGTCTTTTTCTTTTCTTTTTTTGGAATTATACAGCTCTGCCTCAACCATGGGGACACAAACGGTTTTGTTTCAGAAGATAATTTCTGAAGCAAAATAACGTTTGCCTTCTGTATTCTATCCAAAGTGTTTTATCTGTCATTAACTAGAGATGACAGCATTTAAGCAAACACACCTGAGACAGCAGGATGAGAAACTGCTGGTTGAAAGAAACAGAAGGGGGATGTCAAAAATGAAAAAGAGCTAACATCTGGGAATTTCCTTACTGATGAGACAACTTCTTGAGCAACATAAGGTATTTAGCTTGCTGTTCATATTTTAAGCCTTGTTTTCTGCATTCATTTTCTAGGTATATCAGAATAGGCAACTATTATGAAATACATTTTGAGTCAATTCTTCACAGCTTCTCCTCACCCCTCCACCTCCAGCCACCTTTCAAACTGTATCCTCACAAATAATGCAAAATTTCTTTCTTAAAATCTTAAAATATCATGGACGTCTGAAAAACACAAGGGTATCACAAGGGAAACTGACATTATTTCTCATGCCATTCAGTTTAAAGGGAACTCACCATCACCAAGCAATTTTTAGACAGGGGGAATATTTATTTATTTATTTATTTATTTCATTTCATTTCATTTCATTTCTATACTGCCCAATAGCCGAAGCTCTCTGGGCGGTTCAGTATTACATGGCAGCAGCATTAGTCTGAGCTTCTTCAAGGTGTGTCCAGACATGATTACTTTCTGTATTTCTGGGTTTGGTGCTTTCCTCTAATGGAAAGCAGGATGTAACAGATACACAAACAGCTGTCCTGAAATTTCCTGCTGTGTATCAGATGCTTTAACCAGGACACTGCATGATCTAAGTGAGCTACGGTGGATATATTGAAGCCTCGGCCTAGGGCTCCTTATTTCCCAGTTGTGGACATTTACTGGTACTTAAGACAACATCCTCCTTCTCCAGTGTTTCTCCCATGATTTCCAGTCAGTCCCATTTTTTGGTAGGTGGGGGAAATGGGGTCTTTTTCTGGACTTGTGAAACAAACACAATTCTCCACCAGTGTAACTCCTTTATTCCACTTGGTTCCATTATACCACAGCACCATCTATATGTTATTTAGCAGAACATACAGAAAGGCAGGAAAGAGATTGAATCTTAATGCTGCAAAGAATCTGGAAGGAGAAGTAGTGGCGGGTGAAATGCTCATCTAGAAATGCTTTACGCCCTCTTCAGGCATAGAATGGAATTGGGGTGAGCAACAGGGATAGGCAAACTCGCTGCCATCTGCACCACATGCCACTCGCCAGACCCCCCACCAGCTGCCTGACCGTGCCTGCCTTGTGTGTCAAGCTGCTGGTGGTCTGCTGGTCCCTGGTGAGCAGCAAGTGGCCTCCTGCTCCCTTGCTGAGCCATGATTGTGCATAATAATGGTAGCTCAGCCTTCTCCTTAAAGAGCAATCCTGTGCAGATGGCGACCATAAAGCGACCATTTATGCAAAATTGCAGGCATAAACTGTCTAAACAGACATTTACGGCTGTAATTTTGCATAAATGGGCCTCTCTGCAGTTGCCGTTTGTACAGAATGACTCTTTAAGGAACAGGCCGAGCTGCCATTTTGCAGCCCAATGAACCATGAGAGACTGCCATGCTTGCCTGTCTCAGCACATGCCCAAGTTGGACAAGTCAGGCCTCTGCAGACTCTAGTCCAGGGGGCTGAGCTGTCAAGGAATTGCCAAGCTTTGAGCTCCAACCAGATGCCTGTGACATCCCTAGTGTGCAACACTGGTCCCTAAAAGTATAAATATTCTGGATTGGTCAATCTTGTTATAAATACTGGGAATTGGAACCTCTACCCTTGTCTGGTTAACAGAGCAGTATATTCTACACTTCACACTCCAGCTTCTTAGTTTCTGCCTTTAGGGATTGGGAGAATACACCATCTAGGGCTAGATTTCAGTACAGCAAGCCATAGGACTGATGCAGTCCTGATAGTTTGTACACTTCAGTATCCAGTGGTCCCCACCTGCAATGAGTTCTCAGTAATTGGTGAGAGGTGTGACGTCATGTGTGTGTGTGGACTGCAACACTGGGCTTTGGATCTGTACTCCTTCAAAAACAGTGTAAAGATGAAGCCCTTAAGCATGCTTTTTGGAATATGCAATGATTTTCATGGAAACCAAGGTTGCAGTTCTCATTCTATGTTCTGTAAACTACAAGTATACAAAAGTTTTCCACGAGACTGGAATTCAGGCCATTCTACACATGACACCTCATTATATGACACCAACTATCATGTGAAGCACATACGGCTCCTTTGCATTCTGTGGGGGGTCTCTACACCATCACATCACATTTCAGTGGCTGTTGCTGATATGGAAACTCTCCACAATGTGGTGGACTTCATATGAAATCCTTTATTATCACCATTATTTAAATTCTTCCCTTTGAGCTCTAGGAATATTTTCTCCCAGTCTATGTACATACTATGTGCCTGACTTTGCCATAGTCCTTTATTAGAACAAGCAATTTTATCAGGCAGTATCACCATCCTTTACTGTGCTTTGGGAGATGTTCAGGCTACATTAAAACCAAAACACCATGGCAGTAAAATGCCAACAGTTAGTGTTTATGATGCATTAAGTTCACATTGAGCCACACCAAAGCTCAAGGAGTCACTCCTAAAATTTCATTTATGCTAAACAAGGCGCTGAAATGTCTTGCTCTAAACCTCCAACTGAGAATAAGCCACAAAGAACCCGGTGTGGCTTGAAAAGCCATGGCAGGTATTAAGAAACGTTGATTTCCCCTCCTTTCTTTCTAATGCTCCATTAACCTCCAACATCTGTTCTCTCTGTGCACAGTCAGCAGCTCCACTAATCTCTCCCCGTCTCTCTTTCTTCCTCACCGAAGCAGTCATCTTTAATAAAACAGTGTTCCTATCTGCAACTCCCCCTTGCTCCACTCCCCCCAGCTCTACGGAATCCATAGTGCTGCCTAGGCATTGGTTTTCTTTGGTCTCAGCACTTTATGGGCCTAAAGCTGTCCACGTGCTCATAGGTCCATTGGAAACTAGAGCTCAAGCGGATGCATCCCACTGTCCTGAATTAAGCTCCTTTCCTTGCTGTTGTGTTAGCGGCTGTTTTGTGACTATGTGGATTAAGCTCCCTGCTATTTGCGTATGGGGAGAACTTGAGAAGCACTTGTCTTCTCAAGTGCTTTGCATCCAGATGTACATTGTGTGCCATTCATGCTGCGTGATCCTAGAATATGAGCTGGACTGAATACAGATACATATTCATAGGTTTATCACAGAGGCATGGTTGACCACAGGTATGCGGAAACTGATGCAGTGGGCAATCAGGGCTGCTGTTTGCTAATTCCAGAACAGGGGAGAAGAACATGCAGATTGTGTGCAGATTCTGCCACCTGCTGCTGCAGCCCCCACAGCCTCCCACATTCTTTTTTTCAAAAAAGTTGCATCCATAATGGCTAAGAAATTACAAAGCAGTAAAAAATAACTCAATTGCAAGCAATTTTTTTCATCCTTTTGATGCTTTGTATGCCAGTTTTTATTTTATTTTAGTGTATTTTTTTAAAATCCACTGGGGTAATGGGGGAGGTGGCTCTGGGATGCAAAAATCCCACCAAAATTACTGATCCCTGTTTTAGACACTGGATTTAATAAACTTATGAAGGTGGGGAAGGTCTTTAGACAGCCATGTTTTGAAACACGTAACTAACAGCCATGTTTTGAAACACATAACTAACATTTATTTTTATTTATTTATTATTGCATTTATATCCCACCATTTTTCCTGCAAGGAACCCACGGTGGCATACATAATTCTCCTCCTCTCCACTTTACCCTCGCAACAACAGCCTTGTGAGGTGGGTTGGGCTGAGAGTCTGTGACTGGCCCAAAGTCACCCAGTGGGTTTCCATGGCCGAGTGGGGACTAGAACCTGGCTCTCCCGACTCCCACTCCAACACTCTAGCCACTATACCACACTGGCTCTTTTCCCCCTCTAGCTACTATTCTAGGTTTTAAAACTGCTTTTACATTTCTAACATGCAACAACACTAAGAACAATTCAACACTGTTTGCCAGCCCTGATTAAAAAAAATACTCTGTGCATGTGCAGTTTTACATTCTAAACTCATTTCAAACAGTGCCATTATGCCTACAGGAATAAATGGTGTTTGCTTCTGATGCCCTCATAATCTGCCACCCTCTGTGTGGTCATTCCTTCCTGCCGCTGAACCCACCACACCTTGGCTGTGAGGCCCACAACTTTGTCTGCAAGGTCTAGCCCGAGTCACACCACTGGGTGCAATTGTAACAAGTGGTAGCAAAAGAAGGCAAATCTCCAAAAATGAAGCAAACAGTCAGAAGTAGGACATCCAGTTTATTTATTTTTATAGATTTTTTTAAAAAAAAACACTGTAAAAATCATATAAACTGGAAATAGTACTTGTGGTCATTAGTTTTGCTTTTGGAATGCTGTATCATGCACATTGCTTCACCTGCATATCGGTTGATTCAGAGACAAATCTGTTACATGCAGTTCCATGAAAAACGATGGGTTTCTTTTACATTTATCAAGGCTTTTAAAATTGTGCTAGTTCTTCCTTTCTGCTCTGTCATCATAGGACAAGTGAAGGTTGCATTTGCAGTTAGTAAAAATCATGTTCGCTTATGCCAACTTTTCTTTTCTGTTTGGCATAACAAAAAGCAAGAGATGTGCTCCATTGGGAAGCTTAGTGAGGGAAAGATGGAAGACAAAGCGGAACTCTTGAAGTTTCTCTTTGAATTTCACTCTTTACTCTAAGACAATAAAATACATTCAGCCATTGAAGGCTGGCTGGTGAGAGAGAAGAGATCCAGAGATGTGTTGCTCTGCCCAGCAAGATTGGAAAAGATTCTTTTCTGATTGGAAAAGAGCAGCCAGCAGACGGATTGTATTTTTTAATCTCATTTTTTTCAGCTGATTGACTGTGGAACAACAAGCAGCAGGAGCACTCATTCTGATCAGTGAGCCCTTGACATTTCAGATGTAGTAACCCTATACCTGATATGAGAGCTATGCATTGCCTTTTCTAGACTCTTTGATGTTAGTGCTTGAAAAAGAGAGTTTTGTGAGCAATGCAGGCACCGCTCCCTATCGAAGTTTTTGTTGGGTTTTTGCATAGCACTACTTTGAATCTCTCTTTCCTTAACTGTCCTATTCTTGAATTGGGAGTAATATGTTTCTTATCTTCTATTAAACTAGTTATCAGCACTCTATACAACAGGAGATCAGTGTGGTGAGAGATGCCACAGTTTAATAGCCTGTCACCTTAAGACTCAATTTTACCTGGCAGAGTTGTGCAATTTCTTTCACACTTGCTCTCACCGCACATACAGTTCATCCCATAGGCCAACCCAGCCAGGAAATCCTTTTATAATATTTATTTAGAAGAATGTTCTCTCTAATGCTCTCTGGAAATCTCTCCCACATTGTTTTTGTTGTTGTTGTTGTTGTTGTTGTTGTTGTTGTTATTGGTTGACCATTCCAATTCAATTTGATATTTATGTATTTATTTATTTCATTTCTATACTGCCCAATAGCCGAAGCTATCTGGGCAGTTTGCAAAAATTAAAAGCATGAAAACCGTTCAAAATTTAAAACAAACTACAGTATAAAAGTGTAGTATAAAATGCAGTGTAACAGCACAACCAGGATAAAACCAAGCAGCAATGCAGAAATTAATACAGATTTAAAATAAAAATTTTAAACAGCAAAATTAAAAATTAAGCTCACAAACTGTTACAATACTGAGAAAATAAAAAGGTCTCCACCTAGTGTCTAAAAGAGTATAATGTAGGCACCAGGCAAACCTCCCTAGGGAGCTCATTCCACTGCCGGGGTGCCACAGCAGAGAAGGCCCTCCTCCTGGTAGCCACCTGCTTCACTTCCTTTGGCAGGGGCTCACAGAGAAGGACCCCTGAGGATGATCTTAGGGTCTGGGCAGGTACATATGTGAGGAGGCGTTCCTTCAGATAGCCTGGCCCCAAGCCATTTAGGGCTTTGAATATTAGTACCAGCACTTTGAATCAGGCCTGGACCTGAACTGGCAGCCATTGAAAATTGCTTTTGACAAGATATTCAGTATTGAAGAAAATTTTGGAGAAATTCTCATTTGTTGGGTTCTTGCACCACCTGAAACAGAACCTGTGCCTCACCGTGCGGCCTTCCCGCCACCAACCCCAGTCTGGAGAGCTCAGTGCCTTTCCTTCCTGCCACATGGAGGCTGCCTGGTCTGAGGGTAATGGCAGCCGAGATAGAGGAAGATTTGTGCCACGCGGACAAGGAGAAAGGGTGGGTTGAGATCCAGGGCTTGTCACATGGCTGAAATATCACAGGAGCCCTGTAGCAACAATGGGCCACTGGTGGCAGCTGCAAACCGTCCCACCAGCTGCTTTCTCACTGTAGGCTCTTGGGGCTGGGCTGGCAGTGAGAAGGCACTGCAATCCACCACTGCCCCCATCTGGAGGGAGCATTGTGCTCACTGGGCTCAGGCTGTGTGGAGGGTAGTGGAGCAGGGCAATTCACTGGTCTAACAGCTCCACCACCTTGTGTGGGTGCCCCACCCTGGTTAATAGGTGGGTG
The DNA here is from genome assembly GCF_023053635.1 of Elgaria multicarinata webbii. Classification (NCBI taxonomy): domain Eukaryota; kingdom Metazoa; phylum Chordata; class Lepidosauria; order Squamata; family Anguidae; genus Elgaria; species Elgaria multicarinata. The sequence continues at coordinate 117,115,322 of NC_086172.1, forward strand.
GGTGGGTTAGAGTTTCTTCTGCTTACCTTCTTTAGCAGGTAGCCTAGATGTGTGAGCAAGTGTCCTTTGAGTCATTGTATAATCATCTCTCTGGCAGAGAGCTTTGGCAGGTTGATCATTCTTTAGGACAGAATTATTATTTTTCTAAGATGTCATTTCAGGCTAAATACTAAATATTAGACTACTATCGTAATAGGAACATTAAATTCATTATCTATGCCATCCAGGGATTGCACCTATACTGTTTGTTTAGTCTACGTTTTGATCAAACACACTTCAATTAAAATCCAGGGGAAGACATGATGGGGCAATTCCTCCCATTGGGCCTTTTCGGATCAGGAAGTGCAGGACTCTTGGGAGGCTTCAGAGCAATGGGCAGATAGGTATTCAAAGGAAGAAACACACACACACACACAGCACCCTCACCTGCTTCACAATGATTAGGTCAGCTGAAAAACATCACACAAATACAGTAGTACCCTAACAATGAGGCAGAACAGTGGGAGCCTGTTTCATGGGGGAAGAAAACTTTCAGGAAATTAGAATACATATTTCGGCTCTGCAATCCTCTACAGGATAACCCACTTTTGAACCCGAATGGCTTTTCTAAGACAAATTGTGATATGGCATGAAGATCTAGTATTTTCCAATGGTGGGATTTATACCACTGACTATGCCTAGGTCCTTGTGCAGGCCTCTTCAGGTCACATTCATAGGCCTAATCCACACCAAGCAGGATATAGAGGTATGAAAGTGGTATATGGTATGTGTCAGTGGGCCCCAACAGTTGTCAGTGCAGTTCAGTACCACTATAAACCAATAGTGTGGCTCCTGCCTTTTACATACCACTTTCATAGTGCAATATCCTGCTTGGTGTAGATTAGGCCAAAGTTTCCACTGGAGTGACTTCTTATAGAAGATGACCCAAGATCAGAAGGTTCGCCTGGCATCTACACTATATTCTTTCAGATGCCAGGTGAAGACCTTTTTATTCTCTCAGCATTTTTTAACAGTCTATAAATTCAATTTTAGCTTTGCTGTTTAAAATTTGTATTTTAAATTTGTATTTCTGCACTGCTGCTGATTTTATCCTGGTTGTGTTTTTATATTGTACTTTATATCATGTTTTTATACTGTTTCTTGTATACTTTGAATGGTTTTAAATTTTGTGAACTGCCCAGGGAGCTTCGGCTATTGGGCGGTATAGAAATGCAATAAATAAATAAATAAATCATGTTTGTAAAGACTCCTCTCATTTTATATTATATATCTACTAAGAAGTAGGCTGGGGATGCATTGATTTGAGTCATGTTTTGGCAAGAAAGCCAGGGATGTGGATAAATAATGGATTCTGCAGAGGCACAGAAAGTCAAGTTCATTTTGGAAATCCTGATCACATATTGTTTGATCAAAAGGTGGGCTAAACAAGCAGCATAGGTGCAATCCCTGGATGGCATAGATAATGAATTAGATATTTCATTTTCCTATTACAATAGCAGTCTCATATTAAATATTTAGCCTGAAATCACGTCTTAGAAGGGTTTCCCCCCGCTGTCCTAAAGAATCATCAACCTGCCAAAGCTCTCTGAGGAGTAAAAATGTATCCACCATGCCATGTTCATTGTTACCAGAAAATCCAAAAAAATAATAAAGAATACATTAAAAAGAATGTTTCAGCTCTGTGGTAAAGCACATGCTTTGCATGCAGAAGGTTTAAGGCCCTACAGCCAGATAAGTTTAGTCCTCGTCTAAGTAGAGCTGGAAAAAGCTCCTGTCTAAAACCTTGAGGAGCTGCTGTCGACCAGTGTAGTCAATACTTAAGGCATTATCAGACAAGCCTTTTATTGCATGCTCATTTCTGCCCACTCATGGTTTTTCACACATCCTTTTGATGATGATGTCCATCTCCTGTGTGTCTCCTGCCCCTTCTGGTCATTTTTCCATGACAAAATAGACCCCAGTAAATCTGACAGTATTTTTTTAAAAGCAAAACTTGCCACCATTTCCTGCTGTGTGCAGAAAAAGCAGCAAAATAAAAACACCCACTGAATGGGTCACGTGGTCGTCGCTGCTTCCTCTTTCTTTCTCCTTGTAAAAGACATTGATGCTATTTTGGGACAGCAGCAGGAGGCCATAGTGACAGTAAGGAAATGCGATTTTCCCCGGTCTGATGACGCTCTTAGATGTACCAGTAGTGTGACTTGGAATAAGGCAATGTTTTATGTCTTAATGTGCTGGTGCAAAAGAGTTTCAAGCCCCCAAGACTTGCATTTGGAAGACAGGGGATCCATTGGAGATTGCATAGTGAAACCAGTATCAAGCATGAGCTACATTTTGGCTATCAAAATTAAGTAATCAACATAAAAGAAAACTAAGGCAAATGTCAATGCTCTCTGAAGCCCTATGGGGAGTATGAAAAGATTCTCTAGCTCCAAGAAAGTGAATGTGCCAGTAAAAAATGAAAGGAGGGGGTGGGGAATAGTAGCAGCTCTAGCCAAATTAGTAAAGAGCAAAAAAGTGCTGAGTTTTTTTAATGAATTTTGGACCACTTTTCAAATTAGCCATAAATTACTCTCACTGCTGTGTGTTGCATAATTATGATACTTTAATAAATTGATGTTCTTAATACTTGCTCAGTATTTACTTAACATCCAATCACTATTTTATTAGCTCCAAATGAAGTGTCATATGAAGTAGGGCACTTAATATAAAGTGCTGATCATAACTACTGGTTACTGAAAGCAAACAAAGCTTGCCTTCTGCATAGATTGGATATCTCAGCCATGTTCTCTGGTGTTCAAATCAGCTCCAGAAGTTAGGTCACTGTATATTTATTTGTATCATCATAGGCCATAGCTAGACAAGGCAATATCCCGAGGCGATCCCCAGGATCGTCCCTGTGCGTTCACATGAAGCACAGGGGATCCCAGGATCAGGGAGGGATGATCCCTCCCTTGCCCCAGGATCTTGCCCTTGCCTTTGAGCCAGCTTTTTCCACAGTCTTGGGCTGATCCCGAGACTGCGGAAAGTGTGGCCCACCATCATGGTTTGTCCCAGCTCCTTGTGGTTACAACGACCCGGGACCCGCGCACGGCCCGCAGAGCTCCTCAGGAGCTCTGTGCCTATCATGGGTGGGATGGGGGAGTGGGGGAAATTCATTTTTTTAAAAAAAAGACTTACCTTCTGTGCACGAGCACTTGTGCGCTCCTTCTTCTTTAAAACAAAAAATGGCGGCCGCAATGTCGCGCACCATGTGTAGACTAGTGCGATGATCTCGCAAACATAAAATTGCGAGATCATGGCAATTCAACCTCCTGGTCTAGCTGAGGCCATACTCTCCTTGGCAGTTTGTCAGAAATCTCAAGCTGAGAATTACTTTGCAGAATAAATCATCATCATCATCATCATCATCATCATCTAATTAAAATGTAAGAATATGAGCTATTCTTCATTATCAATCTTGTGCTATTTCTAAGTTATTAACAAGCTTTAGTTCAGAAGTCCTTGGCTTTATGGTGCAGTGCATTCATTTACTTCACATGTGATACAATGGCCTTAGCTAGACCTTCCTTAGAGTTCGCGACAGAGGAGGGAACATCTGGCATTGTAATTAACGCAAGATCCCTCCACCATTTACATATGAACTGCCCAGAGAGCTTTGGCTATTGGGCGGTATAAAAATGTAATAAATAAATAAATACATGTGAGGTGCGATGACCTCAGGGACCAACAAAGCAGGACATGGTGTAACACTACCCTCCCATCCATGTTCCCCAGCAACTGGTGCACACAGGCTTATTGCATCTGATACTGGAGGTAGCACATAGCCATCTGGATTAGTAGCCATTCATAGCCTTCTCTTCCAGGAATTTATCCACACCCCTTTAAGCCATCCAAATTGGTGGCCATACATCTTGTGGTAGTGAGTTCCATAATTTAACTATGTGCTGTGTGAAGAAATACTTCCTTTTATTTGTTCTGGATCTCCCACCAATCAGCTTCATGGGATGACCTCGGCTTCTAGTATTTTGTGTGTGAGAGAAAAATGTTCCCCTATCTACATTCTCCATACCATGCATAATTTTGTACATCTCTATCATGTCTCCCCTTAACCTCCTTTTTTCCAAGCTAAACAATCCCAATTGATGTAACCTTCCCTCGTAGGGGAGATGTTCCATGCCCTTAATCACTTTAGTTGCCCTTTTCTGCACTTTTTTCAGCTCCATAATATCCTCTTTTAGGCGTGACGACCAGAACTGTACACAGTATTCTAAGTGTGGTCGCACCACAGATTTGTATAAAGGCAATATGATACTGGCACTTTTATTCTCGATTGATATAGCAAAGGAGAAGAAAGACAAAGCATATAGAGGAATGGGCAGACACTGGCAGACGCAGACAAAGATAAACACAGATAAACACTCCAAAGTATTGGCCTTCAACTGCTGAGTCATGCCAAATATAACTTCATCACTGAAACCCAGAGGATTGGGGCACTTGTCCTAGGCTAGATCTACAGTACTGCGTTTTATCGATACTGAAGTACAATAATGACTGTTGGGGCACATTCGGCATCCCATATACTATTGTTCCAGGATTATATCCTGCTTTTTATTTTGTTTTATTTGAAATACTGCAACAGATGTCAGTGTGTGTGCTACGAGGTATAAATGCGCAAGAGGAATATTGTGTCACGATAGGATTGTATTGATTTGACGCAAAGTGTAGATCTGGCCTTACTGTGACTCATCTTGGTTTAAGTGATGGAGTGATTTGACATTACTCACTAGTTGAAAACCAATGATTTTGGAGTTTCTAAGCATCCTAGGTAGTGATGGCTGAAAAAAAATGCTCTATCAATGTGGGTTTTTAAAATGTATTTACCCCATTTGTACCTCCAAAGCCTATCACTGAGCAGAGATAGGCTTTGGAGGTACAAATGGGGTAAATACATTTGTTGCTTCCCAAAGTAAGGATGGCTGAGCTCATCCACCGCTGCCTCATGCACAGCTCACTGGACCACCACCAGCTGTCTGACCCTGTTTAGCATGTGGAGCAAGCCCCGGGATGGACTGCAATGTCTGGTAAGTCCCACTTACCCCGAGCTACTATTCTGTGGGAAATCATGGGTAAGCGATTTATGGAAATCACCATTTGCACAAAATGGTGGCTGTAAATAGTTCTGATTACACAAAATTGCAGGCATAAATGATCTAATAAAACTATTTGTTTTTTTTATGGCCACCATTTCCCACAAAATGGCAGCTCACAGGTAAGCAGGATGTTGGGTGCTGCAAACCCAGGCTGCGAACAATTCAGGGTAGGAGAATTTAGTTTCAGTTCATGTTCACAAATCATCAGTAGTTGCCCCATTTGTAACCTCAAACACGTGAATGGCATCACTTTTTTTGGAAAAAGCTAGCACATCCCTGAACTTGCGATCACATTTTTTTTAAAAAAAATGTGTGACTTTTGACAAAGGCACACATTAAAATGCACATTTACATGTTTTAGTCCATGGAGGGAAAGTACACATTTTGAAAAATGAGTACAGAAATGCACACTTTTCCTATTAGAAATGCACATTTTTTCTGCTTGAATGAAAAGAAAAACAGGTTGCAAACAAAAATGAGAGTGAGGTGAACCAAGTGAGTTCCAGCATCCCTGGTTCTCCCATCCCTAAAATGGATTGGCATCTGGATGTATGAACTGACATTAACAAATGCAATGTCAATTGCAGAAGTCTAAATCCCCCACCCTGGACTTCTGTATGACTTTCTGTGCCAGCTTAAAAATCTTTGTTTTATCAACTCACGAAGCTCTTTATTTTTGAATAGCAAGCATCCAAGTGAATTAAGAACTAAACATTGCATGTTGTATTTATAAGGAATTAAGGAATGTATAGTAGTCTAAAGCTAAATTCTGGCTAACATTTCTGAAACATACAATTTAAGTCATCACTTCAAAGAAAAGAAAAGAAAAGAAAAGAAACCATTGAAATTCCACTTGGAAGGAAAAGATAGAGGGCATGAAATCCACTAGAAAATTGCACTAAAGGATTCTACAGTTGGTACTTAACAAGGGCAACTAGACAGAGAATACACAGAGTATTTTGACACCATTGGAAACATGCCAGGCATAGTAGAGGGAAAATGTGGAATATAAAAATCCAGACAGTTAAGACCAGTCCAATAAAGAACTGCCATTTACAAACCAAATACCTAACTAGGCCATACCTTGCATGAGATATGAGATAATCCCAGGAGATCCTCCTGCGTGAAATACATTTAGTTGGGACTGGGGAGAGGGCTTTTTCTAGAGGCTGCACCTAGGCTTTGGAACACCTATTTCACCCTTTTTAATGGCATTTCATAAACTGGCAAAAACCTTCCTATGGATAACTCAGCCTTAAACATAAAGAGCTTTAAAGGACATCACCTTGAATTCTGCCCAGAAACAGATCAGCTAAGCTTGGACTCCACATTGTAGACCAATTCTACAGTAGTTTCTGTGTACTCTTCAAAGGCAGTCCTGTATGGACCACATTTCAATAATCCAAACATGTTGTAGCTAAGGCATGTGTCATCATATCCAGATGTGGAGTATCCAAACCCCTGAACCAGGCCTGTGTGGCTCATTTAAGGGCTGGATAGGTGGTCCATCAAATAGCTGGGCTTCAAACATTTACAGCACTTCCAAAGAGGGCCCAGAAATGATTAGGCAGTAAATGCAACTATATACAATATAAGCGCATACAATATGGGTGTGTATTGTATACACCAATATTGCATACAATATACACCTATATAGGAGTATCATGTTTCATATGGCTGACCCAGGAAAGCATCTGGACAGCTGTGTCCTGTACAAGTTGAAGTTTCCAAAATTTGTAATAATACGGCTCAATCCAATTTTGTTTGGTGAGAGCATTCTGTTCAAGCTTCAAAAAACCAAAGGGGTGAAAAAAAATGTCCCAAAGCCACCACTTGAGCTGCCATATGTTCCACAGTGCTGGAACTCAAGTGTGCAGCTGACAGTCTTCTTTTCCTCCCCAACTCCTCTCTGTATTCAACATGTTTCCCTAACAGACTAGCAGAACAGATTGTTAGGGTGCATTGGATAGATCCTGAAATGCAATTTTCTCTTTAACAGAACCATCAAAGTTATTAGCCATTATCTAAATATTTCATCATCCTGGATCTTCAGAAGATCCATTATTCTAAACCTGATAAAGGTACTTCCCTCAAAAACAGTCAAATCTCAGGCAATCTTTATAATATTGACATCAAATCCTCCTAGAGAGCCCATAGTTCCCCAATATACATGGTTGCAATATCACTTTTCTTCCCAGTGAAGACAATTTTCCAACACTTGCAGCTTCATTTATCCTGGGTAGCCACTCATAATATTCTCATCAAATATAACTTTGCTGGCATAGAAATGACAATTGCGTGACCAAGTCAATTGCATTTTAGCTATAAGATTCCACTGAGAATATATGTTCTTTCATTCAATGTTTGCCATCTCTGGGAATGTTAGAAGGGGAAATTCTATCAGAGCTCTGTCGGAGTAGTAATTGCCCTTATTAAAGAATTCAGTTGCTAGGGATAGAAAGAGCAGCAAGCCAAGAAGAGCAAGCCAATGTTCAGAGCCAGAGGTCATTTTAATTGTCATATTCATTCATGCTTTAAAAGGAAATATATTGCACTGGGCTTGGTGATGCCATCTAAGGTTTCATAAGTTACTGCACATTCCCAAAGAGAAACAGCTTTTTAGCACCTTTTACATATAAAAACTATGGAAAGCTAATTGGTCTTGCTTCTTAATGTTTTGACCAAATAGAATAGAGGTGAGGAACTTTGTTCACCCTGAGAGCCGAATTCAATTTTGTAGAAGCTTGTAGGTTAGGGGCCATATTCCAGTGGTGGGCATGGCTGAACACCTTTCAGCCCAGAGACCAAGTTCATTTTGGGAGAAGATCTTGGAAGCAGCACATTCCACTGGTGAGTGGGCCCAAAGGCAAAAGGGGTGGGGTCAAAACAATGGTGACAGGTATCAAGCCTTAGGAGAAGCATTTTATGTATTTACAATGGCGGGAGGTAAGCACAGTAAAAAGCTTGAAAACCACTAAATGATCAGTGGCCATGGGCGGGCCCCGGGGCTTGGGTGTAGCACACAGGGGTGGATTTTGGCTGACTGGTGGTTCAACACTGCTGGGATAATGGTATTTGTTTCAGAGTAATAAATACAAGCATAAATAGTCTAACTGGATGTGATGAGTCGGGCAAGTTCAAGGATCTGCAGACTGGTGTCTGAAGGTGCTGAGACGGTGAGTCTCACAGGGCTTAGAGCTCCAAACATATTCTCACACCGTCCCTCTCACTAGGAATAGCAAAATATGAAATATGAGGAAGTTTTCCTATTCTACTTCAAACACATTTTTAAGACATTTTATATTAACAGAAACACAATGAAGTATGCTTTGCTATGGGCAGAAAACATAACACTGAGGCGTTTTTCAGTGGATGGGTTAAAAACCTGAAAATTAAAAGGCTTCCTTTGAACCATTTATCTTCCTCTCCTCTCCTCTCCTCTCATGAACTTCTGTCTTCTTTTTCCTTATCACTAAATCCTCAGTGTGGAAGAAACATACTCATTTTATACAAAATCCCATTATGCTTCCCTGTTGTGAAGGCCAAGGTTCAAGATCCCTCGTTAATGTTGTACCAAAAAGGAGATTGGTTTTTGTGGGACACTTTTTATTGGACTGTTGTTTTCTATTGTTGGATGCAGCTTTTAAACAAGGGGAAATGCTAGTTTTTCCAGCTGGCACCTCTTTATTTAAAGAAAGGAACATAGTCTATGTATGCTGCATAGAATTTGAGATGACAGAGAGGAAGCTGTACAAAGGAAAGACATGTTTTGTTCTGTTTTTTAAAAAACTACAATGGCAAAGTTTTTGTTCAGTTCTTTGAAATGTAGACTCTGTGATCTGTTAAATTTGTTCTAAGATCGAAATAGTTTCAACCGGGAGGAAAAAAACCCGAACCCTATAAATGGAGCTCCAATCACTGTAAGTGGCAGCAGAGAGCCATTAAGAATGACAAGTGGAGTACTTTTATAGTATATTTAGAGAAGTCTTGAGTGCTGATGAGACCCTTCAGCCTGTGAAACTGCTAAGCATTGCTGATGAGGCTACACACATTATTCTTTCTTCTCCGATAAAGTGTTTCGAGCAGGAGACACAGCCTCCTTCCTTTCCTGAAGTATTGACATCGTCATAAATACAATTATTGTGAGAATCGGTGTGTGTCCTTGTTGTTGATGTTGTTGTTGACGTTTGCTGGGCAGGTTTTAACAACTGCTATTTTAATAAGTGACACTTATCTGCAGTAAGGTTTTTTTCTGTTTCTGGTTTACAGACTTAATCACTTTAAGCTGGTTTGCAGGATCGTAGGGTGGTTATTAAGCCACAGTGGCTTGTTAAGCACCCTGCAAGTGCTGGTCACACGCAGGCCTGATTTACATAATTATTCTCACCATGATGCTTTGTTGTAACTAGGGATGTATGAGAATTGCTTTTTTGCTTACAAAACAAGTGAGCGTGCCCCGTTCAAATCTTTGAGCATAAGCATGTGTCCACCCCAAATATTTACAAATTGTTGAACAAGTGCTTGCATTTGCCTTGTCCCCAATTCCCAGTTTGATTTGCGCAAATTTCTTCAGTAGACCGAATCAGCCTTTCTTTAGTCTATGAAGGAAATTTGCACAAATTAGGAAATTTGTGCATATTGGGGGAGATTTCACAAATTTGGCAAAAATTTGTGCAAAATCTGCCATTCAGTCACTGTTCAATTTGCACCACTTCCCCATTTGTGCAAAGCAAGCTGGGATCAGGAGTCAAGCATGAGTGGTGAGACGATGTTCGGAGAATCCTTGGGAAATCAAACATCACTTCATCACCTATCAGTAGTTGTAACATCCGAATCCAGCACGGGTAGTTGGTTGGGGTGGTTAACAAACTAATCAGAATGCATACACTGTTTCATGATTTCTGGGTGGTTTGTTAATCATGCCATCCAGAATGGCTAACAAACTATTACCATTGCTAGATTCAGATGTCAGAAGCTGTGCTGGCAAGGCTAATTATGTACATCCATCTGGCATACAATTGGCATGTGCAGAATGGGTAACAACAACAAAAGCTAGGGTGAACACCCCAACTTTTGTTGTAGTATTTCCAACCACTGCCTCCTTTTATTCAGAATGGGTAGCAAGCCACGGTGTCTTATTAACCACCCTGCAATTGTGGTAACCAGGTCTTTTGTAAAAGAGCAATGTGGTAGGAGTGTACAAGGTTTTTTACTTGTCCTAATTACAAATAAATAAATAAAATAAAACTATACAAAAACTTGTCTGTTATGTGTTTCATTTGGTAAAATCTTGTTTGATTCGTGTTTCAGTCATTAGTCTTTCTCTTATTTTGTTATGGCCATCTATGTTTCTTTGTGTTTTTTGTAGGGCTGTGCACAGCCTCCGCCCCACCCGTCAAAATTTTGTGGTTTCAAATCAGCCCTGATTCGACTCAGGGCACCTCAGACTTGGGTTGCCTTGTTTTTGCTTTAGTTTGGGAAAGCCAGGAATGAGGCTGAACCAGAGTTCATTGGACTCCCCCCTTCCAGCTGCTAACCCCTGGTCCCTCCCAGCCACTACCCACTCTGCTCCACACCCCACCCCTGCTGCCCGCCCAGTCACCTGACTTACCTGCAGCCTCCATGCACCAGTGAACCACCTGGCCTCTTCTCAAGCTGTCCCTCATGTAGTGTCCAAAACTACAGCAACTGAAAATGGCCATTTCCAGCTGCTGTAGTTTTCAACACTAAATCTATGGCAGTCCGAAAAGAGACCGGAGTCTCCCAGGCATGCAAAGGCCCAAGTTAAGTCCTGCTCACCCTCCACCCTCCCCACTGCTGCCACCCATGGGTGGGCAAGTGGCAGCAGGGAGGGGAGGGGAGGAGAGGAGTGAGGGTGAGGACTTAACTGCAGCCTCCATGCACTGGTGAGCTGCCAGCCTCTTCTCGGGCTGCCATAGATTTAGCAGCTATTTCTGGCTGCTATAGTTTTCAACACTAGATCTACAGCAGCCTAGGAAGAGGCCAAGCGGTTCACCAGTGTGCAGAGGCTACAGGTAAATCCTGCGAGTGCGTGGGGGGCAACGACTGGCTATTGGGGTGAATCGGCCTGAGGCAGCTCAGCTGCTTCAAGCTGAGGCGGCCCAACTGGGTCCTGAAGCTGTTTCGGGCTCGGCTCAAATTCGGGCTTTGGGACTGAGGCGAAGCACAATCAGTCAAACAAACAAAACCTGTTGTTCACCATTGTCTGCAGTAGCATTACAACAAGTGAAAAAGCATTGATAACCATAGTCATGGCTTTTATTTTATTTTATTTTTTTACAAGGATGACTGACATTACATCGTTTCCAGGCAGTTTCAAGCCACCAGTTTCCCTTTGGAATACTCCAGAATGACACAATGTCCAAGACATTCTGGGAAAAAAGAAATGGCTGCTGTGGCTGCTGAACACAGTTCCCACCATGGCCACCAGAGAAGGTAAGCCCTCCTGCCCCCAAATGGAATTCATGGGCATGAAATGGAGTCCTGGATTGGAATCCTGAATTCTCTTGGAATTGATGAGCCAAATGGGCCCTATCCAACTGGAAACAATGGGCTCATCTACATCAAGTAGGATATTCAACTATGAAAGTGGTATGAAAGCAGAATATAAAAGGCAGGAGCCACACTTTTGCTTTATAGCGGTACTGACATGCACTGCAGGATCTACACTACTGCTTTATAGTGTTACTGAAGTGCACTGACAACTGTTGGGGCCCATGACACATCTACACCAAGCAGGATATAACACTGTGAAGGTGGTATGAAAGCAGCATATGGTATATGTCAATGGGCCCCAACTTCTGTGAGTGCACTTCAAAACCGCTATAAGGCAGTAGTGTGGCTCTTGCCATTTATATACCGCTTTCATGCTGCTTTCATAGTGGAATATTTTGCTTGATGTGGCTGAGCCCAATGTTACCATCCATACTGAAATGAATGCACACACCTACAAACATGGAACAGGTTTTCTTTTAATTAACTCGGATTCTGTTTCCCAAGTACCTCCCTCATCCCGTCTCCTGAATTCTGCAGAGTAAAACACCTTTGCAAGAGGGAATAGCCACACTCCTAGCAAAATCAATTTGTGGTTTAGTTTGAGTTATCAGAAAAATAAAACCCTACTGAGTAAATAAAAGCCCTTGGACACACCTAAAATTGCTCTTTCAGTCCTGGTCCATTATTAGCTGTTTGTGTGATTTTAAAAAATAAAGGAACTAAACTTCCACCACACATATCCTCAAACCTTTCAAATCTGTTTTAATGTGGTGTGTGTGTAGTCTTACATTGTTTCTGATAAACGCCCAAGATCAGCCTTAAGTGCATCTCTAAGTAAGAGGAATTCCAGAGTTAGGCAGCGAGTGCCATCCAGTGTGCTTCCCCATGTGCTCTCAATGTGTTTCATTGATGTGAGGAGCGCAGAAGAAGAAAAGTGCCATTGGCAGACTAGAATGATTCTGATGGAGCCTGGGGAGAAAACAGTCTTTTAGCTTTATTGGCCCTGATCTCTTTGTCACCATCAAGTACAAATAGCCAGTAAGCAACTGATTAATTCCAAGAAGCTTTCTGTACAGTGTGAGTGCAGCATGCTGTTGCACCACAGCAAAGCTGTGAGAAAAGCATGCAGCAAGGCAATAGCCACCAAAATATAAGTGGCACATCATTGTTGTCACAGCAACCTTTCAAGGATCTTGTTGCCTAGCCTAGCAGACTGTAGATGGCAGTGTGGCTCAGCCAACCCTTGGTAGCTAAATCCTGTAGCAGTCAGCAATATATGAGAGAAGGCTGGCAGATCCACTGTGCACAGATCTTGTCAGAGCTTCTCTTGAACTCAAGGAACTGTTGAACTCCAACCTCTGATGTGTTGAATGGTCTCTTGGGATGTCTGCCTTTTTCTTTTTTTGGAAACTCATTCTTTGTTCCTTCCTTTATATAACACTGGTGAGTAGGTCTGGCTTTGAATGGGATGGAATATCCCTTAGCTTGATACAGTAAACCTCCCAGTAAATATATACAGCTGTCAGAGTTGAACACATTACACCCACCCTGTCTGTGTGAAACCATGCCCGCTAGCACCCCTACGCAAAGCCCCTGTCACGGTGTACCCCTAAAGCCCTCTGAGGGATGGTCTGTTGACTGCATTTCCCTAAGGGGGGCTTTCTCACAGCAGGGGGCATAAAACTATGTCTCTCGGCCTATTAAACTCCCTTGGCTTCAAAATGTAAGGACTACTCTACCTGCTGGTTAAGGAAATCTACCCCTAATGGCCAAAAGACATTACTGCAACCTTCAACAGTGTTTACATTAATTAAAATTAATTGATACATTTTTTTAAAAAAATAAATAACCCTAAGGTGAATACTCCTACATCCCCCTTCGTATTAGTCATGATATGTTTCGGGTGTCTAGTTTCAGTTACATGTTTCAGGGGTCTAGTTCTGCTATGGTGCTGATGGACATATGAATCGAGAGACACACATCCTCGTTCATTGTTATATAGACCATGTGTGGGCAACTTGTTGCCCTGCAGATGTTATGGCTAACAACTCTCAGCATCCCTCACCATTAGCTATGTTGGCTAGTGCTGATGGGAGTTGTAGGCCAAAACATCTGGAGGGCCACAAGTTGCCCTGTTATAGAAGATAAGGTGTGAATATATATTTTAAAGCATTTTTGCATCTCGTGTTAGTATTTCACATGATGAAAAAAGGAACTGCAAGTACAATACAGGTTGGCATGTCTGTCTCTACCTTTCCACAGTGGAGATGAAGAGGTGCAGGGAACGCTGATCAAATTTGCAGATGACACAAAATTGGGTGTGATAGCTAATACCCTGGAAGACAGAAGCAAACTTCAAAGTGACCTTGATAGGCTGGAGCACTGGGCTGAAAACCACAGAATGAAATTTAATACGGAAAAATACCAAGTTCTACACCTAGGAAAAAGACAGGTTATGACTGCAAAAGCTCCTCTCTAATGTTCCTTCCACCAGCAACTGGTATTCAGAGATATACTTCCCTTGAACATGGAGGTTCTATTTAGCAAAAGGCTAGCTCCAAGGAAATTGCTACACAATCAATCATCAAGGAAAGTGGATGGAGCCATGTGAAGATAATGTGGCCATCTTGGGAGCACAGGAGGGCTGGATTGGGAACTGCAGAAAGCGAGATTTGGCCCCTGGGTTTAAGGTGCTGCATTCTTGTATTAGGAATTATATAATTTGTGTTACAAAGAGCCCTTGATGTTGTGACTGATGTTCTTGGGTTCTGTGACACTGTTGCCTGAATCGATGTGGCAACAGAGTTGGCACTTGGGTCTATTGCATGGTCTGGTCCATCTGTCTGTGTCTGTCCTGTGTACTATTGCTGGTTAGTATCTGCTTTAGGTTGGGAGGTTGTTTGGAGGCCAGGGCCGGATCTACACTATTGCTTTAAAGCGCTTTATAACAGTTTTATAGTGCTTTAAAGCAGTTAAAGCGCTTTATAACTGTTATAAAGTGCTTTAAAGCAGTAGTGTAGATCTGGCCCAGGACTGGTCTGCCTCCCAAGGCTTGTATGAGAGAAGTGTCTATGCTAATGATGGGTTGGAGTTCACTAATGATCTGTTGCAGTGGTTTCAATTGGGGGCTGTAGGTGACAACTGGTGGTATACATCTCTTGGCCGGTCATCCTTCCTGAGTGTCTGTATGGCCCTGTCAATCTGTCTTTAAGTTTAAGGTGCTACTAGTGTTGGTGTTAATCTTTCCAGTCATGAAATAGAAATAATGTGTTTGGCTTGGGCGGGGGCATCTGACAGGGCATTTGTGCAGTTGGAAAAAAATGCTTTAAATAAACCCTGGATCCATCTAGTCCAGCACTCTGTTCACACAGTGGCCAACCAGCTGTCGGCCAGGGACATGGTGCAACATCACCCTCCCACCCATGTTCCCCAGCAACTAGTGCATATAGGCTTACTGCCTCTGATACTAGAAGTAGCACATAGCCAACAGGGCTAGTAACCATTGATAGCCTACTCCTCCAGGAATCAATCCACACACACCCCTTTTAAAGCTATCCTAATTGGAAGCCATCACTACATCTTGTGGTAGTGAATTTCATACTTCAACTATGTGCTGTGTGAAGAAGTACTTCCTTTTATTTGTCCTGAATCTCCCACTAATCAACTTCATGGGATGACCCCAGGTTCTAGTATTATGGGAGAAGGAGAAAAATGTCTCCCTATTCACATTCTCCACACCGTGCATAGTTTTCTGCACCTCTATCAAGTCTCCCTTTAGCCTCCCTTTTTCCAAGCTCAAGAATCCCAGCTATTGTAACCTTCCCTCATAGGGAAGATGCTCCAGCCCCTTGATCATTTTAGTTGCCTGTTTCTGCACTTTTTCCAGCTCTATAATATCTTTGTGTGTGTGTGTTGTGACCAGAACTGTACACAGTATTCCAAGTGTGGTCACAGCATAGATTTGTATAAAGGTAATATGATACTGGCAGTTTTATTTTCAATTCCTTTTCTAATAATGCCTAATAGGGAGTTGCCTTCTTTACAACTGGTTAACATTTTCATCCATCTGTCCACCACAACCCCATGATATCTTTCTCGTTCGGTCACCACCAGCACAGATCCCATCAGGTTATACTTAAAGTCAGAGTTTTTTGCCCCAACGTGCGTCATCTTATACTTGCTTATATTGAAGTGCAT
Organism: Elgaria multicarinata webbii; assembly: GCF_023053635.1. Taxonomy (NCBI): domain Eukaryota; kingdom Metazoa; phylum Chordata; class Lepidosauria; order Squamata; family Anguidae; genus Elgaria; species Elgaria multicarinata. Next base: position 117,131,188 of record NC_086172.1, read on the forward strand.
CTGCCATTTGGATGCCCACTCTCCAAGCCTGGAGGGATCCCTTTGGAACTCCTCACAATCCCTTTGTGTTTTAACAACCTTAAATAATTTGGTGTTGTCAGCAAACTGCTCACTCCTAATTCCTGATTATTTATGAAGAAATGAGCACTTTGTATAGCTATAGGATTAAATCCAAAGGCATGCTAGTGGAAGCAACAGGTCTTTCTCCTTCTCTCCTCCTCACTGCAGGTAGCCCTCTGAGTTACCTCAAAATCTGCTCTGGAGGATTTCTCAACTCTCTGAAACATATTTTGAGGATGCACAATGACCTGCAGAATGAGGGAGAAAGTTTTGCCCACTTTCCGATTCTGCTGATGGAAGCAGATCCATCAGAAGAATGACACCATTGGATTCAACTTATATGAGTTGTGAACCGCCCAGAGAGCTCCGGCTATTGGGCGGTATAGAAATGTAATAAATAAATAAATAAACAAATATAATTTGGCTATTTATAATTGACTTGTTATTTTAAAAGGCTGCTCAGTGTCAGAAAGACATTGAGTGGATGAGCCTCCCTAGGGAGCAAATTCCAAAAACAAATGCCACCAACACTGGGAAGGCCCTCTCCCTGATTTACTCCTCTCTAACCTCTGAATGCAGGCGCACTGGAGAAGAGGCTTCCCAATATTATCAGTAGGGCCATGTGGGAGAAGATGCTCATTAATGTATCTTAGTCATAAACTAGTAGTGTTGTAATCAATTAGGGAGGAGGTGGGGGACTCTATCATATATACTAATAGCAAACTCAGGTTATAAGCTGGAACACTGAACAGGAGCATTCCAAGTTGTAACATTTTCTTGCAGGTCTCACTTGTACCTACCAATATAAGAATGCACACAATGCTGAAGGACCAGCACCAAAGAGGTTTCAGAAGGTAGAAAACATATTGCTATGCAGATACGAAAGGCTGGTTCACACCACATTGTAACATGTGCATCTAACAAGAGCCAAATGGGAGATAGTAGTTAGCTCCTGCTACTGAGTGGTGAATGAAAGAGACATGCCACTATTGGGCAGGAAGTACAGTAGCACTGTGGATGTGTGCAGCTCCAGACTGGCTAGCAACACCTCCATTAAGGTCACTAACATCAGGCTCATGTACAGAGTGAACATCTACATACCTGGCACCTTCTTGTTTAGACTTTGGCTAGATATACTGATTCTAACCCTTTGAAAAGGAGGCATTTGTAGAGACCCTGATTTTTAAGTATTTTGGGACAGATCTGTAAAGGTAGAGAAGAGGAGGCACAAGACCTTTTAAACAATAGTGTGCTTACATTCTAGTCTTGGATTTTCAGAGAGAGCTGCTTGAAGATGGCAGAAATACGACCCCTCCTAAAATGAAGCTATTATGTCTCTTTATTGCTTCTATCAATATATTTGTGTCTTCTATTTACTGTACAGAGCTCTTCAATGAGAAGTAGTTCCGCTTTTCAAACTTGAGTGTACCATATCCTTGACGAAATGCTCCCCTTCTTTTTCTGTGAAAATTGATGGCAGCTTCTTTTGTACTGCAGCTCCTTGTTATAAACACACTGGGCTACAATCACGCACTAGGCTACCAGATATAATTGGATATCTGTTAGACTAGAGGATTCACACCAAAGTATCCATATCTTGAGAAATATGCTCACAAATTTACAGAGTGGAGTTTGGGTAAGTAGGGGCTTCCTGTGCCTTGTGCCAGCCCTTGCCATTGCTAAAGTGCTATTGTTGGATGTCAAATGATAGTATTTGACACAAAGTAGCTATCGTTAGAACAACCTAATTTCTGACAAGAGTGGTGGTGTCTATAGAGGTACTATTTTGTCATTTGTCAGAGAGATAGATGCACTGGTGTGAACGTAGAGGGATTTCAGAGTGACAATAATGTTGAGCCCAAAGAAGATGTATTTCCTGTTCGATTCTACTGTTTTCAGGTTGACCAGAAGCCACATGTGACGGTTGCCCTTTCTGCAGAGTCATCATCTGTACTAAGTACTAGCATTCAGAAGACAGGCAGCTCGCTACAGACTACAGAGATCAATAATCGGCTGACTGGCCTCAACTTGTCAGCAAGTGAGCACAGCTAGCCAGGATGGATAGCAACCCAAGAACAGTATGGAATCTCCACTGTTCAAATGCTACAAAATACAGGCCATCACACATTTATATAAAGGCGTAAAGCATTAACAGCAAATATAAGATGAGTGCATGAAATGAAATGATGTTGTGATTATGATTGATCTCCAATCCCAAGCAGAGGGCAATTAATCTCTCTATATGAACTTGTATGTGTGGCATGCCCTGCCATCAGAACACTGCTTGAAAATGTTCCTTCCTAATTCATGTTACAATGTTGGATTGTAACATGAATAAGGAGGGGACATTTTCAGGCATTGTTTTTGGTTTACCAGAGGTGACCAAAGATGCTAAGCCTTAGCCCTGCACATCAAAAGCTTCATCCAGCCGGAAAGGGCTTGTATTGCCATCCATTCTCCCCTTCTGCTGTTATCCCCACTCTTTTACGTAATACACTCCATTTAAATTGAACAAGGACTAATTGATTAGTAATACTGGCCTTACCCTCTACCTAATTGTGGCATCTGATGAGACATAGGCAAATTGCTCTTTAGTTCCCTTACTCAGGTGGAAACAGAAACACAAATTTGCCACAGTGGTGGGGAAACTCTGAATGTCCTGACAACAGGACATAGTTAAATTCAGTAAATAATAAATTCAGCAAACAACAGCAACAACATTTCTATACCACCTCATAGCTGTAGCTCTCTGGGCAGTAGTTTACATAAACAATCAAAAACAGTGCCCCAAATGAGGCAGAGTTAAGGTGCCCAAAATAAGCCAGTTTGTTTAGTCACTAAACTTTAATGTGTTGTTAGAAAATCAAAATCAATTTTAGTATCATTGTTTTCTTCTTGTTGTTGAATATGGATTCTAGTTTTTAGTGTGCGCACTCCAGCCCAACATAAACAAGATAGTAGAGGGAAATTTAACAAACCCACACTACAGACGTATGTATACTGTATATTAAACAACAATGCCCTACTGTAGGGCAATAAGAGATCAGTCCTCACCTGTCCCAACAGGGAGATCTACTGTTGCAACCTGAGCCCTGCCAGAACACAAGTGGGCAGTGTACGAGGTGTATGTGGGTTTGAGCATTTGTTGTTGTTGTTTTTCCCGCAAAGCGCTGTCCACTGATTTCAATGTGAGGGCAAATACTTGTATCAACTTGAGGGTGGCATAACTTGGGGGCGGGATCCAAAGCCACTGGAGAATAGAGTGGTTTTGGATCCAGCCGATCTAGAATGCCCCATTTGCAGTGTTCAGCTGGCAACTGCCAGTGGCAAAACTGCTGGCAATACTTTTATAACTGCAGAACTCACCAGGGGTATAACTGGAGCCTTGCAGTGGAACCCACCCCCCACAGATACACACCAATGAAGAAGGACCTTTCAACTGTTAGATCTTTGGTTAGGATAGCATTGTGAGTGGATGATGCTTCACTAGTTGTGATGTGCAACTTCCACAAACTACTTTGCATTATTTGGGTTTCAACTTTTCACCCAATCCAGGCGACGAATTACATTGAAAGAACAACATGAAGGAGGAAAAAAAGGTCAAAACTTTGTTCTCTTAAGTTATTTATTACTCTTTTCCTTTAACACATAGCAGTGAAAAGCTTTTAAGTACCTTTAGGTACAGCTCACAGAACACACTAGACCTACTCAACGGGATATATGAAAGTAAAGTAACACAGGCATATTTATATCAGCAACTCTTCTCTGTTAAGTAATCACTCTCTTAAATATTTGATCAGAAACTCAGCTGCCTTTTCCATTTGTCTTATCCATGCCCATGTTACAACTGTTTTTGTATTTTACCTGAATTGCACATGTATCTTCCTCACTCTTCATTAATTGTTTCTGATTTTACTCATGTATTGGACTCTCTCTCTCTCTCGCATTTGGGGCATACATAGATTTGATTTTTTAGATTCAATTGTCTATCACTGTTCTGTTGCCATGACTGCAAAAGAATTTTCCTAATACATTTACTCCAAAATCTCCATTTTGCCTGAAAGTGTGAGCAAAGACAGAACTGATGATTGAAGGCATCTGTCAGGGATGCTTTAGGGTGGATTCCTGCATTGAGCAGGGGGTTGGACTAGATGGCCTTGTAGGACCCTCCCAACTCTGCTATTCTATGATTCTATGATTCTAAGGAAAAGTAGATTACAAGCATGTATGCTTTCTTCTAGTGGTGTGGACAAGATGAGTCTTCAGTAGAGATTCACAAACTCTTCGGCTACTCACTTGGTCTAGAGTGACCATATGAAAAGGAAGACAGGGCTCCTGTATCTTTAACAGCTGCATAGAAAAGGGGATTTCAGCAAGTGCCATTTGTATGCATGCAGCACCTGGTGAAATTCCCTCTTCATCACAACAGTTAAGGCTGCAGGAGCCCTGCCCTCTTTTGCATCTGGTCACTCTAGTATAGTATAGTTCCTCCTTTTCATATGGTCACCCTAACTTGGTCCACTCCTTTAGGAGAAGGGCTGTAGTTGACATGCTTTGCATGCAAAAGGTCCCAGCTCAAGTCTCCAACATCTCTAGGTGAATGCAGTGATGGGTGAAAATTTCATTTCAGTTGATTTTTTCTAAGAACTTACAAAAATTTGCAATCTTGAAGGTACAAAATCTTACAGATTCATCTATCCAGGCATAGGGCTTTTAGTGCTTAGCTCTTTAAAAGTCTGTATTTGAATCCGTGTGTACTCAACCATATTAAGGTGCCGACAGAAAAAAGTCCTATAGCTCCCAGCTTTCCCAATCCAGCCAGTCTAAACATACACAAGATTGTACCCTTAGTACTTAATTAGGGTTGCTGCTACTTTTTTCTGACAGACCCTCCAACTTTAATAGCTATTAGACAGGCTGGTATGATGTGGTCGTCTCCATGGGGGAAATAGCTGGGTACCTACTGCATTTCGTTAGTACAGATGGGTGTAAAAAAAAAATTCAGAATTATTATTTTTTAAAAAATAAGAATTTACCAAAATTTGCAAAGGTCTTCATATTCAGGAAATAAAGAATTTTGAAAAATCGTATGTGGGAGGAAGTGAAACTGACAGATAAGAGGATCACTGCCTTCTGTGTACTGTGGACAATATTCAGCTAAATAGTAGGGGTGTGATCCGCTCCGATTAGGAGCGTAGAAGCAGTAGCGGATTGGCCTGCTCCGCCTTACCCAGAGGCGGAGTAGGAGCGGACCGCGGACCCCTAGAAGCAAGGCGAAGAGAAGCGACCATTTTTCGGAGCTCCTAGTTCAGGCGGAGCACTCCGGTCGCCATCTTGAAAACATTTCGCCATAGGATTGCATTGCGGCAAATAATCGCGGATAACTACGTTCTTTTTGAAGCTATCGTTCTGGAAATTCTTGTGCTCAGAGAGTCGTGGATGGGGGTCATTTTGAGACCACTCTCACCTCTCTGCGTCGTGCGGGTCGCGTGCTATATTTGTTTGAAAATCGGGTCAACCGCGCGGCTCAAATGGCGTTTTCGGCTTTTCGCCCATAGGATTGCATTGAGGGAAAGACTCGGGCATAACTGGGTTGGTTTTTAAGCTATCGTTCTGAAAATTCTTGTGCACAGAGAGTCGTGGATGGGGGTCATTTTGAGACTACTATCAACTTTCTGCGTCGTGCGGGTCGCGCGCTAGAAGTTTTTAAAAAATCGGCGGGAAAAATACCTTTTTCAAAGGGCTGAGGGGCAGAGTCAGCTCCCGGTCATGATGATCCCAAAGTTAGAGGAGGGCATAGGCAAAACTGGTAACTTGGGATTCTGGGAAACTTCTCTTTCTTCATCTGAACGGGCTTTTCCCAGTGTTTTTTAAAACAGTAGCCCCACCAAATGCACAAACACAACCTGAAATCATATACTAAGCCAAGAATAAGAGATAGAAACACAGCACTGCTCCCCACCCTAACTTTGGGGAACAACTGAAAAGACGTGGTGCAAGGGGATGAGCTCCCCTAGGGCATCTCATCATGGACGTGCCCCCACTCTCTCCTGCACTGGAAGGCCATTAGAGCCTTCCAAAGAGAGTAAAACGGTGGAGCAATGCCTATCATGAGTCGAAGTGAGCGTTCATTTCTTAGTGGTGGAGCGATGCCTGTTATGAGTTGAAGTGAGCGTTTGCTTCTTAGAGCTCTCGTGGTGAAGCAATGGCTGTCTTGAGTTGAACTGGCAGCTACTTCCCCCTCCCCCGAGCACGTCCCCCTATTGCTGGTAAAAGACAGATATAGCCTTTTTAAAAAAATTCTTCTTGCTGTTTATTGAGCAACACTGCTGCTTTTAATTCCACCCCTCTTTTGTTTATTTATTGATTTATTCCATTTTATATGCATTACTGGCTTATCCTTGGCTCACTTCCTTATGCCCCCAGAAATGCCAGCTGCATGCCTGCCTGCCTTCCCTCCCTCCTCCCCTGCTCACCTCGCAGGGATGTTGTGTGTGTGTGGCTTTGACTCAGGGGAGAAGTCCTTCCTGCGCTCACTTGGAGTTTTGGAAGTTCCAAATTTTGCAGGTTTAAGCCCCGCCAAAAAACAGGGGATGATGGGACTGCCTTGAGTCTCGGCGTGCGTATGTATCCCTGGATAAGCTGTCATGGTGGTGAGTTTGAGGGGTTTTTTTAAAGTGCAAAATTGACGGAGCTATGGAAAGGGGTGTTGAATTTTCATAAATTCCCCAAAAATCAGGGGATGATGGGACTGCCTTGAGTCTGGGCGTGCGTATGTATCCCTGGATAAGCTTTCATGGTGGCGTGTTTGAGGTTTCTAACGTGCAAATTGACGGAGCTATGGAAAGGGGTGTGAATGGGGTGCCCGATTTTCAAAAATTCCCCAAAAATCAGGGGATGATGGGATTGCTTTGAAACTTGGCGTGCGTGTGTATACCCCCATGAGGTGTCATGGTGCCAAACGTGAGGTTTCTAACTTGAACAGAAAAAAACTTGTATAATTTTTTAGCTTTCAATGCAAGCCTATGGGGGGGAAAAAACGGAGCTCCGGATCCGGATCCGGAGCTCCGAGTGGAGCGGAGCGGAAGTGGGCGGAGCGGGGGCGGGGCGGAGCGGCCCGATCCGGAAAATGGCGGATCTGCAAGTGAAGCGGAGCGGGGGGTCCGTGCACACCCCTACTAAATAGACCAATTGTCTGATTCAGTATAAAAATTGTCTGATTCAGTATAAAACAGACACAGTTTCCTAAAGTCATACAGCCACACCAAAAGGAGCTTGGTCTCTTGCGGGGTGGGGATGACGTGTGTGGGGGGGACTGTCTGGTGTGTGTTTTCCTATGCAAAAGTGCTGCAAATTATTAGCACTCTGTAAATACTGGTGAACAAGACGAAGCGTCCCTATATCTTAAGTGAATGTTATACCCATTCAGAATGCAGTTACAACATTATGTTCACATTTGAGACAGAAAATACCAATTGCTAGGCTCAGCTAAATTAATGGGAAAAAACTATTTTGGGAAAAAGAATGAATATGCTACCTATATCTGTCCAGAGCTGATGTGGATGAGGCTGAAAGCTTCTGGCACCAATAATAAATCTTACAGCCCAAGTCTTTTCATTAATTTCAAAGTGTTTTGGATTAAGTTGTTACTGCAGCTGAAGTGCGTCCCTAGGGACATAATAAGTGACAATTTTCTCAGCTATACAGTATTTCGCTACGGCAAATAGAATGAATGCAGTGTTTGTTTGAAACTTTAAATGTTTTCCAAGTAATCCTTTGGGTACTTGAGACTCCTGTTTCATTTATTATGACTTTTTTTTTTCTTATTGGCTGTCTTGGTAAAAGAAAAAGAATTGGCAGGGGGCAGTTGTATGTATGTGATGGTGGCCATTACTCTCTTACAATCAATCGATTAAAACAACAGCATCAAAATCCTTCCATTCAGTTTTTAAAAAGCTGTTAAGCCCCATCTGGGTGTGTTTTTTACTTATTCAAAATAAAATTTTAGTGGTAGCACAAACAGAACTTTTTCTTTAAAAACCAAATAAAGAGGATTGAATTAAATATTTAATAGCACAATTCTAAATATGTGTAACCAGAAGTAAGCCTAGGCAAGGCAAATAAAATGCTGACCCCACTGCTAATCAGGGCTAACATCAACAATTCCTTCTAGGCCCCCTCGGTGACAAGGCAGAATGCAGTGTACTCCATCTCCCATCAGGATAGATGGGTTTTGCGGGCTCTCTGCCCCATCTGATGACTGGACAAGGTGGGAACCAGTCTGGTAGTTTTATAGGCCTGGTTCCCAGCTTTGACTGCAAGTCACAAGACACCCAAAGCAACCCTCATGATTTGCAAAATTTCAGGAGATACAGGCCTTAAGCTTCACAAATGTGAGGCCTGACAATGTCACCTCTCTTCTACAACAACACTTTACCCTCTTTTACCTTGGCTTAGCCATGATGGACAGGGTGCATTTCCTTCATGTACAATGATCTGTTTTTTTCTTTCAAAATAGCCCATGTGAGCCTTGCTGTTTTGATCCATGTTCTTTCCTTGCAACGGCTTAGATCTGCCAAGAATATTGTCTGTGATGGCATATCAGGGATTGTGACACTTCAGTATTAGGGTGACCATATTTGGGAAACCAAAAAAGAGGACACCTAGTGTGTGTGTGTGTGTGGGGGGGGAAGCAGCTTTCTGAGTCCTGCAGAAAGTATGTTATTCCCCCGCCACCTTAAAGAACCCGATTTAAGTGGAGGACGGGAAAGGATTTAATTCTGCACCACCACCATCCACTCCAATTGGGGCCTTTTCTATAATGTCCATGAATGACCCACTTTCCCCTTTAAGACCTCAATTGGAGCTCGGGGTGGGGGAATGATGTGCCTCAAGAAAGCATGTCATTCCCTCCTGCCATGCTAATGGCAGCCTTAAAGAGGAAGGTGTGTCATTCCAGGACATTATTGAAAATGAAAGATTCTGACATCCCACATTCCATCCCTGGATTTTTCTTTTCAGAAAACAACCAGACCAAAAAGGGTGGGGGGAGTGCTATAGGAACAGGCTCTATAGTTGCTGCCACAGAAGTGCAATTCCTAGGAATCATGCAGGGGACTTAGAGCATTGCTTCCTAGGATGGACTACAAATGAAGCTTCTATGGCCGGAACCATAGATCCTGTGTCTAGAGCATTGCCCCCCCTTTTTTATCTTGGGCCACTAGACTGGGCTTAGGGGTCCAATAGACTGGGCTTCCAACTGGCCATACTTTTTGCACCCCTGCGCTACATAAACATCCACACACAGACATCCCCTCAAACAACAGATTCAGGTTTCTTTTTCACTTATAGAGACCAAAGCATAAGCATTTCACAGTTGTCACATGGTATATATAAGAAGTTGCTTTGCTAGATGTTTTAACTTACTTTAAAAAGCAAAAATGCATTATGTATATTGTAGGTAACTTTTGCTTTCATTTGAAAATGTGCTAAACTGGAAGACATATCATCTTTTCTTAACCACAAAGGAAACAAACTGTATAGGTGACTGAAGGTAAAGCAAACAAGGACCCACATAGCTATTTAAAAGTGAAACGCCTGTAAGAAAAGCCTGCAAGATGCACCAGATGAGGTCCAAATTAAGAGAATAAATTCTTTCAGAAACATGAACAGTTCAAATTAGATGACTTACTGCTTTGTCCTGTTCCACTGTTATTTATATCTAGAAACCCATCAACATCTGAAAAGGAGCACAATCATTTATAAGTTAAGAGCTGTCAAAGGCATGTGGGTCTAAACTGGTGATACTTACCCCCATTTTCTTCTGAAATCTGATGACAACAGCAAAAAAAACCATTACGGGCCTGTCAGTCACGATAAGATGCATTATGCTGACGTGATTTCTTTAAGAAGAAGGGGGGAATGCTATGAATGAAAAATGCAACAATAGCTGCAAAAATGGTAGTGTCTATGGTTTGTACTGAGCCCCATCTCCTGCCTTGCCAATATCTGTATTAATGAAAATAGATTTGCGAGGTGGGACATTTATTATGGCAGCAAGTTAACAAAAAAAAAAAAAAAAAAAGACTTGTCAGTGTGATGGAAGAGGTTATTTGTGTGACAGAACAAGTGCATGAGGTAATTTTCAGGCATAACTCAGATTGCCCTGCTTCTTCCTCTTTTGCCAGTGCACAGGACATTGCACTAGAGAGGAACCCCCGGGGCCCTTTTCTTATTATATTGAAAACTCCCAAAGAGGGAAATTAGAGTTCCCAACCCTGATCTTGAAACCTGACCTGTCCCATTTTCAGGATGCAAGTAATGAAACATGACACCAATAAAGCATCCATTTACCCGCAAGTGTAAATGTATTGTAAGTGTAAAAGCTCACTGTATTGTCCCAAATTGAGCTTTGTACAGAGAGGAAGAAAATCTTCCCCTATATGGTTGTTTCTCAACCTTCTTGTTCCACCTGCAGTCATAGAATCATAGAATCATAGAATAGCAGAGTTGGAAGGGGCCTACAAGGCCATCGAGTCCAACCCCCTGCTCAATGCAGGAATCCACCCTAAAGCATCCCTGACAGATGGTTGTCCAGCTGCCTCTTGAATACCTCTAGTGTGGGAGAGCCCACAACCTCCCTAGGTAGCTGATTCCACTGTCGCACTGCTCTAACAGTCAGGAAGTTTTTCCTGATGTCCAGCCGGAATCTGGCTTCCTTTAACTTGAGCCCGTTATTCCGTGTCCTGCACTCTGGGAGAATCGAGAAGAGATCCTGGCCCTCCTCTGTGTGACAACCTTTTAAGTATTTGAAGAGTGCTATCATGTCTCCCCTCAATCTTCTCTTCTCCAGGCTAAACATGCCCAGTTCTTTCAGTCTCTCTTCATAGGGCTTTGTTTCTAGACCTCTGATCATCCTCGTTGCCCTCTTCTGAACACGCTCCAGCTTGTCTGCGTCCTTCTTGAATTGTGGAGCCCAGAACTGGACGCAATACTCTAGATGAGGCCTAACCAGGGCCGAATAGAGAGGAACCAGTACCTCACGTGATTTGGAAGCTATACTTCTATTAATGCAGCCCAAAATAGCATTTGCCTTTCTTGCAGCCATATCGCACTGTTGGCTCATATTCAGCTTGTGATCTACAACAATTCCAAGATCTTTCTCATTTGTAGTATTGCTGAGCCAAGTGTCCCCCATCTTGTAACTGTGCATTTGGTTTCTATTCCCTAAATGTAGAACTTGGCATTTATCCCTATTAAATTTCATTCTGTTGTTTTCAGCCCAGCACTCCAGCCTATCAAGATCACTTTGAAGTTTGTTTCTGTCTTCCAGGGTATTAGCTATCCCACCCAATTTGGTGTCATCTGCAAATTTGATCAGCGTTCCCTGCACCTCCTCGTCCAAATCATTAATAAAAATGTTGAAGAGCACTGGGCCCAGGACTGAGCCCTGCGGCACCCCACTCGTTGCCTCTCCCCAGTTTGAGAAGGTTCCATTGATAAGTACTCTTTGAGTCCGATTCTGTAGCCCACTGTGGATCCACCTAATAGTTGTTCCATCTAGCCCACTTTTAGCTAGTTTGTTAATCAGAATGTCATGTGGTACTTTGTCAAAAGCTTTGCTGAAGTCAAGATATATGACATCCACAGCATTCCCACAGTCCACAAGGGAGGTTATCCTATCAAAAAATGAGATCAAATTAGTCTGACAGGATTTGTTCCTGACAAATCCATGTTGGCTTCTAGTAATCACTGCATTGATTTCAAGGTGTTTACAGATTGACTTCTTTATAATCTGCTCCAGAATTTTCCCAGGGATGGATGTCAGGCTGACTGGTCTGTAGTTCCCAGGTTCCTCCTTTTTGCCCTTTTTGAAGATAGGGACAACGTTAGCCCTCCTCCAGTCGTCCGGCACCTCACCCGTCTTCCATGATTTTGCAAAGATAATAGACAAAGGTTCTGAGAGTTCTTCCGCTAGCTCCTTCATTACTCTTGGATGCAGTTCATCGGGCCCTGGGGATTTGAACTCATTCAAGGAAATTAGGTGTTCTTTGACCATTTGTTTATCAATCTCAAACTGCAATCCTGCCCCCTCAACTTCTGCTTCACTTTTTCCAGGGGGGTCATAGATCCGCTTTTGGGAGAAGACCGAGGCAAAGTAGGAATTGAGCACTTCAGCCTTTTCTTTGTCAACTGTTATCAATTTGCCATCCTCATTAAGCAGTTGAACCACCATTTCTTTCCTCTGTCTTTTACTACTCACGTATCTGAAGAAAGCCTTTTTATTGCTTTTAGCATCCCTCGCTAATCTCAGCTCATTCACAGCTTTAGCCTTCCTGATGCCATTTCGGCACTTCTGCGCCACTTGTCTGTACTCTTCTTTTGTAGCCTGGCCTTCCTTCCACTTCCTATATGTATCCCTTTTTGTTTTCAGTTCATCAATAAGCTTTTTGTGGAGCCACATTAGTTTCCTCTGTTGTCTTCTATCTTTTCTCCTTGTTGGAATTGTTTGTAACTGTGCCTTTAAAATTTCATTTTTTAGATACTCCCACCCATCCTGCACTCCTTTTCTTTTTAGGCTCCCTTGCCACGGGACCTTACTTATTATAGTTCTGAGTTTATTAAAATCAGCTTTCCTAAAATCCAGAGTACGTGTATGGCTACGCTCGACTTTTGTCTCCTTCATAATCAAGAATTCAAGTATGACGTGGTCACTTTCCCCCAGAGTTCCCGTAACTGCCACTTTATCCACTAAGTCATCCCTATTGGTCAATAACAAGTCAAGGATTGCTGACCCTCTAGTTCCTTCCACCACTTTCTGTAGGAGAAAGTTATCACCCATACATGTCAGGAATTTCTTGGAAGGGCCGCTTTTGGCAGTAATGGTCTCCCAACAGATATCAGGGTAATTGAAGTCCCCCATCACTACTACATCACACTTCCTTGAAACACTGGCAAAGTCACAGTCGTGACATGCCCTCCCAGTTTGAGACACGATGGGTAAAACCCAACGTAAATGCTTCTCAATGCTACTTAGGACTAACCTAAGTAGCATTTATTTCAAAGGATCTACATATTCCTATATGTATTTCAATGGGGTTACTTTAAATAGGACTTACGTTGGATTTTACCTGTTGTCTCCTCTCCTTTCTTGGATATGTCTATAGAACTAGCAGCTACAGAGTTAATATATAACTCTGTTTATATTTAAACATAACTGCTCAAGTCCTCCACCTTCCATTTTTACATTTTCACATATGTTCAGACACAAAAATGGGGCATCTCAGCAAATGTGCTTATATGAAAAAGCCCCCAAAACAATGAATCAGAACTATCACATCTTGCAACTCATTGTTACCTCACCATGGTCAAGGTTTCCTCAAAAGAGATGAACAAGGTTTCTTAACATGTTGTCCATTCTTGGATCACATTCTTCTGTGCAAGGAAAGCTGTTCCCATTCCTTGCTATTGAAACAGACCCATTAGTTCTAAAGGAAGGTGTCCAGAGATTGTTTTGTCCCTTTTTGAGTGTTCTCCTGGGTTGTGAATAAAATCTCAAGATTTTTAACTGTGTTAATAGGCAAAGTCTTCTTTATTCACAGAAGGCACCATCCACCTGGAATTCCTCCTGCACAATCCAAGTGACACAAATGGGACTTTTTAAAATAGCACAAATATGTTCTTGCACTTTTCATTTAAGAGGTTTCGTCTAGGTTGTGCCAAATGTACTTGAAAGGTGCTAGAAAGCAGCAGAATTAATGCTCTCACAGCACTTGTGTTAAGTCTAAGAAATAAACAAGCAGTGCTTTATTAGTGGACACATTTGCAAGCTGAACCACTAATAAATATTGTCGCCTTTTATACAAAAGTATATATTGTACATAAGAGTACAGATTTTCTCTTGGCTGTAATTACATTGTGCTCAACAACTCTAAGCATTGTCATTCATTCCCCCACCCCCACCCCAAAACAGACACGAAGAGAGATTAGGGTTCAGGAATGTCAACATTAAATGTTCTCTGCAATAGTTGTTGGGAAGCTGTGATTAACATTCAGGATGAGCCTTTGTTAAATGACAAGTGTTTGTTTCCAACATGAACTGCAAGTGTTTTGCTTTAGGATGGAAATTTAATTGGATATGGTGATGGGAAAAGCTCTTATGGCAAATGTGCTACATTTCATAATTGTTTTTCAAAGTTGCATGCTGGGCCAAAACACCTCAGAAACCCAGTTAGCATATTCCCAGAAAACAAATAAAATCCTCTTTTACAAAATATGATGACAAATGAGCTGGCTCTTGTGAAAGGTAACAGATATACCAACTGTCAGGGTCTGGCAATGCCCTATTCCATGAGTGGAAGGGAAAGCAAGCAAAATGGGGTGCTCACGCTCCTTTCTGCTCTTCCCTTCCTATGGCGTTTCCTCCTATCACAGCCTGGAAATCTTTACTTTCCACCAGCTCCAAAACTCTCTATGTCTGTTATCCAGTTTAGGTAGTGTGTGATGGCTATTAAACATTGGGTTGGTACCCAAAAAAGAGACCACAGAATTTCAAATAACAAGATGTATTTATGGTTTTACTGAAGAAAAAGTGTCAGTGAGAAAATGCGCGAAAATCTGAATGGATTCACCACCACGAACACCACCACCACAACACAGGAACAATGGCAAACACATCCAGCTAACGTAACAATATTGTGCCCATATTTTATCCAGGTCCCTTTTCCAAGCCATATCTTACTGTCATTGGTCCAGCTTTCTCAATCAGTTCTCCAGTTCCAGCATCTCTGACTATCTTTCCTAAAGGTCTCTGTCCTTCTTTGCTTTCTTCCCCCTCCTCTCCCCTTCCCTCTCTGCCACTATGTGTTTGGCTTTTAATTTCCTAAAAATATTATTTTATTTCCCCAACCATTTAGGAGGCTAGCTTCTTGTTCATTTCTGCAAATTATGTTTCTGTTCCCTGAACTAAAACTTCTTTCAGCTTTTCCACAGGAATGATTTATTCCATGTTCATGATTGGCCATTCACTGAAGTTTGTGGGTCCTTTTCATAACTTCATCAACCTCCGATGCCTCTCCTGCGATTTTCAAGTGGAAATCCATCATGCTGTGGACGTCATATATCTTGACTTCAGCAAAGCTTTTGACAAAGTACTACATGACATTCTGATTAACAAACTAGCTAAAAGTGGCTAGATGGAACAACTGTTAGGTGGATCCACAGCTGGCTACAGAATTAGACTCAAAGAGTTCTTATCAATGGTACCTTCTCAAAGTGGGGTGAGGTAACGAGCGGGTACCACAGGGCTCAGTCCTGGGCCCAGTGCTCTTTAACATTTTTATTAATGACTTGGATGAGGAGGTTTTCAAATGACACAAAATTTGGTGAGATAGCTAATACCCTGGAAGACAAAAACAAACCTCAAAGTGATCATGATAGGCTGGAGCGGAGGGCTGAGAACAACAGAATGAAATTTAATAGGGATAACTGACAAGTTCTAGACCTAGGAAAAAGAAACCAAATGCACAGTTACAAGATGGGGGATACTAGGCTCAGCAATTCTACAACCGAGAAGGATCTTGGAATTGTTGTAGATCACAAGCTGAATTGGAGCCAAAAGTGAGATGTGGCTGCAAAAAAAAGCAAATGCTATTTTGAGATGCATTAATAGAAGTATAGCTTCCAAATCATGTGAGGCATTGGTTCCCCACTATTCAACACTAGTTAGGCCTCATCTTGAGTATTGCATCCAGTTCTGTGTACCACACTTCGAGAAGGTTGCAGACAAGCTGGAGGGGACTCAGAGGAGGGCATTGAGGATGATCAGGGGTCTGGAAACAAAGCCCTATGAGGAGAAACTGAAAGAATTGGACATGTTTAGCCTGGAAAAGATTGAGGGGAGACATGATAGCACTTGTCAAATACTTGAAAGGTTGTCACACAGAGGAGGGCCAGGATCTCTTCTCAATCATTCCAGAATGCAGGACATGGTATAATGGGCTCAAGTCACAGGAAGCCAGATTCTGGCTTGACATCAGGAAAAACTTCCTGACTATTACAGCAGTATGACAATGGAACCAGTTACCTAGGGAGGTCATGGGCTTTCCCACACTAGAGCCATTCAAGAGGCAGCTGGACAACCATCTGCCAGGTATGCTTTAAGGTGGATTCCTGCACTGAGCAGGGGGTTGAACTCGATGGCCTTATAGGCCCCTTCCAAAGTTGCTATTCTATGATTCTATTATTTATTTATTTATTACATTTATATACCACCCCATAGCCAAAGCTCTCTGGGCGGTTTACAAAAGTTAAAAACAGTAAACATTAAAAAGTATTCAAAATGTAAAACCATCAAAAACATAAGAACAGTATAAAAATAACAACATTCATTATCATTTTATAAAACCCTGAAAATGCAGTAATAAATTGAAATCATGCAATAAAATAGCACCATCTGTTGGTGGTAGAATTGAAACATATGGAAAAGAACTGGCAAAATCAAGGGAGGAGTAGTGTATGTGTTGTGCCGATTCCCAAACCCGCAAAGACTCCAGGGCCTTGCCTACACGCCGTACTGAAGGCGCATGCATGCGCCCCCAGTACAACCCCAAAACGATGGTGTAGACGGCAGCCCAGAAGAGACGGAGGAGGCAGAAGCTGGGGAACCGGACGCGTCCTTGCCGCCGCCGCCTCCCCGCCGGCCTCCTGTTGCCAGGGTAAGAGCGACCCGGGTTGCCGAGCTCTCAGACCCGGGTCGCTCTTACCCCAGCAGCAGGAGGCCAGCGGGGAGGAGGCGGCGGCAAGGACGCATCCGGTTCCCCAGCTTCTGCCTCCTCCGTCTCTTCTGTGCTGCCGTCTACACCATCGTTTTGGGGTCGTACTGGGGGCGCATGCATGCGCCTTCAGTACAGCGTGTAGACAGGGCCCAGGATACAAAGTAGCAGGGGTTTTGCTAAATGTGGAGAAGTCCTTTCTCTTCTTCTGATCTTCTGTTGAACTTTATAAACCCCTTGGTTTACTTATCATGGACCAATCCCCATCTTTCAACCTAACATACACTACTGCAAGCCCATGTCTCCAAGGACACTAGAAATCTGAGGGTAATCAGCTAGTAATCATCCTTACACTACCAGAGCCAGTGTGGTGTAGTGGCTAAAGTGTTGGACTGGGAGGCTGGAGATCCGGGTTCTAGTCCCCACTTGGCCATGGAAGCTCACTGGGTGACTTTGGGCCATTCACAGACCCTCAGCTCAACCTACCTCACAGGGTTGTTGTTGTGAGGATAAAATGGTGTGGAGGAGGAGGATTATGTATGCCACCTTGGGTTCCTTGGTTGAAAAAAGGTGGGATATAAATTTAATAAAATTGTTAGGGTTGCACCTGAGGAAGCCTCCTTGGATGAAGAGGAGGAGGAAAACTTACCCGAAGGAGAGGGTGCTTCCTCCCCTACAGCCAGGCCAGAGACAGGCACAGAGGGAAGAAAGCCGAGCAGTGGAAGGGGACACAGGTCCCTCAGAGGAACCATGGGCTAGCCAGACCCTTGCCCTGCCTGAAGCTCCAAAGATAGAATTGGAGACAGAGATGGGGAAACCACTCAGCCCTCAGGAATGGAGGTGTAGGAAAAGGGCAGAGCAGATGCAGGCAGTGAGAAGGAGTTTGCACATGCAAAGCCAGCTGGGAAAAGATGACAAGCTTAAATAGGAGGTTGGGTCAGAGGATGGAGTAATGAGGCACAGCTGGACTCAGGGTGGGGTCATTACTGGCAGGGCTTGAAAAGGAGGAAGCCAAGCACTGGCTTAGTCTGACAAACACCTTTTGTTTCCCTGGTAGCTGGTGCATTCCTCGTCTTATTTATTTATTACATTTCTATACTGCCCAATAGCCGGAGCTCTCTGGGTGGTTCACAAAAAACCTTGCTTCTGACCTTGGACTCTCAACCTGGACCGGCTGACTGATTTCACTTGTATGTGTGACCCTGGCAATCTGGACAACGGACTCGGCTCTTGGAGAGGACTGAACTTTGGGCTTCAGCTTGGTTCTGGACTCTGTGTGATTGGCACACCCTGTTTAGCTTCACGACTTGGACAGCAGCTAGCTTCTGCTTGTATTCTTGGCCAGAAATTTATGGCTGGGTAATTGGATAGCATAATAAAACACTTGGAGATAATGCTTTGGCTCAAGGCTCGTCTCTGAAAATAAAAAAGAATGAATAAATAATCTTATATAGACTAATATAAAGCCATGATACCATGGGCACTAGTAGTCCTGCTCCTTTCCTGCTTTTTTGACCCTCAGAGCCCTTACTACAGAGGGGCTCAAGAATAATGCAAATGTGGCATATGCACCATGAATTCTCCTCCAAAATTTGTATATGATGTGGTCCTGCTCCCTCCCTTGCATGCCTTGATTGGCCAGCTCCATCTCTTCCCCCACCCTCCCCACTGGTGGTGACAGCCTAAACATGTGCTGCACCTGGGGCCTGCCATCACACCATACTGATTGGCTGATCTGGGCTGTCTGTCATCCCACTGGAAAAGGGCCTGCTCTACCTGTTTGGTGCAAAGGAAATTTATAGCTATTAAAGCTCGAGCTTTGAACGTTTTCAAACTTGCAAAAAATTCTGCATGTCTACACTGCTCAAGCTTCAGTTTCAAACAAAAATGAGCAAAATTCATCTAGTGGCTCTTGAGTAATAAGCCTTTCACTACTGTATTTATTTATTTATTACATTTATATACTGCCCCATAGCCAAAGCTCTCTGGGTGGTTTATAAGATATGTCACAGGGTTCCTATGAAGATAAATGGGACAAGTCTACATATCCTGCTCCAAGTTCTTTGGAGGGATAATGAGATACCTTGTTTTAAAAAAAAGATCATAATTTTTAGTGTGTCATAAAGTATTTTCTCTCCTAGATTCCCCTACCCTGGCAGGTATCCTATTTATGGAGAGAACCAGGATCTAACAGAGAGCCAGAATTCTCCTGAACAGTGTGGGAGGTGGTGCTGGGGACTTCAGGGAGAATGAGGAATTGGAGAAAAAAAGCTCCATCCCACCCACTTTCTATACTACCAGAAGAACTCTTCTGAGAGCAACTCTGGATCCAGCCCTTTGTCTTTAATTAGATAATCCAGTCACCATCTTATCAAAAAGCCTCATAAATTTTCTTACACCAAATTCTGTGCACTGGATCACACAGAGTTCTTAAAGTTTCTGAAACTGGAAGCTTTACAATGGCAATGAACACCATTCCCAATCCCTAGTCTACTTTAAGTCAGCTGCAAAGTAAAGTGAGCAGATGGATGAGATGGTCACTAGAGGGATGGGATAATTCTAATGATATTCTCAATTTGCATTTCACTAGAGACAATCTGCACATGGCTCTTGTATTCCCCAAGATATTTTAGAAGAATGTTTTGTAAGGCCTCCGGGCTGACATATCCAAGTCTGTCACTGATAGTAGATGTAAGTAAATTGCATGCACATAGAAACCCCTGCCTTAGAGCTGTTTCAGATTCTGCAAAACAGATGTTTTATGTGTCTATAAGGATCCTCCACTCTTAAATCTACTGCTACTTTTGGGAAGTTTAGAGAAGTACACAAGGCCATTATGTGGGAGTAAAATTCTTGCCTTGTACATTGATGAAATTAGCAATAGATGTATCATGGATAATTTCTCATACACTTAGAAGGTATGTTCTGCTTATTAAATTGGAAAATGTACACCTCTTGTTTTAAAGGAAAAGTTCTGCAATATTTATTGGATTCTTGTTGGCAGATATTGATTGGAGGCCCACTTGATCTTTTGAGTCTCATTTAAGGATGCCATTAAATACACATTCTCCAAATAACTATATTATTATCTCTTTCTCACTCATGGCGATTTTTCTAGACGAACATGATGGGCTTTGCCAAGTCATGCTGTCTTTTAGAGATTCAGGAATTTCCTGACAATTGAGTATATTTTAATTATGACTGCTTTCTGGATGTTGGTGTGGAGGTATTTTGGTAGGCCCAGTTTCTGAAGGTTTTCTGTATAGTTTTTGATGTGATGCCTCTAACTGATGTGACTAACAGAATTATTGTGTTCTTGTAACTGATGTGACTAACAGAATTATCGTCATCATCATCATCATCATCGCAGTGGAGAGCACTACTATACAAAATCTCACTGTCCTACAATCTGAAACAATTTAGCTTGTAGGACTATGAATGTAGAAATTTCTGTTTAGGCTGCAATCCTATATATCCTTATCTGGGAGTATGCCTAACTTCTGAGTAGGAAATGCATATCACTGAGCTGTTAGTGGCTTAATTTGTCATCACAGTTAGACTGTGAACTAGTTGATATGCATTACTTGAATTGCACCATGAAAAGTAGATGCAAACATGAATAATGTCACAGTTTTCCTTCAGGCATTCAAAAGGTAGGCTGGCAAGTCACATATGGAGACAAAACGAGTGGCAGCATATGTCTCTGTAAATTATTAACACATTGGTCTGCTGTACTTAACTAATTTGGGTTTGTTTGGGGCATATTTTTTCCTAGCAAAAAATATGTGTGACACCTGATGATCTGGGGTTGTACTAAAGGAATGTAACCAGGGAATATCAGTTTGTTGGTTTGGATAATCCTAGTGCATTGTTCATATCAAAATCAAGGCTTAGATATAATTCTCTTTTGACACCCCAGTATGCTGGACTCTCGATCCCATAATGTAACAATGTCTGTGATGCTGTAAGATAAAGACTGAAACTGCTCATTACCAGAAGAGATCACATTGTCAGCTCCTGGATGCAGGTTTTTCATGGTGAGAGCTCAAGAGATTTTCTCTGTTGTTTGCTGTATTGCTACATGACACGTACTGCCATAAAGGCACTAATTGAGCCAACAAAAAAAGCAAAATGGTTGGGAAAGGTGTTATACCATGGGATACGGTTTATTTTTCCTTCAGTTTTCTTCACATAGACACTTTTACAACTTACATGTCACAGCTGAATACATTCTGGATCAGAACAGAAAACTAACATTTAGTATATTACGTAGCAAAGAACACTACTGACTGATAGAGGAACACTATTGATGGATAGAGGAACGCTATTGACTGACAGACAGTGATAAGTATGTTAATATATAACAAACTCTGGAAGAAGGACCCAATAGTGGGATTTTATCTCATACCAAAAAATATTCTTATTTTAGAATAAGAAGAACCACCACTAAGAATAAATGACATTTTTAAGGCAGCATTGATTCAAATATTTTTAAAGGTTGATGGTAAAGTCTTCATGAGGTAATGTACCATGTACCATTGCTAAACATTTGAAACAGCTTTTAAACATTATGCAGAGAATGTCACACTGTACTTGCAGGGTAAACAAGGTACAAAGGCTGATAGCTGGGATTAAACCGGCCACAACATTAACAAAGAAAATGGCACATCAAAGTAACTATTGAGACCAATGTGGTTATAACAATTCAACTGAGATGCCCAGGGAGATGGGCACAGCCAGCCAGCTGGGACATCAGCTCATTTGCATCACAAACGTCTCTCATCCGCTTTTTCAAGCTCATGAACAATAATCATACCATAATCAGCAGCACAATTTAAGTGTCATGTGTGAAAATAGACCAAACTTATACATGTGAGTAATGGCTAGACTGTTGGACTGAGAGTCGGGAGATCTGGGTTCTAGCCCCCACTCAGCCATGGAAATCCACTGGGTGACTTTGCGCCAGTCATAGACTCTCAGTCCAACCTACCTCACAGAGTTGTTGTTGTGAGGATAAAATGGAGAGGAAGAGGATCATGTACGCCGCCTTGGGTTCCTTGGTTGAAAAAAGGTGGGATATAAATGAAATAAATAAATAATGTTTATTCCTACTGTGCTCCTACTATGTTCTCACAGAAGTTTTTTATTGTGTCTTAGCAAATTGCCATTATACACAAACACTGAATAAAACACAGAATAAAACACTATACAATTTAAAACTCCACCAACAAACAATTAAGAGTTGAATAGTTTTTCATACAGCTTTTTACTTTGTGGCACGTATTTGTAGAGCATCACAAAACGGAAACACCAAGAGAGATAAGAGTATATAGAAGACAGAAGGCAGGACCAAAAGTGTTGGGAGGGGGGAGGGGGCATTCATTGTCCTATCTTTCATTCTCCTTGCTGCAAAGGTCCCCTCTTTCTCCCCTATTAGTAAGGTGGGTGTGTATTCCATGTGTAGATGCCCTGGAAAAGGAAATAGGCAAAGGACAGTGTAGGAATATGTTCATATGGCAGGTAGGCTCAACAAAGCATAGCACATGACTTCTGAGTCCAATTTCCACTCCCAGGAGAATCTTTTAAGCCCTGAAGGATTGAAGCTCAGGCCCACAGGTCAAATCTGGCTAACCTTGGGTTCCAATCTGATCCAGCTTGGGTATCCCTGGCCACATCGCCTTTTTCCCATTCTAAAACAGCCTCTCTAAGGTATAGTTACTGGCTGAAATAACTTTAAGCTAAAATACCATGTTTTCTTTTCTTTTCTTGCATTTTTGGCCCTGATCATTCCACCCTTTGGTCCTGTTCCTTTTGACTTCATTCCCACTAACACTGGGCTTCTGACTGAGAGCTTCTCCGAAATTGAATTTGGCCCTAAGGCTGAAAGAGGTTCAATGCCCCTGTTTTAAGCACATTTGTGTGAAGAGAAACTGGAGACTTTGAGGCCAATGTCTTGCCCTGGATAGAAGGCTGATAGACAGCAATGGTATAGATTTTCACCTGCATGACGGGTGAGATCATCCCTGATGCAAATTTGGTACACGTGCATGTAAAAACACAAAAGAGAAATTATTATTATTATTATTATTATTATTATTATTATTATTGACAATTCAGAAGGCAGAGATTTACCAAGTTTGGTGTTGAGAAAATTCAGACTGACCTGAGTAAATTGGAATTGTTGGAAGGTATGCAGATATCCTCTGTTTATATATAGAGAGAGCAGTAAAGCAGAACTTTACTAGTTATCTTGAAGGAAAGTTTGGGACAATAATTTGCAAAATGTTGAAGTCACAATGCATTTATCCCCTGTGATCAAAAGGCACAGCCTTCTTTGTTAACAAATTTTACAGTAACAAATATGTTCAGTTAATTGTGGCTGGAGGCTCTAGCAATGACAACTAGTGCCATATGTATAAAGGGTTGTGTAAGAGACAATATCCCTGCTATAGAGCCCATATGTTCTGTAAACAGAAAATGTCACCTGAAGGGTTCACTAGAAATATTTTTTTCTTCCTGAGTTCATTTCTGTAATGAGGAAAACATACTATAAAATATCCCCCGTTGGTTCTGTTTCTCCCCTAGGTTGCTACTATTCCTGCTAGGGGGGTTAATGTTTCTTTCATCTAATAAAATATGGTATTGGACTTAGACTGTTGCCTTGCTGGTTATCAGTCTTCTGTGGGGAACTTCTAAAGAATAGCCTAATACTTCCATTTTACAGTGTCCTTTCAGAGACTTGAAGGGTAATAACCTCCCCGGGGCCCTGTATGAAGACTGATTGGGCATTCTGCAACAGATCACAATTAGTTACATTCATTTATATCACCTCAACAAACAGGAAATAAGCATCTGGGAAGGATCTCTACCTGAATTATTGGGGAATATAAATCTTTATTAAAAAGTGTAACTTTTGGTGAGTAGTATTTGAAGGTTTAATTCATACCCTGTCGAGGGTTATTTTGCTTTCGTTGGTGTGAAAAATTAATTCTTTTCATTCCTTTTACTAGTACAATTTTACCAGGTGCTTGTTTGCAATGGCTGCACATCTTGTAGTCTAGAAAGATGTATTCAGCTGGGTTAAAGATACATCTTATACTTTTAGTGCTGGGAGAAGCAGTTAGGGAACGGACAAATCTGTTAAGGCACAATCCTATGGGATCTGCCCTTGATAGTGGTAAGCCCCCAAACTCAGGGGCTTACGAGTATCCAATGCAGAACGGGAGGCACGGTGGAGGCGATCCTTGCCTCTACGGTGCCACCTGCTCTGCAATTCAGCTCGATGGGCTTTTTTGGCTATCTAGCTGAAGCATCACAGAGCGGGAGGGGAGTAGGCTGAAAAGGCCTCATGATATGGTGTTAGCTGGCTCTCGCGTCCCCTCCCCTCTCTGTCCCTTGGGAACATCCCCTTTACTTCCTCTCCAAGGTGGCTTTTCCAACCTCTTAGAGGCAGCCAATGCAGCTCTCTCAGTGAGGGCTGAGAGGGGGAGGATGTGGGGAAGTTGGATTCCTAGGTCCAAGGTTGGAGCTCTGTCTCTGATCTTGGATCCAGAAATCTGAAATACCTATGACCGCCCCACAACAGATTGCTCCTTAATTTTGCTTTTTCCTACATTTCAATTTAAAAAAAGAAAAAAGAAATCTCAAATAGTTTCCATCCTGAACATGGAGAAATTTGCAAATTTCAGCAAAATTCTTATAAAACATTGAATCACAATTAAATTCTCACCCATCTGCAGTGGTCAAGTTCAATAGGCATAGCTATTCCCATCTTGGAAAGGAGCATATTGTATCTCTCTGCCACATAACTGTTAAAATTGAAAAGCCTGTCAGAAAAAAGAAATGGGAACCCTAACTTAGCACTAACATGATTGAATACACAGGGGTATGGCTAGACCTACCGGGTGTAGAGGGACCTAAAGGGGAGGATCTCACGATATGGTGATTGCGAGATCTCCCCCTCTGTCTACACGTGGCATGTGACTTCTAGGAAGGAAGAGAACATTGTGCCCGCCATTTTGTTTTGTTTTTAATTGAGAAAGAGTGCAGGAGCACTCCTATGAAAATGTAAGTTGTTTTTTTAAAAGCCACTTCCACTCCCCCCACTCCCGATGGGCACAGAGCTCCTGAAGAGCTCCACGACTCATGCCCATGTCCCAGCTCTTCACGGTTTCCTGTGAGGAGCCAGGCCAAACTGTGACACCCAGCCACACGTCCAGCAGACTCAGGACGAGCCCGGGACCACGGGAAATACTGGAATTAAACTGTAGGGCCATATCCTGGGGAATGGGGGCATCATCCCTCCCTGCCCCCGGGATCCCCTGTGAGTCATGTGGACGTACAGGGATGATCCCACAGTGATCCCCAGGATATTGCCCCATCTAGCCATGCCCAGGGATTCAAACCCAGATGTTTAAGAGCAAAACAGTCAAAGCCTGGAAGGATAGAACTATCAGGTTTTGCTTAACATTTTATTTCTTTTTTTTTTTTAAAAAATCATGAATATTGATAAAAGATTATTGAATATTTTATTTTATAAATTCTTACCAAAAAAAGGAATGGTTGAAAATTGCATTGCAGTTTTTGTTTTTAAATAAGAATTTATCAAAAGCCACAAAGTTTTCCATGTCTAGGACAAAAAGAATCTAAGATTCAAACATTCAAACATGGGAGAAACCTATAAGCAAATACAGGCACGTCAACCAAGGCCAGTAAGAGGGAAGCATCATTTTCAGAGATGGGGTGTAGATGACTGATGACACATTTGAGAACTTTTAGCTGGGAACTGTAGGTGGCAATAAGTGTCGTTTTCTTTTCTAGGTCTGCCCTGTAGCCAATTGTTCCTGGGTACAATTCTGGCTTTCCAATCTGTTTTCTCGCTTTGTTGAGTAAATATCATAGTTTTAGGAATGCCTGATTCATATACTTCAGTTGTGAGTTTCTCTTCCTGATGAATCTGCTTACAACAAACTAGAGCCATCATCTGAGTTCTTTCATTCACACTTCCTTCTATGTCTCCAGTTTCCACTGAGCAGTTTGTCCCAAACTTTGTTGAGGAAGCAGTTCATCTGCTTCTCATCCTCCTTTACTTTGTCCTTTGTGCTGATCTTTCTGTGCTGCTTAATAGGAATGTAATTCTTCTTTGCATTTGCCAAGGGAGTCATGTGGCACTTTTGTTGTTCTTGAGATTTCATTTTTGTTGGAACAGCAAATAGCCACCTTCTAATTAAAGCTTAAATATGCATACACCTGAGCATATCAGCAGTACTTACAGCCCTATCACATCTAGGTCAAACATGTGGCTCCCATCACTTCTCTTTTGCGCTCCGACGTCACTTCCTGAAAACAGGAAGTAATTAGTCCCATTCAGTCCAGTAGGAGAGAGCAGCAACTGGACTTTCTCGGGGTGGGGTGCGGTGGGGTGGGGTGGCACAACAAAGGCCAGAAGGGGCGGAAGACATGTGAGAGTAATCCATGAGTGCCCAGTAACAAGCATGCAGTAAAATGCTCGTTGGATGGAGCTTTAACTTCAGTTCTGCTTTATGCAACTCTCTTCTGGTTCTTGTTATAGTGGGCATATTTGGTTTTTCTCTTTAATGCCATGTAGTCTTTACACCCCTGCCTAGACTAGTTTCATGTAATTCTTGTCTTCCTGTCTTGGGCAAATTTCATCAGTCAGCAATACTGTCTAAACCTTTTCATTGGGTAATTTTAAGAGTACCTAGATCCATGGTATTTTGAGTGGTTGGAGTCAGTATTAGGAGCTGGAACCAAGAGTGGTACATTTCATCACTAGCCTAAATCCCAGGCCAAGCTCAAACCCCCAGTGAAGTGATTCCATAAGCCAAAAGGGGGCGTTACACTCATTTCCCCCTCAAACAGGACACCGTACCATGCCAATGTTAAACAGCTTTTGAAAATGAGCTCAGTTTCAAAAGCAGTTTGTGATACAGCTTCATGCTGAAAAAGAGAAATGTTAAAAATAAATCCACTGGTCTTGCTGCAAGTTATTTTAGATCTAGGCTTTCATCTTTCTCGTAATGACAGCTATACTGAACCAGGGGTACTGTCTTGACTGAAACCGCTGCGTAAGATCAGCTTGGAAATGCAGAGAGCGATTCTAGGGGTCCCTTCAGACTGATACCCTTTTCCTGTGATTGTTTCTGCACTGCTCTAAGAGTACCACACACTTCCTTCATGAATCCTCTCCGATCCCAAGGGAAGGGGTTGGATTAGATTTGCCTAAGCAGGATACTCCAGTGTTAGCTTCCCCGCTTGCTTCCCTGCTACTGGTGGCAGTAGCACTACAATGGGTTGGGACCCAAGCAGCACATTGCAGCACTGCTGCCACAGGGCAAGTCCACACGTAAAAGCCAAGGGCAGCCAGCAGCCTCTCTCTTGCACACTCCCTCTGGAGCAGATTTACCAGTCAGCTGTGGTGCTGTAATCAACCAGGGGCCAAGCAGCTGCTGCAGCCATTGGTAAGCATGCAAACAAATAAGCATGGGGTAAAGGGGGAGGTTGTTGGCAAGTGTAGCAGTGGCAAGTTTTGGGAGAAGGTGGGCAGTACATCATTCCTCAAAATACTATTTTTCATGCTTTCATTTGCAGTGAAGGAAAACTGGAGAAGGCTCCCACTGCATCCATTCAGTCCTGAACTAATCTTCAGAATGAGATCAGAAACATGATTCCACCTCCAAAATGGACATCTGACAAGTTATTCCACTAGTTGCTGTGGAACATGGGTGGTAAAGTCCTGTTGCACTCATATCCTGCTTGCGGGTTTCTTTTGAGCAGCTGGAGAGCCACTGTGTGAACCAAATGTTGGACTAGAAGACTAGTCTATGCAGCATGGCTCTGTTTATGGGTTCAGGTTCATGTGTCGGTATAGTCATGACTTATATTGGGCAGCCGTCTTACATTGGTTGGAGGACTTTCTGTCTTAGGTGCCAATATCTTGGTGTAGTTGCTAACCTACAAGGAAGAAAAATGGCAGATAAAATGTATTACACATTATCTAGTGTGTATTGTTGATTCTGACTGGAAGTTGCCTTCCAGAGTTTCAGGAAATTTTCCAGCCCTACCTGGAGATGTTAGGAATTGAACCCAGGAACTTCTGGATGCAAATCATGTGCTCTACCATAGACTTACATTGAACTATATTTGCCAAGTTGTTGCTCATACACCCAGTTTGGAACTCTTCTCAATTCTTTTTTTTTTTTTTTTATCATCCTCAATTCTTTGGTATCCTCTGCAAACATGACCATCTCACTGCTCCCTCCTAACTGCAGATCATTAATAAACAAATTAAAAAGCACTGGCCTCAATTGGAGAATCCCACCTTATGTCCTCGATGGTGAAAACTACCCAATTACTCCTAGGCCTTAGCTAGACTTAAGGTTTATCCCGGGGTCATCCCTGCCTGGTCCCAGGATATCCTGTGTGTCATTTACATGAACAGGGATGACCCCAGGATGATCCCGGGATAAACCTTAGGTCTAGCTAAGGCCCCACTCTCTCTTTCCTGTTCTTTAAACACTTATCCTATGATTGTTGTGTATTCTCAGGAACCTTTAGTGATAGAATTTTCCATAGTACACAATGGGCATGTCTACACAATTCATTTATCCCAGGATCATTTCTAGGTTGTCCCTGTGCATCCAAATGATGCACAGGGCATCCCAGGGTCAACTGGGGATGACCAGAGACTTTCCCTGGGATAATCAAAACCATAGATTTCCCCATTTTCCTGCAATCACGGGACAACCCCAAGGACTGTGGCCGGTGCTCCCAGGTCCTCCCTCTGTGTAGTGGGACTCTTTAAATGGGCATGGAGCTGCACAGGGTGACACCATGCCCATCAGGGGTGGGTGGGAGCAATTTCACCATCCCCAGGATAGCTGCCAGTGCTTTTGTTTAAAGTTGCTGTTGTTTACTTTCTTTTTTGGAGGATCAGGGCTGTGCAATTGCGTGACCGGCTCCTACTTTCCCCCCAAAAAAACATGCTGCATTGGACATTTCTAGGACGTTGCACTGGCATATGGACACTGGGGGAGGATCATGGAAGCCAGAAAGCCCAAGATCCTCCCCTTTCCGAGTCCCGGAAAGTCCGTAGGTGTAGACATGCCCAATATCTACTGACTCACCCCTATCCACATTTTGTTGACATTCTCAGAGAATTCTTAAACGGTCAGTGAGATAGGACTTGCCTTTGCAGCAGCCATGTTGATTCTTCTTCAGCAGGTCTTGTTCTTCTCTATGCTTGATAATTTTATCTTTAATAATGCTTTACATTTTTCATTATTTAAGCTAAGCAGCCT
The DNA here is from genome assembly GCF_023053635.1 of Elgaria multicarinata webbii. Lineage (NCBI taxonomy): Eukaryota > Metazoa > Chordata > Lepidosauria > Squamata > Anguidae > Elgaria > Elgaria multicarinata. Next base: position 117,160,340 of record NC_086172.1, read on the forward strand.
GTCATTTTGTGGATCCTTCTTGATCCCTTTTTTTAAAAATGGTGTTACATAAGCCACTTTCCAGTTCTCAGGTCCAGAGGGCAGTCTTAGGTACAAACTGCATATTTCTGTTAGATCATCAGCAATTTGACCTTTGAGTTATTTGAGGAAATGGATAATGGTGTTGGGTGTTGGTGATGAAGCTATAGACTATGTATACTTTGAGTTTGCTTAATAACATTTGAGAAATGCAGTGTATATTGCACCTGAATTCCAGTAGTGAAAAAGGGGCAGGGAATGAGAGGGAGGTAGGAGTTCTGGTAAAACATGATGGAGTGCTAGAAAAATATTCCATGCACTATTGTCAGTAATCTTGAAATACCAGGCTAACATTATGGGAGTTTGGGGAAAACATGTAATCCACTTTTCATCTCTGCTGAATATCCTGCTGTTATTGGTACAATTGTGGCTTAGGCTTTTGTCTTGGTGCCAGAAGGAGAATAAAATTTAGTAGTAGGGGAAAAATGAATCAATTCAGTTAATCTGACTTTAATTATTTCAGTAATGAGGGTATAATTTCATCCTTCTTTAGTGCAGAACATGGTATTAATTATGGGAACAAAAACAATGGAATGAAAGTAATATTATTATAACTGTAATGTCTTCCCTGCATCCAATGTTCAATAAAGAAAGCAAAATAAGGGAGAAATGAGCAGCTTTTCAATCAGCACATTGGCTAAACAACAAAAAGCAATCAAACAACCAAAAGCAAAACCTAATTAGGAAAGCACAGATTATATTTTTAAATAAATAAATAAATAAATCCTTAAAGCTATAAGTTGTCTAACGTTATTTCTTGGGCATTAACAATTTTTGTTCTATCAATCATGCATTTTGTCCTTGTAAAAATGTCATTCTTGCTTTCAGAAAAGCAAAGTAATGAGACATACCTAAGGAACTAAAACTGCACAAAATTAGAAGGGGTGTGTGGAATGGCTCTGACAGTCAGATTGTATTTTTAGGAAGAAAAAATCTTCTGGTTGCAACCAATTGAAGAACATCCCAAAAATCTAAAGTTTGTATAGACGTTCTCAAATATCCCATCAAAGTTCACATGTTAAATTACCTGCCTTATGTTAAAAGAAATCAGATCAAAACACCTGTAGTGTGTGCACCTGCAGTGAGCGAAATATAAATTGACAGGAATGTGGGCCTCAGATATGTCAGGATCCTCAAATGCAGTCAGTCAGACTCAATCTAAATTAGTGCTGTGTGCAAATGACCTCTCAACCTTCTCCACCCTATATGAGGTCAAAACAAAAGGGGGAACAATTTTGCTGAATTTCTACAGGAAGAAGAGAATTCTCCAACAGTTTCTCAGAGGTACGGCTCACCATCAGCAGGGGTTATAGTATAGCTTCTTTCCTTTTTGGTAAGGTGTTTTCTTTTGGGGGGGGGGCAGTAGTGCCGCCATAGTAAGTGGCAACAGCATCAGCTGTATTGGCAGGCTTGCCCCCATTTTGCATCCACCACAATGCAAGTATAAGAGGCAGCATCGCGTATGAGAGGCAGCACTAGATATAACAAGTGCTGAGCCAAAATCTGCCCTCCAATTTTCTGAAAGTTTTATTCTCCTACGAGGGGGGGCTTCCACCTCATTTTCAGGGTGTTTTCAGATTTATTTTTCTGGTGTTTTTGAGCTTACCTAATCAGTAAAATGCAGCTGACATGGTTGTTTTTGTTGGTTGTGGTGGTGGGGTGTCTGTGTGTGTTCTATTGCACATCTCTACATTATTCAGCAGTCTCCCAGGCTGCTTTTGCCTCCTGATTTTAAAAGGACAGGGGGAAATACCTCACGATGTCTTCTCCGGGACGTCAATTAAAGTGTGAGAAACTGTGGAGGCGACAGGCTACTAGACACATGATTGAATAATGAAAAACAAAATAGCTGCATACACTTCTTGGCCACCTCCTAAGTAATGTAAGCACAAGAAACCCAAACCAACCCATGAAAATTTCTCTGAAATTTTCTTCACCATTGAATTTCTTTTCAAAATCAAATTCATTCCCATCATAATGAATGAAAAAAGTAAAAAAAAAAAAAAAAAAAGTCAGCAGGAGAATTGTTTTGTCACCGCACCAATATAAAGTGAGCATTAGTTCAGGTCATATTCTAATGTGACATTATCCTGTAAAACCAAAGACAACTATAATGACCATCTCTTTGATGGAAAAATGAAGACTAAGGCCGTTGCTAGATGAGGCATTAGTGCGGTGTGAGGCCCGGTCTCCCTCCTCTGCATCCAGATGACACACAGGGGATTCCGGGGTCAGGCCGGGCTAAGTCCTCCCTTGAACCGGGATAAGCGGATCTGCTTATGGCCTGGCTTTTCCGCAGCCCCGGCCTGTGGCTGGGACTGCGGAACATCTAGCAAGGTCCGTGGCTTGCGAGTAGCCGGGAGAAGCCACGGACTGGTTACAGCACTCATAGGAGCGCTGTGCCCATCGGGCCGGGGGGGAATCACAGGGGGGGGGAGATAGGGGCCGGGGGTAAGGCCGGACCTGGCAGGAGAGAGGGGGGAGAAGAACGGCCATCGGGGATGGGGAAGAAGAACGGGCACGGGCACGGCGGACGGGGGATGGGGCGGGGGAAGAAGAACAGGCACGGGCATAGGGGATGGGGGGCGGGGGAAAAGGAACGGGTACGGGCACGGGCATGGCGGACGGGGGGAGGGGAAGAAGAACGGGCACAGGCACGGGCACGGGGATGGGGGCAGGGGAAGAAGAACAGGGGACAGGGCATCGGGGATGGGGGAAAAGAAGAACGGGGAACAGGGCATTGGGGACGGGGGAAAGAAGAACGGGGGACAGGGCATGGCGGACGGGGGAGGATGGGCGAGCGAGTGGGCAGGGGGGCATCAGGCATTGTGGGGGGGAAATCAGGGGCAGGGGAAGCAGGGGACCCTATATTTATTTATTTTTAAACCTACCTTCTCCGGCGGTGCGCTCCTGCGCGCATGGCCCTTTAACTGAGAAAAAAATGGTGGCTGCGACAGGGTTTCCCCTTGCCCTGTCGCGTGTTACGTCTGAAAAAGGGCGACGGCACGCGCTAGCTGTAGCGCACCATCGCCACAACTCCTGGCCGGATTATCCGGTAGGTCTAGCAAGGCCCTAAATCCAGCCCCAGCTCTTCCTCCCAAAGGGTTGGATGAATGAGATCACAAGTGATATAATAGGGATATATGTGAATGTACTTGTTTAGTTATGAGATGCCTCACCAGATTGAAGCTATATTCATGAAACCTTAGGGCTACGTGGTACGACCACTGTAATTCCCACCATTCCTTTACCCTAATGGATGATGGTTGTTGTGATACCTGAGACCAACATTTTGTGGCAGGGAGATTCCTGAATCGAACAACAGGTATACCGCTACAGTACTGTAAGTTCCTCAGAGTGTACGTGGCATCTGGTCACAATTAAATAATAGAATGGATGAAATTGTCAGATATGATTCTCACTCCATTAGGACTCTTTTCAACCCCTTTAAACACACACACACACACACATATTGTGGTGAACTCACATGCCCTGTGCTGCCATCTATTCCTGAAGACTTCAAATGCCGTTTTCACTAGAAATAGTGCTGGCAAAAAAAGAAAGAAAAGCAAAAAGAAAAGAAAATAACCTGCTGTGATAAGTTCAACCTAGACTTACATAATCACTCATTGTGAGTTTTCATTTTCTGAAGGTGACAAATCTCTTCTGGACCGTTATCTATGACATTTGGAAAATGGAAGAGGGTGGGGGAGGAAAACCCAGCCAACAATGTTTATATGGTTTTGCTTCTGACCTGAAAGGAAGTAAGTTGTCAGGAATTATTGATGATCTGATAGCTTTTTCTGTATTGAAGGGAAAACTGAAGATGAAACCAGAAGAGGTGGGGATGATTACCACCTCAACAGAGAGCAAAATCTAGAAATAACAAGATAAATAGATTAATGTAGCTGCTAGATAGACTTGCTCATGTGCAAAGATTCTGATTCTTTCTTTTGGTGAAGGTAGGGGGGCAGACTACATCTTTCTTTCTTTCTTTCCTTTTTTTTTTTTAGGATAGTCACCCACACCATAGCAGACACTGCTGTCATCTCGTACCAGAATATATTGAATCCAAGTGACAAAGCTGACAAAAAGACTTATGTGGTTCCGTGTTCTTGTGTACTTTATTGCTCACATTAGTTCTTGGGAAGGGGGGAAATGGGGAGCTCAATAGCCCATAAATCTTCACTGACACTCCTCATGATACTGTCTCCTTGTGTTAGGGAAGCTGAAGGTGACATACTGTACTCGCCGTCACTGTCGTGTGAGCTGTCTTCTACACAGAGAAGCCACGGTACGTATATCACAAAATCCAAGCTGTATGAAAGAAAGACAATAAATAAACCATCTCTTAAAACTATTTTTTTTATAATGTATTGCCTTTTCATTTGCAAGGTGTTAGCTCAGGAAAATGTGAAACTACTGCTAAAATGAGGAGACTGCAGGCCTTGTTCTTATTTTATTTATTTATTTATTTATTTATTTATTTATTTCACTTATATACCGCCCCCATAGCCAGGCTCTCTGGGCAGTTTATAGACATTCTAAAAAAATAAGATAAAAATGAGTATAAAAAATTTAAAATTCTAAAACACAGAACATACACACATAAAGCATTAAAAGCCATTAAAAACTAAACATGTGGGTAATTAAGATGTGCCGCTATATGCCTGGGCAAAGACGAAAGTCTTAACCTGGCGCCGGAAAGATAGCAGCGTTGGCGCCGGGCGAGCCTCATAAGGGAGATTGTTCCATAGTCTGGGGGCCACCACCGAAAAGGCCCTGTCCCTCGTTGTCACACTCCGAGCCTCTCTCGGAGTAGGCACCCGGAGGAGGACCTTAGATGTTGAACGTAGTGACGGGGTATATTCACGTTGGGAGAGGTGTTCCGTCAGGTATTGTGGTCCCAAGCCATGTAAGACTTTATAGGTCAAAACCAGCACCCTGAATTGGGCTCAGAAACATACAGGCAGCCAGTGCAAGCGGACCAGAGCAGGTGTTATATGGTCGAACCTTCTGGTTCCCGAAATCAATCTGGCCGCTACATTTTACATGGGCTGCAGCTTCCGAACCGTCTTCAAAGGCAGCCTACGTAGAGTGTATTGCAGTAATCTATCTTGGAGGTTACCAGAGCATGGACAACTGAAGCCAGGTTATCCCTGTCCAGATAGGGGCGTAGCTGGGCCACCAACTGGAGTTTGTAAAAGGCACTCCGTGCCACTGAGGTCACCTGAGCCTCAAGTGACAATGATGGGTCTAAAAGAACCCCCAAGCTATGAACCTGCTCCTTCAGGGTGAGTGCAATCCCATCCAGAACCAGTAGAACACCCCCCATCCTGTCAGCGGAATCACCTACTAACAGCATCTCAGTCTTGTCTAGATTGAGTTTCAGTTTATTAGCTATCAACCAGTTCATTGTCGCAGCCAGGCACCGGTTCAACACATCCACAGCCTCTCCTGCTGAAGATGAAAAGGAGAAATAGAGCTGCGTGTCATCAGCATACTGATGACAGCAAACTCCAAAGCTCCGGATGACTGCACCCAGCGGCTTCATGTAAATGTTAAACAACATGGGGGACAAAACCGACCCCTGCGGAACCCTATACTTGAGAGTCCATGGGGCCGAGTAATGTTCCCCAAGCACCATCTTCTGTATCCGACCCGCCAAATAGGAGCAGAACCACTGCAAAGCAGTACCTCCCACTTCCAACTCAGCAAGTCATCCCAGAAGGATACAATGGTCAATGGTATCGAAAGCCGCTGAGAGGTTGAGGAGAATCAACAGAGTCACACTCCCTGTCCTGTCTTTCTCCTGACATAGGTCATAGAAATAGACCAAGGCTGTTTCTGTGCCAAAACCAGGCCTGAAGCCCAACTGAAATGGATCCAGATAATCAGTCTCATCCAAGAGTGTCTGGAGCTGGCCTGCAACCACCTGCTCAAGGACCTTGCCCAGGAATGGAACATTTGCTACCGGCCTGTAACTACTAAGATTTTCCGGGTCCAAGGAAGTTTTCTTCAGGAGTGGTCACACTACCACCTCTTTCAGATGGTCTGGGACCACTCGCTCTCGTAGAGAGGCATTAATCACCTCCTTGGCCCAGCCAGCTGTTCCATCCCTACTAGCTTTTATTAACCAAGAGGGGCAAGGATCCAGTAAAGTAGTGGTCGCGCGAACCTGTCCAAGCACCTTGTCAACATCCTCGAGCTGTACCAACTGAAACTCATCCAAGAAAACAGGACAAGCCTGCACTCTGGATACCTTACTAGATTCAACTGCTATAACACTGGAGTCTAAGTCCTGACGGATGTCAAAGATTTTGTCCTGGAAGTGCCTGGCAAATTCATTACAGCGGTCCTCAGAGAGTTCTACAATGTCCAACATTTAAGCTAAGTATGAACCACACCTACCTACCTACCCCCTACCCCCTCTCCCTCCCTCTTTCACACCCACCCCACATTGGCACATGAGTTTTTAAAAACGGCAGTACTGGGATCTGCCAAACTACAAAACAACTTTATGTCTTGCAACTTGGCATACTACTGAAAAATAGATTGTCTATATACAATAACAACAATGCTCTAAGCTGTCAACAGAGCAGGCAACATTAAAGTACCCAACTACGTCAGTCAGACACACAATAATATTTAACATTTATAAAGCACCTTTTGTATGTTTTTAAGCACTTCATGCTCATTTTCTCAAAGTGTTATCATATGGTCCCTAAACAGCATCCCAGTGCCCATAGGATTGTCTAGAACAACCCCTCTAAGATCATAGACAGAGCTATGACCTCAGAAGTGTTCTTTTCTCCAACATTTTTTTCAACCATTCTCATTCAATTTGATAGAAAAGTTTCAGGACATTGGAGGACAGAATTTGGCACAGCACTAGCTGCATCTCTTACCTGGCGCTTAAATGTAACACTACCCCCCTCAAATCTGCATTGTGGTGGACACAGACTGAGGATCAATGCATTGTTGCTGGCAGCACAAACCCCCCCCCAAAAAAAAAACCTTATGAAAAGAAAGAAACTGTGCTACAACCTCTGTCCATGGTGAGCTCTATATGTGAGAAAATGTTGAGGATTTCTGCTCCCCCTAGAGATATTTGGTGAAATGGTCTCTCCAATTTCTCTGCCTAGAAATAGAGTGGAGGATTTTAAGAGGCCCTTTGCTATAGTTTTTAGCTTTAAACAAAGCTCTCTTTTTGGTTCCTTCCCCCACCCAGTGACCACCAAAACCTGTACAACTGGGCATTCTAGGGGCATGTCAGTGGGTAGGAAGAAAGTGGCTGAGGATCTGAGTGACCCTAAGCTTTCTCGGCCCCTGACCAACCCCAACTCTCAACAGCATGTCTAATTGTCTAGTCAGAAGTAAGTTTCAATTATTTCAAAGGGACTTACTCCTGGGTAAGTGGGTATCAGATTATAGCTTTAATGTCTCTGTTGCAGTTCATTTCATTTTTTAAAAAAAACATTAGAAGAACAGTGAGGAACAACAACAATGAAACAATTTCTCAAAATAATTTACTTGAAAGCCTATACACCAGTTTGTTGTATGCAAATATATTTATTCATGATGGTAGTGGGGAAATCTCCACTTCTTCTTTTTTTAAAAAAACCTGGCAAGCTTGAATGGGTCAATATCTCACATGATGTCCATCATGACACCTGAAGGAACACTTTGGGAAAATTAATACCTCTTTAATGAGGCATTAGTTTTCAGGGATACTACCTGGGACCAGGTGCAGATGGCTGTTTCCCCGAGATATATCACTGGAAGAACAGCTGGTGCAGCCATACCTTATTTCTACATCTGGACCCACAACTGGCCACTTAGTGACATTTTACTGACACTTGGATTTCGAACATGGATTAGTGAATATCTCTCAAACTAGGTTCATTGAAATGAAGAAAACATGAATAGTGAGACGACGAGGACAGTAGTAGTGATCATAAGCATTAAATTGTTCTACCAGATCCATCCTGGATTTTTGATCAAAATAGATCTCCTGTTGAAATATATTCTGTTTTCTTGAAGAAGTAAAATTGTGACATGCTTCACCACATGCACAAACTCAATCCAGAATCCAATCCACAGGTTATCACTAAGATGGAGGACATATAAATAGCACTTACTCTCCATTCTAGCCATGGAACACCCAGTCCACATCAAGATGCTTCAAATCATACCCACCTCCACTCTTTGACTGTTTATATTTTTCAGAATGAGTGGAAACACTGAGATTTCTTTTATCACTGTAAGTAATCATTATTGTATTATACTGGTTCTGAGTTCCTTATACTCCTTTCTAGCAGACTTTAGTTCATGGAAGTGGTTAGTAAGCCTTGGACTAGTCTAGCATGTTTGAGTAAAACAGTAGTAGTAGTAGTAATTTAATTTATCCCTAAATCTATACAATTGAAACTTGGCTGGCCCAATCCCCTCAGAAGAGGCAACTATTCCTCAAGATTTCATCCAAATCTGCCAGGAAATGAAAAATGGAGTAGCAGTTTCTATTAACAACAATTTAAAAAATCAAAATATAAATGTGTACAGAACAACAACCATTGCACCTATCTTTTTCAACTTAAGCAGGGAAAATCTCCACCTAAAGGACTATTATTCCAGTAAACTCATCTATATCTGACAAAGAGAACATTTTTATAAATAAATAAATCCCATGGTAGTAAATGGGAGACATGAAGGGCCTTGCTAGACCTACCTGATAATCCGGTGGGGAGTAGGGGCGACGCCGCACTACAGCTAGCGCGAGCCGTCGCCCTTTTCTACATGTAACACGCGACAGGGTAAGGGAAAGCCCTGTTGTGTCCTCCATTTTGTTTGGGACTTAAAGGGCCATGTGCGCAGGAGCACACCAATGGCAAAGTAAGTCTGTTTTTTTAAAAAAATAAAGGGTTCCCCGCTCCCCCTGATTTCCCCCCCACAATGTCTGATGCCCCCCTGCCCGCTCACTCGCCCGTCCCCGCTCGCCATGCCCACCCCCTGCCCGCTTGCCTGTCCCCGCTCTCCATGCCCCCGCTCTCCATGCCCCCACTTGCCCATCCCCGCTTGCCATGCCCACCCCCTGCCCGCTTGCCCATCCCCGCTCGCCATGCCCCTGCTCGCCATGCCCGTCCCGTCCCCGCTTGCCCATCCCCGCTCACCATGCCCACCCCTTGCCCACTCGCCCGTCCCCGCTCGCCATGCCCTGGCCCCACTCGCCATGCCTGTCTCATCCCCGCTCGCCATGCCCATCCCCCATCCGCCATGCCTGTCCCCCGTCTGCCATGCCCTGGTCCCATTCTTCTTCCCCCCCGTCCGCCATGCCTGTTCCATGTCCGCCATGCCCTGGCCCCGTTCTTCTTCCCCCCTGTCCGCCATGCCCGTCCCCTGTCCGCCATGCCCTGGCCCTGTTCTTCTTCCCCCCCATCTGCCATGCCCGTCCCCTTTCCGCCATGCCCTGGCCCTGTTCTTCTTTCCCCCGTCCGCCATGTCTGATGCCCCTCTGCCCACTCGCCATGCCAACCCAATCACCCACATGCCATGTCTGATGCCCCCTCCGCACGCCCCCATCCATGATCTCCCCACCCTGGCTCCGCTTTCCCCCCCATCTCTCCTGCTGGGTCCGCTTTTCCCCCCGGCCCCCATCTCCCCACCCTGTGATTTCCCCCCCCCCGGCCCGATGGGCACAGCGCTCCTATGGAGTGCTGTGCCCAGTGCGTGGCTTCTCCTGGCTACTCGCAAGTAAGCGAGCAGCTGGGAAAAGCCACGTAAGTAGCTACACCTTCCGCAGCCCCGGCCTCAGCCCAGGGCTGTGGAAAATCCAAGCCTTAAGTGGATCCGGTTATCCCGGGTCAAGGGAGGACTTAGCCCGGCCTGACCCCGGGATCCCCTGAGCGTCATCTGGATGCACAGCAGGGAGCCCGGGCCTCACACCGGGCTAACTCCTTGTCTAGCAACGGCCGAAGATTCAACTTTCTGATTCTCAACTTGAGCTCAGTACCCAAGTTGAAATGGATGGCTCCTGAATCAGTCTGAAGAGAATAAGGCCATTTCCCAAAGCACCAAATTTGAGCCTGAGTCAAATTCTCTGGTTGGTCACACCTCTAATACGTATTCCTCTAGAAATGCATGAGCCTCTTGCTACTTAACATAAGAATGTAAGAAGAGCCATGCTGGATCAGACCAAGGGTCCATCTAGTCCAGCATTCTGTTCACACAGTGGCCAACCAGCTGCCTGAAGGAAACTAACAAGCAGGACATGAGTACAACAGTACCCTCCCACCCATGTTCTCCAGCAAGTAGTGCACATAGGTGCACAGGCATACTAACCTTGAAGTGCTCAAAGCTTCTCCCAAGTGTTGTGCATGGGGCGGGGTGCACCTGACAGACAGCAAATGCCAACTTTGAGGATGCTGGAAATCAGATGGCAACACAGCCCAGCACTCAGCAGGCTCCCAGGACTGGGCTGGGCTGGAAATACCATGATGCCTGATAAACTTGAAAGGCTGAAGTATTGTGATATGTGAGACGTAGAGCTTGATATATGTGTGAGGAAGGATCCTTATGCCTCATTCGATCCAGGCAGCCAACACAGGTGGGTCATAAAGAGGAGAAATAATTCAGACTGAAGATTGTATTGCTTGGGTCAAAAGAAGAAGACCACTGCCTCAGGGATGAGGACAGGAAGCTCCCTGCTCCTGGGGAGATCTGTGGGTAGTCCAGCATTGTCTGTCAGCGCGACCTCCCTCCACCCCACTGCCCCTCTCCTTTAAAAGCCTCAAGGTCTTCCCGTTTTCTTGGCAGCTAGTGGGAATTCCTTGGCAAGAATTCAGATAAAATGCTCACACACACAAAACACTTGGGCATTTGCAAAGCATCTATCACCACTGCCTCTCCCTTCCCTCCACCCTCAGAGGCCCAACAACTTACCTGAAAACAGAGCAGGGGAAGGCAGCATTGGTACAGTAGAAGCAGTAGGTGCTTCCTAAACCTTGAAGGAACATTTCCCCCTGCTGTGGGGTGGACTGAGGCTGTTATTTTATTTTTATTTATTTATTTATTGCATTTCTATACTGCCCAATAGCCAAAGCTATTAATCCCAGAATCCCCAACAAAACTAAATGTGATGGATTACTGATCTTCTCCATATGCCCTGCCAAGGGGAACGGAGACGCCTTGCCAGGGAGGTCTCTGCTGGGAAAAGGACCTAAGCGGTCTCTCCTTGGACATATAGATACTAGCTATAGAGATCTTGCTACCAAAAGGATGTATACCTATATACATATATATCATAATCATGCCTCCTTGACAGGTGCAGCCAAACTGTGTTCATCCTAGCTCCTGCCTACAGCATAAGGCTAATATCATTCGAAACTTTTCAAACAACGTCATTGTCGAATCAAGGTTAGATGCACCTGCATGGAAGCATAGGAAATCTATGGAAAATGTCTTCACTGGAAAAAGTCTTCTCTTTGGGGGAAATAAACCCAGACATGACAATGAGGGATTTTAGCGTATTAACTGACAGTATGGTAAGAAATTACCTTGTGAATCTGTGAGACTAAAGTGTCTGCATTTTGTACAAATGTAATTTTAGCCCTGGCTGACAATGTTTACCAGGTTCCAGGTTCAGATCCCATTAGAAGAATATCCCCCCAAAAGAATCAATATTTTTAAATGAGCTTTCCCCCCCTCAAGAATATACCCAAGTTAATGTGAAGTGGCTCTGGCCTTTGTTAGACCAGGGGTTATCCAGGGCTGATACCCGGGATCGCCCCTGTGTGTCCAGATGACGCACAGGGGATCCCAGGCGCACAGGGGATCCCCTACACTTTGGGCCCATTTTTTCTCGCAGTCTTGGGCTGAGCCCGAGACTGTGAGCGTGTGGCCCATTTCCGTGGCTTTTCCTGGCTCCGCACAATTACTCACGCGGAGCCAGGAACGCTACGCCCATCGGGGCTAGGGTGGGGGGAGCAGGGAAATCAAGTTTTTTTAAAAAAACACACCCAAAAAACACTTACCTTGCCGCTTGTTCTCTCGTGCAGTCGGCCCTTTAAAAGTTTTTTTAAAAATGGCGGTCGCACAATGGCTCTCTTCTTGAGCTCGTCGCGACTCGTGTGTAAACGAGGGTGAGATCTCTCCCCCAGATTTTCACTTAGGTCTAGCAAAGGCCTCTGACTGATCTCTGCTTATTCTGTGTCATCCAGGGCTCCATTAATTTCATTGGAACTTAGTGCACAGTGGTCCTAATAAATACAACAGGTATCTGAAGAAATGTATTTATTGGAGTTCAACCAGTGTACCACTCTGTTAATAATACATTTCGAATAATGGCAGAGGGGATCATGTGCCTCACTACCCCCATCGACATGTTTCAAACCATATGTGTTTATTATTGCTCAGGACTGCCTGTATCTTTGGTCAAGACATTGGTTCCACATACGGAAGGATTATTACTATAAACAATCTAATGGGTCTGTGTATTACATCCATGAATGCCAAAGGCATAACCCTTTTGCTGAGAAACAATACTAATAGGTGAGAACTTTGTTTCAGCTCAGTTTTGATAAGAATTTACCAAAATTTGCAAACTTCTCCATATTCATGACAAAAATAACTTGATTTAAAAAAAAAAATGTGGGAGAAACCAAAGTTGATAATGCATTCAGACTCAAAGCTTTGAGTGCTTTGCTCTTAAAATCAGATGTAACCATCCCAGAACCAGAGAAAGAAGATTAAGATAAAATATAGTTAAAAGGGTTGCCTGTCTGGATCACAATGCCTCAGTTATTATGAGGAATAGAAAAAAGAAAATCATAACAAATGTTTTTTTGGTTGTTGTTTTCCGAATACATTAGGTGATATGTGTGCTGGTGTGTGTGTGTGTGGGGGATGTTTTTGTTTTAAAATTCAATCTTGAAAATATCTATGAGGATCCTCCTGATTTTAACATTGTCTGCACAACTGTACATTGTTGTCCCTGCTCTCAAGGAGTCAGTGAGAACAACACAAAAGACAAATCGCCATACTAAGCCAAAATTAAGGAATGTGAGGAGATTCAGTGATGGCAATTTGCAAGCAAAACTAACTGGGGATGCAAAGGATTACAGTAGTGTCTAGCATTGCTATTCCTGGACATACATTTGATGGGAAAATTTGGGCACAAGTTCAAGTTAACACTACAGAAATCCTTAGCTCCTTTTTTATTAGCTCAAATGGGAAAAAGCCATTTCCTCAACAATATAGTTATATATTCAGTGTAATTTTGTCATCCTTCTCAACTACAATTTGGTTCAGTTCAATCTGGTTCAGCTTTCAGGGAAATCCCCACTGTGAGGCACATAGAGACAAATGTACTTTATGCTTAATCTGAGGTTTGGGATATTGAAAAACATATTCCAGACAGGCTTTCATAGACTCACCCAGGCACTACTTTGTAGAGTTACAGCATGTATATTTTATGCATATAGATATATATTGGTGAATAATTCAAAGAACTGGATACACTTACTACAACAGGATGTGAGGTTTTCATTTGATCTCCTGTGGTTAGAAAAAAAAATCCATCAGGAAATTTACAGTACTGATGTGCTATTTAAATATTTAATAATATTGGAAGCATCAGAGTCTCTTTTTCTTTGAAGAGTGCTTAATTATGTCAAGTTTAAAAATGATGTAATGCTTAAGCCAGAATTATTTAAATTAGGTTTAACTTGGGCTAGGCAGTTACTGTAGCATGTAATGCTTTCAAGTATTTTATGTACTGAGTACTCGATGTACTTCAAAGTGCTGCTGTAGTCAAAAGCAAGTCAGCTAATAAAATAATATCCTAGTATTCTTCTGGGCTGTTTCTCCGCTGATCAATAATGCTCAGATTTTAAATCCAAAGGATACACATGTAAAGTATCCTTCAGTCCTAGATCCTTTCTGTCATGTAGGCAGGCTTCATACATTAAAATTTCTGTACAACTAAGTATACTCAGGAGGAGTACAAAAATTCATCCATGTAATGTAGGAGAGATACACAAGTCAGTCACTCTGCTTGGTTGTATGCATGTACAAGATAGCGCTAGGTATGCACATATAATATCAAGGAGCCAACATTTGAATGGCTTCCTTACATTATGGCTTCATGTATTTTCTTATATCCAGGTATACTTGGGGCTAGTTCATACATGCATGCACATTAATTCACTTAATTTCTCTGCCCTTATTGTTGCACAATCAAATATCTAAACTGACCTCAATGGAAAGCATTTGTATGGGATCATATGGTGTTAGATTTGTAGTAATTCATGCTCACATGCAAGTCATCATGGGATACTGCAGATATACGTGTTTTTAAAAGTCCTTAGTTTCTGGGAATCTCTGTCATAAGAGGTGGCTTACGGTTACAGATGATGAAGAATTATTTTAGACCTGGGCAGATAATTCAGCCATGGGAACAATTGATACAAATGGAATCATGCACCATTGGTCCCACTCCTAAAAACTATGCAATCACTGACCACACAGACCTGCTTAGCTTCAACAAGGTGACTGCATCGTGTGCCCTCTGTCCATGCCCAAGAATCTTCTACACTGAAAAAAGCAGAAAGCCACACACACAATGTTTGTCTCAGAATTCTTATGCTGCCTTCTATAGCAAAATCCTCTGAAGGCAGCTCAGATAAAAAACAAAACATGCTTCTTTGTATCAACTATTTGACAAAAGGAGTTGTGGTTACTTTGAATATCCATTGCACAAAGTTCACATGTGTATTTTCCTGGTTCTTGAAAATTGCTATTTTGACTATACACTGAACCGATCCTGTCAGTTACTGATGTAAGTAATAAATAGCTATGGCCAACTCACAGGATCCCTCTAGCAATACAGTAAGGCTCAGGTGCTTCATAAAGTAATACAGGACCATCCCATGATAATGTATCTTTTGCTGGTGCCAGACACTCCATCCTTCCCATCTGGATTTAGGCCTGAAAGACGAAGAAAAAGTGTGGATGAATGAAGGATAAATAGTAAGCAAGCACAAGTTATGACATTGCTCAACACCATTACTTATTTACTTTGTTTATTTATTGCTTTTATCGCCCACCTATTTTCTTCTAAGGAACCCAAAGCAGTGTACATTATCCTTCTTTTTTTCCATTTTATCCTCACAACAACCACCCTGTGAGGTAGGTTAGGCTTAGAGTCTGTGACTGGCCCAAAGTCAGCCAATGGGCTCCCATGGATAAATGGAAACTAGAACCTGGATCTCCCAACTCCCAGTCCAATACTTTAGCCACTACACCACATTGACTCTCTGTGATCTGTGATTACTGATCACAGGGCACCTCAGTTAAGGCATCAGCCTTAGCTTCCAATTGCAAAGCCATCATGACATAGCCTTCATTCTGAACATAAACTGGCAGGTTTCTTGATCATTGAATTGATTGATTGATAGATAGATAGATAGATAGATAGTGCAAAACTTTTAAAAACCTCAGAAACTCTCACAAGAAGGGCCTTGCTAGACCTACCAGATAATCCGGTGGGGAGTCGGGGCGAGGCCGCGCTGCAACTAGCACGTGCCATCGCCCTAGCTAGACATAAACACGTGACGGGGTAAGGGAAAGCCCCGTCGCATGCTCCAGGTTTTCTCCGCTTAAAGGACAATGTGCGCAGGAGCGCACCAACGAAAAAGGTAAGTGTTTTTTAAAACAAATAAAGGGTTCCCTGCTCCCCCTGATTCCCCCCACGATGTCTGATGCCCCCCTGCCCGCTCGCTCGCCCATCCTCCCCCGTCCGCCATGCCCATCGCCGTCCCCGTTCTTCTTCCCCCGTCCGCCATGCCTGTCCCCCGTCCCCATTCTTCTTCCCCCCATCCGCCATGCCTGTCCCCCATCCCCGTTCTTCTTCCCCCATCCGCCATGCCTGTCCCCCGTCCCCGTTCTTCTTCCCCCTGTCCGCCATGCCTGTCCCCCGTCCCCGTTCTTCTTCCCCCATCTGCCATGCCTGTCCCCTGTCCCCGTTCTTCTTCCCCCCATCCGCCATGCCTGTCCCCCGTCCCTGTTCTTCTTACCCCCATCCACCATGCCTGTCCCCCGTCCCCATTCTTCTTCCCCCCATCTGCCATGCCCATCCCCCATCCCCGCTCACCATGCCCGTCCCCTGTCTGCCATGCCTGTCCCCTGTCCCCGCTCGCCATGCCCTGTCCCCGTCCGCCATGCCTGTCCCCTGTCCCCGCTCGCCATGCCCTGTCCCCGTCCGCTATGCCTGTCCCCGTTCTTCTCCCCCCCTCTCTCCTGCCAGGTCTGCTCTTTCCTCCGGCCCCCATCTCCCCCCTGTGATTCCCCCCCGGCCTGATGCGCACAATGCTCTAATGGAATGCTGTGCACAGTCCGCAGCTTCTCCCGGCTACTCGCGAATAAGCGAGCAGCCGGGAAAAGCCACGGACCCTGCTAGGCCTTCCGCAGCCCCGGCCTCAGCCCAAGGCTGTGGAAAAGCCAGGCCATAACCGCATCCGGTTATCCTGGGTCAAGGGAGGACTTAGCCCAGCCTGACCCTGGGATCCCCTGTGCGTCATCTGGATGCACAGCAGGGAGACCGGGCCTCACACTGCGCTAACTCCTCGTCTAGCAACTGCCGAAGTCAGATCTGTAATGGCTGTCTTTGAATGTTTCCAGCCACTCAAGCTTCACTGAATTGTCTCTGGTGCACCTTTGAATTAATCCCTCAAATATGTTTTCCTGTACATAAAGCTTTAAACCCACTGGTAGATCTCTGCTTTGTCTTTACCATGGTGAAAAATGGAAGGAGGTCATTGAGGAGGAGAATGAAAAGATGTTGTTGCTACATCTTCTTGTTCTTCCTTATTTATTTCACAGTTCATTCAGGTGAACTTGCACCATTTATCTTCCTATATGTCTAAAACAAACATATTTGCACTTTTCTTTTGGCTGTGTCTCATTCTTAGGGAAGAAAATACACATAGACAACACATTTTACAAACTGACAATACTTTAGGCTTTGCTGTCCTGAGGCATATCTATCTATCTATCTATCTATCTATCTATCTATTGAGAAAGATATCTCAACTGGAAATGGAGTGTTTAACTTTACACCATCTTGAAATGGGTTTTAAGGGGAGAGATCACTAAGTAGAGAAGAAGCTACACATCTTGAAAACTATTACACCTGAGAAAGCTTTTTTTTTTGTCTTTAAAAAGAGGTCAAAGCCCAGTGCAAAGTAGTAATGGATTTCCCCTCCCTCAGGAATAGATGTTTTCATAAATTTTGTGCTATGGTTGAACAACCTGACACCACCACCACACTTACATTAGCTTTTGAACAAAATCACCCTGTCGTAAAGCTGGAAATACATGGCAAATGGAATGTGGTCATGTGTCTACACAGGCTTCCTCTGCTTCATACAGACCGCAAGTCCGTTTAGCTCTGCTGCCTGTCCATTGCAATCTCATTATAAGAAGCCACTGTCACAGATCATGTTAAGTATATGAAAAGAAATACTTGCTTAGTCATTAAAATTGTGTGTGTATGGCTATCTCAGGGTTAAACAGAGAAAGTCTATCTGTGGGCAATTACCTTGAGATAGAGGCTGTTCTGGGAACCTTGCCAAGATTCTAAGTTAGCCTCATCACAGCTGTATGTAATGTAGATAAGAATTGTGTAAGATGTGTATATAGTTTCTCACTTTGTAAAATGGAACTGATCACTGCTTACTGATCACTGCTCTACGATCACTGCTCTCTGTGTATGCCTCAGTGTGCTGATCTGAACTGAACTGCACAGAAGCCTGAAGGAAATAAACCAGCTCTGCTGTGTAAGACCTGCGTGATGTGTGTTTGTTTCTGAGCACAAACAGAGTTCCAGAGGAGAAAAGTTCTGGCAATAACCCAACAAAGGTTATGGGCCCAGTCCAGTCCAGGAAGCCTACGCCAGCCTAACCCAGGCAGAAGAACCAGAACTTGGTGGGAACGGTGCAGTATCAGAACCAGAACCAGGAGTCTGCTAAAACAGAAAACTGTTGATGAAGGAAGACATCAAGCTAAAGCCAGTGCTGCAAAGTGAGGAAAAATCTCAGTCGGCTGACTCTGAGGAGGACTCTGAGCAGGAGGACGGTGAGATACCAATTCCTAAAGCAGAGGAAATGGCAGGAGCTAATATGTCTGGTTTGCATCAATTGTTGGAAAAGCTGAATGACTCTAACTATGCATTATGGTCTTACAAAATGCAAATGTATCTGATTCAGGCTGAACTGTGGTATGTAGTCACAGAGGATCCACCAGATAGAGCAGATCCACAGAATGCTAAATGGTTTAAGGACGATGCAAAAGCAATGGCAGTTATTGCATTAGCTGTGGAAGACTCTCAAATTTCCTTCATTCAGTTTTTGAATACATCAAAAGAGTGCTGGAATACGCTACAAGCTGTATATCAAAGAGAAACAGCGGGCAGTAAAATAATTCTAACCCGGAAGCTGTATGGAATGAAGCTGAAACCAGGGGAGTCTATGTCAAACCATTTGAAAAGCATGAGAGAAATCTTCAATCAACTCAGGGCACGAGGGATGGAGTTTACAACTATACACCAAGTCTATGTGATTTTGTCAAGTCTTGATTCATCGTACGACGCGGTTGTCACCATGATGGAAAGTCAAGAGGAGAAAAATTTAACCCTCGAGTATGTAGCTGGAAAACTACTGGAAACCTATGAAAGAAGACAAGCTTCAAAACAACAGAGCCTTAAACATCCTGTGGCTGAATTTCAACAAAGCCATAAATCTTCTGACGTGGTGGCTGCATTAAAGGCAAGGAAATGCTTTAACTGTGGTTCCACAGGACACTTAAGGCGGGATTGCAACAACAAGAAGAAAAAGCTGTTGACAGCAAAGTGGAGAGAAGAAAACAACATGAATGAAGCTGAATCAACAAAGAAGTGTCTTCTAGCAAGAGTCAAAGAGACAATGAATCCTTGGTTTTTGGACTCTGGGGCTTCAATAAGTATGGCAAAAGACAAACTTTCATTTGTAACCTTGGAAACTTCTACTTCAAAGCAAAAGTGTGTTACCCTTGCAAATGGAACAAAAATCCAGATTTGTGGTGTGGGTAATGGTATGGGTATATTTTGATTGTCTGGGAGTTGAACTACAAAGTGTTTTATATGTACCAGAATTAGAAACAAACCTTCTAAGTGTGTTTCAGTTAACAGAAATGGGGTATGAGGTTTGTTTTACTGAAGAAAATTGTACTATAAAACAGGGAAACAAGGTGTGTGTGCAGGGAATAATGAAAGAATCTTTGTATGTGATTAATACTTGTACAGAAAATGAAGTTGTAGCCAGCAAAGTCACAACAAAAACAATAGCCAATTGCAAACCACACCAAGAGTGTATCCATTTAACTCATAAAAGGTTTGGTCACGCCAACTATAAAATAATTTCTAAGATTCCAGAATTGTGTGAAGGGGTGAAAATCAAACCATGTTCTAACTATGTAGAATGTAATGTATGCAGTGAAACCAAGTGTCATAAGTCAAACATTCCAAAACATAGTGAGAGAACAACAAAAAGAATTTTTGAATTAATTCATGCAGATCTTGCAGGTCCTTTTGAGACAAGTCAAGGAGGAAACAGATTTTTCTTGTCTATTGTTGATGATTACAGTAGATTTGGATTTGTGTATGTGTTAAAACAGAAGAGTGAAACTTTTGGAAAGTTTAAAGCGTTTGTTAAGTGGAGTAAAAATAGATTTAAAGAACCTATAGCTAATCTAAGAACGGACCGGGGAGGTGATTTTCTTAGCAACCAATTTAAAAAATTCCTCAGTGATGAAGGTATACAACATGACCTTACTGCTCCATATTCACCATTTCAAAATGGAGTTGCAGAAAGGAAAAACAGAACCTTGCAGAACATGTTAAGAGCTCTATTGAAAGAGTCAGGATTGTCTAACCTGTTCTGGGCAGAAGCTTTGTCCACCTCAAATTATTTGTTAAACAGACTTTACCACTCTGTACATGAAAAAACCCCATATGAAATGTTTTACAAAAGAAAACCTAGAGTGTCACATATAAGGGTTTTTGGAAGTAAATGTTTTGCTCATATTCAGAAAGAAAACAGACCAGGAAAACTAGCTCAGAGAGGTTTGGAATGTAAACTGTTGGGATATGATACACAAACAAAAGGCTATCGTTTGTGGTCTCCATATCACAAAAGTGTAATTGTGAGCAGAGATGTAGTTTTTCATGAACAAATGCAGGAAACAAAACAGTATGTAAGTTTGCCTGTAGAACAGAAAGCTGTAGAAACAGAAGAAATTCCTGAACAATCTCAGCAAGAGAGGGAGGGGGAAGAAACTGTAGAGGAGGAAACTATGCCTGTAACTATGCCAAGACGATCAGAAAGGGAACGCAAAGCTCCAATTCGTTATTCAGATGAATACCAAAGCAAACAGGTTTCTCATAGAGCTTTACTAATAGCCTATGAACCTACTTCATTTGAGGAAATTCAGGAAATGGAACCTACAGAAGCTCAGGGCTGGCATGAAGCAATGTCAGAGGAAATCAGAGCAATGGAAAAAAATGAAACGTGGGAGCTAGTACCTTTACCTGAAGGTCGTAAAGCCATTAACAGTAAATGGGTATTCAAAGTAAAACAAAATGAGGAAGGACAGGTGGAACGTTCAATGGTAAAACACAAAGAGATGCTTTTAAAGCTGGGTCTCAGATTGTAACACAATTTAAACAACATGCGCAAGAGGAGGACTGTTAAGTATATGAAAAGAAATACTTGCTTAGTCATTAAAATTGTGTGTGTATGGCTATCTCAGGGTTAAACAGAGAAAGTCTATCTGTGGGCAATTACCTTGAGATAGAGGCTGTTCTGGGAACCTTGCCAAGATTCTAAGTTAGCCTCATCACAGCTGTATGTAATGTAGATAAGAATTGTGTAAGATGTGTATATAGTTTCTCACTTTGTAAAATGGAACTGATCACTGCTTACTGATCACTGCTCTACGATCACTGCTCTCTGTGTATGCCTCAGTGTGCTGATCTGAACTGAACTGCACAGAAGCCTGAAGGAAATAAACCAGCTCTGCTGTGTAAGACCTGCGTGATGTGTGTTTGTTTCTGAGCACAAACAGAGTTCCAGAGGAGAAAAGTTCTGGCAATAACCCAACAGATCAAGTGTATAGGATTGTATCAGAATAAATTGCTCCTGATGAGCCTAAGCTACTTTCACTGGCCTGCGCATCATTTGACGCACCAAGGCGAATGCTTCCCATCAGCCACGCAGTCTGGCAGGTTCTCAAACATCCTGCTTTTGAGGTCTGCCTGGTACTGCCCAAAGTACTGCACCCATCGAGGGTGGGGTGGTGGGAGCAGGGGAATTTTGTGCACATCTTCTCCTTTAAGGAAAAAACCAAAATGGCGGGCGTGATGCCTCTCCCTCTGAGGTCGTCGCATGCTGCGTGTGAACAGAGGGGGAGATCTTGCAATAAGAATATTGTGAGATCTTCTCCCCTCCATCCCGCTTGACCGGTAGGTCTAGCTAAGGCCTGTGATGCAGAAAAGAAAGGACTGTATCTGATGGTAGAGCTCATGTTTTGCATGCAAATCACAGTCTTAACACCTGGCATCTTGAGGAAGAACCAGGAAATGAATGATCTCTCTGCCTGAGACCCTGGAAACCTACTACCAGTTATAGTAGGCACCACTGGGAGAGATGGATAAGTAGTCTTATAAGTTGTAGGTTCTACTATTCTATCATCCTAAGGAAGTTTCCTAACTTCCTGTATTGCCCTATGTGGAAGTATAGTGACCAAGGGCCTTGCTAGACCTACAGGATAATCCGGCCGGGAGTCGGGGCGACGGTGCGCTACAGTTAGCACGTGCCGTCACCCTTTTCCACAAGGGGAAGCCCCATCGCGTCCGCCATTTTTGTTTTGAATAAAAGGGCCATGTGCGCAGGAGCACACCGCCGGAGAAGGTAGGTGTTTTTAAAAATAAATATAGGGTCCCTGCTCCCCCTGCCCCTGATTCCCCCCCACAATGCCTGATGCCCCCCTGCCCACTCACTCGCCTGTCCTCTCCCCTCCCCGATGCCCTGTCCCCATCCTTCTTTCTCCCCAATGCCCTGTCTCCCGTCCTTCTTTTCCCCCTCCCCCCTCCCTGATGCCTGTGCCCATCCTTCTTCCCCCTCCCCCCTCCCTGATGCCCATGCCCGTCCTTCT
Organism: Elgaria multicarinata webbii; assembly: GCF_023053635.1. Taxonomy (NCBI): domain Eukaryota; kingdom Metazoa; phylum Chordata; class Lepidosauria; order Squamata; family Anguidae; genus Elgaria; species Elgaria multicarinata. Next base: position 117,182,660 of record NC_086172.1, read on the forward strand.
TCCCCCATCCCCCGTCCGCCATGCCTGTGCCCGTGCCCATCCTTCTTCTTTCCGTCCTTTGCGGAAAAGCCGGTCCATAAGCGAATCCGCTTATCACGGCTTAAGGGAGGCGTTAGCTTGGCCTGATCCCGGGATCCCCTGTGCGTCATCTGGATGCACAGGAGGGAGACCGGGCATCACACCGTGCTAATGCCTCGTCTAGCAACGGCCCAAGTTGGGAAAGGGAGGGTAAAAACATTTATCCTTAATAAATAAGAGGCTGGTTCAATGAGTCGTGTGCTATACACTGGCCCTACTCAGAGTTCAGTGTGAAGAAAGACAAGCTAAGAAACTTCTACAAAAGAACATTGAGTTCCATCTCACAGTAATATAATTGTTCCATTTTCACTTTTAAATGAATACATCTGTGCACAAGAGGGAAAAAGCAAGAGTAAGGCCAGGCAGAAAAGAGAAGAGACAGGAGTACTTTATTTGAAATGATAGATGTCCCCCAAAATAAAATAAAAAGGCATCCTGAACAGAACTGATAGTTGGAAGAATACTGCAAAACAGTAAGCTTTTTTTTCTCTTCTTGGCAAGAGGTAATATAGAAAGATAATTAAATCTCAGAGGCCCTTTTTCATCTCATACAGCTTTTCTCTGAGTGGAAAACAAGCATTGAAGCTGCCCCAAAAGACACTTTCAAATTTGCCATTGCCCTGAATGCAAAGAGAAGAAATGAAGGCACTGCATTGATTTGTTCCTGTTTTTATGACACATAATGTCCTTTGGGGAGGAAGTAAAGCGTGTGTGTGTGTGTGTGTGTGTGTGTGTGTGTGTGTGTGTGTGTGTGAGAGAGAGAGAGAGAGAGAGAGAGAGAGAGAGAGAGAGATGCCAGTGCTATTTATAAGGAAATACTACAGTGTTTCATGTTAGCAGTCATTTGCAGATTATTATTTTTTAAAGACACACCAGAATGCCTTTATTAAAGATGCCAACTTTTCAACTGGCAACTGAACTATGTCTTTAACCATAGCTTGACATGCTGACATTTGCAAGAAAAGATGCCAATCTCTATGCTACAAAATGCTTTACCTCCTGACGTTTGCCCATCAACTTGCTGTTAAATGGACATGAGCAAACCCAGCCATTTTCCCCTGGTCAGATGGCAATCCTATTCAAAATGGAATGCACTGACAGCTGACATAGCAAGCTTACTTTTCCAATGCAATGTAATACAATGAAAAATAGAAATAATTTTGTGTGACTGTGAACAGGACATGCCTAATTTACAGGCTGATCTCTCACACACCCGTTTTTACATCTGATATACATTCCTGGTCTCTGTACTGATTGTTTTCATTTTTCCTGAGAGACAGTTGTGCCCTGCGTCCAGGTTTAGCACAATGCTGGCTCCAGATTTCTGATGGCCCATGAGCAAGACACGTTCAGTGCCCTTCCCTCCTCTCTCTGCCATTGTCACCAGCTGCTATTGATCCTCATCCTCATCTCATCATTGCTACCATTTGTTTGTTGGAAAGGCAGGGAGCCAAGGAACAAGCAGGCAGTGGCGTCTGTGGCTCCTTCTTCTCAGCGTCACCATTGCCTGGGCCTGTGTGAGAGGCAGGTGAACCATCAGGTGAACAAGTAGATTGCAATGTTGACCAGGACACATGAATTCCAAGGGCTCTTGCCATTGGGTTGGGGCCACACCCCCTTGGCAAGTGCCAAACCATGCCAACGCTTTACGCTGGCCCTGGTTTAGTACTTCTGCAGTGTACACCACCGATCCTGCTGGTCCTTTCTCTTCTGCTTCAGACTCATGGCTGCAGGACTGGCATCAAGTCAAGGAGCTTCCGTGCCCACAAGCAGATTCCGTGCCCACAAGCAGATTCAAAAATAAGATGCTTATATTCCGTTCAGGTTTCTTAAATAATAGAAACATCGTTATATTCCTGTATTGTCTGAATGTTGATTACTTACTGAATCATGGTGAGAATCGTTTCGTATATTACAATATGTTAGATGTTCTATAGGCACAGGCCTAAGGCAGATCTCGAGAGGTCCCTCTACTTTTAATATTTCTCCTGTAACCTTTAAGCTAGTCATTCCTGCCTTTCTTGTAGTAAAATGAATCCTATAATTGAGCACATTTTTATTGCTTTATGTTTGGGGTTTGGTGGGTATCTTCCCCCCTCTTTTTTTTAGCTTCTGAGGTGGGGGGGGAGGGGATTTATCAACTTTTGGAAGTGCAGAGATAGCCTCAGGGTCTCTGTCAGTTGGGCACAGCCTAGACATCAAAGGACATTATCATTGTGTAAAGTTGCCAGAAGGCAAATACTATTTACAGACCCTCTGGCCCCGTTACACTGAAATGATAAGAAATGTCAGTGTGGTATATTGAGCTGAATAATAAACATTCTTGCCTTCCTACTTATAAAGCCTACAGAGTTGAAGCAGCTTGCTGTCATGATTTAAAGGAAAAGAAAATTCTTGCCCTTTCTTGTTAGGAATTTATTGGAACCTTTCCTGTTAATTACATCCGTGGTGTGGCAAAAAGAGGGGAAAGTTCAGAGAAGAACTGTACTTTGCCTGTGAAATACAGCTTATCCATTTTTAATTAAATAAGGTCTAAATGTAACCCACTTTAATTCCAGAGCTAATTAAAAATGAAATGACTGAACGTTGCGCGGTGACATCATTAACCAAAATTGTTCATAGGAAAGTGCAAAGGCCTGCGGGAAGCCAAGCCAGTGTTTTTGAGGGCCCACAGTGATGTTTACAACAGCAGAGGCAATAGCACTGGGTGAGTCAACTGTTCGAAAAGAAGACCTTTGAACTTGATTCTCAGAACTCTGGAAGTGTTTTCATTTGTGGTATGTGGCAAGACCACCATTAGCGCCAGGCATAGTGGGGCAAATGCCAAGGCCAAAACCAGATTTTATTATTATAAACTTTTAAGTATTTCTTTTTTAAAGAATTAAAAGGTTAATTTAAATTTTGTTAAAGGCTTTGCACCCAAATGCCAGCCTGGGTGGCTGTAATGGTGACCATTTCTCCCTGCCCATGCCTCTGGGTCCTCACATAGTGATATGACATTGGGGGCCAGAGAGAAAGAAGATGACAGCCACTGGTGCTTCTGTTTTGAGCTCCAGTCCTAGAAAGAAAGAAAGAAAGAAAGAAAGAAAGAAAGAAAGAAAGAAAGAAAGAAAGCAGAGCACCACTCAGGGCTAACCTGGAAAGTCTTGTCATACCAAAATTGTTGTAGCTCTTGAGCCTTTGCTAATTTGTCATGAGCTACTTTATCATTTTGTCCATATTTTCTCAAAAACCTTGTACATAATCCACCACAGAAGTCTTATGTTCTCCAACTCTCTTCTCCTGTTTCTCCTTAACCAAACATCTTCTCATCCTTTAGACATACATTAACTCATATGGAAAGGAAGATAGGACTCCTGTATCTTTAGCAGATAGAAAGAAAAGGGAATTTCAGCAGGTGCCATTTGTATGCATGCAGCACCTGATAAAATTCCCTCTTCATCCCAACAGTTAAAGATACAGGGGCCCTGTCCTCCTTTCCATATGATCACCCTACTCAGGAGGAGAGAATCCCATAAACTTTTGTAGAGCCTCTTGATATGCAAATACAAGGTATAGTAGCTTCACATCCCAACCATTTAGGTGGGTGTTAACATAGTCAGGATGACATTAAACTTTTACACCAATCCATTGCACTGTGGGTAGCATGCGGTGGTTTTTTAAAAATATTTCACATATTGCTTGCAATGCGTCTTTGTGTACAGAGCTTTGTTTACCAGGCAGTTTTCTGATCTTACATCCAGTTCCCAGTCATACTTTGTGGTGTCCAAGAAACAGAACATGGGATGAGGGTATACATAAAGGAGAAGGCTTAATTCTTAATTGTTGGTGTGATCATGGTAATCATTGTTAATTTAGCCTACTTGGTAGCCAAATGTTTCATCTCTGTACCTTTCCCCAAATTTCTGAATGGTTGGCACATTCACTTTTGTGAGAAAATGGAAGTCTTGCAGTCAGGAACAATATTTCACTTAGGACTGCAAGGAAGCACATTCTGGCCTCATTCATCAGCCAGATGAATAAGGGCCCTTTGCACCTACTCTAGAGTAAAAATGAAAAACAAAAAGACATAGACAAAGATTTAAAGTAATATTTGTTTTGGCCCAGAGGTGTCTCAGAATTGTGGTTTTGCATAATATCACAACTACTGTTAATCTGGCTGTGTCAGCATTCTTTTCATTACTTGGCAGTCATGACAATATCAGTGGATTCTTATAAGTAGTCACTTCTAGTTGGCTTCAGCTGAATTCACCACCCTATCCCAACTATCAATGAAAGGACAGAATCCAGGCAAATTGAAATACATTCCAATCCAATTTGTTTCAAAAGGAGCATGAATAATATGGTCAGATTTTTCCTGGTGAAATCAATGAGTTTTAAAACCGTTTAACTTTGGCTGGAGGAATGCCTGAAGAATGTCTTGTTGTTTCCCAGTCATTCCTCCTAGATCAGTTCAAAACTTGTATCATTATTAAATGGAGAAGTAGACCACTTCCAGAAAATTTGAGCAGCCAGGGTACTTGTATCCGTTTTGTTCCTAATGATAGTGTATCATAGATTTAACCACAGTTAAGTCCCCACCACCACCACAGAAAGGGGGAAAAACCCTCTTGTCAACCAAGGCCACAGCTAGACCTAAGGTTTATCCTGGGATCATCCAGGGTTTGCCCTGCCTGAGCACTGGATTCCCTGTGCGTCACCTAGATGAATGGGTTGATGAACAACAGATGAACAGATCCAGGGATAAACCTTAGGTCTAGCTATGGCCCAAGTCTTCTCCAGAATAAATGATACTCCATAAGTAATCCTAAAGCAGTATAGTTATGGCCCATTATTTGACAAAAGAACCTAGAATCAGATACCAAATTGAGTTCACTCTGCTTCTCAATAGAGGAATCCACCTTAAAGCATACCTGAGAGTTGGCTGTCCAGCTGCAATACTCAAGATGAGGCCTAACCAGCGCCAAATAGAAGGAACCAGCTATACTTCTATTAATGCATCCCCAAATAGCATTTGCCTTTTTTCCAGCCACACCACCCTGTTGGCTCATATTCAGCTTGTGATCTATAACAATTCTGTCTCACTTGTAGTATTGCTGAGCCAAGTATCCCCCATCTTGTATCTGAGCATTTGGTTTCTTTTTCCTAGGTATAGAACTTGGCATTTATCCCTATTAAATTTCATTCTGTTGTTTTCAGCCCAGCACTCCAGCCTATCAAGATCACTTTGAAGTTTGCTTCTGTCTTCCAGGGTATTAGCTATCCCACTCAATTTTGTGTCATCTGCAACTTTGACAAGCGTTCCCTGCACCTCCTCGTCCAAATCATTAATAAAAATGTTGAAGGACTGAGCCCTGTGGTATCCCACTCGTTACCTCCCCCCAGTTTGAAAAGATATCATATGAATGGAAAGTCATGTTACTCTTTTATCTATTTGATGCTGGTAATCATCAAAGCAGCCTATTAGATCAGAAGAAGAAAAAGTATAGTATGTAATTTAAGAGCATGAATTGTCACAACCCTGAACTAGTGACCTCCAGATGATTTGGACTGGTAGCCTGCGCTGTTCTGCTGAGCTGCCAGTTTGCACAAAAAGGTGGCTCATTCTTCTCTGTAAATCATGATCTTGCATAAATAGTGGTTGTAAAGAAGTCAATTTACACAAAATTACAGGCATGCTGCAAACAGAATTGAGAAGCCAGCAGGGTTCTGGCAAGTGGCATGTTGTGCGCGCAGGGGTGCATTTGCCCATCCCTAAGAAAATCACATCCCCTTGAAGAAACATACCAGTGAGCTGCCCGTGTTGGAGCCTGGAAGACCATAGCAGTTCATCATAGCTGACTCTACAAACAGGTCATCAGAGAGCATTGTGGTGCTCTAAGAAACTACCTCCATGGTGCAAACTGGGCCCTGCTGTCAAAGTTATTTCTTCTTCTAGACCTTGGATATCAAACATTTTTCTTTCAATCAATTCTGTTTCTCAGGAATTGGGTACACAAGAATCCATTCATGGATTACTTGAGTGACTTCTATAACTGTTAAACCTGCTAAAACCAGAATTTCAAGAACTAAGATTCAATCATGGTCAATGAAAGCTAAAGAACCAGGAACTTTGAGGGTGAATTCTAGGTAAAAGATGGGAGAAACCAAAGCAGTAGTGAAGGAAGCATCCAGTAACTGAAGTGGGGGGCAATATTGCTAAGATTGAGAACGATTACTTTAGTTTCTGATATTATTTCTGCAAGTAGAGATTTTAAATCAAGAGGAAATAAGGAAAATGTAATTGTCTTATAAGTGTTGGCTTTTTTTACCTTCTTTCATTCTGTGAAAATTGTTCACCATTTGCTTACGATCCTTCCCCCCCCCCCAAGAACCACTTTAGATCTTCACAGCAGAACACTAGATTAACTGCCACTCAGGTGGTTTGCACAGTCCAGCAGAAAATAAACAAGTGCCATGGTTAATAAAATGAAATGCTTCTTTACTAACATAAATTGTGTCCCACAACAAAAGAAAGCAAAAAACTTCTGTTTATCAGTGCCTGGAATGCACCCAAATGTTGTTCTTTTGGCTGCAATATTTATCATTCTGAAAGAATCATTCAAAAAGAGGTCCCTAAACATGCAAAGATTGGACTTTTCATTGACCTTTCCCTTATTTATTATTAGGCACGATAATAAATTCCAATGTACTGAAGTGTACATGTGATTGTGTGTGTGAGTGTGTGTGTGTGTGTGTATTAACATACAAACATGCACATACATGAATTAAAAAAATCTACAAGTCGATTAACAAAAAATTGGCTGTGGGTGTAAATATTTGGTTTTAAAATAAAGTGATAATTAATACTGAATGCAATGCATTCAATAAATTACGTCAGGGTGAAACGTAATTGTCTAGCTGTGTGGTTGTTGGTCTGAACTGAAAATTATGCATTCTGAAAATTTAATGGTTGCTGACATTTGAACAGGACTATGCTAATGAATCACCTGGTAATTGCAGCTGTGATTACCAGTTGTGATCATGATTAATAAGAGGTATTGATTAATCTCCCAATAACTCTGGCATAGTTTATGGCCAGAAGAATAAGCAACATTTCATGGGATGCAGGAAGCATGATTAACAAAAGCAATAATAAAAACACTTCACTCTCATTACAGAGCTGTCCTTGGAGGACAAGATTTGTGGAGGTGGAAAACATGGATAGATTCACTGGAAGTGGAAGCCAAGGTAAAACAACATTACACCAAAGATTGCCTTAATAAAAGAGACTTATTGGGAAGGCTAAGTGCATATTTTATCATGATGAATTGCCCTTGCGTTTACATTCATTACACACACACACACACACACACACACACACACATACACCTCCCCTACTCTTCAAATCAGCTTTCATTATAATAGTGCATTGCTTTCATTCTGGCCCTGGCTGCCGCTACCTTAGACCTTTGAAGGATATTAATAAAAGTGACAGCATCACATGACAAGCTGCTTATGATCAGTTCTTTGGGCAGAAAATCCTGTACATTTTGGAGAACAACATCAATGGAAAACCATTTCCCTGTCATTTGAGAATATGGACTTGAAAAGTGCATTAGCAGCTGCACTCTTAGTGTTGATGATGTTTGCCACAGCCTAGGGACCAAGTACTGTGAGTGTCTATGGTGTAATATTGGGGGGAATAGAGTGTTGTTTTTTTTGTTTAAAGTAAGAAATATTAGGACCTTTAATCTACAAATGTCCATCAAACCAAAGAGCACAGTTAGTTCACATTATTATTATTATTATTATTATTATTATTATTATTATTATTATATTTAAATTCATATATCACCTTATTTGCTAAAAAGTCATCAAGCAGCTGCAGATTGTGAAGACTTACTTTTGAAAGCTGCACGCAAATTTCCCAGAATGCTGTAGGTATTGTCATACTTTCCCCCCATGGAATAAATCCAAATAATGCAAAGCCCTAGGTGTTTTGGGAAAATAAAAAAGTAACTGCCAAGAGCAGCAAATGAAATCAACTTTTCTGCCAACACCACCATAAGAGAAAGCTACAGATCCGTCTTCAAATGGGAGTGAATATGAGAACAAAAACGTTACTTATGTATGGTATTCATTTCTGAATGAATGGAAATGGAATTGAATAGTCTAATTCTAATTTATCTTCCCCTGCCCCCACAATTAATTCATATGCCTTTTTTCTTCAGGGTAAATTCAATCTCAATAGCTCTAACAAGTTAATATTTTAGTAGGATCGATTTGATGCTCTACCACTTTTTGATTAGCTATTGTATAACCAGTTCATAAGCATTCAATTGTCATTACAAAAATAGTATGTTCTTGGAGCTTTTGAGTTAATTTGAATACTTAATCGTTAATAGAATGATTTAGAATGGATTGTTATGACAAATTTATCAATTATACTTGATTTTAGATATTTCAACTAGGAATAATTAATTTTAAGATCATGGGGGAAATGCAGAAAAAGTCATTTTCAAAAAATAATCTGATGAATACTTTTCAAAATATTATTTTGTTGGGTCCTAACATCTTTCCAATTGTGTATTGTCTATAAAGATGAAATGATAGTACAATATACTAACTTCCATCTATGAGGCCCTACATGGAGGGATTCTTTTCCCTTATAACATCCCATAATAACCTTTGTTATGAAACAAACCTAGCAAATTACATAGCTAATTTGAGGTACATTGGATAAGGGGGTGCAAAATTGGGGGCAGATTGGATTAGGGGGTACTTAGCTATATCCCCCAAACTGACTTTTTGCACTATGGGAAAACCCTCAAAATGGTGTTTCCATTCATAACTATGTGTAGTCCAACACAGCCACCCACAAAAAAAGTGTTGTCTTCACTACCTACTTCTTGCACCTAATTATGGAGTTTCTTCTCCACAAAAGCTTATTCCACAATAGTCTTTAAGATGCTGAAGGCTCTTCCTTGTGTTTGCTGCAACAAGCTGAGGGCAGAAGTACATATTAGTTGTGTAAAGAAAATGGCTGCCCTACATCAAGTTATTTAAAATTTAGTTCAACTTATCAAATGTCCTAATATTATTATACATTCTGCTTTCCTGCCACACCAGCCAAAGATGTGGGGAGAGGGCAATGACTAACGTTGTGTGTGTTACAGTGAATATGTATAATTTGTTGAATGAAGACATTCACTTATCTATGTCTTGACAATTGCTGATCATCTTCACAGGCTACCTACTTATCTGGGAGTAAGCTCCATTCAACTAAGGGCCTTGCTAGACGAGGCCTTAGCACGCTTTGAGGGCCGGTTTCCCTGCTGTGCGTCCACATGACGCACAGGGGAATCTGGCCCCAGGCCGCACTAAAGCCTCCCTTAATGCGCCATAAGCGAAGTCACTTATGGCGCGCCTTTTCCGCAGCTCCGGCCTGAGGCTGGGGCTGCAGAACGTCTAGCAACTTCCGTGGCTTTTTGCGGCTACTCGCTTGCGCGCTGTGCCCATCAAGCCAGGGGGGGATCCGGGGGGCGACACGGGAGAGGGGGAGGGAGGGCTGGCATAGGGCGACGAGGGGGAGGGAGGGCTGGCACAAGGCGACGAGGGGGAGGGAGGGCTGTCACAAGGCGACACAGGAGAGGGGGAGGGAGGGCTGGCACAGGGCAACACGGGAGAGGGGGAGGGAGGGCGGGGAAAGAGGGGGCAGGGGGCTCAATTTTTTTAAAAAAAAAACCTTATGTTGTCCGCAGTCTTCGGGGCGCATGTGGCCCCTTTAACAACAACAAAAAAAAATGGCCGACGCTGTAGGGCTTCCGGTGTCCCTGTGCGTCGGCCGTCTATGAGGCAGGGCGGCGCGCGCTAAAGTTAACGCGCTGTCGCCCCGCCTCCCTGCCGGCTTATCCGGCAGGGTCTAGCAAGGCCCTAAATGGGACTTAATTTTGAGGAGACATATAAAGGATTGTACTGTGAATGTAATTATCAGAATTCACTGCTTCATGTGTATATCTCCCTATACAGTATATATGGATATTCATAAAACGTGCGAGGGGGTTACATCCATACTGTATATTCATGCCAATATTCACCTGATTTCTGGCATGTGTTGTCACATACATATTGCTGGCATCACTATAATTATGAAGTGCTCATGTACCCTTCTTCTGGCTCTGTGAAAACCAAGGGCAAAGTCTCAAACGAAAATAAAATGGGAAAAGCATGTCCAATGATGGCAGAATTTTATCCTGAGTAAAATTTTCATTATATGTTTTTTGTAACCCTTTAATGAAGAGCTGTGCAGGATTTTCCCTGACAAATTGTCATTCTGCACAAAGAAACCTGAAACACCTGATAACAAGTGGCAAACAATTATTACTGGCTTTGTTAGTCACTGACACACCATTAATCATGAGGAAAATTCCTCTGACATATCCTGTATACTGTAACTATAATGTGTAATCCTATGGGAGGAAACTTCTCAACACTTGTTATTAGTAGAAAGAGGTGATTATTTTTTAACCAATACCTGCCAACAGCCATGTGGCTCATACATCAATCACTGTGGTGCAGGAAGGAAAAGTGAGATAATGGTCAGAGTAGAAAAATGTGGATACAATGCTATTCCCAACTTTGCTTTTGTTTCCTCTAATGGTAAGAAATCAAATGTAACCTCAGATAGCAACCTTATGGCTTCCTAAGCAGGGATTTATTTTCCCCACAGAAAGCTCCATGATGGCTTCCTCTTCCATGGTTGATATTACAACCTTGGGAGGGGGGGGGGGAGAAAATCCATGTATTGTGGACATGCAAGTAGGTGAGGACTGGAGATGCCATGGGGTCACTGAATCCTCAAGCCTCTCAGTTCCTGTCCCATCTGGATGCATCAGAGGCCCATCCAGCAGAAAATGTAGTAAAGGAGGATAGAGGGGCTAAAAAGACTCCATTACTCCTCTCACTCAGCTGGCAAGGCATTGGATACTCATGTCTCACCCATCTAGCGGGTGTCGGCTCGATAGAATCACACTCCAAATGGCCATTGGTTTGGGTTTCCAGATCAGTTAGGAATAGGCTTTGGAGAACTCGCAGGGAGTAGGTGCTCCTCAAGCTTGCTGAACCCTGCTAGAGTGGCCCTGCTTTAAGGAGCCAGGCAATGTGGGCTTTTGCTGAGTGCTCAGGAGGCTGTGCCATTAGCATGGCCGGGGGAATTGCACACTTTCCAAAGGCCTCAGATAATGTGCTTTGTCTCCCCATGCCCATTGGGGCCTTAAAGGCCCTCTTCCCCTTGCATTAAGAGGGCCCATCCTAGTGCCAAGCAAGTTGGCCTGGGCTCATGAGGGTCAGACACAGGGGTATCCACTGCCCTTGTGGGCCCAGGCAGATTTTTGATCCAATGCTACTTAGGAACTCTGGATTATTTTCAGAATACTTTTTAAAGAGACTCATTACATGCAGTTTACAGATATTATCCATGCATACAAGGTATGTATGGAGATGAGGGAATAGAAGTCTACTGCTGCCCCTGATGCTGCATGCACAACAGTGGCCCTGTCCACATAACATCCATGTGTTCAGCCTGACATCTGCAAAGGAGAGACTATGCAAGTCCGGATGAATACATAAAGGACTCTCAATTATGCACAGCCACCCCTTTGCCACACTGAATATACAGGTGCGGAGGGAGTGGTGTGGTGCCAGTGGTGTGAGCCTGCTCTCACTTCTCTATGTGTATGTTGTGTACATGGATGCCATCTGAAAGAGTTATTTTCCCTTGCTTTAAATCAAGTTCATCATAGCTGAATCCCTATGTGATCAAAACACACCTGCTTTTTGTTAGATTTGGACTCACAATTTCAAACTTACACAGCTGGAACTAGGTGGGAGGGTTTCCAGGTTAGCAGTTGTGCCTTCCACGAAAAGACTGAGTTCTAGCCAATGGAGGCTGGTGGCTCCAATGGGCAGTGGGGCAGTGAACCCCTGATGGGTTTCAGTCAAAACAAGTCAGAACTCTAAAGGAGCTATCCAAGTTTGAAGCATGTTGGAGAGCTCTTTTGGCATTCTAAAACTCAGAGTGGATTCATTGCCCCACTGACATAGGAGCCACTAGCCTTCACTGGTCCGAGCTAGGATGAATTCGTCAATTTCCAGTCTGTGTCGCTTCAGCATGTGTTCATCCGCAAGGCCATTCGGTTCTGTCCCATTTTGCATTAATCTGCCAAAAGAGCAAAACAAAAACAAAACCTTGCACAAACATTTGGATGTGCCTGCATATTTAAAATACATATTTTAATTCCTAAAGAATCGCTGTGTTACATTTACTGTAACTTTGTTGGAAATTAACCACTTCTTTCTTTTACTGTGCTACTAGTCCCTGACAGCCATCCATCCATCCTTCCCTCTCTCTCTCTCTCTCTCTCTCTCTCTCTCTCTCTCATCTTCATCTATCACCATCTTCAGCAATCTTGTTTGGACCTGCCAAAGGAAGGGAGGAAGGTGGCTACCAAGAAGGCGGTCTTTTCTGCTGTGGTACCCTTGTAGAATTAGCTTCCCAGAGAGGCCGCTCCTTCCACAGCCAGGTGAAGAACTTTTTATTTTCCCAGGCATCTTAGTCTTTTGGATCAGTTGTTATAAAACCTATCATTGTATTTTAAATCTCTGCATTGCCACTAGGTTTTATTTTGGCTTGTACTTTTTATACTGTAGTTTTAAACTTTTATATTGTATTTTATGATGCATTTTGTGGTTTTAATTGTTGTGAACTGCCCAGAGAACTTCAGCTATTGAGCAGTATACAAACATAATAAATAAATAATAAATTGATATCTATCTATTTATCCTACAGGTATGACTTGATAACTCAAATTTAGACTTCAGAATGAATTATACAAATTCTGTCATGTCAAAGAGCAATCAAGAGGTGCCTTGAATACATCAACATAATGAGATCACACAAAGATAGCATGATATTTTAGTGGTTCTCCCTACCACTGGAACTCTTATTCCTGAGGTTCTCCAAATGTGTGTTTATTTCTTTTAAAACCTTATTCATGTATCCACATATACACACATCAAACAGCATGGAAACAATTTCAAGCTGGTTTGACCCCATGTCACTGGAGAATATTTGGGAATTAATCAACTATGTGAACACAGGACAGTCGTGCATGTTCCCCCCGCCCAATCCAATAGTCCCCTTGGCAACTTGTATGAATTTCGATTTGCCATCCTCTGAAAGTTGTATACAGTGGTCATGGATCATTTATAGAACCCTTAATCTCATCTGTAGTACACTTAATCTTAGTTGCATGGTAGATGGGTAGTCACTTTTATTGGTGGCATTAGTGATTGCGTGCATGCTATCAAGTTGCTTTGGATAATAAGCAAAGGACATGGGGAAACATGCATGCATGTTTTAAAAAGAAGAAGCTACCTACCTGCTACTTCCATTAATTTCATTGTGTTTATGTGGATGGTTTGGAAGCTATGGGTGGAATCGAAAGGGGTGCCAATGCACCTGCTGATTCTCTTCCACCCCACCAATTGTGTTGCACAAGGGGGAACCACCACTTATGCAAGGGAGATTTGGTGCTTCCTAGGGAAAGCCCCCAAGTGAGCAAAAATGCTCATTTCTGGAAGGACACAAGTCAGTGGAGCTCCTTTATGCAAGCTCCACCGACCTGCTTCCTTTGGAAATGAGTCTTCTGCTTGTTTTGGGTTGCCCAAAGAAATGCTAAATTGCCATTGGCAAGTTGTGGGGACCACTTGCCCAAAATGCTTGGCAGGGTGGAAGAGAATCAGTGGGAGTGTAACACCTTTCATTAGTTTCTTCCCTATATATATGGAGGTTTGGCAGTAGTTTGGTCGAATGACTGATAGTCATGGAAGAGTCCATGAACTTTTGTGCCATACTAATGCCTACAAATACTGGGGGAGGACATAGCTGGGAAAGACTAACTCCTCCTAGCTACCCCATCTTACACTCTAGGGATGTCCATCACTCAGAAATCCAGTCCTTTTGGGGCTTAATGGAGTTCTATGGTTTGCATTTGCAAGCTGAGCTGTGAGTTTTACCTTAACTCTGGGGACTTTTGGTGTATATATTATATATAATGTCGAGATGGAATTTGTGCAAATAGAGATTTATGCAAATTGTGGCCAAAATTGGCATAATTTGGGGGAAATTGTGGGTAAAATTTGCATAATTTGCACAAATTGCCCCCAAATTTGTGTAAATTGCACAAATTGCAGCCATACTTTGTGCAATTTGCAAAAATCCGCACACAAACTTCCGCTGCTGTTTGCAAAAATGAAAGAACATGGAAAATACACCAACTGCTCCATCTTGTTGCAGACTGAGTCAGCCAACTTAGCAGGAAATGAATCAAAGTCCGGAAGGCCAAACCAACTAAAGCTTGCCAAGCTCCATCCCCCAAATAGGTTCCCCTGACACTCCTAATAAACTCTCCCCTCACACTTCAACACAATAGTGTGTCATTGAATTGAGAACTGAGGAAATTAGCAAAACATGTTTATCTTATGTGTTTGCAAGCAACCTTCCCTACTTTCCTAATCCTGTTGTTCCTCCACAACCCACCCCTCTCCATTTAAAATATCACATTTGTGAAGTTTCTGGATGTTCAACTGGCCAAAAATACTGGAAGTTTTATTTATAGGGCTTACTGTAACTCCATATTAGCAAACAGCAAGGGGATAATTAAATGACTCAGAAACCTATAAAAAACAAATTATCTTGGTATGTATAGAATAATTAGGATTCCCGGTAGTATTATGTTATGGACCGTTAATTAACCTTTCCAGTTAAGACCATAAGAAGGCTTTCCCTTCCTTCCCCTGCCAACAAAACCAAAATATATGCAGCATTCCAAAGGTTCAACACCACAAATTGTTATTCACCTCAGCAAATCTGAAATGAGGAGAGAACGACACAATGCCGAGATGTAGCAGGTATACACAGCCACATTCTCTCCCTCTATATACTATGAAAATGGATCTAGAAACTTCTAGGATCATGTACATTGAGCCATAGAGCCACTTAAGCAAAATAGGATTGTTGCTTTTCACTACTTCCCTTCACCTTTTCTCTTTATTAGTACTATTATCTTCATGTGTGCAAATTAGGGCTGGTCTTTCATTTCACATTGCACTTTTGGAAAATAGGATTACCCCTGTAATCTCCAATCAATGATTTGAGATACAGTAGATGCAGTAGATACAGTAGATGCCCTACCCTCCTGTCCAAGCACCCTGGAGGCTACCAGAGGCTTGCAGAGGAGATGGGATGGGATGGGATAGGATAGGAATTCCATCTGTTATCTCCACTCTCTAAATTGGGAAGGTGAACAGTGTGCTAAGCTTCACTCAAACTGTACTGTTCCCTATCAGGGAAGATGTGGCATGAGCAAAGCAGCAAAGAACCCACCCCCCATACTGTAAAATATAGCAAACCAAGCAGTAAAAGATTGGTTTCCCAAGTCCTGTAGCAGTTTTGTCATTTTATCATAATCAAAACAGCTGTGTCCTGCCCTACTGCATCCTTTCCCCTCACCATCGGAACAATGTCTATGAGCTCCTTTAGCTGTAACATCTCAGCGATGGAACTTCTTCTTTCTGGCCAGTGCACTGTCCCTTTCAACACTGTGCATTCCCCAGCTTAAACCTCAAAGGAACATCAGATGGTGGGGGGAATCATGTTTCTCTACCGTAGCTTTACTTCCTGCTTCTGTCCCACAATAGGGATGATCAGCTTCCTCTTTCTTCACATGGGGAAGAAAGAGGAAGCAAGCAATGACTATGTGGCCCATTCAGTGGGCATTTTTATGGCACAACCATGGCAGGAAATAGTGCCAATTAGCATTGGATTTTCTGGGTGGTATTTTGAAGTGGGAACAATGACAGATGGAGCAGGAGGTGTGCGGGAGGATTGCAGCGTCATCAAAACGTCCCATGAACAACCATGGGTGGCCAGTTGTGAGCTGTAAGGGGATTTTTCAGGTGACTGAACATAGGTTGCCTGGAAGTGTGAGGTTCCTTGCATCAGTGCTCCTTAAACTCCCCACTATGGTAGATGAAAGGAAGATCCAGAGACAGACACTCAGAAATAATAATAATAATAATAATAATAATAATAATAATAATAATAATAATAATTTATTTCTTACCCACCTCTCCCTTTGGATCGAGGTGGGGAACATCAAATATATATATATATATATATAAAAATACTATGAAATATATAAAACTGACTTCAATCAGACTCACAAACTAAATGAAACTGTTATAGCTTCAAAACATTTATTAAAACAATTTTAAGAAAGTTAAGGTTAAACAGACACACAAACCTCCATTCAAACAAATTAAGGGAATATACTCACAAGTCTGGAAAATTTCTGGAGAACAAGATCTTTGCTAAGACAAACACAGACAATCACACCTAGGGTGACCATATGAAAAGGAGGACAGGGCTCCTGTATCTTTAACAGTTGCATAGAAAAGGGAATTTCAGCAGGTGTCATTTGTATATATGGGATGCATCAGAGGCCCATCTAGCAGAAAATGTAGTAAAGGAGGATAGAAGGGCTAAAAAGACTCCATTACTCCTCTCACCCAGCTGGCAAGGCATTGGATACTCAAGTCTCACCCATCTAGCGAGTGTCAGCTCGATAGAATCACACTCCAAATGGCCATCAGATAGATGCTGCCCCTGTAACAACGAGGAGGTGGAATCTATCTCCCATGTATTATTCAACTGCAACTTCTATCAGGAGGCAAGAAAAGCCCTTATCCATCCTTTCACGCAACAATTACCTGAACGATCGTCCGTGACCCTTATGTCGGTCCTTTTACAGGGTCAAGATAAGCATACCACTGAACAAGTTGCTAAATTTCTTAATCACACAATCCTTACCAGATCAGTTATGGTGGCAGGATTTTCCTTTGCTTCTAGCACAGATTTTTAAGGAGGCTCATGTAATCATACTCTGTTTTAATTTCATGTATTTAAAATATTTATTATGTGTTTTTATATGTTTTTATATGTTTTATTGGTCTGTTGACTGTAATAAAAGGAATTGAATATATGGGGAACCTGGTGAAATTCCAACTTCATCACAACAGTTAACATGCAGGAGCTATACTAGAGTGACCAGATTTAAAAGAGGGCAGGGCTGCAGCTTTAACTGTTGTGATGAAGAGGAAATTTCACCAGGTTCTCCATATATACAATGACACCTGCTGAAATTCCCCTTTCAATACAACTGTTAAAGATACAGGAGTCCTGTCCTCCTTTTCATATGGTCACCCTAATCACACACCCCATTGACAACACTCTTACTGTCTCTGCAAAGGAGCTCTTCTCCACAGAGGGACTTCCATTTCTCCCAGGCAAAACCATGTCATGACTGAGGAAAAGGAAACACATCTTTTTCCTCTGGGTTCAGACTGAAATACCCTTCTCAAAGACAAAGCCCTCTTAATACATATTTATTTAATCTAAAACACCTAAGTCTATTGGTCCACTTCATCAATTTAGATTATCCTCTTCCCAGAAGGTTCCATCCATTCTTACATCAAAACTGAACATTACTTCTGCTTTTCATGTGGTCAACTGTCTGGTCTACTTCTCTGTTCTTATGGACACTCTAAACCACAAATTTACCTGTCCTTGACCCTGGAACCTTTCACCTAGTTCCTTTAAGAGGAATACATATAGTTGGTACAAGTTACAAGTTGTTATGACTAAGGTCTTTGAGCAATATCAAGTTGCAATTTCTTATGAATAATGTTTTTGATCAATGTAAAATCATATTTCCAAATCATTTTCCATCAGGCCTAATCTAAACTAAAATATCTAACCCTTGATAAAGTGTTTTATGTGTTTATGCTCCCTTAATATTAAAGCATTACTCTGTCACTTGTACATCCATTTAAACCCATTCTATGCCCCCAAAAGCTTCTTTCTCTACGCTATGCCAACAAACTCTTATAACCCCACTCTTACACACATTCAGTAAAATTTCAAATGGAGAAAAAACCCGACACTTCCCCCAAGGTATACAGAGAATGATATGATGAAAGAAATATGGTTTTATTATATCCCAAACAATCTTATCAATTGATCCTTTATTATAAACACATATATGGATTACCCTATTCCTGAGGCATCCCATTCAAGGCAATGGCAAACCACCCCGCTACAAAGTCTGCCAAGAAAATCTCAGCGAAAGCAGGCATCCCTCTAGGGGTCAGTAATGACTCAAGTGCTTTGCACGAAAGGTTCCTTTCCTTTCCATATATATATATATATATATATATATATATATATATATATATATGATTTTTTGCAAGAAATCCACAGACAAAATTTTTGTGAATTTTCTTACTGGGTAAACTAATAGTTTATTCCTACATATATGTGTGTTCTGTTCTAAAAGTTCATGTTTACATTTCTAATATGTGATACTACATGAACATTTGTGTGATATATGTATGTATGTAAGTGTTTTGTGGTATGTATGTGTGTAAATTTAGTGTAATACTTTCATATGTCTTATTAATTTACTTGCTAATGGTCTGTGTTTATATTAGAAAATACTGTTAGAAAGACCAGCATTTATCTTCTTTACTCTTCTTCTTTTGCAAGAGTAGAAGCAGCACTGTTTTTTCAGTTCACACATATTTACAAAACATCAGAGTTTCACTACAGAGCGTGCTATAAAATGCTTGTTTGATGATGTCCTCACTCTCCCTCATATTCCTTTTCCACCTCTGTCTAATTATCACCGCTAAAGTAACTCATCCTCCTCATCACCCAGGTCATTTAATATGTTTGACCAGAATTCATGGCTGACCAGAATTCTGTTCTTCTTTTGCAACCTACACAAAATGCTTTTTCATATCTTTTTTCACCAACCCCCTGCCACACGCACATTTCTTCCTGACATTATTTCATGTTGTATCCCTGCCTGCAGCATTGGCTTTATCACTCTCAACTGCCTGAATGCTTCCTTCTTTCTTACAAGACACCACCAATTTCATTCTCTCCTCTTCCTTCAAACTCTTCCCCTTCCATGAAGTCTTTTGCTTAACCTCATGTCCTCATCCCAACTAAAACGGAGCATAAGTATATATTATTCTTTTTTCTCACTGCCACCTCATGTTCATATATTTACTTTCCCATTTACACATGTTTTTTGTCACACCATCAGGACTAGACTGTTTCAAAATTGCTTTTTTTGGGGGGGATGGGGAGACTCCCACACTGCTGTTGCAACACTGACAACACCTTCCAATCAGTATCATGAAGCTTTCATAATGTGTCCAACATGTAAGATTTCAAATCTCAAGCAAATATCTAGGGTTCAGTTTTTATTAAAGAAAGGAAGAGAAAGTAATTCTTCCATGCTGTCCCTGTTCACACACATGCTACAAGTGTTATGAAGCACATCACAAATTGCTATTACCACATTCATATCATCTCCTATTATCTCTGCTTAGTGACTGTGAGGAGCCCTAATCTGTTCTTCGCCACACAGAGCATTTCATTCTAACAATCAAGTAGCATTTCCCATTTGGCTTCTTCTCATATCCAGTGATAGACTCATTCATTTAGATAGGCTTTTTGCATGACTTACTTAAAGCTGACATTTTGCAGGCATGGAATTTAAACTCTCTCCAAAGCTGGCACATTAAACTTCACTGCTTTCACTGGTTTGCCGGGGGGGTGGGGGGAGTTGACAAGAAGAAAAACAACAAGACAGCACTGAACACTGTTGACTTTGGATGGTTTCCAATTAACTTCTCCTGCTGCTAGAATGGCTTCCATCAATGGGATAGGGAGGGGTGATTCCCCTTCTCCCTAAAGCCTCCCCTGTACCAACAAAATCTACTCTGGAAGATAATTTTTTGGGGGTGCAAGGGAAAGAGGAGGAGAAACATCATTGTACTGTACAAGTAGAAGTCTGCTTTCACAGTATTTGATTTTGCTCTTTGGAGCTTGATAATGGACTGAAGCTTTTACCTTCTCAGTTGCTAGTGTTGGTGGTGTCATATCACCCTGATCCTAAAGCAGTTAGGAGGTATTTAACCTTTTAATTAGAGTTAAATATGCATTACTAGTTTGGCGTTGTTGGTTTTCAAGTATAGGTATGGACAATCCCCGGAATGTCATGGCACCCTTACTCACAAAAACCAAATTGTATGTATGTGCTTGAACCCAGTCTGTAAATATGTATGATTGAATCCAGACAAACACTAGCAGAAGTAGAGTTTCCCACCCTCTCCTTCCCCAGGCAGTCCCCTGAGATGCTGAAAAGCTTCTCCTGTGGGTTGAGGGACCCTGCTGAATGGGGTGGACTGTGGTATTATTATTATTATTATTATTAATTTACATAGCACCATCAATGTACATGGTGCTGTACAGAGTAGAACAGTAAATAGCAAGACTCTGCCACATAGGCTTATATTCTAATAAAATCATAATGAAACAATAAGGAGGGGAAGAGAATGCAAACAGGCACTGGGTAGGGTAAAACTAACAGTATAAAGTCAGAACAAAATCAAGTTTTAAATTTATTTATTTATTTATTTATTTATTTTATTTATTTATTACATTTTTATACCGCCCAATAGCCGAAGCTCTCTGGGCGGTTAAAAGCTTTAGGAAAAAGAAAAGTTTTTAGCTGAGCTTTAAAAGCTGCGGTTGAACTTGTAGTTCTTAAATGTTCTGGAAGAGCGTTCCAGGCATAAGGGGCAGCAAAAGAAAATGGACGAAGCCGAGCAAGGGAAGTAGAGACCCTTGGGCAGGCGAGAAACATGGCATCAGAGGAGCGAAGAGCTCGAGCGGGGCAATAGTGTGAGATGAGAGAGGAGAGATAGGAAGGAGCTAGACAGTGAAAAGCTTTGTAGGTCAACAGGAGAAGTTTATATTGGATTCTGAAGTGAATTGGAAGCCAATGAAGAGATTTCAGAAGTGGAGTTACATGGTCAGAGCGGCGAGCCAAGAAGATGATCTTAGCAGCAGAGTGGTGAACAGAAACCAACGGACTGATGTGAGAAGAAGGAAGGCCAGTGAGAAGAAGGTTGCAGTAGTCCAACCGAGAAATAACCAATGCATGAACAAGAGTCTTGGCAGAAGAGACAGACAAAAATGATAGAATCCTGGCAATATTATACAGGAAAAAACGACAGGATTTAGCTACTGCCTCAATATGAGGAATAAAGGAGAGCGAGGAATCAAATATAAAGCCAAGACTACGAGCTTCCTTGACTGGAGTAAGTGTAACATCATTGACAGTAAGAGAAAATGAGAGATGAGGAGAGGGTTTAGGAGGAAAAACAAGCAATTCAGTCTTTGCCATATTAAGTTTCAAACGATGATGAAGCAACCAAGCTGAGATATCTGAAAGACATGCCAAGATACGATCGTGAACATCAGGAGAAAGATCCGGAGATGAAAGGTATAATTGTGTATCATCGGCATACAGATGATATTGGAGGCCATGAGATTGAATAAAATTACCCAAGGGCAACATGTATAAAGAAAACAACAACAGGCCAAGCACCGAACCTTGCGGAACCCCTACTGAAAGGGGAAAAGAAGAAGACGAGCTGCCATTAGCCAACACGCTGAAAGAGCGACCTGCTAGATAGGAGGCAAACCAGTTATAGACAGAACCACAAAATCTGAGGTCATGAAGGGAATCTAAAAGAAGATCATGATCAACCTTGTCAAAGGCTGCAGTTAGATCAAGGAGAACAAGAACGGAATAATGGCCTTTAGACTTGGCAGTAAGAAGATCATTGGTAATCTTAGTAAGGGCTGTTTCAGTGGAATGCAAAGGATGGAATCCAGATTGAAAAGGATCCAGAGCAGAGTTACTAGAAAGAAAATCAAGACAACGAGAGTAGACCACACGCTCCAGGATCTTTGAAACAAACAGCAACAAAGAGACAGGTCGGTAGTTAGACAGAGATAGCCTATCAAGTAGGCATGTGCTCCGCTCCGATTAGGAGTGGAGAAGCAGTAGCGGATTGGCCTGCTCCACCTTACCCAGAGGTGGAGTAGAAGCGGACCGCGGACCCCTAGAAGCAAGGCGAAGAGAAGCGGCCATTTTTTGGAGCTCCTAGTTCAGGCGGAGCGCTCCGGTCGCCATCTTGAAAACATTTCGCCATAGGATTGCATTGCGGGAAATAATCACGCATAACTAGGTTGTTTTTGAAGCTATCGTTCTGGAAATTCTTGTGCACAGAGAGTCGTGGATGGGGGTCATTTTGAGACTACTCTCACCTCTCTGCGTCATGCAGGTCACGTGCTAGAATTTTTTAAAAATCGGGTCAACAAACAGAGACAGCGCGGCTCAAACGGCGGTTTTCGGCTTTTCGCCCATAGGATTGCATTGCGGGAAAGAATCGGGGATAACTGGGTTGATTTTTAAGCTATCGTTCTGGAAATTCTTGTGCACAGAGAGTCGTGGATGGGGGTCATTTTGAGACTACTCTCACCTCTCTGTGTGTTGCGGGTCGCGCTAGAATTTTTTTAAAAATCGGCGGGAAAAATACCTTTTTCAAAGGGCTGAGGGGCAGAGTCAGCTCCCGGTCATGATCACATGATCCCAAAGTTAGAGGAGGGCATAGGCAAAACGGGTAACTTGGGATTCTGGGAAACTTCTCTTTCTTCATCTGAACGGACTTTCCCCAGTGTTTTTAAACACAGTAGCCCCACCAAATGCAGAAACACAACCTGAAATCATATACTAAGCCAAGAATAAGAGATAGAAACACAGCACTGCTCCCCACCCTAACTTTGGGGAACAACTGAAAAGATGTGGTGCAAGGGGATGAGCTCCCCTAGGGCATCTCATCGTGGACGTGCCCCCACTCTCTCCTGCACTGGAAGGCCATTAGAGCCTTCCAAAGAGAGTAAAACGGTGGAGCAATGCCTATCATGAGTCGAAGTGAGCGTTTACTTCCTAGTGGTGGAGCGCTGCCTATTATGAGTATTTACTTCTCAAGCTCAGAGCTGTTGGTGAAGCAATGGCTGTCTTGAGTTGAACTGGCAGCTACTTCCCCCTCCCCCGGGCACATCCCCCTATTGCTGGTAAAAGACAGATATAGCCTTTTTAAAAAAATTCTTCTTGCTGTTTATTGAGCAACACTGCTGCTTTTAATTCCGCCCCTCCTTTGTTTATTTATTTATTTATTCCATTTTATATGCATTACTGGCTTATCCTTGGCTCACTTCCTTATGCCCCCAGAAATACCAGCTGCATGCCTGCCTGCCTGCCTTCCCTCCCTCCTCCCCTGCCCACCTCGCAGGGATGTTGTGTGTGTGTGGCTTTGACTCAGGGGAGAAGTCCTTCCTGCGCTCACTTGGAGTTTTGGAAGTTCCAAATTTTGCAGGTTTAAGCCCCGCCAAAAAACAGGGGATGATGGGACTGCCTTGAGTCTCGGCATGCGGCGTATGTATCCCTGGATAAGCTGTCATGGTGGTGAGTTTGAGGGGTTTTTTAACGTGCAAAATTGACGGAGCTATGGAAAGGGGTGTTGGATTTTCATAAATTCCCCAAAAATCAGGGGATGACGGGACTGCCTTGAGTCTGGGCGTGCGTATGTATCCCTGGATAAGCTTTCATGGTGGCGTGTTTGAGGTTTCTAACGTGCAAATTGACGGAGCTATGGAAAGGGGTGTGAATGGGGTGCCCGATTTTCAAAAATTCCCCAAAAATCAGGGGATGATGGGATTGCTTTGAAACTTGGCGTGCGTGTGTATACCCCCATGAGGTGTCATGGTGCCAAACGTGAGGTTTCTAACTTGAACAGAAAAAAACTTGTATAATTTTTTAGCTTTCAATGCAAGCCTATGGGGGGGGAAAACGGAGCTCCGATCCGGATCCGGAGCTCCGAGCGGAGCGGAGCGGAAGTGGGTGGAGCGTGGGCAGGGTGAAGCGGCCCGCTCCAAAAATCTGCAATGAAGCGGAGCGGGGGGTCCATGCACACCCCTACTATCAAGAGTAGGTTGCTTGAGAATAGGAGAGACTGTAGCATGTTTAAAAGCAGAAGGAAATGAACCAGAGGACAGAGAAAAATTAATAATATGAAGCAAGGAAGGGAGGATAGCAGGGATAAGATTAATAAAGACGCGAGAAGGAATTGGATCACGAGAACAAGTGGAGGGCTTCGAAGAGCGCAGTATTGTAGACAGTTCATCAGCTGAGACCGAAGGAAACGCAGAGAAATTTGCAGGAGGAACTGACAGATGAGGAACAGGAACTGGAAGAGGAGCAGAGCTGGCCAGATCAGAGGAACTGAGGGAGACAATTGGTATATGAAAATCAGGCAGAGGCACCTTCTAATCAGTGGAGCTCCCTTACCTGTCAGGCTCTACCACTGAGCTGTCAAAACCTGATCAATCAAAACCTACCTCTTGCTTCACCCACTGACAAATATTTTGGTGAAGGCAAGAAAGGATACAGGTTAGCCAGAAATGCCTGGACAATGTTTAGACACATAGTGAGAAAGGGAGTTGTAAAATTTGAAGTTTGAGAGGTCCATAAATAGGCAATCACTTGAGAAAAAGGACACAAGTTGATAATAGAGCAAGAGGTGCCTGTTTAAAAGAAAAATGTGTATAACTCCCCCCCCATTATTGTACTACGTAGTTTTTGTTAGTGGTTAAAGACTTCTTTCATTTCAATATATACTAATTCAATCATATTCATTTTGATATTATTCATTAACATCTCAGTTGTTTTGGTATAGGGTTATTCTTCTTTTCTTGAACATATTTTGTTTTGTTTTGCCACAAAAGAGATAATGTCAGCTCCTGTTAATCACCATTTTGTTTTTTCATTCAACATCTGGAACATTCAATCTCCCTGAATCAATTTGCCTGAAATTTGGTAGAAATATTTCCTTCATAAACGGATACTCCACCTATAGATTTCATGCATTTCTGGCAAACAAACAAAAAAGTTATAACCATATTATAGCCAACTTTTTTCTTTGTCAGGATTGGATGATATTTGCATGTAATGATGGTGAGACTCACCCACTCTTGCCTTCATTGTCAGTCACCAAGCCACCCCTCCCCCCGCCAAATGAAGCCATAGGGCTGTATGTCTTACCAAGCTATTATTTTTCCTGTAATGCCCCTATGTCTGTAATGTTGCATAATTGGCCCCTTTATGGCTGTCATTTCTGCAACATTCCCTTCCTGGAAATGCCTACACCACCATTGTTGCACAAAGTGGCAGCTTCGTAAGGAGTGGGCATATTAAAAATATACACATTTTTGTTACCATTTCCCTAATACGCACTTTTCTGTAGACATTTTTTGTTCATAGAATTACAACACAAAATTCTGAGGAGTGTAAATATCAAAGGATAAGTATATTCTGGTTCACATATTGCTTCAGGAAGTGCAAATTTCATAAATATCTATCAACATGTGAACTGATTGAACTTCTTCCCCATCCCTCACCAGCACTATAAAATTTAACAGCTTATACAGTCAGTGTTTGTGGGTTTTTTTAGGTACCTTATATTATGTTGGGGGCGGAATTCAAGATGATCACAATATTATGAACAAGGGCACTTTTTTACAATCTATTCTGGTGCCTTTTTCAGAAACTACAATCCAAGGTTGCAGACCTTTTCATGGAAGGGATAATAAAAATCAGTAGGATTGTACCAAAAGTTCATTTTTCTCTCACACACATGTTGTATACTAGACCTACAGGCATCCCTTCCCAGGGGGATGCTCAGTAACCCGCCGTAGGATAGAATCCAAAACAGAAACAAAGAGAAAAGCAACGTCAACCCTCCCATTTATTCTGCCTGTTTCATGTCTCTGACACCATCATTAAAAGCACAGTGAGCCCATCACTGCGAATGTTTTTTGGACCAAGAAGCAGTCAGAGTCCACAGTCTCAAGCTGCTGCTACTTCTGCCTCTCTTTAAGTACTGTTCATTTTAATAGAAAAGAAAGAGATGAATAGGCAAGGGTGTTTTCACACTCAGCTGGAGTTAAGGTGACCCATGCTCTAACTTTAAAAACAAAACCCAAAAACTACTCAGCATGTTGTTTCTGAAGGCTGTGGCTCCTCCAGCACCATTTTTGATTACCCCAAAAGCAATATAACCACAGTTTTAGTGTCTTCTGGCTAGATCAGAATGGGGAAATGTTTTCTGAATAGACTTCCACCAATTAGCCTATTACTTTGCATCCCATTGCAAATTAATTGGCTACCTTCATTTTTTAGATATAATAATATCTAAAGATGTATAGAACACTTTATATAAAAATAATAATCTCAAAGCGGTTTACAACAAAAAAAATTAAAATACAAAATGTCTACAATTAAAATGTTTAAAAACAGAAAATGCAAAACATCTCACATAAAAACATTTAAAATTAAATATAAAACAACCATGTTTAAGGGTCCAATCCTATGCATCTTTAGATGGAAACAGCTGTACAGTGCTGGGAGTTGTAGGACATTTGTCCATCTAAATATGTATAGGACTGTGCTTAAAATAATTTCAAATCAGAGAACTAACGATCAATAAACTGGGGAGCACAGTCTGTCAGGAAAGGCATAGCTGTAATGATAAATACAGGCTGCAAGGGGCTGTTTATATGTCTTCTTAGCCTTGCAGTGGTTGCGCAGTGGTGCTGCATCAGTTATACAATTTTCCCCAAAGCTCCATGTTAAAAATATATATGGGGAATTACCCCAGCTTTTCCCTTCGAAGTGAGGCTACCATGGGCCTTCTGCTGTGTGACCTCTCTCTGGTGGCATTCTGGAGGGGATGGCAACCACTGATTGGTTGCTGGAAGCCAGGCAGAAAGCAGGGGGCAGGTCTGATGTGCCAATTGGCTGCCGGAAAGCCCACACTGCCTCTGCAATGAGGATTACCTGCTGCCATACCACAGCAGCAAAACCGTGGCATTTAGTGGCAAGCTGTGTCAGAGACTTTCTCCACCAGACACAATGGAACTTATTTCCAGGATAAAATGCATAGGATTGTGCCAACAATGGTTCCACTAACATAGTGATTTGGCCCCTGCCACACGAAGGAGAATAATCCTGGGATTGAGTCAGCACAGGACCTTTCGTTTTTTCAAACCAGAAAGCAAGCTCCATCTGGATCCCTTTTAGTCTATTTCAGCCCTAGTTTATTACAAGAAACCACTGTATGCAGCTGAAGCCCGATCCAAACTGGGCCTTTTTAGACTGTTTCTGGTGCTTCCTGTGATGGTGGGCTTCCCTCCGAAGTGACCAGAACTGAAGCTGGACCCTGCACAAGGCTTAATTGGTTATTCAGACTTCAGAGATTCAGGCCTTAGCTAGACCAGTGGTTATCCCAGGCTGATACCCAGGATCACCCCTGTGCGTCCAGATGATGCACAGGGGATCCTGGGATCAGGGAGGGATCATCTCTCCCTGGCCCTGAGATTCAGCCCTACACTTTGTCCCTGGTTTTTTCCACGGTCTTGGGCTTATCCTGAGACTGCGAGCATGTGGCCCGTTTCCACGGCTTTTCCCAGCTCAGCATGATTACTCACGTGGAGCCGGGAGCCGCACACAGGGTGCAGCGCTCCTCAGGAGCACTGTGCCCAGCGGGGAATTTTTTTTTTAAGAAAACCACACCTACCTGGAGTCGATCGAGCGCTTGTGTGCTGCCGCCTCCTTTAAAAATAAAAAATGGCGGGCACAACGCCTCTCTTCTTGAGGTCGTGGCGCCTTTCGTGTAAACGAGGGCGAAATCTCCCGTTAATCGCATTGCGGGATCTCCCCTCCTCCATCCTGGACTTAACAGTAGGTCTAGCAAAGGCCTCAGACATTGTAACTCTTCTCCAAATAGTGTCTTTTGAGGTTTTGATTCTCTGAAAATGCTGAGGGTGGGAGGGAGGGAGTGGAATTAAGTGACTGGCAGGTTTGTCTTCTAATCATAAGGAATGTTTTACCAAGGGCTTTCCAATAGATGTGCTCTGGGGAAGGGACTGCAACTGTGAGTTTTATAAAAAGTGTATGGCTCTCAGCTTTCTCTGTTCTTCGTTAGTTTCTTTCAACATGTCACAAACTTACTATGTGAGTGTGGCGATAGGCAGTACATGTTCTCTGATCTCTTGAGTCTTTCTCTTTTGCAAATCGTTCCTTTTTCCCAGTCCTTCTCCAGACTGCAATCGATGGGCCCATTCTGAAGACACCTTAAACCATGGCTTTAACAACGGTGAACAGATAGTTGTGTGTCTGTTAAGACTTAGAAATTGGAATAGTTTGTCCCTCTCCCCTTCTACTAGGGGGTGGGGGAGAGAAAGTTAATTTTTGAATTCAGTGTGTGTTTTAATAGTTGTTGGTTGTCGTTTGAGTTAGTACATTATAATACATCATTATTTTATCACTATCCTGTAGATTGATCCCCAGTTAGTTCTAATTTAATTTCAATTTCTCGGGCTGGGGGTGCAAAGGGGGATCAGAGGAACACCAAACGCAAGCCTTCAATGAGCCAACATTTGTTATTTATTTATTTATATCCTGTCTTCTCTCTGAGGACCTAAAGTTAATGTGGATGGTTCCCCTACCCCTCAATCTTATCAACAACATGTGATAGGCTAAGCTGAGAGATAACAATTGGTCCAAGATCACCCTGTGAGCTTTATAGTTTAATGGAAATTTGAACCTTGACTTTAACCACTATAGCACACTGGCTCATTACAAGATAACTCTCACAGGCAAAAGTGTTTTTCTGAATGCTTGCTGACTGCCAAGAAAGCTCAGCATTAGCTTTTCTACACAAGGCATTTATTGCATGCTTGTCATTGCCTACTCATGGTTGTTTATGAGTTCTTTAGATGACATTGTGACCCTCCAATTTCACTTCTGAGTGTAAACTGCACTTTTGGCAATTTTGTTTAGAGCATGGAAAATGGGATATCATTTCTGATGGTGGAAAGAAAACACCATTTCGCTTTGCATTTACACTATTGTGCTATAGTACAGCACCACCTAGAGGCTATGTAGCAGAAAAGCAGATAAGGCAATGCTCTGTGTGTAGTGCTCAGATCTCAATTCTGCAACGAAACCAAAAGTATATGCAGACTCATTTCAACTCAAGTCAAGGGGAACTTGCCTATGACTAGAAGGGGTGCAATGGATGCCTTCACACCCTATTTAATAGCAGAAAACAGTCATAACATTAGTTATTCAATGAATTTGAAAGCATATACATTATTGATTTTTGCAATACAACATCTATTTTTGTTTGAATGATACAACATGGTAGCTTGGTTTGCTCTGCCAATTGCCAAAAATCACAATGAAAATTATTTGTTGTTGAAGTGGTAATTCTATACAGTTATTCATTATTAGTGTGTCATGATATTTTCCTTGGCACCTTCTGCTTCATAGTTTTACAACTTTATGGCTTGGCCAATTAATACATTATTAACTTCTGCTAAAGTCCAATACATTTAATGCAGATAATTGATCAGGCAGTTGTAAGTAATTATCAAATGATTTACCTGAGAATTTCTCTTATTACAATCCAATACCCGACTACAATTGATTCTTCTTTCTGATGTGGGGATTCTAAGCAGCCAATTACATTCAATGAGATTTAAGCCTATAGATGTAGGTGAGGTGGCAGACTGATGCTCAAAAGCCTGCCTCAATGGCACATTGGGAATGTTCATGACTTGCATAAACACATCCTTCTCCAATGCAGCAATAGCCTCCAGGATCTTCAGTACTATGCTAGAGCCGAGTTGAAATTTCTTAGAAGGCCGTTCTCACAGAATATTTCTAGGGCTGAGTGAGAATTTTGTTTCAGTTCAGTTTTGATAAGAATTTACCAAAAATAACAAAATTCTCCCTATTTGGGGCAAAAAGATCTTGAAATAAAAAATAAGTTGAATGTGGGAGAAACTGACACCAAAAAAATTGTCCATCCAGGCTCAGGGCTTTGGAGCTTTTCTCTTAAAAGTCTGGCTTTGAAACATTGTGTATTCAACCATGTTAGTGCTGAATTGGGGTTGCCACCTCTTTTTGTCTGACAGGGTCCTCATTTTTAATAGCTTCATGGCAGGCAGATGCATCATGGTTCTCTCCATGCTGGGGATAGCTATGCCTATTGAATCGGGCCAATGCAGATGGATGAGCATTTCATTTTGGTTTATTTCACATAAGAATTTCTTCATATTTGGGAGAAAGAAAATACAGAGAATGCAATTCTTCATATTTGGGAGAGAGAAGTCTGAATACAGGACAAAGCAAAACTGATGGATTAACCATCCCTAACTATATCTGGGATTTCTTTTTCACTTTTCCACCCCTAGCAAAAGAAAGTCACTTTGCAGAATTCTCTCTGAATATCCATCACCATTTTTGATCTGGTGCCATTTCCCTCCCATGCACAACACTAGATGTGTGACATTGTTGAAAATTCAAAATGGTAGGCAGGCTGTTGGGTTGGAGTCTGGATAGGCAAGCCAGTGAAAGCTCACTAAATCCCACCTCCCTGTTCTAATAAAAAAGTGCTCTGAAAAAAAAAAAGTGAAACTGGGGGATCATGATGACATCTAAAGAACCCATAAACAACTGTGTGTAGGGAATCACAAGCACAAAATAAATGGCTCATGTAGAAAAGCTGCAAATGAGGTGCTGGCTTCATGCGTTGCCACATTGGTATCCAATTCCCTCAAAACCCTGCAGCACCAATGCTGCAAGGCAGAAACGATAAAGTTAGTCGGCAGAAGCGTGCGCTATTTGGTCAGGAAAACCACAGCGCTAGCAGCCATTTGGCTTGTCAAGACCATGCCCTGCCTCTGCCCTGCATTCCCATGCTTTCCCGCCCCGCCCTTCCCCTTCTAAAAAAGATCCATTGTCATTCTTTTGCCTTATAATGGTATGGCCAGGATTGCTGGCTTGGGGACAGATTGGCCAGCTTTCTTTACAATATATCAAGATATGAAACTGACTTACACTGAGCCAGATCACTGGTCCAGCTAGCCTATTATTTTCCATGCGGACTGCTCTTTGAACAAAATATAGTCAGAGAGGATCAATGTTATTTCATACTGACACACAAACTTTCCGTAAGACCAGTGAAGGAAAACTCTTCAATTGCCTTAAGTCCGAATGTCACAAATTTCACTGAGCTGCAATTAAGCTGAATGAACTCTGCATTCCAAAAAAAACACAAACGCCTCCCTAGTGAAGCATTGGAAGTGGGTGTAAGGATTAAATAATAGATTCCTCTAAGTGAGATGCTTGATGCCTGAATCACTGCAGGTAATTACATGCTAAAAAGCATGTATCTGTGAATAATGGGTACCATCATACTTCCCTGGGTGGAAAGCAGAGAGCTGGCAAAGCGGCTCTTTCTCATCCTTGCTCATCTCTGACAGTAAATGGATGTAAGTGGCTCAATAAAGCATATAACAGGTTCCATTAAAACACCCACAGTGCTGAGTAAAAACAATTAATCCCCTATTTCCAGCAAGACAATGTAAGTTGGTTTCAGTAATTTAAATGTAGTTGTGGGGGATACTGGCATATCACATAGGATGAAGAGTAAAGGAGGAGAAGGGAAAAGGATGTGTAGGGACTGCACACTGCCAAGGAGCTTAAAAAACAAGAACAACCACCCACAGAATTTGTACTTATACTTTTCTTCTGGATATTGAGCAAATTAATACTTTTAGGTAAATGACCATGAAGCGAAACTCTGCTGGTGCAAGATTCCTCTGCCAAATTTCAGACAATTCCCCTCCCATTGCAGCGCCATACAACATAGGGCATGTCTAGTCCAGGGGAGGGAGGGAGGGATGGAAGAGGATCTCGTGATAGTCTGCTCGCGAGATCCTCCCCTTTGTCCAGATGCACACATGACATCCTGGGAGGAAGGAAGGATGTCGTGCCTGCCATTTTTTTAAACAGAGATTAGTGCACTTGCACTCCAACAGAAGTGTAAATAAAAACAACAAAACCCACTCCCACTCCCCCCGACAGTCACAGAGCTCCTGAAGAGCTCCATTCCCCATGCCTGGTTCCCACCTCCTCAAATGTACCTGCAAGGAGGTGGGACGAAGCTGGGATAGGTGCCCACGCACCTCCCACGGTCTCAGGCTACAAGTGGTCCCAGGGAAATGGAGAGATCAGCTCTCCCTGCTCCTGGGATCCCCTGTGCATCATGTGGATGCACAGGGATGATCCCAGGATGATCCCCATGATAAACACTGATTTAGACATGCCCATAGTTTACACCAGTGGTTCCCAAACTCTTTCAGGTAACCACCCCCTTGGCTCCACAAACTCATGCCCAGTGCCCCCTGGGAGTCCAATGGGGTCAGGGAGGTAGGGAGAGGGCTTAACGGCAGCAGCAAGCCCCACACCAAGGAGTGCCCAGTGGGGCCAAAATGCTGTTGCAAGAGAACGCATGTGCTTAAAAAGCGGGTCAATCACAGCAGTATCCCAACTTAATTTTTTTTAAAAAAAATCTCAATTTTTGCAAATCTCTGCTAGGAGGATGGCCTTAGATGATGAGTGTAGTATATTTGGGTAGGGTCATGTCGGAAGAGACGCTCCATCAGCCCAAGTTGTCCAGAGCCGTGCTGCCAACAAGACCCTCCTCAATCCACACATATATTAATACCGTTTAAGAAGAGCCCTTTTAACAGTGAATTGAAATGTTTCAAAAGCACCAAAACGCTAAAGAAGAGACATAGCCTGCTTGGTGTGCCCTGCCATGCCGGCTGCAAACAGAGGCATTTGCTCTCTTTTCCCTCCCTCCCTCGGCAAGCCTGGGCCGGGTGCTTCCCATTTAAAGGGGTCACACGCCTCTGGATCCTGCTGGTCTGGGCGCATGGGCTGAGCGGTGGTGGTGGCGGCAGGGCAGAGGAGCTGATAATGAAAAAGGGGGCATATTGCGTGCAGCCCCTTTAAATGGGAAGCACCCACTGCAGGCTTGCCAAG
This sequence comes from Elgaria multicarinata webbii, assembly GCF_023053635.1. NCBI lineage: Eukaryota > Metazoa > Chordata > Lepidosauria > Squamata > Anguidae > Elgaria > Elgaria multicarinata. Next base: position 117,215,719 of record NC_086172.1, read on the forward strand.
GGAGGGAGGGAGAGAAAAGAGAGTGAATGCCTCTGTTTTGCAGCCGGCGTGGCAGGGCACACCAAGCAGGGTATGACTCTTCATTAGAATTTTGGTGCTTTTGAAACATCTCAATTCACCATTAAAAGGCCTCTACTTAAACGGTATTAATGCATGTGTGGATTCTTCCCCAATATGGCTTGAGACCAAACTACCTTCTCCCATAAAAATGTCCCTGGGTTTTAAGACCTTCTGGAGAGGTGCTTCTTGGAAAAGATCACCTCGAGCGCCCCCCTGCTGCCTCTTTGCCTCTTAGCGCCCCTCTCCTGCCCCCTTGCCTCTTAACACCCCCTATGCAATCCCACCGCCCCCAAGGGGTCAGTACTGCCCACTTTGGGAACCACTGGTTTACACTGTGGTTCAGGAGCCGCCGCCACACATTTGGGAAGGTTTTCAGTGCAGCAAAGAACTGTAGTGGGGGAAATGGGAAGAGGAAGATCGATTGGCACTCATGCAACTGGTGGATGCAGCCCGAAAGCTATAATTGGGATAAGCCAGAGTTAGGCTGCAATTTTATACCCATTTACCTGGGAGTAAGCCCCATTGAACTTAAGGAACTTATTTTTCAGTAGACACACAGGATTGCAAGCTCTTAAGTTCCATTGATTTCAGTGTAAGAAATTAAGCATGTGCCTAGCTCCTTTGCTGAAATCAATGAACGTAGATTATATTTTCTAACAAAACAAAGCTGACATATTGTTTTTATTCCTGGAGAATGATGTGGGGCAGAACATGTTCCGCTGTTATAATTTCATGTGTTGGAAAACAAAGCAATTTCTAAAAAGGCATTGTTTCATAACAGTACTTAGTAGCATAATGAATGGTTGCAATCCAGTCAAAAAGGCAGTTTCAAAGTTGTGATTAACTTTCTTCAGGTGACTGTCTATAGGATGAATGCATGTAAGTATAACAAAACCAACATAAAATCATTGCTAAAATTTCTATTCTAACAGTTTTCATGAGATATACTCCATGAAGTCACGAAGAGTCAGAAGCGACTGAACAAATAAACAAAAATATATATATATATATATATATATATATATATATATATATATAAACACTCTCACACACATACACACATGGAAGTGCATGCTATTAAGTTTTCATGTCTTAAAATATTTATATGCATTTCAATGAAAATAATTTCTTAGAACACCCTTGAATTTGTTTGAATTTTCCATTTAAACCATCTTGTATGTACTTAATTTAATAGTTTTTCTTTAATAAAATCTTTCACAGATGTTTCATTAATATTTGGCTATGGGGGAAAATGCTGGGTTATTTACACAGTATATAAAATTAACATGGAATGCTTTTTATGTTCTGTTTACCAAATTTAAGTCAAATGTGTTAAATCAGATCCCCATCAATTTAGAGCATCAGGCATTTTCCATAAAATATATACATTCACTTTTCCCCCCCTGGAAAACTCACATACACTGGCAACAGTCACATTTGTTCTTTCTTGAATGATGTGGGAAGGATGTGAGGTCCAAGGAGCATTTCAAGGGAATAAAGCCAATAAAAGCATCATACTGCCTGCTGTTGCTGCTCTGCCTGTACAATGTATATGATGCTTTTATATTTGCAACACTTCCCACCCAAGGCTTGATTCCCCTAACATCTTATGACCAATTCACAGATTACATGGCAGCAAATGGATTTACTTCTGTGGGTATCCTGACTGGATAGCTAGCCAACAATGACTTTATGATGATTGAAATGGCACATCACTTTGCCACATTTATGCTTCATCTTTTATGAGTATGCTTTAAAATGTAATGTGTGAAAAGGCCCTTCATGTTCACTTATTGTCTTGTTTCTTCACTGTCCTCCTTTACCAACTGCAAGCCACTTTTACACTGGCTTATTTCTCACACACCGTCCCCCCACCCCTGAAAACTGTAGTGGTTGTGGTAAATCTAATATATGAAATGTCATGTTTATTTATTGGGGGTCAAGGTCATGGGGGCTGTTTCAAATGTGATAGAATACATGTTTGTGTTGCATAGTAAATTTTGTCTGACCGCAGATAACTGCAAGCTTTAATCAGGACCTTTTAACAGGCATTTTCTAGTTCTAAGTAAAGCTTAGAATGTATGCAGGCATGAAGTGAAACCAAAACCACCAGCACAACTCCCTAAATGCATTAACCATTTGGAGCATAATCCTGTGGTGATAGTCGGCAGCCTCTGAGGTCACCTCCATGCTCTGGTCTCCCTGCATTTTTGCTAGAATGGCAATTTTGCCGCTTTAGCTGTGGCAGTTTAGAACACAAGGGAAGGAAGCTGGGACCAAGTGGCCAACCAGCTGTCAACCAGGGACAAAATGCAGCTTCCCTGGTCTCCTCCCCTCTCCACCCCAGGACCACACCCTTTCCCTTGTCTCCATGCTCAGGTTTCCAAGCACAGAGAGGTAGGTGGCACAGTTCTCTCCATCCCAGCTATGAAGGGAAAGGGGAGGGAGCATGAAGCATGGTTTACTGACTTTGAGGTTGGAACCCTGTCTCTGACATTGGAGCCATTTAACTGAGCAGCCCAGACACTGGGAGCCATGGGATTGCTTTCTTAATGGCTTTTCAACCAGTTATTTTCCCCAAGTTAAAGTGGATTTTAGCTAATGTCTGTTATTTATTCTAGGGTGACCATGGATGTCTAACCAGAAGCAAGCCTCACTGTAGTAAACTTTTCTCAGGCCTATTTAGTGTAATATTAATATGAAAATTAAACAAGAAAGAGTGGTTCTCTTTAAAACATTGTAACAGTTGAGAGACTTGAGACTTCTGGGAGAGGCAGGGAAGGTGACTGCTGTCCCCTGCACCAATCAAGGTCTGAAAGCTGACTGCTTACATTAAGAGGCCCTTTCAAGCCTCGATTAGCACGGGGGAGCAGGGTGCATTATTTCCAGGCCTCCAGAAAGTGCGCACATCACCCACGCCATTAGCTGTGCATGCACAAATATTACCTAGCCATGCTAATGGATGGCTGATCTGTGCACTTTCCAGAGGCCCAGAAAACATGTGCCCTGCTCCCCATCCTGCCCCCCCCCAGCACCTTTCCTGGACATTTTTTTTTAAAAAAAATAAAATTCCCCAGACCCCCCTCTTGAGGGTGTGAAAAGCCAGACATGTCCGGGCAAAACCAGACAGATGGTCACACGACAGATGGTAACTAAGCATTAGGAGAGGTAATTCAATCTCTGAGAATGGGGGAAAACTACACAAAAACCAAAAAATGACCAAAAGATCAGTGGTTGGGGAAAGGGGGTGGAGCCAGGGAAAGGAGATGAGGCTGTCTGGGGAAACTCAGAGGGTTGGATTTGCCCTACTTCCTCCATTCTGGGTTTCCCCACCCCCGCCCTAGTAACTGTGATCCTTTGGTATAATTGCAAGAACCCTAAAAGCTTTACTGTAACATGCAGTAGATGGGGCTACCTCTGAAAAGTGTTCAGAAACACCAGCTAGTGCAAAAAGCAGCAATCAAAATGGCTTCTGGAGGGTGCTTTCCTTCTGTTTTGTTCTATCTGCCTTGGCTTCCTGTCTGCTTCTGGGTGCAATTAAAACAGCTGATTCTTACCTCCAAAGCCCTAAATCAGAATATCTGAAAAGCCACCTCCTCCCATATGATCTTGCTGAACTCCTGTGTTCAGCACTGAAAGACCTGCAATGCATCTCAACATTTCAGAACCCCTGGTGGCTGGGATGTGAGACAGAATCTTTTCTTCTGTGGCACTCAGATATAGGAATTCTGTCTCTATTTGGAATTCTGTCTTTATTGGGCGCTTCAGGCATGTGGCTAAAATCTTTTTATTCCACCAAGCTTTCAGTGGGGAGTAGGGTGCAATCCTATACATGTTTAGACAGAAAAAGTCCTACAGCTCCCAGCATTCCCTTGCTGGCTGGGGAATGCTGGGAGTTGTAGGACTTTTTCTGTCTAAACTTAAATAAGATTGTGCCCTTAATGTTTTTCTCTCCTGGCTTTTAAAATTGTTATAACCTGCTCTTATGATATGGCTGGTTTTGTTATTGTCTTTACTGTTTTAGTAATTTGTATAAGTCACTTTAATTTGTTTATAAGGAAAAGTGAGGTAGAAATTATTGAATAATAAATAAATAAATAAATAAATAAATAAACTTTTGCATTCGAAAAAGTGCCCCTGCAGTTGTACAGCTCTCCTAACAGTAATTTTATTTATGAAGTTTCTTGAATAGGAAAATCAGTACCCTTAGTTTACTTACATACTTCATTTACTCTCATAGTGGCTTGTTGAAAAGTGATCAATAGAAGAAATTTTAATATCTTGTTTGCAAATGGAGCTAGTAGGAGGAATTATTACATATGGCTTAGTTTATGATTATTCTGCTCAAGCTTGTTCTAATATTTTTATGAGAGAAAATAAACAAAGGATATTGCAACATATATCATGATAGGAGTTTTTAGTTGTTTTTTTTTAATGTGTCAGCTTCTTCTTTCTCTCAATCCAGGAGCACAGAAGCTCACTGGTGCTGCAACAAATATTTTTCAGCTTTATTTATTTAGAAATTAATCTCACCTTGCAGAATAAAAACAACTTGCTATTCCCATCAGCCATGACCTAAAAAAAGTGCAGCAAATGGCATTCTGCAGATACATTTATAATGCAATCAAGCATACTTCTATGACACTTGTTTGTTGCTGAGAAGGGCAGAACATGTCTACAGAGGAAGGAATCATACTGTATAAGCAATATGGAGGCCTTCATAAAAGTACGCTCAGAAGCAGGGTCCCACATTCCAGAAAGCCTTAAGTGTGAACTCATGGACCACCCCATGTCCAAATATATTTACTGTCACACCAGCCAAGAACCCTGTGAGCACTCTGATGTATACTCAGATTTTCACCATGAGTCAGTGAGAATTTCCATTCAGTTCATTGGACAAAGCAACACCTCAAAGGTATCACCACATGCAGCCATGAAACTGTCGTCTCCATGGAAGCAAAAGGGAAGGTCTATGGAAGCAGTGGAGCTATATGGTGTGTTTAGAGAAGTGGTAGGCAATGTTACTGGGCTGTGGACTCATCTGGCAATTTGAGGAACTGTCCTGAGCACCCCACAAAATAGCTGCCACAGCAGTGCGGCATGTAACCTGCTTAAAAGACAGTAAAAGCCAGAGCTGGGATCTGAGCCCCAATATACTGAACAACTCCTTTGAACCCACAGTTTTCAGTACTAACAGAATCATATTTCATAGCAATGACAGCAGCCAGTAAGAAAACGTGTTATTTTTTATTTTATTTTTAAGGTTGAGTGCAATCTTTTCACAAATTGCCAATATGGGAGGACCAAACTGGATTGGCTTTTTTGCATGGAGAGTAGGAGGCATCTTGAGTCTTGTTGTTGTTTATTCGTTCAGTCGCTTCCGACTCTTCGTGACTTCATGGGCCACAGCTAGACCTAAGGTTTATCCTGGGATCATCTAGGATTCGCCCCTGCCTGAGCACTGGATCCCCTGTGTGTAACCTAGGCCATTGCTAGACCTAAGGTTTATCCCTGGATCATCCAGGGGTCAAACCTGTTCATCTAGGTGACACACAGGGGATCCAGTGCTCAGGCAGGGGTGAACCCTGGATGATCCTAGGATAAACCTTAGGTCTAGCTGTGGCCCTAGATGAACAGGTTTGACCTCTGGACGATCCAGTGATAAAGCTTAGGTCTAGCTATGGCCATGGACTAGCCCACGCCAGAGCTTTCTGTCGGCCGTTGCCACCCCTAGCTCCCCCAAGGTCAAGTCTGTCACCTCCAGAATATCATCCATCCATCTTGCCCTTGGTCGGCCCCTCTTCCTTTTGCCTTCCACTTTCCCTAGCATCAGCCTCTTCTCCAGGGTATCCTGTCTTCTCATTATGTGGCCAAGGTACTTCAGTTTTGCCTTTACCATTCCCTCAAGTGAGCAGTCTGGCTTTATTTCCTGGAGTATGGACTAGTTTGATCTTCTTGCAGTCCAAGGCACTCTCAGAATTTTCCTCCAACACCACAGTTCAAAAGCATCTATCTTCCTTCGCTCAGCTTTCCTTATGGTCCAGCTCTCGCAGCCATAGGTTACTACGGGGAATACCATTGCTTTAACTATGCGGACCTTTGTTGTCAGTGTGGTGTCTCTGCTCCTAACTATTTTATCAAGATTTGTCATTGCTCTCCTCCCAAGAAATAAACGTCTTCTGATTTCCTGGCTGCAGTCAGTGTCTGCAGTAATCTTTGCACCCAGTCTTATGCCACCACAAAAAGCGTGAAAACGACAGATGACTCAGGATTTGTGGCACAAAACAGCACAAAACTTTGGCAAAGGTTCAGAGGAAAAATGAGAATGTAGAATTTTTTTAGCTTTCACCATGCTGCACCGAGGATATGCCATTTTCATGCTTTTGGTGGCGGCACAAAACTCAGAATGTTTGGCACAAAATAGCAGAAAATTGGCACAAAACATTGACATAGGTTTGGAAGTGATATGAGAATATCGTAGGAGGGGGGTGAACTACGAACCTGCATTTGATGTATCTATACAAAGTTGTGCATGTACTAATACATCCCACAACCCCCAAAACTGACTCCAAAAAATTGGCATATGTTTGGAGGGTTTCATAGTTAACATTGCTCACAGGGGAACTTCAGGCCCATGAGCCAAATCTGGACCTCCTGGGTTCCCTAGAGTGCCACACACCCCTTTCCTTGTGGCTCCACCTCCTTTCTCCGTACCACTGATCTTTTCCAGCTTTTGTGCAATCCCCCATTCCACATTCTGAAAGGTCAAAATGACTCCCCTAAGGCTTAATTCCAGGAAGTAAGAGCTTTAAACTAAAATATGCTGGTATCTTTGGCATTTCTGTTCCAACCCATTTTGCCTTTGGCCGTGCCCACCCAAGCGTCTCCAAAATGGAATTCTGCCCTTGGGCTGAAAAAGGTTTTGCACCTCAACTCCAGAGACTTATCAAAACCTGAACAACTGTTATATGTACAGAATACCTTTTTCAGTAGGATTCTCTGGCACACATAACTGGGCATAACTCCCATAGAACCGCCCAGAGAGCTTCGGCTATTGGGCGGTATAGAAATGTAATAAATAAATAAATAAATAAATAAACTCAGTGGGGCTTCAGTCTTGAGTAAACCTGCGTAGGATTGCATTGTAAGCATGTTATTCAGAAATAAGTCACATTTACTCCTTATTTAGGTTGCTTGGTTTGTAGTTCTAGCCAAGTTGTCTTGGTGTCTGGAGTTAAACTGGCATGGAGTCGGCGGCAGTGATGTAATTCAAAATGGATTGTGTAGGGCTGGCCTTGATGGGTTATATGCTATCTCATTAGAGTGTAGTGTTTTTGTTTAAATACCTTGCTACTCACCCTGAGCCTTCAGGATGAGTTGGGATAGAATCTAAAAAAAATTACAATTAAATGAAGGCCCTTACTGGTCATCCTCGCCTTTTCCTAATTTATTTCCATCACCTTTTAGTACCTTGTTATGAATTGTTTCACCATGATGTCTTCGTCTGCTTCTTGGAGACACAAGTGCACAGTTTCTGTTTTGTAATGTACCATATTCCTTGAATGAGATTTGTAGCATTGTTCTTGTATAGCAAGCATTCCAATTGGAATTGTATATTCTGATTTGTAGCAATGGTCCCATATGTTAATCTTCCTAATATTCTTTACATTTATTTGAGACACAGATCATATTCTCACACAGTCTTGAATTATTACTAGTTTCAGCTATATGTTCTTAAATTGCATTGCCATCTTTTTCTTCTCCCTTTTTGTGAATATCTATATTAGGTTGTGTTTATTTCTGCTTTAGCAAATGTTTTATATTCTTCAGTGTTCGCTAAACATTCATTTGTGTGAAAGAACCCATTATGACAAGTGTTATAAGCACTTCACTACTGAGTGTATTCTCATTTACTCTGCTAAGTTTTACATCTCTTTGAAAGACATGTTGTACTTTAAAAGTTTGCACATTTTCATTGTGCTACCCATCAGTAACATCTTATGGCATTCCTGTTCTTATCAATATTAGAATCACCTATTACTAAGAAGGATGAAATTACTGCACTAGATTAACCAATGGTTGGACCATGGTGGGCAAATCCTTCTTTATATCTTGATGTGGAATCAAAACCAAGTTAATAAGATGAGACTTCAAGTTTAAGAAAATACAAGGAATATTTGTTGTTAACATCAATTATCTCTCTCTTTGTTTGTTAATGTAGCACAAAAATCCATCTAATATTAAGTACTTTTATGTTACCTTGATTTAAACTAGTGAGAGAAAGCATGTCCTTAATTCTCTGTCATACAAACCAATGGGACCAAACCTATTATTTTCCCCACCATACATTTAGCTATATGTCTATATATGCCCACCACATTTTAAGACCACTTCATGCATTTGTCACATGCCGTGTGTGGACTGAGGGGGAGGATCTCATGATCACCATATCGCGAGATCCTCCCCCTCCCATCCCTAGGTCTAGACATGCCCTTAGTATCAATTAGCTTTCAGTACTTGTAATATAATTGTAATTACTTATCATTTGTCAAAATGGTTCTGTTCCTCTTTATATATTGCAAAAGCTCAATGGGTGGGGTCCAAAAGGGAACAAGAAACTTTGTGCCAGTTAGAATGGCAGATAGGAAAATTGGTTTTGGCAGCCCTGTCTTTCTAATTACTGGAAGAGGGATTCCACCTAACATCTCCTCCCAAAGCAGCTGTACTTTAATTGACAAAGGAGAAAATCCAATCAGGTGTAATAGAAGCTCTTTCTCTTCCCTTGTTTTTTTCTTTGTTAACACCACCATTTGGATTGAAGGTTTTGACGTTTCTAACACAACATTTTTAACACTACTTTTAATGCTAAGGCTGCCTAGATTTTTCTCTGTGAATGTGTTGTTACACACATCCCTATTCTCTGAGTGGTGACATTTTAGGGCTTCCAGCACTTACTCAGAATTTTGTTTCCTTGGAATGAGGTTACTGGAGAATGACTAGCATTTTGTGACATATGAGTATTTTACATATGTCTATGGCCCTTTCTACACCTAAGAATTATCTCAGGAAAATGGAGGGTTCGTCCCTGCTCCCGGGATCCCCTGTGTGTCATTTGGATGCACAGAGATGATCCCAGGGAAAAAGGCAGGTGTAGAAATGACCTATATCTATTATATCTCCATCTATCTATCTATCTATCTATCTATCTATCTATCTATCTATCTATCTTTCGTATCTATCTACCTGTTCTGTATAGGTGGGGATTCAGTACATTAATACCCCAATAGTTTTGCCATGGCTCACTGGCCCAAAGAGATGGCCCTGAAATTGAATTAACGCTCCTTGATCACCTTTCAAGGGAGACAAGCCAGCAACCAAAAATGCTGTTACACCATGCACATTCAACCTCTGACTCTGTTTCCTCCAAATAAACCACCAGGTTCATCGCATAGACACTACCTGATGATCTCATCCCCTGAGAAGGAAAGGCAGGGGGCAGGGAAGGGGGAGAAAATAAAGTATGTCCTATTCTGTATGGAGTGTCCGGCCAATTTGCTAGCCTTTGTTAAAGCTAATCTCCTTAACAAAAGGAAGTACCCTGGACACTTTTCCAGATTATTAAAAAGTCTAAAGCTCTCCCTTGTGCTGGGCAACCTACACTGAAAGAAAACCCATTCAAAGAAATCTTAGAGTAACTGAGTTGGAAAGGATCCTTGAGAACATCCAGACCAACCCCTGAAACATCCCCCATCATCAGTAGGTTATTTTGGAGAACATGGGTTGCAAGTGATTTCCTGAGTCAATGAAGTGCTGACACATTCAAGTTTTCCCAATTTGGGGAGGGGGAGAAGGTGGTGGCAGCAGCAGCACTTCTTAAGTATTCAAGGCTTTAACCCTATCCCCATTTACTTCAGGGCGATATCTGTTAATTTTAATAGGACTTATATAAGGTGACCATATGAAAAGGAGGACAGGGCTCCTGTATCTTTAACAGTTGTATTGAAAAGGGAATTCCACCAGGTGTCATTTGTATGCATGCAGCACCTGGTGAAATTCCCTCTTCATCACAACAGTTAAAGCTGCAGAAGCCCTTCCCTCTTTTGTATCTGATCATGCTAGGCAGGGCTCCTGCAGCTTTAACCGTTGTGATAAAGAGGGAATTTCACCAGGTGCTGCATGCATTCAAATGACACCTGCTGAAATTCCCTTTTCAATATAACTTTTAAAGATGCAGGAGCCCTGCCCTCCTTTTCACATGGTCACCCTAGACTTATATCCAAGTACATCCATATGTTTGGGCTTTAAATCAGGTGAGAAAATGAGCATTCAAGGAGAGATGTTTGCAGCCTCCTGTGGATGGGGATGTGTATATTGCAGCCCTGTGAACTGCTACTTCCCTCTTTCCCTTCCCACAGGTGAAGCCACTTACATTTTGACAGGTGAGCATTCTCAGCCCCTGGCAGACTGGGTTCCTCCACCCACACACTAGAGATTGGTATTGGAATTAGGAGCTCCATAATTCCTAACAGGGAAATTATGTTGCATGCACCATTCCTACCAAGGGGAGCATTCCTGGGGAGTCCCAGGCCCCAGTGGAAAAAGACATTCCATAGGGGTGGAGGTCTTTACACACACACACACACACACACACACACACACACACACACACACACTGCTTCTGCCTCTCCCATTGCCTGGCTCAAAGTAAGGTTCTTTACCTTGCTAGGAGTTCCACTGACCTGCCTCATTCCAGAAACAAGTGTTTGAGGTCTAGGAAGTGCTAGCAGTGGGTCCTGTTGGCATGCAGGCAATATTGAATACTGCCAGGGGAGGATGCTGGCTCCAATTTCAGTGGGGTAGAGATCCCATTCTGGGGTTTAGTTACAAACATCTAAAGGAGCTATTCAAAGTGCTGGGCCCATTTTGTGGATAAGTGTAAGCCCCTTGGATAGGTCTTTTAGATTCCTGGCTGCTTGTAACTAAAACCCAGAATGGAATCTCTTCCCAACCAAAATTGGAGTTACCAGCCTCCTCTGGATACTTCCCTATGCCACCTTCCTTCCTGCAGTGGAGCTACACAGCATAGAGTGATGTATGATTGAAACTAAGGAAGTATATGAATGTTGGTTTTGCTTGCAAAACGTGTGAGCATACCCTGTTCAAAACGCCGAACACAAATGTCCACCGAAAATATTCACAAGCTGTTGAACACATGCTCACGTTTATCTCATTTCCAATTTCCAATTTGATTTGTGCAAATTGTGTAGACCTTAGCAGCCCCACTTTAGCCTATGGAAGAAATTTGTGCAAATTCAGAAATTAGCACCAATTTGGGGAGATCGGGCACAACTTGGAGGAGATTTGCTCAATTTGCGCAATTTCCCCATTCCTGCAAAGTGAACAGCTATCACAAATGCAAATGGGTATCAGGCACAAGACAAGCAGCCGGACGATATTCTGAGCATCCTGGTTATCTCAGACGTGGTCTGTTCTCCCATCCCTAATTGAAGCCCTGCTGTTAAAGGTGGCTAAATATTCGTAAAAACAGATGCCACCTTCTTCATATGCAGCTTGTGACAAAGGCCAGCTTTTTATCTCATGTAGTAAGTGATGCACAAACCTGCACAAGCCAAGAATCTCTTCCAAGAATGTGGTTGAATATGTGGCTCATTCCAGGAGACCTGTTGACACAAATACTCACATAAATCTGATGTTAGTGCCAGTTTCCTCAACACCTTTTTGTGATTGAGAGAAGGGGGAAATATGATGTACATTGCCCTATAATCACAACAGACTTTATTAATGTGTGAGGTGGCAGCTGCCAGCATATCAGCCTTGGCAAAGCTTGCCTCTAACACTTGTTGCAGGCTTGGAGTGAAAGGGATGTAAGGAGATGCAATAGGAGGTCAGTTTTCAGCCTCTCACCTGTAATAATAGCAGGTCTTGTTAAGCCCCTGGGGTTTTGGCAGCAGGGATAATGCTTGTGAATCTGAAACCTCTGCTGTTGAAAACATAAATGAAAGTCGACAGGTTTAGAGCAATAGGAAAACCCTTTTTGTTTGTTTTTCATATCCCGCCATTGCTGTGCTCCATGTTGAATCAAGCTTATCTCAGCCTTATTGGCTACAGTTTGTCCAATATAAAAGGTCTATGAGATAAACACTAGAATTTCTTCCCAAACTACAATTTTTACTATTTGGTGTGCATCCTTATACCCAGCCCACAGAAAAAAAAATCTCTCTCTCTCTCTCTCTCTCTCTCTCTCTCTCTCTCACACACACACACACACACACACACACCTATTTCTTGCTTATTTCCTACCTATTTCTTAGACAGAGTCATGTGGAGCCACTTGGATTCTTTGGCATACCCTTCCACTTTACATGTCTGCATATCCAGCTCTCTTGGCCAGGAATCTACCAAATTGGAAAACAGCCCTACAACTGACAACACCATATACATAAGTGGTTCCAGTATTCACATGCATACTATAGTCAAATGGAATCAGATCACAGAGAAGACGTTCCTACCACTATGAGTGCATGTCTAGGGGTGGGGGGCTTTTATTTGATTTTCAAGTAGCCCTTCCAGTGATGATTCCTAGTGGCCATTTTAGCACAAATTGGCCTCTCCTGTAGAGAATGACAGGTAAGGGACAGAGATAGATGAATCTGTCCATTTCAGTTTCTCTGAGGGCTTCATCCGATGAGTGTTTTATTGTACGCTTGTTACTGGGCACTCACGGATTTTTCGCAGGTCCCTCACATGACGTCATCTGCCTCTCTTGCCCCTTCCACCCCTTCTGGCCTTCCTTTCACCACAAGAAAAACCAGGAAAAGTCCAAAATATTTTTAAAACCAGAAGTTGCTGCTCTCTCCTGCTGTGTGTGGGAGAAGCAGCATGATTACAATGCCAGACTGAATGGGCTTCATGTTCATTGTTTACGTCCTGTTTTCAAACAGGAAGTAACTGAGTGAGGAAACCAGGAGCGGAGAAGCCACAGTAGCCAGTGTTTTTCCCCAGGTGTGATGGAACTCTGAGTTTCACATTGTTCTGCTCTGAAGCTAGGTTCATCCTGAACTTTGAGGATGAAAGTTTGTATCATTCCCCCCTAATATACACATTTTTGCAAACCACTTTCCTAATATAATATAGTTTGAAACAATATTTTCACAGTTATTTGCATTTTTGTATACACTGTTCTTAAAGACATGCGTATACATCTTATGAGTAGAGAACTCCACTGCAAATTTCAGAGAAGCATAGATTTCAAAGGATAACTGAGTTTTGGTCCAAATGTATTGGTTTGAAAATGCAGAATTAGGTAAGTTTGCAATAAAACGTAAACCAAATAAACCCCTCTCTCATCTCAATAAGAACATCTTTTAAGTTACTACAGATGATAGGTTATTTGATTTCTGAAATTTGCAGTGGAGTTCTCTACTCAAAATATGTATTCAAAAATGCATGAATTATGGTCTTGGAAGAACTTTCTTCAACAAGTTTCATCACAGCTCCATCTAGAAGCGCTTGTGTTCCTCATTGACATAATAGCTGTTTAACTCAAGCATATTATGTTATTTAGTGCCGTAGTCAAGGTTGTACAGTCTAAGAGTGGCACAGTCACATTTCTCTAATAAACCCACAGGATGGTGTACGCTTGAGTGAGATGTAAGTAGCATGTAAGTAGACCTTGAGCTGTCCTGCCTTACAGCTGTATATGCGATGCACAGTGAATAAACAATTCTCCCCTCAGCCTTCCCTGTCTTATTCAAATAACATGCCAGCAAGAATTACCAAGAGACAGATCTAGATATTTCTCCCACCCCCCGCCTCCCAGAGAGGTGCTGCTTTTAACAAGATAGATCATAAGGACCACACGGAAGCATGTACTGAGTAATTGGAACTGAAAACAACGGGCACAGTAACATAAACAGAATTTTCCATTCTGGCACCCATTTGGAGAGCATCCCACTCTAATATTAATTTCATTTCATAAAACCTGCATTGACGTCAACAAGATTACACACAACGCCCTAACTGTTAAAACGTAATTCACTATAATGTATTCATAAAATACATTCTGACAGGATTCTACCATGTTGTTATTCTTATTTATTGTGCCACAGGTTCTTCGAGCCTGTAGGAACTAAGATTTAATGCCAAGCTGTATATTCAGTCATTTTTCCCTCCCAACTCCACCCTTATTGCGTATATTTCCAGATAGTGACAAAAGGGTTTAGATTTCTTGGGAGATTTTATGGAAAAGCTGTTCTAATGCTGACCTGGGTTCCTGTAATATGAATGATTGCACACAATTTTCTTCATGTTCAACCATTTATGTTTCCACAGTATAAATAACAGTAGAAATGTAGAGAATCAGGCAACCCAATTCTAAATCCTAATGAAATATGGTAGATTTTTTTCTTTTGGTTTTGAGCCATGTACAAAGTTATGTTAGTGTCATATAAAGCCCTAAACAACTTGGGAACAGGATACCTAGCAGACCGCCTTCCCCTGTACATACCCAGGCAACCTTTCAAATCAGCAGAGAAGGCCTTAATGTCACCATGAAGTACCCAGATGAAAGGCCTTCTCTGAAGGGACACCCAGCATTTGGAAAATCCTCCCTCATGTGGTTTGGGAGGCAGAAAATGTGGCATCTTTTAAATGCCTCCTGAAGACACACTTGTTCACCCAGGATTTCCCTAGGCAGAAAGTAAACGAATTATGCCACTCCATTTTACTGCTCCATTTTACTGGTCCTTTATTACAATTGGAATCATTGTTATGCTGTGTTTTAATGTTATGCTTTAATATTGTGTTTTTAATGTTATGAACCGCTGGGAGATTCAATTATATTCAGTGGTATATAAATGTTATAAATAAATAAATAAATAAAATGTCTCTTACACATGGAACACCCTCCCAGAAAACTTTTGATTTAGGCTGTAATCCTATATATACTTACCTGAGATCAAGTCCCATTCGAACCCCATGAGATTTAATTCCCAGTGGACATGATCGGATTGCACAATCATTCTCATTCCCAAGGAACACAATGCTTTTAAATGTGCAAGTTATTTTATCCTTTACTCATAAAAATTTCTTGTTTACTTGTGTCTTCCTTCCTCTCCTTTTGTTTTAACTCCATTGTAGCAATTAAGATTGGAAGCTTTTTAGGGCAGAAACCTGGTTTTTTTATTTCAGTAGTGATGGAGCAGATATCAAATTTTATGGCCCCCAAAATTCCCCTGAAATCCTATTATGACCCATGCCAACACATCCAATGTCTGGACCAATTCCAAAGGGGTTCATAAAGCCCTCTGATACACATTCCTTTTCTTCTCATCCATGTGGGAACAAATGATACTGCCAAGTGGAGCTACGAAGAAATCACATCAGACTTTGAAGCTTTGGGAAGGAAACTCAAGAATCTTGGGTCCCAGATAGTTTTCTCATTCATCCTCCCAGATCTTGGAAGTGGATTAGAAAGGGAAAGAAAAATACTCTGGGTGAATGACTGGCTACAAGGTGGTGCCGACATGAGAGATTTGGATTCTGGGACCACAGGCTATGATACTTGGAAGATGGACTGCTGGCAAGGGATGGGTTGCAACTCACAAGGGCTGAGAAGAATGTGTTTGGCCACAGCATGAAGAACTTCACCAGGAGAGCTTTAAACTGAATTCTACAGGGCAGGGAGACATAAACTTGGAGGCAACAAAGGATGAAGGCTGATGCACCATAACACAGAGAATAGCTCTAAAAGTGCTCCTAAATAGTCTTCACAATATATAGGAAAGAAGCCAGACTATAAAGCACATAGTCTTCAATGTCTGTATACTAATGCCCAGTGTTTGGGAAACAAACAGAACTAACTAGAACTCTTAATACATGAAGGCAAATACAACTTGAAAGGTATAACTGAAACTCAGTGGCAAGTGGCCCTAATGAGAAAAGGAGTCCAAGATGGGTGGGAGTTTGTGGTTTTGTTGTTTTGTTTTTGTTTTGTTTTTAAAAAAACAACTTTTAAAGGCACAATTACAAACAATTCCAACAAGGAAAAATGTTAGAAGACAACAGAAGAAAACAACGTGGCTCCATGAAAAGTTTAGAGATGACCTGAAAACAAAAAAAGACATGTATAGGAAGTGGAAGGAAGGCCAGACTACAAAAGAAGAGTACAGACAGGTAGCACAGAAGTGCTGAAATGGCATCAGGAAGGCTAAAGCTGAGAATGAGCTGAGGCTAGCAAGGAATGCTAAAAGCAGCAAAAAAGCTTTCTTCAGGTATGTGCATTGCAAAAGACAGAGGAAAGAAATGGTGGTTCAACTGCTTAATGAAGACAGCAAATTGATAACAAATGACAAAGAAAAGGCCAAAATGCTCAATTCCTACTTTGGCTCAGTCTTCTCCCAAAAGCAGGTCTATGACACCCCTGGCAAAGAGGATAACAAGTGGGATACCACAGGACTCAAAGCTCCATCACACCGGGGGTGGGGGTGGGGAAGAACACAGTCCCTACCGTCGCTTCTCCGCCCATGTTTTCATTCCTCAGTTACTTCCTCTTTCAAAAGGAGAAGTACACAATGAGCATGGGGCCCATTCAGTCCATTGTGGTAATCATGCTGCTTCTCCTGAACACAGCAGGAGACAGCAGCAATTCCATGTTTAAAAATACATCGGTATTAAAATACAAATAAATAAAAAATACAATGTATTAAAAATACATTGTGCAGGAAGTCATTAATGACTTCCTGCACAACTCATAATTAAAGTCCCTCCCATTCCAAGTACCCTCCACTGCCTACCCCTCACTCAAAACTTTGCTTCTAGTATCAGCAAGATTAGATGGGAGCTCACTGGACCTTCTTGAGTATGCCGATTGGTAGGAGATATGACCGGGCCTTCATTCGGATACTTAACATTACTAACAGGATGTTCTCAGATCTCCAGGAATTATAGCTTGCCAGGCCTCCTTGTTAAGGCTGTGGACACCTGACTAATAGAAAATTCTGGAAAAAAATATTGGAAAAAGCAAGCCCACCTCTTCCATGCTTCTTTCTGACATGCTTTTAATTATTTGTAAAGGATCACTATGTGCCATTCCAATGATTTCCCCTCATGCTAAACTGGAACATTTTCCTATCATTTTTTATACAGTGATGTTTTATAATTGCACCTGTGTGATCCATCTACACAGATAATATCATCTGCTAATTTCCTTTGGCAGGAACTAAACCTGGCACTTCACAATGCCAAAGTCTGGCTATATCATGACTGCATATCATCCTCCCTACAACATGGATATGCCCACTCCCCAACACACACACACACACACACACACACACACACACACACACACTCAATCAATCAATCAATCAATCCAATTTACTGTTGAGAGGAGCAAGGCATGGCTGCGATTAAGCAATGTAGTACTTACTACAAAAATAATCTTGGCATGTTTAAAGAAATACATGCAGATCTGTATCAGGGCACGGGCAGAGCAATTCTATAGTCCTTTGTGAACCGCCCAGAGAGCTTCGGCTATTGGGCGGTGTAAAATGAAATAAATAAATATTGCCTGAGGGGCCATAAGATTCTGGGGATTTTCACCTCCAAGGCTGTAGACCAGTGGTTCCCAACGTGGGTGGGAACCTCTCTTGGGGGCGGTGGGATTGCATAAGGGGTGTTAAGTGGCAAGGGGGTGGCAGGGCAGCGCTGAGAGGCAAAGGGGCAGCAGAGGGTGCTCGAGATGGTCATTTCCGAGAAGCGCCTCTCCAGAAGGTCTTAAAACCGAGGGACATTTTTATGGGAGAAGGTAGTTTGGTCCCAACCCATATAGGGGAAGAATCTACATATTTATTAATGCTGTTTAAGATGAGTCCTTTTAATGGTGAATTGCTATCCTGCACTATGGGGAGTGGTTCAGAAGCTCCTGCTAGCATTTCCAACATCATATTTGGTGGAATGTGGTTTTAGTGTGGTCTGCCAACTTCTCTCCAAGCAAAGAAATCGACTCCAGATTACTAAACGTGGTGGTTTAAGACTCATGTTAAGTTGTTATTATTTATTTATTTATTTATTTATTTATTTATTTATTTATTTATTTATAAAGCACCATCAACTTTGAACCAGACATTGGGAAACTGGTATCACTTCATCAAGCTCATCCATCACATTAAGAATTTACAGAATAGTGAGGTACTCTACCCTAGTTACTAAATGTGATATCTAATATTCTTGCTAAATGACTATCAGACTTTGAAAAGATGATATCACCGGATCAAGTTCATCAATTATGTTTAATTGAATAAACTAAAAAAATGTAATTGGATTTTGAATACATATTCAATTAATTGTTACTGTTTTGAATTTTATTGTTATTATCTTTCTTAGTGGGTCGTTGCAAACCGCTATTCTGAATAATGATTTTTATAGGGTAGGGTAGGGGCACTGGGCATGAGTTTGTGGAACCAAGGGGGCGGTTACCTGAAAAAGTTTGGGAACCACTGCTGTAGACAGAGCTACAATCTCAGAGGTGAAAATTCTCACTCAGGTCTTCATCCCTGCCCCTCGCCAAGCTACTGCTGAAAGCTCCATGGTTACTCCTTTTCAGTGGTCCATGCCATGACTTCAGAAGAGGACAGGGAAAGGGAAAAGGCTGTGTACCAGGAGTCAGGGAGGGGACGGAGAAGGAGAGGTGAAGATCTGCAGGATCCTAAAGCCTCTCAGGTCTTAGGCCTGCCCCTGGGAGCACGACTTTAAAACAGGATGGAGAAAAACAATGGAGGATGGGCCTCCACTGCTCTTCCCATTCTGCTAGCAGCAACCCAGCAGTAAATAGGATTTTCAGAAACCTCCGAGATTGGAGGCTTTCATCTAGCAGTCCAGTTGATTGCACCCTAAAAGTCAAAACTGAACTGAAATTATATACGACAGTGGTGCTGGTGTGTACAGGTCCAAAGCCCTGTTGAGTTGTTATAGGCACATGCAGAGTAAGGGAGAAGGATCATGCACGTGTTCTTTACAAGATGTCCCATATGTACAATTGTATGTTAGGGGGTTCTGAAGGCACAATTGGGGATTAAGATGACTCTAAGGCCACAGCTAGACCTAAAGTTTATCCTGGAATCATCCGGGGTTCGCCCCTGCCTGAGCACTGGATGCCCTGTGTGTCACCTAGATGAATAGGTTTGACCCCTGGACGATCCAGGGATAAACCTTAGGTCTAGCTATGGCCTAAAAGGTACTGTTGTCTTTTTTGAGTTCTTCATTACATGGAGAGAGCCCTTGCACAGAGAGATATAAAAAAGGAGGCACTTGTAATTCTTCAGTGAACACATGGAAGCCATGCACATGGGATTATGCACATGGGATCCCATTTCCCAGTCCCACCAGATGTGCATAGAACATTTGAAAAGAGCTCTATATGAGTTCCTACTGATCCTGGAAAAGCCAGTATTATCATTTTTCAAAGTTCTGATATGATACATCCCCCTCCCATTTTTACTACATAAAATGGCATTGGGCCTATATCTAATATTTAACTATTTGGTTGTCTCCCCACCCCCCACAATATTAAAGCCAATTTCTTGGAAGCAAGTGCCATTGATTTCAGTAGGATATTTATGTCCAAGCAGATGTGCTTAAGAGTGCAGCTTTCCTTATTAAAAGGTAGGCACTGAAATTGTTCATTTCTAGTCTTCTGGGACCACTTAAATTCTCCATGACGTTGCCTATATTACAGATAATGTTCCTGAGATTTGCTCAGCTAGCTCCTTTGGGATCTACAAGTGAATGTCATTAGACCCCAATGACCTGAATTTGTTCACATTGTCCAAGTATTCCTTGGCAGACTCCTTTATTACCCTCACCTGTGCCCTCTCCTACGTCCTTGCTCTTCCCAATATTCTATTTGCCTCATCACATCACAAGCTCACTGTCTTCATCAGGACAGAAGCATATCAGGTACTGAACAGTTGCTTCTCCTACAGATTACAGCTGCATCAACACAGGGTCTTTATTTTGTGTCTTGAAAATTGTATCAAACCTCATGCCAATGCTGAATTACATGATATCTCAAGTGGCAAAAATAGTTTAATTAAAAATAGTTTAATCTATTGCACAAATGGCCTCTCAAGATTCTCCACCCTATCCACA
The DNA here is from genome assembly GCF_023053635.1 of Elgaria multicarinata webbii. Lineage (NCBI taxonomy): Eukaryota > Metazoa > Chordata > Lepidosauria > Squamata > Anguidae > Elgaria > Elgaria multicarinata. The sequence continues at coordinate 117,235,945 of NC_086172.1, forward strand.
GCATCAAATGTGTTAGCAGCCTGGCTCCCATTTTGCATTCTCCACAATGCCCCATATAGCATCACTCCAGGGCATTGAGGGGACAGAATGCAGCCATCACAAGAAATAATGGTGAAGAAACTATGGAGAAAATTCTGAAAAATAATCTTTTATTCCTAGGGGGTATGAAAAGAAAATTCTCAGCAATTTCCTGAAAGTTTTAGTTCCCCATGTAAGGGGCTTCCATTTTTCTGCCTCATTCTAAGGGAAGTATGTAATTTATTAGTGGTGCTTTTGACCTTAACTTGTTACTGTGAGGTGGCTGAGGGTACTGTCTATATTTTTCTTTCCATTGCACATTATACCATTGCTCTACAGTCTCCCAGGCTTCCTGCACTTCCTGATCTGAAAAGGACCTTTGAGAGGCAGAAATTTATGATATCTTCCCCTGAGCAGGAAGTGTGGATAGCCAAAGAGGCTACGGGCTGTCAAAGAGATAAATGTACGATAAACACAAGGGACACACACGCACACACTGACTCCTTGGCCATCTCATAAGTAAGGTAAGCACAAGAACCCTGAACCAAACCCATGAGAATTTCTCCAAAATTTCTTCTCCTTTGAATTTCTTTTCAAAAGCAATTTCTTTTCTATCAAATTGAATGAGAATGGACAACAATTTTGTGGGGGAAATTTTCAGCACAGCACTCGTTTAATCAACGCTTAAGCTACATGGCCACTTAAACAATTCCCTTCCTTCTGCATCAACTGTTTTTTTTAAAAAAATAATTAAAAAAATGTGATACTGGCTACCTTGAACATTTAGTTCTTGAAGTGGAAAGGAAGGGAAAAATGTCTATTCCTATTTTATACATGGGAAAAATAAGGGTCTTTTATAGTTACTTTGCCACTCATTGAGTCTGTAGTAGGGAAGTATCTGAAGGGACGTACTAAACCGAAGGACACCGAATGGCCATTGAAGTGCATTGTGTCATTCCGAATGGCCATAGGAAATCATTGAAGGAGTTTAGGGATCATCTACAAATTAAAATATCTAAAGGAGTTAAACATTTAGTTTTCATAGAAAACCACACAGAATCAAAATACAAACCAACAAAGTGGTTTTGGGGAACAATTCCTATGACCCCCAACACAGTGGTTTCTAGGGATCATCTCCAAACATAAAAAGAAAACAGAATACAATAAAGAGAAGGTGACTGCCGTTTCATGCAATGCTTCATAGGCACCAGTTTTAAAAGACCAAAATAAGTGGAGGGGGTTTGCCAAAAACTGTCACAGATTATTTCCATGTTTACAAATCCCCCCCCCCCCCGCACCCTCTCCTCACAACTGGCTTACATTTCAAAGTGGTCATAGGAATACATGGGAATGATACCACAAGCCCCTTAAGAATCAGATGAAGCTGAAAATGCTTTCGGAGGTTGAAATTAGAAACCCAAGCATCCTGAGACTCTGTGCTTGATACATGTTGCATTGGACTTGTCCCCAACTTGCGCATAGCTATAATACGGGGTGTCATTCAGAATGGCCATGGGAAAGCATTAGGCTGTCACAAGCAGGCACGCAGAAAAGAGGGGGAGCCCCAAAACGCTCATGGAGATTTGAACTAACCCCCCAAAAACCTAAGAGTTTCTACTGGAGACATGCTCCACCGGAAAGACCCCCACATTGCACATGGGCCCATAAGGTTCCATCAGAATGACCATAGGAAAGCATTGGACAGTCACGCAGCCCCAGAAATCAAGGGGAGCCCCAAAATTCTCATAGACATTTGTAATGAGACCCTAAGCATCCTAAGAGTTTTTGCTGCAGACGTGCTCCATTGGAATGGCCCCTAAGCTGCACACGGCCACGTGAGGTTTCTTCAGAATGGCCATAGGAAAGCATGGCGCTTTCTGGCAGCCCCAGAAAATCAGGGGGAGCCCCGAAATTCTCATAGATGTTTGTAATGAGACCCTAAGCATCCTAAAAAATTTTGCTGCAGACGTGCTCCATTGGAATGGCCCCTAAGCTGCGCACGGGCACATGAGGTTTCCTCAGAATGGCCATAAGAAAACAATGGGCTTCTCTGGCAGCCCTCCCAAATCAGGGGGAGCCCCAAAATTCTCGTAGAGGCTTGTAATAACACACTAAGCATGCTAAGAGTTTTTGATGCAGGTGCTCTCCATTGCAATGGCCCCTACACTGCGCACGGGCACATGAGGTTTCTTCAGAATGGCCATAGGAAAACAATGGGCTTCTCTGGCAGCCCCAGAGAATGAAGGGGAGCCCCGAAATTCTCATAGATGTTTGTAATGAGACCCTAAGCATCCTAAGAGTTTTTGCTGCAGACGTGCTCCATTGGAATGGCCTCTAAGCTGCGCACGGCCACATGAGGTTTCTTCAGAATGGCCATAAGAAAACAATGGGCTTCTCTGGCAGCCCCAGAAACTCAGGGGGAGCCCCAAAATTCACATAGAGCCTTGTAATAACACACTAAGCATGCTAAGAGTTTTTGCTGTAGGCGTGCTCCATTGCAATGGCCCCTACGCTGCGCACGGGCACATGAGGTTTCTTCAGAATGGCCGTAGGAAAGCATGGTGCTATCAGGAAGCCCCAGAAAATCAGGGGGAGCCCCGAAATTCTCATAGACGTTTGTAATGAGACCCTAAGCATCCTAAGAGTTTTTGCTGCAAACGTGCTCCATTGGAATGGCCCCTAAGCTGCGCACGGCCACATGAGGTTTCCTCAGAATGGCCATAAGAAAACAATGGGCTTCTCTGGCAGCCCCAGAAAATCAGGGTGAGCCCCAAAATTCTCACAGACATTTCTAATGAGACCCTAAGCATCCTAAGAGTTTTTGCTGCAGTCACGCTCCATTGGAATGGCCCCTAAGCTGCGCACAGCCACATGAGGTTTCTTCAGAATGGCCATAGGAAAAGAATGGGCTTAGTGTGTTATTACAAGCCTATGGCCATTCTGAAGTAACCTCATGTGCCCGTGCGCAGTGTAGGTGCCATTGCAATGGAGCACACCTGCAGCAAAAACTCTTAGCAGGCTTAGTGTGTTATTAGAAGCCTCTACGAGAATGTTGGGGCTCCCCCGATTTTCTGGGGTTGCCAGAGAAGCCCATTGTTTTCTTATGGCCATTCTGAGGAAACCTCATGTGCCCGTGCTCAGCTTAGGGGCCATTCCAATGGAGCGCGACTGCAGCAAAAACTCTTAGGATGCTTAGGGTCTCATTACAAACGTCTATGAGAATTTCGGGGATCCCCCTGATTTCCTGGAGCTTCCAGATTGGCCCATTGTTTTCCTATGGCCATTCCGAAGAAACCTCATGTGCCCGTGCGAAGCGTAGGGGCCATTGCAATGGAGAGCACCTGCATCAAAAACTCTTAGCATGCTTAGTGTGTTATTACAAGCCTCTACGAGAATTTTGGGGCTCTCCCTGATTTGGGAGGGCTGCCAGAGAAGCCCATTGTTTTCTTATGGCCATTCTAAGGAAACCTCATGTGCCCGTGCGCAGCTTAGGGGCCATTCCAATGGAGCACGTCTGCAGTAAAAATTTTTAGGATGCTCAGGGTCTCATTACAAACATCTATGAGAATTTCGGGGCTCCCCCTGATTTTCTGGAGCTTCCAGATAGCACCATGCTTTTCTACGGCCATTCTGAAGAAACCTCATGTGCCCGTGGGCAGCGTAGGGGCCATTGCAATGTAGCACGCCTGCAGCAAAAACTCTTAGCATGCTTAGTGTGTTATTACAAGGCTCTATGTGAATTTTGGGGCTCCCCCTGAGTTTCTGGGGCTGCCAGAGAAGCCCATTGTTTTCTTATGGCCATTCTGAGGAAACCTCATGTGGCCGTGCGCAGCTTAGAGGCCATTCCAATGGAGCACGTCTGCAGCAAAAACTCTTAGGATGCTTAGGGTCTCATTACAAACATCTATGAGAATTTCGGGGCTCCCCTTGATTCTCTGGGGCTGCCAGAGAAGCCCATTGTTTTCCTATGGCCATTCTGAAGAAACCTCACGTGGCCGTGTGCAGCTTAGGGGCCATTCCAATGGAGCACGCATGCAGCAAAAACTCTTAGGATGCTTAGGGTCTCATTACAAGCCTCTATGAGAATTTCGGGGCTCCCCCTGATTTTCTGGGGCTTCCAGATAGGCCCATTGTTTTCCTATGGCCATTCTGAAGAAACCTCATGTGCCCGTGCGCAGATTAGGGGCCATTCCAATGGAGCACGCCTGCAGCAAAAACTCTTAGCATGCTTAGTGTGTTATTATAAGCCTCTACGTGAATTTCGGGGCTCCCCCTGAGTTTCTGGGGCTGCCAGAGAAGCCCATTGTTTTCTTATGGCCATTCTGAGGAAACCTCATGTGGCCGTGTGCAGCTTAGGGGCCATTCCAATGGAGCACGCATGCAGCAAAAACTCTTAGGATGCTCAGGGTCTCATTACAAGCCTCTACGAGAATTTTGGGGCTCCCCCTGATTTGGGAAGGCTGCCAGAGAAGCCCATTGTTTTCTTATGGCCATTCTGAAGAAACATCATGCAGCCGTGCGCAGCTTAGGGGCCATTGCAATGGAGCACGTCTGCAGCAAAAACTCTTAGCAGGCTTAGTGTGTTATTACAAGCCTCTACGAGAATTTTGGGGCTCCCCCTGATTTTCTGGGGTTGCCAGAGAAGCCCATTGTTTTCTTATGGCCATTCTGAGGAAACCTCATGTGGCCGTGTGCAGCTTAGGGGCCATTCCAATGGAGCACGTCTGCAGCAAAAACTCTTAGGATGCTCAGGGTCTCATTACAAGCCTCTACGAGAATTTTGGGGCTCCCCCTGATTTGGGAGGGCTGCCAGAGAAGCCCATTGTTTTCTTATGGCCATTCTGAAGAAACATCATGCAGCCGTGCGCAGCTTAGGGGCCATTTCAATGGAGCACGTCTGCAGCAAAAACTCTTAGCAGGCTTAGTGTGTTATTACAAGCCTCTACGAGAATTTTGGGGCTCCCCCTGATTTTCTGGGGTTGCCAGAGAAGCCCATTGTTTTCTTATGGCCATTCTGAGGAAACCTCATGTGGCCGAACGCAGCTTAGAGGCCATTCCAATGGAGCACGTTTGCAGCAAAAACTCTTAGGATGCTTAGGGTCTCATTACAAACGTCTATGAGAATTTCGGGGATCCCCCTGAATTTCTAGAGCTTCCAGATTGGCCCATTGTTTTCCTATGGCCATTCTGAAGAAACCTCATGTGCCCGTGCGCAGTGTAGGGGCCATTGCAATGGAGAGCACCTGCATCAAAAACTCTTAGCAGGCTTAGTGTGTTATTACAAGCCTCTATGAGAATTTTGGGGCTCCCCCTGATTTGGGAGGGCTGCCAGAGAAGCCCATTGTTTTCCTATGGCCATTCTGAAGGAACCTCATGTGGCCGTGCGCAGCTTAGGGGCCATTCCAATGGAGCACGTCTGCAGCAAAAAATTGTAGGATGCTCAGGGTCTCATTACAAACATCTATGAGAATTTCGGGGCTCCCCCTGATTTTCTGGAGCTTCCAGATAGCACCATGCTTTCCTACGGCCATTCTGAAGAAACCTCATGTGCCCGTGCGCAGCGTAGGGGCCATTGCAATGTAGCACGCCTGCAGCAAAAACTCTTAGCATGCTTAGTGTGTTATTACAAGGCTCTATGTGAATGTTGGGGCTCCCCCTGAGTTTCTGGGGCTGCCAGAGAAGCCCATTGTTTTCTTATGGCCATTCTGAGGAAACCTCATGTGGCCGTGCGCAGCTTAGAGGCCATTCCAATGGAGCACGTCTGCAGCAAAAACTCTTAGGATGCTTAGGGTCTCATTACAAACATCTATGAGAATTTCGGGGCTCCCCCTGATTTGGGAGGGCTGCCAGAGAAGCCCATTGTTTTCCTATGGCCATTCTGAAGAAACCTCATGTGGCCGTGTGCAGCTTAGGGGCTATTCCAATGGAGCACGCATGCAGCAAAAACTCTTAGGATGCTCAGGGTCTCATTACAAGCCTCTACGAGAATTTTGGGGCTCCCCCTGATTTGGGAGGGCTGCCAGAGAAGCCCATTGTTTTCTTATGGCCATTCTGAGGAAACCTCATGTGCCCGTGCGCAGATTAGGGGCCATTCCAATGGAGCACGCATGCAGCAAAAACTCTTAGCAGGCTTAGTGTGTTATTATAAGCCTCTACGTGAATTTCGGGGCTCCCCCTGAGTTTCTGGGGCTGCCAGAGAAGCCCATTGTTTTCTTATGGCCATTCTGAGGAAACCTCATGTGGCCGTGTGCAGCTTAGGGGCCATTCCAATGGAGCACGCATGCAGCAAAAACTCTTAGGATGCTCAGGGTCTCATTACAAGCCTCTACGAGAATTTTGGGGCTCCCCCTGATTTGGGAGGGCTGCCAGAGAAGCCCATTGTTTTCTTATGGCCATTCTGAAGAAACATCATGCAGCCGTGCGCAGCTTAGGGGCCATTTCAATGGAGCACGTCTGCAGCAAAAACTCTTAGCAGGCTTAGTGTGTTATTACAAGCCTCTACGAGAATTTTGGGGCTCCCCCTGATTTTCTGGGGTTGCCAGAGAAGCCCATTGTTTTCTTATGGCCATTCTGAGGAAACCTCATGTGGCCGAACGCAGCTTAGAGGCCATTCCAATGGAGCACGTTTGCAGCAAAAACTCTTAGGATGCTTAGGGTCTCATTACAAACGTCTATGAGAATTTCGGGGATCCCCCTGAATTTCTAGAGCTTCCAGATTGGCCCATTGTTTTCCTATGGCCATTCTGAAGAAACCTCATGTGCCCGTGCGCAGTGTAGGGGCCATTGCAATGGAGAGCACCTGCATCAAAAACTCTTAGCAGGCTTAGTGTGTTATTACAAGCCTCTATGAGAATTTTGGGGCTCCCCCTGATTTGGGAGGGCTGCCAGAGAAGCCCATTGTTTTCCTATGGCCATTCTGAAGGAACCTCATGTGGCCGTGCGCAGCTTAGGGGCCATTCCAATGGAGCACGTCTGCAGCAAAAAATTGTAGGATGCTCAGGGTCTCATTACAAACATCTATGAGAATTTCGGGGCTCCCCCTGATTTTCTGGAGCTTCCAGATAGCACCATGCTTTCCTATGGCCATTCTGAAGAAACCTCATGTGCCCGTGCGCAGCGTAGGGGCCATTGCAATGTAGCACGCCTGCAGCAAAAACTCTTAGCATGCTTAGTGTGTTATTACAAGGCTCTATGTGAATGTTGGGGCTCCCCCTGAGTTTCTGGGGCTGCCAGAGAAGCCCATTGTTTTCTTATGGCCATTCTGAGGAAACCTCATGTGGCCGTGCGCAGCTTAGAGGCCATTCCAATGGAGCACGTCTGCAGCAAAAACTCTTAGGATGCTTAGGGTCTCATTACAAACATCTATGAGAATTTCGGGGCTCCCCCTGATTTTCTGGGGCTTCCAGATAGGCCCATTGTTTTCCTATGGCCATTCTGAAGAAACCTCATGTGCCCGTGCGCAGATTAGGGGCCATTCCAATGGAGCACACATGCAGCAAAAACTCTTAGCAGGCTTAGTGTGTTATTATAAGCCTCTACGTGAATTTCGGGGCTCCCCCTGAGTTTCTGGGGCTGCCAGAGAAGCCCATTGTTTTCTTATGGCCATTCTGAGGAAACCTCATGTGGCCGTGTGCAGCTTAGGGGCCATTCCAATGGAGCACGCATGCAGCAAAAACTCTTAGGATGCTTAGGGTCTCATTACAAGCCTCTACGAGAATTTTGGGGCTCCCCCTGATTTGGGAGGGCTGCCAGAGAAGCCCATTGTTTTCTTATGGCCATTCTGAGGAAACCTCATGTGGCCGAGCGCAGCTTAGAGGCCATTCCAATGGAGCACGTCTGCAGCAAAAACTCTTAGGATGCTTAGGGTCTCATTACAAACATCTATGAGAATTTCGGGGCTCCCCCTGATTTTCTGGGGCTTCCAGATAGGCCCATTGTTTTCCTATGGCCATTCTGAAGAAACCTCATGTGCCCGTGCGCAGATTAGGGGCCATTCCAATGTAGCACACCTACAGCAAAAACTCATAGCATGCTTAGTGTGTTATTATAAGCCTCTACGTGAATTTCGGGGCTCCCCCTGAGTTTCTGGGGCTGCCAGAGAAGCCCATTGTTTTCTTATGGCCATTCTGAGGAAACCTCATGTGGCCGTGTGCAGCTTAGGGGCCATTCCAATGGAGCACGCATGCAGCAAAAACTCTTAGGATGCTCAGGGTCTCATTACAAGCCTCTACGAGAATTTTGGGGCTCCCCCTGATTTGGGAGGGCTGCCAGAGAAGCCCATTGTTTTCTTATGGCCATTCTGAAGAAACATCATGCAGCCGTGCGCAGCTTAGGGGCCATTTCAATGGAGCACGTCTGCAGCAAAAACTCTTAGCAGGCTTAGTGTGTTATTACAAGCCTCTACGAGAATTTTGGGGCTCCCCCTGAGTTTCTGGGGCTGCCAGAGAAGCCCATTGTTTTCTTATGGCCATTCTGAGGAAAACTCATATGGCCGAACGCAGCTTAGAGGCCATTCCAATGGAGCACGTCTGCAGCAAAAACTCTTAGGATGCTTAGGGTCTCATTACAAACGTCTATGAGAATTTCGGGGATCCCCCTGAATTTCTAGAGCTTCCAGATTGGCCCATTGTTTTCCTATGGCCATTCTGAAGAAACCTCATGTGCCCGTGCGCAGTGTAGGGGCCATTGCAATGGAGAGCACCTGCATCAAAAACTCTTAGCAGGCTTAGTGTGTTATTACAAGGCTCTATGAGAATTTTGGGGCTCCCCCTGATTTGGGAGGGCTGCCAGAGAAGCCCATTGTTTTCCTATGGCCGTTCTGAAGGAACCTCATGTGGCCGTGCGCAGCTTAGGGGCCATTCCAATGGAGCACGCCTGCAGCAAAAACTCTTAGGATGCTCAGGGTCTCATTACAAGCCTCTATGAGAATTTTGGGGCTCCCCCTGATGTGGGAGGGCTGCCAGAGAAGCCCATTGTTTTCTTTGTGAGGAGAGGGTGTGTGGGGGGGATTTGTAAACATGGAAATAATCTGTGACAGTTTTTGGCAACCCCCCTCCACTTATTTTGGTCTTTTAAAACTGGTGCCTATGAAGCATTGCATGAAACGGCAGTCACCTTCTCTTTATTGTATTCTGTTTTCTTTTTATGTTTGGAGATGATCCCTAGAAACCACTGTGTTGGGGGTCATAGGAATTGTTCCCCAAAACCACTTTGTTGGTTTGTATTTTGATTCTGTGTGGTTTTCTATGAAAACTAAATGTTTAACTCCTTTAGATATTTTAATTTGTAGATGATCCCTAAACTCCTTCAATGATTTCCTATGGCCATTCGGAATGACACAATGCACTTCAATGGCCATTCGGTGTCCTTCGGTTTAGTACGTCCCGTATCTGAATTTTGATTTTGCTTGCAAAATATGAGAACATGCCCCATTTGAAGGCCCACATATGAGTGTGAGCATGTGTCCACTGAAAATATTCACAAATGGTTGAAGACATGCTTGCATTCAGCTCATCATCAATTCCCAGTTCACTTTGCACAAATTTCCTAATTAGTGCAAATTTCCTCAGTAGACTGAATCAGCCCTGCTTTAGTCTATGGAAGACATTTGCACAAATTTCAGATGATTTCCACAACTTTCAGGAGACTTGAACAAATATCAGAAGATTTGTGCAAATTAGGGGTATGCTCTGCTCCGTTTCAGATCCCCGAATCCGAAGTGGAGTGGGCTGATCTGGTCTTCCTAAACCCGATTGCGGAGCGATTGGGGGAGGTCCGGATCGACCTGAAGCAGTTTGGAACGGTCTGAATCAATTTGGACTGTTCTGAAGTTTAGGAGCCTATTAAGTGGGGAGAGGGGAGGGGGGATTACCCAGCTCCCCCATCCGCCACCGCCATGGTCCATGCAGTGGCGGCAGCAGAGCTGGGTAAGGGGGGAGGAGGGGGCTTACCTGGCTCCTTAATAGGCTGTGGTCCGTGCGGTGACGGTGGTGGAGCCAGGGAAGGGGGGGGCTTACCTGGCTCTGCTGCTGCCATACAAGAAGAGTTAAAATATTGTCAAGGTGCAATTTTAAAATGTTCAGATCTCTGAGTTACTATGGCCCTTTACAGAAAGAGAATCAGGTAAATAGAGGAACTTTTCTCTGCACCTTGTGGCTTAAGTCGCAAACGCTGCAACCCTTTGAACAACTAATTGATTTTCCAATTGTAGAAGGAAGTCCAGTTTGTGTGGTAGAGCCCAATATTTCATTTTCTTTAGGAAAGAATCTAAATATTTTTCTCTAGTATCAGAGTATAACCTACACTCAAGCACATAATAGGCCAGATCCTCCAGAACTGGATCTCCACAAACACACAATTTCTTCTGTACTGGGATACCATAATATTGCCCCCATTTAATCATTGTATCCATTTGTTCAAAATGTAATCTAGTAAAAGCTATCCAATCTTCCATTTTCACAGGAAATGACAGGTATTTTTCATATTGGTGCTATTGTTTTGTCCTGGATAGCCATTTTTTAGCGGCTAAGGCTACAAAGGCTGCTAAATCAGTTTGTACATCAACTTCGGAAACTCTTTGTTTGAAAATATTTCTGCTGGCATTTGCTCTTGGATTTAGTGCTTGGATGGAAAAGCCAAAATTTTGGAGTAATTTTGATAATTTTTTGACCACCAAGAGTTTCCTAGATCAAATGACCCCTGTTCCTTGATACAGATTTTAGGGAGCCTATCTTCAGCTTGGTTGTTTATTCTACACCAGAAATTTACTATCCTGGAATAAATTAATCCCAATATCTTTTGCATGCCCAGCTCAGCTCTAACTAAATGAGTACGGGACTATTTTGAGACCCCTAAAATCATACCCATAAAGCACACTTATGGCACATGGTATATAACAAGACTCACTGAAGTTGGTGTTCTCAAATCACTGACCCAGAGCAATGCAAGGCCATATATCCACTGATTCATCTCCATCACATTTATTGGGGACGTGTTCCTTTCATTCTTATTGTATAGTATTCCTTGTTTTGCCCATTCCTTCTGTAATGCACTGTAGATGGGTTGGCTACATAGAGTCTTCTTCCTCCTGCAATAATTGCTCTATTCTTGCTCTTTTGCAATGGCATAGGCATTTTTTTTAAAAAAAAAAAAATACAGCTGCATGTAAGTCTCTTTTATACATTGCTAAATATCCAAGGCTATTAATCATTTTAAAGTAGTGACAGAAATAACTGCTGAATGTGCTACTAAACATGGAGAGAGAAAAGGAAACACTGAAGAGAAGGTTCTACTTCGTGACTCTTGCTGAATATGTGGCTGTGTGTAAAATAACAATAAGATCAAAGGGGGACTAGTAGACTGGTAGAGGAGAATAGTGTACAAGTCTAATGGAAAGGTATTCCAAATAGCCTTTACCAGCATTATCGAAATGACAGTTTGGAAAGGCTTGCTTGTAAATATTTTGTGAAGTACACACACACACACATACACAACTGATATGCCCAGCATTGCTTGGGTTCGTGAATAATATTTATAACATTTATTTGATAAATAATAAATTTCTCTGCAACTTACTTATCTTTAGGTTGGTTGTTTTTTTTAGTTTGGTTGTGTTAGTAAATTGTTTTGTTAGAATAAATTGAAAATTATGTTAATAAGAACTGTATTTTAAAATTAGAGCTTCGTGATAAACCACATTTTTTGTTTTACCTAAAATGCCTACACCTCCCATCATGCCTTGGCCAGAGCAGCTGTCTAAACTTCAAAAACAATCAGGACATACAACACCCTTTCTACAAGCTAAAAAACTTAAGAATATACCCAGCATTGCCCTGATATCTGAATAACATATAGTAGTGAAGTGGATCTCAGTATTTATTTATTTATTTATTTTTATTACATTTTTATACCGCCCAATAGCCAAAGCTCTCTGGGCAGTTCACAAAAATTAAAACCACAACAAAACAACCAACAGGTTAAAAGCACAATTACAAAATACAGTATAAAAAGCACAACCAGAATAAAACCACGCAGCAAAATTGATATAAGATTAAAATACAGAGTTAGAACAGTAAAATTTAAATTTAAGTTAAAATTAAGTGTCAGTAGACATGGGGAACTGCTGTATGCATGTGTTCTGAAGCTATTATGAAAAAAAGGAAAGCAGCCAGCACACAGAATACTTTATTGGCATAATTTACTATATAATATCTACATTTAACGGGTTTCGACAGAGAACCAGGATGGTCAAGGCCACTGGTGATTTGGGTCTTTTATCTGACATACCTGTGCTCTGACATGACACTTTTTAGTTGTTGTTGTTGTTGTTGTTGTTAAATGGTCAACCCACCACCTTATGGTGCTAGTGGCATTATGCCACTGCTATGGAGCCACATAGAGGATAAAGTAATTTTCAATATCTCCTGAAGAAATTTTATTTGTGGAATTTCCTGAAGGAATAATAGCAATTTGTACTGGTTATGACCATGAGTCATAGTTTGGTGGCAAGAGAAGACTTGAGAGTTCCACCCAAGGCATAAGCCTCACATTTTTTTTATTAAATTCTTTAAAAATATTTTAAACCCAAAATTTCATGTTTTTAGATTTTTCTGGTAGATTGTACAGCCAGACCTCTCAGCCTGCCAAATTTCAAGTATCTACGTGGCGTTGCCCCTAAGTTATATGTCTGAGAGGTAATCATTTTAAAGTCAAAGGCCAGTGCTATGCCTGTGAGTTAACCTTTAAACAAATTAAATTCATTTCTTTTCCCCCCCTCTCTTACCCTCATGACAACCCTGCAAAGTAGGCTGGTCCTAGACCTGTGAGGTAACTTTAAAATAAATTAAATGAGTTTCTTTTCTCTCTTCAGACACTCTCCCTTCAGGCCCAGGATGGCGAGCCACTTCCAGATGATGGCTGCCAAAGCCTGATAAATCTTCCCCCCACCCAAGGCATGCTGAGGGTTGTAGACATAAGCCTAGGTCCCTAAATAACATGTTAATCTTTGAACAATGTATGAGGTGTGGTGAGAAACAACTGGAGAGCAGGCTGTCTTAATTGTGGCACCTACTTATGATTTTTTTTCCCCAGGCAGACTTGCCTAGTGACTGCATTAATGGCGTTTAAGTGCCAAGTGAATTTATTTAAAGAATTTTTTTCCAAGGCCTTTTAACTTTAACTTGATGGGATTTTTTTATGCTGCATTTCCCCCATTTTAATTAAACCAGAACATTCCAAGATAGATGCAAGGATTACTGAATAAATAAAATAAAGTTTACGATTTTTATGTAAAAACCTATTGAAACAGAAGAGTGAATGGAGGAATGACTGATAGCCGAGGCTAGAATGGAATGGTGGGCGGGGTGAGTGGCAGTTGGAGAAAGTCAGTTAGAAGGAGAACTACTACACCTCCCAGCATGGCTTTGGCAGCCCTCCGGTGCTCATGTCCTCTGAGAGGTGCTTTCCTCCTCTCATTGCTGATACTATTCCTTGAAAAAGCATCGAGGAGTAGCATCGCCAAGGAGGAAAGGTAAGCAGTCTTAGTGGACGCATACAACGCCGGCTGGGACTGCCCCTCAGTCCCAGCACTTCTCACCCACTACAGCTTTGTAGTGGTATTAAAGTGAACTGAAAACTGTTGGGGCACATTATGAATTCCGTATACCACTTTTGTAGCATTATTTCCTGCTTTTTATTCCACATTATCCAAAGTACCACAACAAATGCCATGTGGGTCATACAAGGTGTGTCCTAAGAGGGATGTTGTGTTACCACGGTGGGATTGTAAGGATTTGACACATGGTGTAGATATGGCCCTAGAGTCAGGGTACTTGGGGATGTGAGCCCAGGAAGCCACCACAAAATTTGTGTTTATATGTTATGCGCCTATACCCCGTTTCGTTGGTGGAATTTAATGACCTTGCTTTGCTTCAAAAATGTGCTTGAATTAGAAATAATTTGGGGGCTTGCATAGCTCTTTTACACACTGAAGAATCTATTCTTTTATTGAAATGAATAAGCTTTATTGCCCATCTGGTGCACAAATGGCCTTGGTAACATGGCAGAATGCCTCACTGTCTCCGTATCTTCAGGAAAACAAACAAATCTGACAATCCAAAAAGTACTATCAACTTTTCTGCCTCCAGTTTTACAGGCAGTGTAGAAACTGATGCTTAATGAAATCATTTAAAAACCAAATGGTTACACACTTCATTGCTGATCACTATATCAGATGCATCTAGCTAATATGTTGTTTATACGTGGGTGGTAGGTGGGTGGATATGTAAACTTTTTCTCATACAGCCTGTGTTTGCAGTGATTTAAGTGAATAATGCCAAAAGTTTGCAATCTTAAAGCACACTTCCCTTAGAAGTAATTTCTGTTGAAATGAATATGTTTAGAATAGACACCAAAGCCTGCAAGGTTATAATATGCAGACCTACATACCAAAAGTGTTTTCTTAATTTAGTCCCACAACCTGGAGGAGAAGGAAAATTAGTTAATAAGATTGGGAACAAATACCATTGTTTTGGTGTGTGTGATGTCACAACTTTTAGAATGCATATCGTTCATTGCTCTAGCTGATTTTGTTACCTTTTATTTGCCATCTGCTGTCAAATAAGTAACCTCATGTCATTACTTTTGCCTTCTCACATTTTTCCAAATTAAGTAAGATTTCTGAGTAAAATAAAAATGAGCCCTGAGATAAACACAATACACATAGAAGGATTACTAGTAATTATTGCCCCTGTGCCATGTCTTCATACACATCTATGGTGCAACCACAGTAGGAAAAAATGTTGCTGCACTTCAAAAATTATATTGCAGAGTTGGAAAAGATCCAGAAAAAGGCCACCAAAAATAATCAAGTAGCTGGAATAACTTCCCTATGTGGAAAAATTATAATTTTTTTTTGGGGGGGGGGTTTCTTTCTTATAAAAAAGGTAAGCAAGATGGGCCATCATAGATGCTTATAAAAATTATACATGGTGTGGAGAAAGTAAATAGAAGGGCATTTTTTCCTTCTCTAACAATACTAGAATCTTGGTCATCCAATGAAGTTCAATGGTGGGTGGTTCAAAACAGAACAGGGAAGTACTTCTTCACACACAGCACATAGTTAAACTATGGAAGTTGCTACCACAAGATGTGATGATAGCCACCAATTTAGATGGGCTTAAAAACAGCCATGGAGCAACTGATGTAAAGGGCCTGTGCCCTGCTAAAACCTATTAAGGACAAAATACAGACAATGATTTATGAGGGACAGGTACTTGAAAGGGAGCATGGTGTTGCAGACTATGACCATAGCTAGACCAGGCTTATATCCCGGAAGCAGGCAGGGATGGCCCCTCCATTTGCCTGGGATAATCCTTAGGTCTAACTAAGGCTTATGTATTCCAGATTCCAAACGTATGGTTTTCATCTGGTTTTATTGTCCTATATCTTAGCACTTTCATATGTTCTGGTGGGTATTTTTAATTCAGTTGAAAGCAATCTTTTGTAGCCAATTATGAGCAGATGCACACTGGCTTATGTGCATTTCCACCCCTCACTCCCCCATTATTCCCTGAAAGCGCTATCATTTCAGGATAGACTCCTACACTAGCTGTAGGGAGTTATGTTGTCATAGAACACACATACTGAGAGATTAAACCCAAATTAAATGAAGGTGTATTTCGTCAAAGGGATTTATTGGCTGCCTTTCAGTGCTCAGGGTTGCATACAACCAACCAACTGAACAGCCAACAACAACAACAACAACAGAAAATCATCAGTAAGAACAAACTGAATTAGTTGATCTAAAGCTAAGAGGAATTAGAGAGCCCAGTGCTGAGTTTATTCCACAACCTTGGAATTGAGGATGTAAAGTTGCTGATGTAAAGCCCCCACTCCCTATTATAACAGCCTGTACTTAATATAGCATTGGAATTCAGAGCAGGACTCCAAAAGAAGATAGAAACTGATGTGAGGTCGGAGAGGAGGGGGTCATGTCTACACCAGGCGATATCCCAGAGATTGTCCTGGGATCGTCCCTGTGCATCCACATGATGCACAGGGGTTCCCAGGAGCATGGAGGGATGATCCCTCCATTTCCCCAGGATATTGCCATACCCTTTTTTCATTTTCCCCCGTCGTCCTGGGACGATCCTAAGGACTGTGGGTGGTGTGGCTGGCCATCCCAGCTTTTTCTCTCCTCCCCATGAGTAGCAGGGGTCATCAGAGGGAAGGAGCTGAGACAGGGGGTATCCAGGGACATCAGGGGTGGGTGGGGAATGAGGTCAGGGCTTTTTTAAAACAACAACAACAACCACATACTTTTTTGCTGGAGCGCACATGTGCTCCAGCTCCTGTATTCTTAAAAAAATGGTAGGTGCAACGTCCTCCTTCCTCTCTGGATGTCACACGCCACGATCAGCATATTGCGAGATCCTCCCCCTCCCCTCCCCTGGTGTAGACATGCCCAGAGAGAGAGAGAGAGAGAGAGAGAGAGAGATCATTTTCCCCCGTCTGATGTCTGTGCAGGACACTAATGATCTAATATTCATTTCCTTGTCCTGTCCCTATGAGAATTAATGTCATCAGGCACTTTGATGACCCTACAGCTTAATGAATCTACTAATGGGGAGTACGAGCATTTCTAGTGAGAAACTATTGACCAACATATGCTTAGGCAACTCAATTTTCTTTGCACTGTCAGACAAAGGTCCTTGCTGAAGATTAAATGGAGACTAGAAGCTCAGGATTTATTGCTCCATATGGGATTCTTTATCATTCTCTACTCAAGATGAAAACCGAGGATGCTATGTTTTATTACAGCTGTGTCCTAGAAACTCACCTGACAGAGTTCCTACTGCGGCAGCAACACTCTGGATTTGATTAGGAAACTTCTTCTTTTTGCTCTTCAACAGATAGCTTTCCTCATTTATGCTATCAGGACCTCAGTTTTGTTGTGTGCAAGTTGGCCATCCTGGCTCATGTTTATGATCTACTAAGTGGCCTGCTATAATTCCAAATAGACAGTTCCAGGTCATAAGAAAGCTACTTGAGGAGCTATGCACTGAAAATACATCACACAGGTATTCTTCCTAACCTGTTTTTCCCCTCCTTGCCTTAATTATGTCCTTTTTGTTTCATGTTGCTCATTGATTTGATCCCTCCTACCATGTATAGCCTCACTCACCGAGGTCAGCCCAATTTGTGCCTTACCACCAATCCAAACACAGCCTTTCAGCCATGTATAGCAGAACATAAGAGTCTGGATGGATCAGACCAAGACACATCCAGTCTAGCAACCTGTTTCAACAGTGGCCAGCCAGATGTTTTTACAAACCGTGAAGCAGGGAATGAAGGAAGCAATTCTCCCATTGTTTGTCCTTCAGCAACTGGTGTGCAGAGGTACACTGCCTCTGAACATGAATGCTTGATAAACTGGGGGTTGGCTTCTACCTGATTGGGTTTGCAAAAACAGGTAGCTAGGAGATCACAACATATGGTACGTAGGTCATATGGTGTGCAGCTTTGCAGTAAACATAGAATCATAGAATAGTAGAGTTGGAAGGGGCCTATAAGGCCATCGAATCCAACCCCTTGTTCAATGCAGGAATCCACCCTAAAGCATACCTGACAGATGGTTGTCCAGCTGCCTCTTAAATGCCTCTAGTGTGGGAGAGCCCACAACCTTGACCCAGTTTGTGAGAATGTATTCCAGTATCTCTATTTTCTGAAGTCTTCTATGTTCAGCTCTTGTCATGGCCCTGAATATCTCTACTGACCTCCCTGCCATGATGTGTTTAAACTTAGCAAAGTTGCATTCTATGGCCTTAACTAGACCTACCTGTTAGCCCGCGATGGAGGAGGGAAGATCTCGCATTGTGTTTAACGTGAGATCCCTCCTCTGTTTACATGTGAGGCATGATGACCTCAGAAGGAGAGGCGTTGCATCCTCCATTTTTTATTATTAAAGGGCCAGCAGTGCACAAACGCTCATGTGCATAAGGTAAGTGGTTTTTTAAATTTAAATTACTTTCCCCGCTCCCCCCACCCTACCTCCGATGGGCGCAGCTCCCAGCTCCTCATGAGGAATCGCGCAGAGCAGGGTTAACCCTCAGTATCCAGGACCGTGGAAAAAGCGGGCCCAAAAGGGAAGGCGAGATCCCGGGGAAAGGGAGGGATCATCCCTCCCTGATCACTCCTGGATACAGCCCCGCCTAGCTATGGCCTATATTTCCCAATAGCTTGGATTTTCACTGTGAGTTTTGGGGTCAGTTCTAAAGCACTTTCTCATAACTTTGGGCACCATCCTATGGAATTAATGCCTGTACAATAGAAGCCTTTTAAATTAAGAAGGCTTTGGATCTGGTGTTCCTTCTCCCCTCCCCTCCATACCCACTGCCATGCCCCCTCCTTCTCCCACCTCTTCCTGAGGTCAGAGCCTCCAGAAAGGAGCCAGTGCAGAGCTTTCCATGGTGGCTGGGAGTGTCAGGGTGGGTAGAGTGGAGAAATCGCACTCAGATTTTACCCTCTGGGGCAATATCCACAGCATCCTATGACCCCTAGCTGCCATCTAAAGGTCATAGGATTGCTCACAAAGGGCTCATCTACACCAAGCAGGATATTCCACTATGAAAGCAGTAATATAAAAGGCAGGAGCCACACTACTGCTTTATGGCGGTATTGAAGTGCACTGACAACTGTTGGGGCCCATGACACAAACCATATACCACTTTCATAGTGTTATATCTGGCTTGGTGTAGATGCGTCATGGGCCCTAACAGTTGTCAGTGCACTTCAGTACCACTATAAAGCAGTAGTGTAGATCCTGCAGCACACTTCAATGCTGCTATAAAGCAGTTGTGTGGCTCCTGCCTTTTATATAACACTTTCATACCACTTTCATAGTGGAATATCCTGCTTGGTGTAGATGAGCCCAAAATCTCCCAGGGAGATACAATTGGTGTTGGATTTCCTTGCATAGAACATGACAATAGTTTTTAAGGCAGCTCTTATTTAAATGTAACCTGATATGATATTTAGCAAAGCCTATGCAAATTGATATCAAAACTTATAAGACCTGTAGGGATCATGAAGGATTATTACTTCAGTCTTACAATAAACTAGAATGGTGTCATTTTATCTGATTGTTAACAGAGGCCACAGCTAGACCTAAGGTTTATCCTGGGATCATCTAGGGTTCGCCCCTGCCTGAGCACTGGATGCCCTGTGTGTCACCTAGATGAACAGGTTTGACCCCTGGACGATCCAGGGATAAACCTTAGGTCTAGCTATGGCCAGAGAGATGCCAGAAGATACGTGAAAGTTTCTCACATGAAGGAAATGTCCTTCCTTAATCAGTTTGCTGACCCACTGAACTTTCTCTTATATAGTCTGTTTCTCAAGCATCTGGGTCCTTTAGGTTTCTTCAGGACTGGCTTAACTGTTTACATGCATTAAGTTATCCTGCTTCTTTAAGGAGAGCATTGATTATGCGATAGGATCTAAAGGCTCTTTTCTAGACATTGCTATCTGTAGGGGATCTTTGCAGTTTTCATCACATTGTAATTTTTTCCTGACTGACTAGTGACAATTCCATCAAGGCAACTATGGCTACTTCTATTCTTGGCCTTGATCCTTCCTTTGTCTCCTCCTTATTCAAGGCAAACACAATTACGATAAGAACCACAAAGTGCCTATGATGTGAACAGAGAAAATTGGGAGCAATTGTGCTGTGAAAAGCAACCAAGTAAACAGCACATAATCCTGCACTTGCTGTAAACCCTACCAAATGTATCCTGAATAGGCTATTAGCTGAAATTTGTATGATCCTTTATTTAAAACACAATACGATCAATACAACCATTGATTGCCTGACCTAGCCTCTTTTTCTGTGGCATTTTCCTGATTGCCCACTGCATTGATCATTAACCTGTAAATCTGTTTCCCACCCCCATCGGGGGACCCAATAGCACAGGCATATTTTATTTACATTTTCACTTAAGTTTGTGTTTAGGTTTTGGTTAAAAAGAAAGAATTGAACGTTAAGATTGTTCATTCAGGCCACAGCTAGACCTAAGGTTTATCCTGAGATCATCCAGGGTTTGTCCCTGCCTGAGCACTGGATCCCCTGTGTGTCACCTAGATGAACAGGCTTGACCCCTGGATGATCCAGGAATAAACCTTAGGTCTAGCTATGGCCACAGTTTCCCATCTAGTATACTCATTCAGAAATGCATTATACATTTGGAAAGATAAAGTTATTTACTGGGCATCATTCTTTCATACCACAAGTGCGAAATAACAAACCCAAAGTTCACATTTGTGAAACACTCTGATAGCTGAGGCTGATGGGAACTGTAGTCTTATTTTCTTATACATTGATTTGAGGCCCTGGTGGGCAGGGGGGGGAAAGATATGTATGCTAAATAAATAAATAAATAAATAAATAAATAAATAAATAAATAAATAGTCTAAATTTGCTTTAAAGTGGATTCCTGTATTAAGTAGGGGGTTGGATTCAATGGCCTTATAGGCTCCTTCCAATACTACTATTCTATGATTCTATGATGAGTTTCATCTCTTTACCTTTAAAAATGACAGGTTGTTTTTAAAAAATAATTTTAAAACCTCATTTTTTAAAAAAAAAATCCTAAAAATCAATGGATGAAGAGATCTGCTTCAAACTGGGCATGGCTAAAGCCCTCCTTAAGAGGTATCACGGAGCCAAGGTTCATCACTTTATCTTTAAAAAATACAGAACTGTAAGCGTTTTTGATAATTCCCATTAAAGTAGAGCTGCCCTTTGGGTGGGGAGGATGGGAAAAATCTGAATTTTTCTTCAAATTTCATAATTTCCCTCCCTTCCTGGAATTGTTACCAAAAATCCTAACAAATCAATTTTTTTCCTGTCATATAGTCACCCTAGAATGTTCCATCATGTACTCAGTCCTTAGCAGCAAAAAATGTGCACATCCAGCAATAGTCAAACACAAACTTGTTGCAACTTTCCCCTGTTTGATTTGCACAGCTTTCCTAAATTTGTGCAAATCCTAAATCCTAAATTCTCTTCATGGATTAAACCAGGGCTGATTCAGTCAATTGGGAATTTTTTGTAAATATAGGAAATTTGCATAAATTGGATGCAAATACATGTTCAGCAATTGATGAACATTTCAGTTGGACAAATGCTCAGCAAAACGTTCTGAACAAAATCCTCATATATCCCTCCCTCCCTTAATGGGAGTTAAAGCCCAAAACATATTGACATAGCCAGTTTGAGGAAGGTTGCTCAACACAGAGGCCTGCCTATACAGCAGCATGATTTACATAATCTTCTCATCTTCCCATTGTGTCAGTTCTCTGCCAGTATGGGCATATGTGAAGTGTCCAGGTGTGGGTGTGTTGATGTGAAAGAGAGAGGGGGGGAGTAAATTTGTTCATCCACCACACAAAGAAAATCAGCACCTGGTTAAGGAAGCTGGCCTTTGACTCTGTCTGAACCAGTGATTGAAATTAAATAAAGGGAAAAAACTGTTTTCTCCTTATAGCAACATATTTGTAATCAGGCTTTCTAGACACTGTCAACCATTCCTTACCCAATGCATAAGACTCTGCCCTATGCATCCATGAATCCACTGTAGCAAATAATAACCTGTTACCCTTAATAAGTAGTCGTATGACCCTGCGAAAGCACTCATATGAATCTCCATCTAGTATTAAAGTTTGCATGGGACACATGGACATTGGCATCTCTTCTGGGTTTTCTGAGTGTATATGTATGTCCAAAGGAAGTCTTTTACTTACAAGCTATTGCTGAGTTGTAGAACAATGAAGAAAAATGACTTCATGTGACAATACACATTTTGCTTTTTTAAAAAATCTAACATTAAATAACTACTGAGACATCCTATTGAATTAAATGGGGCTTATTCCCAGATAAGTTGGTATTAGTGGTGCTGGGCCAAAATTTCTTTTGCATTTTTTAAAAAAACTATCTCATTCAGTTTCATAGATACAAAATTGTTGGTAAGGAAAATTCCAGAAATATTCTTATTGGTATGGGTTGGGACGTCTTGACTTCACCTTACTGAGGAGGTGGCTGAGGAGTGCATGCAAATATCCTGGTTTTCATTGTACAATTATCTCTCTGGAAGTTTGCAACCTTGTTGTCTTTTCAAACTTCAATTAAAACCCAAGGGAAGATATCATGAGGTAATTCCTGCCAGACGGCTTTTTCAGTTCAGGAAGTGCAAGTGGGCTGGGAAATGTTGAGCAATGGAGAGATGTGTAATAGAAAGAAAACACCCACCCACACCCCCCACACCCACACTCACACCCACACCCACAGAGAGAGAGAGAGAGAGAGAGAGAGAGAGAGAGAGAGAGAGAGAGAGAGAGAGAGAGAGAGAGAGAGAGAGAGCACCTTGGGCTACCTTGCAGTCATTAGGTAAGCTCAAAAACACCCAAAAATGTGAAAGCACCCTGAGAATGAGGTAGAACTTGAAGGTTCTTTCATGGGGAAATAAAACTTTCAGGAAATTGGAGGCCAGATGTTGGTTCAGCACTAGCTCTACCTCTTCTCCAGAGCTGGACATGGCATTGCCCCCCTCATGCCTACATTGTGTGGATACAAAATTGAGGCCAGTCTGCCAACACAGTTAATGAACTTGCTACTTGCAGTTGTAGCACAAAACAACAAAAACCTAAAACACTTACAATCAAAAAGAAAAAAATAATGAGAATGTGCTACAACCCTTGTTAATAGGGTGACCATCTGAAAAGGAGGACAGGGCTCCTGTATATTTAACAGTTGTGTTGAAAAAAAAAATTCAGCAGGTGTCATATGGAGAACCTGGTGAAATCCCCTCTTCACAGCAGTTAAAGCTGCAGGTGCCCTGCCCTCTTATAAATCTGGCCACTCTAATATAGCTCCTGCAACTTTAACTGTTGTGATGAAGAGAGAATTTCACCAGGTTCTCCATATATACAAATAACTCCTGCTGAAATTCCCTTTTATATGCAACTGTTAAAGATACAGGAGCCCTGTCCTCCTTTTCATATGGTCACCCTACTTGTTAATGGTGAGTCCTGTGTGTGAGAAACTATTGAAAATCTCTCCTCCCCGTGGAGAAATTAAGTGAAACTGGAGGGGGGGGGATTTTTCTGCCCATGAATAGGGTGGAGAATTTTCAGAGGCCATTTGCACACAGCTCTAGTTGGTATAGGAAGCTGTCTTATACTGAGTTAGACCATTAGTCTATTTAGCCCAGTGTTGTTGACACTGACTGGCAGCATTTCTTCAGTGTTTCAGGCAGGATTCTTTCCTTGGTCTACCTGGAGAAGCTGGGGATCGAACCTGGGACCTTCGGCATGCAAACTACTACACTGAGCTATGACTCCTTATTTGGGATTGCATCCTAAATAAGACTGCAGTCATCAAAGATATTCTGGCAGCCAGGGAGTAACCATGATCTTAGCATGGAAAGAAAGCAACAGAAAAGTGTGTGGTTGTAAAATTAGATCAAATTCACTGCTTCACCAGACAAGTCTCAGTAGTCATTATATGGCTAGAGAACCATAAATCAAAAGCTGTCTCACTTCACATGATTCTCTAGTCCTGACTGCAAAGCTTCATTGAAGAGATTCTACTGTAAATGCAGAGCCTCCCCACAAGGATGGTTCCATAGAGACTTAAGGCTAGTTCATACAAGAAAATCCTCTAAATGGAGCATATCTGTTCGATGCAGCCTTGTGGAAAAGGTTGTATCTGTTCTAATACACCTGAAGTTGTAGATTTACCTCCTAATGGCAGTACACGTGAGCACAATCACTGGAAAAAAATGTGTCACTGTGTTCAGTAGTTCAAGGCCAAGAAGTGGCCTATAACTATAGTTCCTCTACAAGGAATCTTTTTTCTGCTTGTTAACTGGCTTTTACAGAGAAGTATTTCTTCATGCAGTTGCCATGCAAAGTTCTATCTTTCTAATTTCATGGTGCTTTGTCCCTGATTGTGCCTCTGTTAGAAGGCTGTCCTTGATTTTAGAGACCAGGGCCATAGCTAGACCTAAGGTTTATCACTGGATCATCCTGGGGTCAAACCTGTTCATCTAGGTGACACACAGGGGATCCAGTGCTCAGGCAGGGGCGAACCCTGGATGATCCCAGGATAAACCTTAGGTCTAGCTGTGGCCCCAGATACAACCTACACTAGAGACCCTTTCATTTCAGAGGCTGTGCTGTGCCAGTATATATTTTTTTCAACCACAATTGCAACTCTGTGGACACACATGAGGACAGCAATTATCTTCTCTGTTTATAACATGGTCAAGTGTGAGATACCAAAGCATAATGTAACTGCAGGATTAGGAGGAAGAATTTGAAAGGGCACATGTGCTTTATTATTTGTCTTTATAGCGCAGGCACATACCACAAGCCAATGTATACTGCTGCAACTGTGAGACCAATTGGAAGTCATGCTGCAGTTTTCAGGTTCCGTTTTGGAAAAAACCAAATCTGATAAATGCTCACACAACTGCACAGCTGTGAAGAAATACAGGTTTAAAAATAAAGTTTGCATGGTTCTTCACAGCTGTGAAGCTGTGTAGGTACACAATGAAAAATAGTTTTCCCCCCTACCCCAATTCAATGCTGACCAACCACATCAGTCATAGAAGGAGAAGAAATAGAGGATAATCCACGGATTTCCTGCCTTTTGATTTCCTGCTCTCAGCTAAGATCAAAGGAGAAGTAGGGGAAACATGTTATATAGCTTTGAAGTCACTCCCACTGGTAAGAGTTATAATTCTTCTGGATTGGAATATATATAACTCAGCCATCCATAACTTAGAAACCATAATCACTGAAAAAATGACACAAAAGTGGCCTGGGCAAAACTGGAATATTGAGGGAGTAATAGCATCAAGACAATGGGTTGCAGATTGTGTTGTGCGTCATATGAGTGAAACAGATGCTACAGTGTGATTGGACTGGACTGTCACTACTGAGATAAAACTTTAGTATAGATTGGTCCAAGGTCTAAAACTCTTTCTGTGAAAGCATTTAAATTCCAAGAAAATGGGACACTCACTTTCCTTCCATTTTCTCTGCCCTGTTCTGTTTCTCCTAAAGGATCAAATATGTAATATCTAGTCAAACTATCATTTGACTTCTCCATATAGTCTATTATGTGCTATCGTTTTCTAGTTTCTGGCAAGATTATAAAGATTTGAGGATTATTTGAATTATTAAACTGTATGGATGAAATTTGTTTTTCTCTCAGTAGCCAGGCTGATTTCCAACTTAATAAATATAATTAAAGCCACAGAACAGACTTCTAATAATACTTTACATTTCTCTATATTTGGATTATTAGCACTTGGTGATAGGAATTGTACTTAATTGTTGACAGTAAAGCATCTGGCAGAAGCTTAGTGCCACATAAATAAATATTAGGAGAATCATTTCATGGCTCTTGGAGAAGGCAGAAAGATTTAGTAACTCCCTGCCACATTAACCAGAGAAGCAATGCGATTTAATCATTAGCCTGATCTGATTTTACCATTACCCTGTGTTTTAATACTTGCCCTCAAAGTTCCATACTATGAGAGAGAGAGAGAGAGAGAGAGAGAGAGAGAGAGAGAGAGTTTTCAAGAAACTGATATTTTAAGCAATATCCTTAACAGGTAGACACCTTCATTCTACTGGAGCACACAATTCGTAGAGTTTGCTATATAACTACCTTATCATCCTAACTTTCACAAGAAAGGCAGACCTATGTAACAATGCCAATTCCTTGTCAGGGAAAGCCTTCTTTGAAACCCTGACTGAGGCCTTTGTGATTTTGATGGTTCTCAGACTGGGCTTAGACTGATACTAAACATACTATGTACCAGGGCTAGCATCAATACCTGGTATCTTTGGATTGCTGCCAGGGTTAACATGTTCTGGCAGGGCTTTCTGCCAATATCTCCTCTGGGAAGGGGGGCTTAGTTTTTTCTGCCCTGGCATTCCAAGCATCTAGCAAACATTTTAATTTCCCACAATGCCCTTGGCCTTGCTTCATTCTAAAGAATTATGAGAAATTTAAAGTGTAGCTAGATGTAGCCAGCACTACTTGGAGCTCTGTCTCCACAGTCAGATGAGGCTGCCAGGTCTCACAGAGAAGAGAGGGCTAAAGGACAATTCATCTGGTAAACATGGCTATTTAAACAAAATCTTTTTTGAGTTTGAGAGCAGGTGATACAGATGTCTGTTTACCATGTAGTAACCATTTGGTAACCTGGTTGCCTGTATGAATGCTTAGAGGTGGTAATGGGCTGGATGAGGAAAAATAAACTGAAGCTGAATCCAGACAAGATGGAGGTGCTCGCTGTCAAAGGCCACAACCTGAGTTTGGAGGTGTGTCAACCAGTTCTGGATGGGGTTACACTCCCCCTGAAAGACTGTGTTCACAGCTTGGGGGTGCTTCTGGAGCCGTTGCTTGAAATGACAGCGCAGATAGATGTGACAGCCAGGAGTGCTTACTATCAGCTTCGGCTGATATGCCAGCTGCGCCCCTTCCTAGAGTTAGAAGACCTAAAACAGTAGTGCATGTGCTGGTAACTTCAAGCCTCGACTTCTGCAATGCACTCTACATAGGGCTACCTTGTGCCTAGTCCAGAAACTTCAACTAGTTCAAAATATGGCAGCCAGGCTGGTCACCGGTGCACCTAGAGGTGACCACATTACACCAGTTTTGAAATCTCTTCACTGGCTGCCAATTTGTTTCCGGGTGAAGTATAAAGTGTTGGTTATCACCTTTAAAGCCCTACATGGTTTGGGTCCAGGCTACCTGTGGGATCGCTTTCTCCCAACAATGTGCCCCACACACTCAGGTCCTCTTGGAAGAATCTACTTCAGTCAGCAAAAACTAGATTAACAACTGTTACCCAGAGGACCTTCTCTTCTGCTGCTCCCAGACTGGAATGGCCTGAGGGAGGAAACTCGTCAACTTAACAGTCTATAAGCATTTAAGAAAGCTATTAAGATTGATCTCTTCTGGCAGGCCTATCCAGTGGAATTTAGGATGTTTTAAAATGATTTTAGGATGTTTTAACAATGTATATTATGTTTTAATTCAGTTGTATGTGTTTTATATTTACTGTTGTTCCCCACCTTGAGCAGAATGGAGAGGTGGGTAAGAAATAAATTTTATTATTATTGAATGCCATGGGATGTGTGAATACTGTATCACTCATCAGTTATTTATTTATTATTGTTTATTTAGAATATTTATATACCGCTCCCCATTGGAAAATTTCGGAGCAGTGTGCAAGGTAAAATGAAAATAAAAACAGAATAAAACAGTTAAAACAAAATTTTAAAAGAAGCAAAAATCAGAAATCCAAAGCTGCATGTTAAAGAAAGGCTTCTTGGAATAAAGATGTTTTCAGGAGGTGCCGAAAGGAGTACAAGGTCGGAGCCTGCCTGACTTCCAGAGGCAGGGAATTCCACAGGAGGGGCGCCACCACACTGAAGGCTCTTCCCCTGGTGGATTCCAATCGGAGGATGGATCTAGGTGGAACCACCAGGAGCAGGCCCTCGGATGACCTCAGTGACCGGGCAGGTTGGTAAGGGAGAAGGCGCTCTCTCAGGTATCCTGGTCCCAAGTTGTTTAGGGCTTTGTACACAAGTACAGGAACCTTAAACCTGGCCCGGTAGCGAATAGGCAGCCAGTGCAGTTCCCTCAGCAGAGGAGTTACATGCTGGAAAGGGGCAGCTCCAGACAACAGCCGAGCTGCAGCATTCTGCACTAGCTCCAGCTTCCGGAGCAGCTTCAAGGGCAGCCACATAGAGCGTGTTGCAGTAATCCAATCTTGAGGTTACCAATGCCTGTACCACCATGGTCAAGCTATCCCTGTCCAGGAGAAGCCGTAGTTGGCGAACCAACCGAAGATGGTAAAAGGCACTCCGAGCCGTGGCGGCTACTTGAGCCTCCAATGACAGAAATGGGTCTAAGAGTACCCCAAACTACGAACCTGTTCTTTCAGAGGCAGAGCAACCCCATCCAGAACAGGCAATGAGCCTGTCTCCCGGACTCGGGAACCACTCACCCACAGGGCTTCCGTCTTGCCAGGATTCAGTCTCAGTTTATTGGCCCTCATCCAGCCCATTACTGAGTCTAGGCACTGGTCCAGGACCTGCACAGCCTCACCTGATTCAGTTGTCACAGGGAGATAGAGCTGCATGTCATCAGCGTATTGATGGCATTTAGCTCCAAATCCCCTAATGACCGCTTCCAACGGCTTCATATAGATGTTAAATAACATTGGGGACAAGATAGTGCCCTGCGGCACTCCATAGCTCAATTGCCAAGAGGCCGAGGACTGGTCACCAAATGCTACTCTCTGAAAACGACCCCGTAGGTAGGACCGGAACCACTGTAAAACAGTGCCTCCGATGCCCATCCCACGGAGTCGATCCAGGAGGATACCATGGTTGATGGTATCAAAAGCCGCCGAGAGATCGAGCAGGATTAACAGGGTTGCATTCCCCCTGTCCCTCTCTCGATAAAGGTCATCCATCAGGGTGACCAAGGCTGATTCAGTCCCATAACCAGATCGGAACCCAGACTGGAATGGATCTAGATAATCAGTATCCTCCAAGAGTGCCTGCAGTTGCTCCGCCACAACCCTCTCAAGTACCTTCCCTAAAAAAGGAGTGTTAGCAACTGGGCGGTAGTTGCCTAATACCGTCGGGTCCAGGGTGGGCTTCTTCAGGAGTGGTCGCACTACTGCCTCCTTAAGGACAGCAGGGACCACCCCTTCCCGGAGAGAAGCATTTATCACCCCTTGGACCCACCCAGTCAGACCCCCTCGGCTTGCTTTTATAAGCCAGGAGGGACAGGGATCGAGAGGGCAAGTGGTCGGTCGCACAGCTGCAAGCACCTTGTCCACATCATCAGGCCGCAATAACTGGAATTGATCCCACAAAATTGGGCAGATGGTGGCATCGGACACCTCAACTGGAGCTGCATTAAAAACAATGTCAAGCTCGCTGTGGAGAGAAGCGATCAGTTGCAAATATGTGGTAAAAATGTGTGGTAAAATATTGTCTATATCCACTTAATCAGCTTTTGCATTTTTTTTTATCCCATCCTCTAGCCAAAGAAGTCTCCCAAGGCAACTTACAAAGATATGAAATAAGACAAGTCCCTATCCACACGCTTAATCTAAAAGACATGACATGAAAGGAGATTGGGAAGGAGGAGGAAAAGAACAAATTCAGGCATTACATTCTTAGTTGCAAAGCTCAGCAGGTCAGGGCCCCAGCGGAAGGGCTAATCCTTCCTCTCTATCCGATGTCCTCAGCAGTGATAGCTTGGAGCAGGAGGGAAGGGAGCTCTCAGCTGGAGCTGTATCCATATATCCTGTATGTTCAGGAAAGCTGCACTTAATGTTTAGCTAGAACCATGCCAGTCCAAGGTATTTTCCTGCCTGATGCAGAGCCCAAATCCCCCTTGCTACAACCAATACTTTTAAAAGTGTTGCTGCAGTATTCAAACACCAGTTCCTGCTTTTGTCTAAATCCCCATCCACTGACCCAATGGCATGATGCCACCTGAAGCTGCATGGCAGGGCGAGCCCTGAGTCATGCATGCAACGAAGTCATCTAAGGCCTTTAATCCAAGATGAAGGAGGGAAGATCTCGCATTGTGTTTAACGCGAGATCCCTCCTCCGTTTACATGTGAGGTGTGATGACCTCAGGAAGAGAGGTGTCGCGCCCACCATTTTTATTTTATTTTTAAAGTGGACGGAGCGCACGAACTCTCATGCGCTGAAGGTAAGTTCTTTTTTTAAAAAATAAGTACTTTCTCTGCTCCCCCCACCCTAACATGGCTTGGGACCACCATACCTGATGGAACGCCTCTCCCGACATGAACCTCCCCGTACACTGCGCTCAACATCTAAGGTCCTCCTCCGAGTGCCTACTCCGAGGGAAGCTCAGAGGATGGCAACAAGGGAGAGGGCCTTCTCAGTGGTTGCCCCCCAACTGTGGAATGATCTTCCCGATGAGGCTCGCCTGACGCCAACGTTGTTATCTTTTCGGCGCCAGGTCAAGACTTTTCTCTTCTCCCAGGCATTTTAACAGCATTTAACAACGTGAAGTTTGTTTTTAAAGGACCCCAGAATTGTTGTTTTTAAATGGATACTGTTGTTTTTATACTGTTTTTATGTTCTTTAAATTTTTGTATACTTTTAATGTTTACTATTTTTAATTGTTGTAAACCACCCAGAGAGCTTTGGCTGTGGGGCAGTATATCAATGTAATTAAATAAATAAATAAATAAATAAATAAATAACCCAAATCGGCGCAGTGCTCCTGAGGAGTGCCGCGCCCTGTGCACGGC
Organism: Elgaria multicarinata webbii; assembly: GCF_023053635.1. Lineage (NCBI taxonomy): Eukaryota > Metazoa > Chordata > Lepidosauria > Squamata > Anguidae > Elgaria > Elgaria multicarinata. The sequence goes on from NC_086172.1 coordinate 117,266,346, forward strand.
TCCCGGCTCTGCATGAGTAATCACGTGGAGCCGAGTCAAACCATGGCAATGGGCCACATGTTCCATGGTCTTGGGCTCAGCTCGGGACCGCAGAAAAAGCAGCCCCAAGGGGAGGGCTCTATCCCGGGGCAAAAGAGGGATCATCCCACCCTAATCCTGGAATCCCCTGTGCTGGGCATGTTTAGCCTGGAGAAGAGAAGATTGAGAGGAGACATGATAGCACTCTTCAAATACTTAAAAGGTTGTCACACAGAGGAGGGCCAGGATCCTCGGTCCTCCCAGAAGCAGGACACGGAATAACGGGCTCAAGTTAAAGGAAGCCAGATTCCAGCTGGACATCAGGAAAAAACTTCCTGACTGTTAGAGCAGTGCGACAATGAAATCAGTTACCTAGGGAGGTTGTGGGCTCTCCCACACTAGAGGCCTTCAAGAGGCAGCTGGACAAGCATCTGTCAGGGATGCTTTAGGGTGGATTCCTGCATTGAGCAGGGGGTTGGACTCGATGGCCTTGTAGGCCCCTTCCAACTCTGCTATTCTATGATTCTATGATAAAGCCCGGTCTAGCTAAGGCCTAAGGCTGCAATCCTAAAGACACTTACTTAAGAGTAAGCCCTATTGAATTCAGTGGACCCTACTCCTGGGTAAAAATTCTTAGATGTAAGAGGCAACCAGGATGATCAGGGGTCTGGAAACAAAGCCCTATGAAGAGAGACTGAAAGAACTGGGCATGTTTAGCCTGGAGAAGAGAAGATTGAGGAGAGACATGATAGCACTCTTCAAATACTTAAAAGGTTGTCACACAGAGGAGGGCCAGGATCTTTTCTCAATCCTCCCAGAGTGCAGGACACGGAATAATGGGCTCAAGTTAAAGGAAGCCAGATTCCAGCTGGACATCAGGAAAAACTTCCTGACTGTTAGAGCAATACGACAATGGAATCAGTTACCTAGGGAGGTTGTGGGCTCTCCCACACTAGAGTCATTCAAGAGGCAGCTAGACAACCATCTGTCAGGGATGCTTTAGGGTGGATTCCTGCATTGAGCAGGGGGTTGGACTCGATGGCCTTGTAGGCCCCTTCCGACTCTGCTATTCTATGATTCTATGATTCTATGAAGAAACCTATGGTGTGCAAAGTTAAGCAGCAAAATCCACTAGTACTACATAGCATGTGTGAACAAGCCACTGCAGATATCACCCAATGTTACCTAAACCATGATGCTTTTCAGTGGAGATGCTTTTCACATATTCAGCTGCCAGTAATCAAGTGGTTAGTAATCATAACGTATATGTACATATGAATTTGTCCTGAGTTTTCTCTTGGCAATTTGTAGATTTGCTGAACCAGAAAGCTTTCAATTTGTATTTTGATAGAACCGCATCTTTATTCAGGTGAAAATTCTACCTCAAAGGTGTACAGTTGGTGCTTAGTTTATTTAAGCAATCTTTGATAAGCCAGAAAAGATATATATTCATAGTAACAGCTGGTTCTTGACCTATTGTCAAACAAATTAATCCTTCCCAGTGGGCATGTGTTTACACACATGCATTTTTACAATGCTACTTTATTGATTACAATGCTACATTGCTACTTTATTGATTGGTTTCCTTCCAGTGCTAGAGAAGGTAAGATTGATGCAGCAATAGCATGATGGAGACATCCTCTTTGGAACAGAGCTCTCAGCAGGCGTAAATAGTATGAGGATTTGCCCATATTTGAGTTTGTCTATCTATTTTTTTTTAATTACATTTGTATGCAAGATTGAATCTAGATAATTCCTATGATGGTATGGACTGATCTATCTGCTGTTATGAGATTAGTAACATTCCTGGGATCTCCAAAGGCCACCATATTGACTAGAGTAATTAGGTATATAGTAGCCAAGCCTATCTACTCCATCCAAATTCACCATAAATTTATCCAAGTAAATTTTCTGCCACCACTTACTGAACTACAGAGCACTGCAAATCTCCTTCAATATACTTGATTGTGCTGATATGTCACCCCATATCAAAAAATATGGGGTGACATATATTACCTTCAAATCCAAATAAAGGATACTTAGAGTAGATCAATTATTATGAGTGGGACTTTAATGTGACTAACAACCTTTTGAATCAAATGTTGTATTCAGTTAGGAAAATAAATAGCAATCAGAGACATGCAATAATTAAGAACAAGAAATATAGGTCTATCTAACAAACTTACCTGTAGCCTTTGAGAACATCCCCCTACCACTTTATTTATTTATTACATTTCTTTATTGCCCAATAATCAAAGCTTTCTGGGAGGTTCACAAGATCCTAATAGGATTTAGAAAAAAACAAAGCAGATATTAAACCAAAATGGGTGTGTATGGTGCAACACTGGGGGTCCCAGGAAAGATTACATAACCAGGAAAAGGGGTAAGTCTTCATACTGCCTCAAAATATGGAGGCTCTGATTCTATGGTGATCAATAGCTACTGATAAATCTATCCATTTTTGTTTCCTAAAACCAATTATTATAATGGCGATTACAACATCCTTTGGCAACATTATCCCATGAATTATTTTACATTTGTAAAGGTGTGGAAGAAATATGTTTAGCAAGGGGTGACATCATAACAGAAACCTGGGTGGCATGGAAACATTTAAATTCGGATTACATTCCAGTAAGCTGTATACTTTAACCACAGAAGAAAGAGAATAACAGCAGAATACTTTCTTCATGGGCTTCATTGTCCTATGTGTAGGTCACATTGGGAGGAGAAATCCCTAAATCTATTTTTTTTTAATGAATATATAGATTTCTATAAAGATGTGGAATGTCTTTCCTTCTTGATTAACTAGCTATTTTCAATCACTTCAGGGAAGTGCTTGACACAAGATAATATATTAAACAGAGTAACTTCTTTATGGCACAAAAAAACCATTTTTGACATCTATCACTATGGAAGCTAGAAATGTTTGTGTGTGCCACACTGCCTTTTATCTTTTGACAAAGTTAACAAGCCTCACACTACAGGAATTGGAAGAGATCTGTAAAAATATCTGTGTCAGATAAGTGACTTCTCTATTTTTGCTTCACAGTCCCCAAGTGCCGGTTTCACAAGATTCATAGACTTGACCTGCTCTGTCAGTACCATTTGTTGCCTAAAGCTATGGAGTTATAAAAGTGCTTTACAAAATGTGCTCCCTTGGACCTATGGTCACACACAGTGATTAAACCATTTGGCCCCAAAGACTGAAGAATCTTTTAGCTCTTTGTCAACTGAAAAAGCATCTATTCACCATTGTATATCAACCAACAAAAGAATGAGGATGCTAATTTTTTTTTTCTTTTTTAAAAAATGGGGAAGATTCCCTTAAAGAATTACTCGTTCCTTGGGAAAATTCTTACATGCAAAACAGAAACATTTGCCTATAGCAATTTAATTTGTGAAGATATGCTTCTTCACAGCTAAAGATGTGCAATGAAGTTAATTAATTGTGTTAAAACAGAAGGAGTGGATGCAATCCCTATAGCTATGAAGATATGAACCATGTAATAGCATATTTGTTCTCCCATTTTTAGGAAAAAAATAAAAACAATCTCAAACCCCTGAGTTTTACAGAATGAAACTTCCTTCAGATTTGTTTAAGTCTCTGTGTGCGTGTGTGCAAGATAAGTGCAATTTTGATCAAGTTTACATATCTTTGACCAAGGGCCTTTCTAGATGAGGCCTTAGTGTGCTTTGAGACCCAGTTTCCCTGCTGTGCGTCCAGATGACGCACAGGGGAATCTGGGCCCAGGCCGCACTGAAGCCTCCTCTAACACGCCATAAGCGAAGTTGCTTATGGCGCGCCTTTTCCGCAGCCCCGGCCTGAGGCTGGGACTGCAGAACATCTAGCAAGGGCCGTGGCTTTTTGCGGCTACTCGCGAGTAGCCGCAAAAAGCCATGGACTAGACACAGCGCTGGGCCGGGGGGATTCCGGGGGGGAGAGGGAGGATGGGCGACACGGGACACACGGAGGGAGAGGGAGAGAGGGGAAAGAGTGGGCAGGAGGCATGGGAAGGGATCAGGACCGGATGGGGGGGGTTAAGTAAAAAAACCGGCTTACCTTCTCCGGAGTCTTCGGGCCGCACATGGCCCCTTTAACAACCAAAAAAAATGGCCGACGCTGCAGGTCTTCCACAGTCCCTGCGCGTCGGCCATCTAGGAGGCGGGGCGGGGCGCGCTAATGTTAGCATGCCGTCGCCTCGCCTCCCTGCCGGCTTATCCCAGCAGGTCTAGCAAGGCCCCACCCAAGTTTACATATAAAAAAGATGTTTCGCAGTAAAGCTGTGATGAAACTGCTCTTATTGTCTTTGGCTCCTATCCTTAGTATACTTACTAAGCCCCATTGAACATAGTAGGACTTACTTTTTGAGTAAGCATATATAGGACTGGTCTATTACATTATTTCATTTAAAAAGAAAACAACCTTCAATTCTTTCATCCTTATCCTCTTGCAAACATTTTTATTTCCCCACCCCCTTGCTATTTCCCAAGCTATATTATGGTCCAATTACACGATGAACTTACACCCAAAGATTATCCCAGGAAAATGGAGGGGTCATCCCTGCCTGCTCCCGGGATCCCCTGTGTGTCATTTGCATGCACAGGGATGATCCCGGGACAATCCCTGGAAAAAAGGCAGGTGTAGAAATGGCCTTAGAGGCAATATTTGGTGAAAGCATAAACTTCTGTGTTGGAAGTTAGGTGAGCTGTGCTCAGCTGAAGTTGTGTCCACAATTAACACAGGCCAGATCTACACCAAGTAGGATATAACACTTTCAAAGCAGTTTGAAAATGGCACATAGAATGTGTCCTGTGCCCCCAAGAGTTGGCAATAGCATTATAGGCCATTTATAAAGAGGTAGTGTAGCTCCTGCCACAGAATTGGCTCCCCTGAAATTCCTCAGACTTTTCAGCCGAGGAGAAGCTTCCAAAAATTAACTTAAAATTCTATTGTAGGTGTAAGTTCCCTGGCACTATGGCTGCACATGTGGCTTCCCTTCCATCTGCAGTAGTTCCTACCTCTTCTCCTGCTCTTGCCTAGGTGATGCTCTTACTTTTGCAAACAATTTCAAGTAGGGCATATTACCCAACCAGTTTTTCCACAGGTTGGGTCTGTTTTGAAAATGGGGAGGGCAACATCAAACTGTGAAATGAAAGAATTCTTAAAAAAAAAATAGGGTGAAAATTCACTGAGATGCCATAGCTTTGTTTTTATCCTATTATTAAAAATGGCATTTATTGTTAGATGGGTTGTTTTGACTTCAACATTGGTTTGAGCAAAGAAATTCACATTTTTATTTACAAGCCCCCTTTTTTCTCTCCAGAAGAATCTGCATATAGATAGATAGATAGATTGATTGATAGATAGATAGATATCCAGGCTACCATCTTTTCAGCTAAGCTGTTTCAAGGCCACTCAAGTGGATGCACTTGAAAATGTGTCTCTTCTGTTAGATGTTAAGCCAAATTGTCCTGAACTCCCTAAGTGATTCTGTGAAGCCACTGAAGTGGAGCATTCCAATTGTGCTGTTTGAAAACAGCAACACCGGCTTCTCTGGATGTAGCAGGAGAGGGTGAATCTATTACCAAATGTGCTGCCTGTAATTGTCATGCTATAATACGCCACTCTGTTTTGTTGACCAAATGGTTCAGCGGGTTGCAGGAGAACATCAATAGCAGCAAACAGGTTTGATCACCCCAACTGGCTTGAATCTACAGCATTTAATCAAGGCATTGATCCATTCAGTATAGGATAGTCTGTCTATTACTGTGAGATATTGAACTCCTGTCAGCTATCACCTTCCTGAACTAAACTGCTGGAGCATAAATGCAGAAAGGCATTCAAAGCAGCTGGCCAAGGCTTCCTTTCTGCACAAGCATTTTGGGCACCCTGCTCTTGTTTTCATTTCGGCTTCTTCCTGGAGGGTCAGTTTTATTACATATTTATCATGTTTATATGCCTCTCTTCAAGGAATTCCAGGAAGCTTACACAACAGCTATCTCTTAGCCTCACAGATTGTGGAGTCAGTTAGCAGATTTTACAACCTAGTCCTGGCATGTAGAAAGAAGAGACTGCACAAAATGATCCTCTGGGCATGCAAGCAGGAAAGGAGCCATAGCTCAGTGGCAGAGAACATACATAAGGTGCCAGTTTCAACCCTGGCATTTCTAGTGAAAAGGATCTGGTAGCACAGATGGAAACATGTAGACAAGATATGGATAGATAGGGAAATAGTATCTTTCTGTGTTATGCCATCCAGGTCATTGCAGGGCTGTGCTAAGCCTCCATTTCGTATACTCCAAGGCCCTCACCTCTCAGCCTGAGGCACCTCAAAAATATATTCCCTTCTGGGCTGGAGGTTTCCAGTTCTACTTGGAAAGTCTGGGCCCATTTCTTGAAATACATTTGACAGGGCCTTTTCCAGGGAGGAAACCCACCCTACCCTTATATGTAAGACTGGTTTATTTATTTATTTATTTATTTACAGTATTTATAAACTGCTCCCCATTCAAGATTTCGGAGCGGTGTACAAGATAAAATAAAAACAGAATAAAACACCTTAAAATAGGTTTTTAAAAGAAGCAAAATGAAAAGTGAACCATGAACTGTGGCTGGTCCTTAAGGAAAGGCTTCCTGGAACAATGAAATTTTAGGGAGGTGCCTAAAAGAATACAAAGTTGGCAGCTGCCTGACCTCCAAAGGCAGGGAATTACATAGGAGGTCCCCCACCACACTGAAGGCAATTTCCCCTGGTGGACTCCAGAGGATGGGTCTATGTGGAACCACCAGGAGCATGCCCTCAGATGATCTCAGTGACTGGGCAGGTTGGTAGGAGAGAAGGCGCTCTCTCAGCTATCCTTGTCCCAAGTTGTTTAGGGCTTTGTATACAAGTACAAGAACCTTAAACCTGGCCTGGTAGCGAATAGGCAGCCAGTGCAGTTCCCTCAGCAGAGGAGTTACATGCTGGAAAGGGGCAGCTCCAGACAACAGCCGAGCTGCAGGGGGAAACCCACCCTACTCTTATATGTAAGACTGATCTCTCTAGTCCTATTATTTATGTGTGTAAAGAAACAATTGGTAATAAATAATCCCTCAAAGAAGGGGTGCAAAGCTTGAAACATGCAAATATTTTGATTAAAAATTATCTATATGTTTTTATCCATATCCACAACAAACTCTTTGAAAACCTTCAATGATAGTGCCTGTAACATCACTGGGAGGGAGGACTGCAGCTCCACCCCATATTCTCACTAGTTTGTGACCTTTATCTTCTTTGCTTCGTATCTGTAAAAGGTGTGAGCTCCCCCACTACACCACTCACACTTGGGAGTGCTTACTGTGCTGTTTAAGAACAACTAAGGATGCAGTGCTATGCATGTTTAGCTAGAAAATGTCCAACAACTACCAACATGCTCCTGGCAAGTGCTGGGAGCTGTAGGGCTTTTTCCTGTGTCCAAAAACGCATAGGGTTGCACCCTCAAAATTTCCAAACACTGGGAACTTTACCCTGACCACAGACCCTATTTACTACTCTGAGAGGGCTGCGGGCTAAAAGTTCCTCTTTCCCAGGGCCAGCCCTGGAGTAAATAATGCCCTGGGTGAAGAGTGCCTTTGGTCCCCCTCCCCTCCCCAGTCAGTTTTGCAGGGGTATCCAGAGGATTTATGGGACCTGGTACAAGTCTGATATCCATCAAGAACAACATTGCTCAAAACCTCGATCAAAACCTATAGGCCCTGTGCTACAGTTTGCACAAGTCAAAGTTAAAAAAACCCCGCTTTCTGAGGAATGGCAGTGCACTATGCAACACAGCGGAACAATGATAGGTTTTACTTAAAATATCTTTGTTTTGTAGCAGGTCCTAATGTTTGGTAAGCAATCTTTTTTATTATTATCTATTATTTTTATCTTTAAAAATAAAGAAAAGTTACAAAAAAATATCCAGCTGACCTTTTACAAGTTAAGGCTTTATTTTATGATTATTTATATAGTCATTATAGTATTTCCAGTAGTTGAAGTGCTAAGTGCTCATTAACATTGCCTCAAAGTAAAACTGTGTTCTACTGATTTTTATCTAGAGCAAATGACATCAAAATGGAACTTGAAGAAGAAACCTACTTTAAGACTAACTGAAGGAAGAACATTTTGTTGTTAGTACCCAAACAACCTGTAGAACCTTGAAAAATTGGCACAGATACCTGCTTTTTGCCAGCCAAACTCACCACTGACATTACATTAAAAAAACAGCCACTAATCTCAGTTTAGCACTCTGAGTTTAGCGGATTTCTGAGAAAAAGCTTTGGCTAGCAACAATTTGGCTACTTGCTGTGGATGCATCAGTGTGTGAGGCCCAGAACAATTGGCCCCCACAAAAGTGAATGTCTCTCCTCAATAATGTTACAGGAAATTCATTCTGTGCTGACTCAGCTCAAGTTCTTTAGAAACCCTATACTTGGCTTGTAGAACTTAATACAGGTTCACTACCACCAGGGATCTTGGGACTGTATCCACCACCCCTCAGACCCAGCCAGGCACCTGTGGCATGTCCATGAGTCCATGGGTTGAATGCCCACGTGGCCCAATCAGTGCCGGCACCTGTCTGCCCTTGTCCAGAACCTTCATTGTAGATGATAATGTAGGCTCTGGGAAATATGTAATTTCCCCCACTGCATAAATAGTAGCTGAAAAGGCCCCATTTACACACGAGTAAAGAAAAGAATGTTCCTTTGCATAAATGTTACACTGTTGTATAAATGCAGCCTTTACAGCCAACATTTACTTAATGGGGGAAATGCGCAATTTCCGGAGCCTCCAGAAATTGCACATTTCCCCTGCTGCCATTTACACAGCAATGGAAATTACTTAATTCCCGGACCTGCCATTGTTGTGCACAATGGAGGCTCCAGACAAGGGTAGACAGCTTGTAATATTGTTGGATGCTCGCTGAGCCGGAACAGAAACTCATGCGCCACCGTCTACGACAGTGGCTGTGGAGAGAGCATCTGATGAACGCCCACATACATTGGTACCCACCACTAGCACGAGAAAAGGGGCAAACCACTAGGTTCTGAAAAAGGACAGGTCAGTGGAGCTCACAGAAAGGTTGAATACTATCCACACTTTCAATGATGATGAAGATCAGTGCATTGGCAAGAATAACTCAGTGCTGATCCATCTACCAATCTGGCCACTGCATTTTGTTACTCCTTCTATTGGAGGAAGATTTCCTCCATCAGAGAAAAGCTCCTTCCTTTGGAGGAAAGCAACCTTTGGTTCTTACAATGCAATATTTTCAGATGACATTAACACGTGTGTGTGTGTGTGTGTGTGTGTGTGTGTGTGTGTGTGTGTGAGAGAGAGAGAGAGAGAGAGAGAGAGAGAGAGACTGTTTCTACACCTACCTTTTTTCCAGGATCATCCCTGTGCAACCAAATGCTACACAGGGGATCCCAGGAGCAGGCAGGAACGATCCCTCCATTTTCCTGGGATAACCTTTAGGTGTAGAAAGCGCCAGAGAGAGAGATCACTTGGTGATGTACTTTTCGGCTGCAATCCTATACACACTTCCCTGGGAATAAGAGCCATTGGACTCAACAGAACTTTCTTCTGAGTGGATATAGATAGGATTGCATTGTTACAATCCACATATTATGCTCCATTCTAAATGTTCAGAAACTCTTGCTGGAATCAATAATTCATGGGTTAAAACCACAATGATCCTAATTCGTATTTAGCAGCTTTATGCCTGCAACTGCAGAGAAGGTTAATGGTCCGTGAAATATTGAAGTGTCTCATACACGTCTACTGAGATTTTGGGGTTTTAAAAGGAAACTGCCAAGCATGCACAAGCTCAAAACATAAACAGTAGGAAAAGAAGAAATTATCTTTTCTGTGTCATGCGTAATTACCCTTTTGGGTCTATAATGCTGCCTTTCATATGAGCAATTGCTTCTGACCTACCTCAAAACTTTTAAAAACCCTGGCATGTGTGAAGAATCTTTTTAGTCCAAGCAGAAATCACTATAGATTTAAAAAGATAGTTGCCAAACTGATACCAATGGGATGCTTAAAAAAAAAACTTTTAGCATGCAACTATTAGCAAATTGGTTTCAGCAAAATGAAAAATGAAAAGCAACAGCAACAAGCTCATGTGTTCAGATCACACGAGTGAGGAGTAAGCTCATTGGCAGGCTACATGCAGAAGGTCCCAGGTTCGATCCCTGGCATCTCCAGGCAGGGCTGGGAAAGAATCCTGCCTGAAACCCTGGGAAGCTGCTGCCAGTTAGTGTTGACAATACTAGGTTAGATGGTCCCATGATCCAACTTAGTGTAAGGTATCTTCCTGTGTTATCAGCATATCATCTCAGGGGTTGCATGTAAAAGGTCCCAAGTTTAGTGTTGGTTACCTCCAGATAAGGCTGGGAAAGAGCCCTGCCTGAGAACCTGGTGAGCCACTGTCAGTCAGTATATGTAGACAAGGCTGAGCTAAATGGGGAAATGGTCCAAGTCAGTCTAAAAAAGCTTCCTGTGTTCCAATGGGGGCTGGAGTATAGAGGCAGAGACCTACAAGTTCCTGTGACAGCAGCAAGCACTAAGGCCGTTGCTAGACGAGGTGTTAGCCCTGTGTGAGGCCTGGTCTCCCTCCTGTGCAGCCAGATGATGCACAGGGGATCCCAGAGTCAGGCCGGGCTAAGTCCTCCCTTGACCCGGGATAATCGGATGCAGTTACAGCCCGGCTTTTCCGCAGCCCTGGCCTAGCAGGGTCTGTAGCTTTTCCTGGCTGCTCACTTACTCCCGAGTAGCCGGGAGAAGCCACGAACTGGGCACAGCATTCCATAGGAGCGCTGTGCCCATCGGGCCGGGGCGGTGAATTATGGGGGAGAGATGGGGGCCGGGGGAAAGAGCGGACCCGGCAGGAGAGAGGGAGAGGGAAGAAGAGCAGGGACAGGCATGGCGGACGGGGGACAGGCATGGCAGACGGGGGACAGGCATGGCGGATGGGGGACGGGCATGGCGGATGGGGGACGGGCATGGCAAGCGGGGACAGGGGACAGGCATGGTGGATGCGGGGAGAAGAATGGGGATGGGGACCAGTCATGGTGAGCGGGGGGAGGACGGGCGAGGGAGCGGGCAGGGGGTGGGCATGGGCAAGCGGGCAGGGGGTGGGCATGGCAAGCGGGGACGGGAATGGTGAGCAGGGGGAGGATGGGCGAGCGAGCAGGGGGGGCATCAGGCATTGTGTGGGGGAAATTAGGGGCAGGGGGAGTGGGGAACCCTTTATTTTTTAAAAAAGAAAGGACTTACCTTTCCGTTGGTGCGCTCCTGCGCACATGGCTCTTTAAGATCCCAAAGAAAATGGCTGACGCGATGGGGCTTCCCCTTACCCGGTCACGTGTTACATCTAGAAAAGGGCGACGGTGCGCGCTAGCTGCAGCGCGCCGTCACTCCTACTCCCCACCGGATTATCTGGTAGGTCTAGCAAGGCCCTAAGAGACCTTTTCTAGTTTCCAGCTTTCAAGAAAGTTAGCCTTTGTGGCACTGTTAACCTAATGATGCTTAGGTCTGAATGATGAACTGTGAAGTTTATGGGAACATAGGAAGTGGTCCATCTAGGCCAGTACTGTTGATAGCAATCAGCAGGCAGCTGTCTGATGTATCAGAAATAAGTTTTTCCAGTCCTACCTAGAGATGCCAGGGATTGAACCTGGGAACTTCTGCATGCAAACCATGTGCTCTACAACTGAGCTATGGCCCCTCTTTGTCAAGGACCTGACAGAAATTGCCTTCACTTAGATCTATAAAGAAACAGATAGAGGCAAAAATACTAAAGAAAACAAACAAAACACCCTTGGTGATAAGGAGGTACTGGAGTCCATTTCAGAACCAGGCTCTTGGCACTGCCTTCACACCCTCTTTCTTTTTCTCCACAGGCCAGGATCTTGGGCCTCAGTGTCCTCCTGCTCTCTTTTCCTCCAGAGTTGGCTTCAGGTGGAGGACGGTTGTTGTCATTTGGTTCCACTGACTAGCCATTTCCTCAATTCTCACCTTCCAGACCAACAAAGACTCAGATGCAATCTGTGGTCAAAATAGGGTGACCATATGAAAAGGAGGACAGGGCTCCTGTATCTTTAACAGTTGTATTGAAAAGGGAATTTCAGCAGGTGTCATTTGTATATATGGAAAATCTGGTGAAATTCCCTCTTCATCACAACAGTTAAAGCAGCAGGTGCCCTGCCCTCTTTTAAATCTGGTCACAGTATAGCTGCAGTATAGCTCCTGCAGCTTTAACTATTGTGATGAAGAGAAAATTTCTCCAGGTTCTCCATATATACAAATGACACCTGCTGAAATTCCCTTTTCAATACAACTGTTAAAGATACAGGAGCCCTGTCCTCCTTTTCATATGGTCACCATAGGTCAAAATCCATACATTTCTGTCCTGCTATGGCTGGCTCAGGTTCTCAGGTTAAACTAAGGGGTAATCCAAAAACAACCCAATCAACAGGTAATGACCAAAAGCCCAGTCATATCAGGCCAGAGGGAGCAATTCAAAAGAGAGCAGCCACAGTCAAAACACTCAGATACAATACATAGTCCAAGAAGCAGAGTCAAGTCCATAAAATTAATGTTTTGTCAACAGCAACTGGATGCTTGCTATGAATGCCCTAAATCCATAAATACCTGTGTGCAAGTCACATACCTGGTTGCAGTATGAATGGCCTTCCTTTTATTGATTTCTTTTATTGGTAATCCACTAGAGAGCTGCAGGTGGCAGGTAAAAAAAAATCTCCCCCATATCTCTATTCATATTAAGCTTTCAGTCACAGTTGAGTCAGCATCTCCCCCACCTAAACTGAATATATATTTGAAAAGCAAACAAAGGGCTCCTTACTCTTAGGAAGAATTGCTACTCTTGCTTTACTTCTTCTTTTTTATAAAGAACACACTGTTACACACTGCATTATTATTTTACAATGTATTTTACATGGAGAAAAATTACAAAAACAAAGTTTTCCTCAGCCTCATTTTTTCATGATATCTGTTCCAAGAAGGAGGAGGAGGAGGAGGAGGAGGAGTCAATTTCTCTGCAACACTCATTGTTGTTTGTTTGCCATTTTTCTATGTCCATTTCCATGAGATTTTAGCATCCATTCACAAATAGTTTTGGAATCAAGACTTTTCTAGTTCTTTGCTCATACTATTTTGGTTGTAAGCTTATAATAAAAGTTTTCTCAATGTTAGAAATGGATGTTACATCTTCCATAACATTATATGATAGTAATAAGGGATTTAAACAAAGGTTAAGTGATGTAATGCCCAAATTGTTTTTGCATTCCTGTACTTTTTTTTTCTTTTTTTGCGTGCTCCCACCATGGATGGAGAAGGGCCTTACAATTCTAACACTTGTTCATGTTGTAGTGCGTTAGGGCATGTCTAGACCAGGGGGGTGGAGGGGGAGGATGATCTTCCCCCTTAGTCTACACATGGCATGTGGCGTCCCAGAAGGAAGAGGATGTCGCCCCCACCATTTTGGGTTTTTTTGTTTTTAACGAAAAATAGCTCACGAGTGCTCCATCGCAAATGTAAGTCTCTTTTTTAAAAAAAATCACACCTCCCATTCCCCCTCCCACCCCCGATGGGCCCGGTTCCCTGCTCCTCGCATTTACTTGTGAGAAGCTGGAAGAAACCGGGATGGCTGCCCACACATCTTGCTGTCTAGGGATGATCCCGAGACCACTGGAAAAGTCGGGATTAAAGCCATCCCAGCTCTCATCCCTCCCTGCCCCCGGGATCCCCTGTGCGTCAGGTGGATGCACAGGGATGATCCCGGGGCGATCCCCAGGATAAACCCCCATCTAGACATGTCCTTTGTTAACAAGCATAAATATTTACTGCTCAGAGTTCCAAAATCTACTAAAATCTACTAATAGGCCTGTGTAGCCTAACACAGTGAATAGATTTTAGCAGGCTTTTGCTGACAAGAGTAGGCCTCTTTCCCTGGATGGGCCTCTCATAATTATGTCACCCTTTTCTCATAGCTTCTTATCTCAAGATGAGCTAGGAGGTTTTCACGCCTAGCCGGGCACTAGAAAGGCAATTAGTTTCCCAAGCTAAAATGCTTTTAGAACCTGTGAGAGGTACAGCCCTGCTCCTTCTGAAATGGGGGAATGGATGTAACCTGTGAGCTCCTGAGAGGGAGGGAGGCATCTAGCAGAAGAACCTATAAGATCCAATCCATCGGCTTCATGCTTTGGTCTCGCTACCGGGGGCAATGTGTACTGTCAGCATGGAGAACTTCTGTGGCTCAAGGGATGCCTTCCATCTATCGTGGGGACCCTGATAGACACCCAGCTATGAGAGCTTGATTAGCTGAGAGGTGTGAACTTCCTTTGCATGGATATATTCTGCACCCATATTCTATCAATACACTGTTGCCTTTTTGCACAAGTGGCTTGTTTCATTTGGTAACGAAAGAATCTGATAGATGACTGGGACCTGGCAGAACCAGAACCCAGAACTAACACACATGTGCTGGAAAACTCCATATTACATTGAGGTGTTACATATAATCTAAGAAACTACTTGTCTTTTATGGCTTGATTGAGGCATTTAAACAGACATAATACCTCAGCTTATCCTAAGCATTTTTCTTTGGGAATTGTATTATTTTTAATGAATTTATTTAAAACATTTTATATGCCACCATAAAGAGTCTACAAGCCATCTAATGACAGTAAAATACAATAAAAGAAGCAATAAAAACAAACAAAATTTAGTTAAGCAAACAATAAACAATAGACAAAACTAGAAATACTGGACCTACAATGAGCAGTAAAAATGGACTAGCAGCATAAAGATGCACTGGTAGCTCTTGGATGTTCAAGGTGTGGGAAAGAGGAGTAAGTAAATAAATTAAATAATAAAATTACTGGTCAGCTCTCAATTATTCCAAAGGCAACAGAAACTGCTGGACTTGTGTGCCACTCTCCTGTGTGATGAATCATTAAACTGGAGGGTGCAGCTTCTCCATCCACCCAAGCTGACCATTAGCTCCTTCTGGGCAGAAAGGAGTATAATGGTCTATCTGTTACAGCCTGACCTTGGCCTTAGCTAGACCTAAGGTTTATTCCAGGGTCGTCCCGGGGTCATCCCTGCCTGCTTTCGGGATATCCTGTGTGTCATTTACATGAACAGGGATGACCCTGGGAAGATCCCTGGATAAACCTTAGGTCTAGCAAAAGCCTTAAACAAGAAGATCTTTCTGAGCTCTGATGTGCTCCTGTATTCTTGGTTATTCTTTGGTCCTGACTTTGGACTTGTATTTTGATCCTGCCTTCTGCTTTATCCTTTTGTCCCGATCTGCTCTTCCATCCCAACTTCTTATTTCTCCCATGGCTTCTACTGGTTCCATTCTTGCTCACTTCAGACAGCCTTGACAAAAGCTCACCACTGAGACAGGAACAATGAATAAATCTTAATAATGAGCAAGCCAAACAAGCCTCCCTTGCAAGGAAGTTCCACACCTTCATCACTACCACAGAAAAGGCCCTGTCTCTTGTGAGAAGACTCCACCTTGGTGCCACTACTGAGAAGGCTCTGTGTCATGAACTTGTACATCTCAGACATCAGTTGTACACAAAACAGGGACTCAGATCATGACCTAAGTGATAGGGAAGGAGCTTGTTGTAACTTCCATAGTGTTACATCAGCCACCATCCTTTTTCTATGATCAAGAACATGGGTAACAACACAATAATTTGATTTCCCCAGAGAAATGCACACTGGGATGAAAGGAAGAGGACATGCAGAGAAGGCAAAGTGGTTAAAAACAAACTCCGATTCACTTTATGATCCCATTGTTAATCAAAACATAAATAGAAAAGGTTAAGGATAGTAATAAAAATATATTCTCACTGCTAAATTATTAATGCTATGTCAGGCAGATGTAGTTCTCTAAAGCTATTACACTATCATGTGACACTAATGTAGCCAAACTGTACCATCAACATTTGTGTGTAATAACAACAGAGTATTTTGGCACCTCCAAAAACTAACACACTAATAAATCTTTGATGGTTTTTAGAATGGCTTCCGTTCTGAAATTTGCATGTGCTCCATTTTAGTATACATACAATTTACAATCTGTTTCAGCCCAATTTATTTTCAGTATGTCTTCAGAGTCTTCGATTACATTCAGAATCCCAAGACTTAACTGCAGTCCCCATTATTTTAAGAACCATTATTGAAGAAAAAGAAAAATCATCCCTAAGTAAGGAAACATGAGCTTGCTCTGTAATCGCCCTTGGCCATTCCTGCAGATGTTTCAGACCAAATTAAAAGTAGCCAGCCACAAAGGGCAAAGCACAAAGGGAGCCGGTGCCATTAGTAATCTGCCGTGATGATTAGTGAGGGGGGCAGAGGGGATGTTAACCTGAGCTAAATACTGAGAGTGTGTGTGTCAGGTTTTGAGATACAACAATGAAATAAAAACCCCAAGGAAATCTCAGGTGAGAATAGAAACATTTCTCATATAGATATGGAGGAATATGAGATGTATTTATTTATTTTACTCATCAGGCAACACAGTGAAAAGGAGTTTACTACAGAATCTTCTTTTTCCTCTGATGTCTTCTCTTGCCAATCACCATTTTGAGGATGAGAGATATAGGGGGAAATTCAAAGCTGTAAACTTTCTCCATTTCACTGTGCCCCCCCCCAACTGCATATCATCTCTAGAGGGTCCCTCAATCCTCTGGAGCAGATTTGGAAGGTGCACAGGGGGCTGTGGGAGGGGGCAGGAAGGGAAAAGCCACCCTCTTTATTTTGCAGATGAAAGCAGATGCCAGTTGGATATTAGCCATTAACTTCTCTTCTTTTTATATTTATTTATTTATTGTTTGCTCATGATACAAATGATGCTCATGATATTCTTCATACAGTTACTATGAAATGTTCTCGATCCCGTCATAGAGCTACAGAAGCACCCTTTTGTTCTAGGGAGCTGAAAGAAATAAAATGATACATTCAATGACTAGAGTGCAAATGGCAAAGGACTTGTAATGAGCATGACTGGCCGCAGTTTAGAATCCATCTTTGATCTTATTCTGTGGAGAGGATGCTTTTCTGCCATCATTGTGTCTCCTCAATGTTGACCAGTGGAGCTCTTTCAGATGAAGAGCCTTCTTGGAGTAGACCCTGGAGAGCAACAATGTAATCCCTCCAAAACCCACTGTGACTAATTTGCTGACATTTTGCAGGTAAAATCATTTGTATATATCAGACACCATTGTTTTAACAGGATATGAGATGGATATTTTCTGAGTGCCGTCTTGTCATATTATTATGGTTACTTTTCAGTTTATATAACCTGAGAACATGGGCAAATTGCATGGAGGACTGAGACTCATCACTCACTCTCTAGACTCTTGCCCACCTTAGCTGGTGAGGTCAGCCGGGCTGGGCTGGGTATTTGGACCTCGGAGGTGATTAATGCTTTCTTTTGGGAAGGGATGATCCCAACTAGCTTAAAGGAAGCACTATTGAAGAAGCCTACTCTAGATCCAAAGGTTTCTGATAATTATCACCCAGTCTCAAATTTGGAATCCTTGGGCAAAGTGTTGGACATGTGGTTGCTTCCCAATTCCAGATGATTTTGGATGATGTTGATTATTTGGATCCATTCAAATCTGGGTTCAGGCCTGACTTTGGGGCAGAAACAGCCTTGGGCTCTCTTGTAGATGACTTATGCCATGGAATAGGTGGGGAGAGGGCAATCCTGTTGGTTTTCCTGGACCCCTTAAGTGACTTTCAATACCATTTACCATGGTATCCTTCTGGATCATTTATCTGGATTGGACATTAAGGGCCATAGTGTTATGGTAGTTCTAGACCATCTCAGAAGGGAAAGCTTGAGGACTTCTGCTCCACCCCATGAACTTTGCCCTGTGCTTCTCTACAGAATTTTGGAGGGTTAGCCACATCATAAGAACCTTTTACTAATATCCCAAAGATCATGTTTCAATGAAACAGCAGTTTCAAACGTCCATACGTTTGGATTCGATGGCCTTTTAGGCCCCTTCCAACTCTATTATTCTATGATACTATAAATCAGGGGTAGGCCATATGTTGCCATCCAGATGTTTTGGATTACAGCTCCCATAATTTCTGACCATTGGCCAAGATAGCCAGGAATTTATGGGATTTGGAGTACAAAACATCTGAGGGACAACTAGTTGCCTACTCTTGCTATAAAGGTGACCTTTTCCATTGGACTGGAGAAGTCAGTAGCACTTTCATTGTGTGTAGGCCATATCAGTACTGTGCCCATACCTCCTGACTTGGGCCAAGACCATTTATCTTTTATTTATATTCACTGTACAAATGTGAACCCCTCTATATCAGATCTGAGGTTGTTGTTTGAGTCCACAGCTTCTTTGATGCTACTTCCAGACACTCTAAAAAAAACCCTGCAAACTTTTTTTTCCCTCAGGTGAAGATGACACAGCTCCCCTGAACTTCCAGTAGATGGGAACCTGCCCAAACAGACCTGTCTCACTTGACACAGAATGCTCAAATCATCACCTGCCATCCCAGGCAGGATGATTAGATGCAGAGCTATGCACCATTTAAAATCATTAGCGTAAAATCAATAGCTCTAGGAAATAATTACAGTTTTTACCATGACTTTGCCCCCTGTGGTACTTCATCCTCCAGGGCTATTTAATTAAGATCCAAGATGGATGGTTTTGATCACTGATTCTGCTTGAAGCTCAATTGACATGAATACACTGAGAAATTGTCTCAAGACACATCCGGATAAACATATGCAAACACACATCCACACAATCACACATAACCTTCTAACCACTTTTAAGCTCGCTTCAGGCTTTGGGAAACTATAGTTCTAGCTCTGTACTTGCCTTTTACACATATAGATATATGGTCGCAATAAAACAACTCGCTGTACTTCTGTACAGATTCTCTCCTTCACATTTTATCTGCATTATGTTGTACATGAATTAAATCATATTCTGGTTGGTAGGTTGGCAAACTTTTCCCAGGACATGTGGTTTAGGACTTTGGGGGACATTTGTACGGGGTTCAGGGAGGGTGAAAGGGAGACAAAAAAACACCAAGCAGACTGAAAATAAATATCTTAAGGCTTTCATGGGACTTACATTTTTATCAGTCAGTGAATGAGTAGCACAATCTTCCATCTTTATTAGCTACTCTTTTATTTATCTTATAAAAAGGGTTTCAGGAAAGCAACAGCAGCAATCCTCCCCTGTTCTGGGCCTAGTCTAATCCCACAAGGCCTCTGGGGCGGGGCACTTATGTCACAATGTAGTATCTTTCAAGGCCCCACAATGCACCTGGAAGGCCCCTACATTGTGATATAGCATACCTCCTCAGATGTATTACGGGGTAAGAATGGCCTTGTGGAACAGAGGAGCATCACTAACATCTTTTTCATGGTGGCAAAAAAACCAAAACGATTAAAATAAAATGATTAAAAAAGAAGGAAGCCTAGGATCCGAACCCACTGATTGATAAAAGTATGTTCCCTGCCCCCAAACATGTCCCCCCACAAACCTTAAGAATGTGTTCAGGCCACCCTTGAATGTGCAGATAGCACCTTCCCACCTCCATAGTCCCAAAATGGGAGCAGTGAAGGGACTTTCTGATCTGTCCTACTGAAAGATTAGTTTGTTTTGTTTGCTGCCATTAAAAAAGCACGGCATATGAATACAAGTCTTAGAGCATGTACGGGTGTCTGAGGAAAGGAGGATAGAGAGAATGCTAACAATTTCCCTGATGACCACAAAGAATACAACACGTGTATTGTACCTGATAATGATCCTAATAACTAACATGGCACTTATCATGGGGGCAATTATTTAGTTATTTGAGCAGGTCATTTGCTTTTCAACCAACAAGTCTCCAAAAGTAGCTCACAAAAGTGAATAAATAGTATGCAAATACACTACAATAAAAATGAATGATGTTGACACAACAGGGTAGATAAAAAATTGCCATGTAAAACTCATTTAAAACATAGATCTAAGAGGCCTTGGAAAATACAAGGGGTTTCACCTGGAACTGCGTTGGAATAATGATGGCAGGGGATCACACTAAAGGCAATTTGCTAAAGGTGCAAGTTGAGGGCTTATTCTCAGAGTTTGAAGCAGTTAGTCAGTTTTGTAGCAAGGGTCATTCTTAGGGTGACCATATGGAAAGGAGGACAGGGCCCCTGTATCTTTAACAGTTGTGTAGAAAGGGAATTTCAGCAGGTGTCATTTGTATGCATGCAGCACCTGGTGAAATTCCCTCTTCATCTCACCAGTTAAAGCTGCAGGAGCCCTGTCCTCTTGACCAGACACAAAAGAAGGCAGGGCTCCTGCAGCTTTAAATGTTGTGGTGAAGAGGGAATTTCACCAAGTGCTGTATACATACAAATGGCACCTGCTGAAATTCCCTTTCTACACAACAGTTAAAGACACAGGAGCCCTGTCATCCTTTTCATATGGTCACCCTAGTCATTCTAGATGCAGAGCTAATTAACAGTGTGGGGCCAAATAAGTTTCCTTTTTAGCCTATATTTTTGGCATATAAAAACATATTTCATAGGAATATGGGAGAAATCTATTCAGTACAAATGTTAATACAAATGTACCTAATTTCGCACCCATTCAAATTGATACACAGACCAAATTCCAATTATCCTTCAAAATTCACAGTTCCTCGAATTTTGCAATGGATATCTGCAATAAAAAATGCATTCAAAATCTGTATATTATGGGGAAATGCACACAAAAAAGCACATATTAGTGCAAAATATGTTTAAATGCATTAGGAAAACTGCTTACAAAAACTGCATACAATTTTGTGTATTAGGAATTGTGAACAAAAATGTGTACACGATTTCATGTGAACTCAAAAGAAAAAAAGAAAATTCAGGATAAACTGAACTTAAGAATGGAAAAATGAGAAACTAAGATAAATAGAAATCAACAGATTCACCCATTCCCAATGTTCTGTAGTTGTGGTGGTTTCATTCCATTAGTGGCTGATATTTTATACTTATTATTTATTTATTTTAGAACATTCATATATCGCCACTTCCCATTTTTTAAAAAAATCCCAATGTGGTTCACAACACATTGCAAAATGGTACATCATTAAAAGCATAAAAGCTTTTAGATATGTTGATGGTTGGGAAAAGCCAGGGTAAACAAGTAATCGTTAAAAGAGCATTTTCATCAGTGCCTAACATTTCACTGAGGGGAGGCACCAGCACAGAGAAGGCCCATTGACATGTTGCTGGCAGATGGGACCCTAGAATCAATGACACAGGCATCAAGTCCTCCCCTGAAGATTGTAGTGGTCTAATTGGTCTATACAGGTGCAGACAATCTTCCAGATAACCTGGTTCTAAGTTGTTTAGGGCTTTATATGGCAATAATAATACCCAGAACCTGACTCAGTAACAAACTGGCAGCTAGTGTTGCTCTTTCACATGGTAAGGCACTCCATTCAACAACCTTGCTGCAGGATTCTACACTAACTGCCTCTTCTAAACCAGTCTCAAGGGCAGCCCCAGATAGAGAGTGTTGCAGTAGTCTAGTCATGAG
Source organism: Elgaria multicarinata webbii (assembly GCF_023053635.1). Taxonomy (NCBI): domain Eukaryota; kingdom Metazoa; phylum Chordata; class Lepidosauria; order Squamata; family Anguidae; genus Elgaria; species Elgaria multicarinata. Next base: position 117,287,995 of record NC_086172.1, read on the forward strand.
GTTACAGTGGTCACACTATCACTATACAAGAACAGGCACAGTTGACATACCAGCTGAAGGTGACAAAAGACATTCTGGGCGTTCCTAGACGAGGCCTTAGCGTGCCTTGAGAGCCGGTTTCCCTACTGTGCTTCCACATGATGCACAGGGGAATCCGGCCCCAGGCCGCACTGAAGCTTCCTCTAACGCGCCATAAGCGAAGTCGCTTATGGCGCACCTTTTCCCCAGCCCCAGCCTGAGGCGGAGAGACTGAGGCGGAACATCTAGAGACTTCCGTGGCTTTTTGCGGCTACTCGCTTACTCGCGAGTAGCCGCAAAAAGCCGCAGACTGGCCACAGTGCTGAGCGCTGTGCCCATCGGCCGGGGGGGGGGGGGAGATGGGAGCACAGACGACACAGAACACACACACGCACACGGAGGGAGAAGAAGCACAGACGACACAGAACACACACACACACACGGAGGGAGAAGGAGGAGAGACGACACACGGGACACAGAGGGAGAGAAAGATCAGGAAGAGATCAGAAGTGGATGGGGGGGGTTAACTAAAAAAAAACCCTTACCTTCCCCGCAGTCTTCGGGCTGTACGTGGCCCCTTTAAACTTAAAAAAAAATGGCGGACGCTGCAGGCAAGACGCTGCATGGCAAGACTTATATACATAGCAGTATCTCTCTCTACCAATTTACAGCTTAATCACCAATCAATCACACTTGTCAGGTCGTTAACCAATTAACCAATTAACTCTGACCTTTAAGTGGCTGATGTAACTTTCTGCAACAGTTACACTAGGTTGGGTGACATAGAAACTATGGACACTAAAAATCCAATACTGGACATCCCGACGTCCCTGCGCATCCCGCGTCTGGAAGCCCGGGCAGCGCGCGCTAACATCAGCTCGCCGTCGCCCCGCCTCCCTGCCGGCTTATCCCGGCAGGTCTAGCAAAGCCCTCTGTGTCAAAGAAGTCACTTGGGATTCTATTGAAAATGATGAATCTAGGTGCACTCCCCACCCCACCCCCACATAAACTGAATGCTTAGTTAGTAGACTATCTGTTTATGACTCAGTAAAGTTGGACAAGCCCTTCACTCTCTGCATTCAGTCTACTTTATTCAGCCACTCATGCTAACACACCAAAAAGAAAACCAGGATGGTTCCAGATTCACTTCTCTAGGAGGGATGCGGCTAAGGAACATGTACTAAGTTTCCTCATGGAAGGGCGTCTCTGCATCCAACCACAAATGCATATGAACTCTAATTTATTACAATTTAACAAAAGCTACAAGTGATAAAATAAGAGACCAAACACAGTGTGTAACTGGCTACAAGCTTCTATTATTCAGTGCAATCTGTCACCAGTAAGTCTGATTTCCCCATGCTCTTCTTCCTTTGCAATGAAACTTAATAAATACTGACAATGATTACATGGAATTAAGATTTCATACCAGGATGATTCAGTTTGTGGAGTGGATACCAGCCTAATAAATATGCGACAATGATTACAGAACAGGCTGAGTTTGGAACACAGCCTGTCTCAAATAAAACCACAGCGGAAAGCTTCTAATCTGTGGTCTAGACATCTACCTATTCATGATTGTCCCAATTGCATTATTTGCCCCACTACCTGCTTAATAGATGGTAAAGGGAAGCAGGCTTGCCCCCAATCCCTGAGTGAGGCACAGGACCAGCTGCAAAAGCCTAGGATGTGAGAGGAAGGTCCTGGCTACCATAAGCCTTGGCTTATCCTTCCCTTTTCCTTGCACTCACCTGCCCAGATATGCAGTGCAACCTGAGCTGGTTGCTGCAACTTATTGGGGATACATAGGGTGTTTTTTTTAATCCACTGGATAAGAGTCCCCATTTGAGTGATGGGGAAGGGAGGTCTGCACAGAGGCCTGTTTGAAGGGAGGTTTTCAAAGGATAGATTTCTCTGTAGGCAAGTTCAGTGAGGGCTCTTGTAGAAGAAAAAAAAAATGTATATCTCGTAAGCACCCTGAGGCATCTTTTAAGGTGAAAGAAGGTTTTCTCAAAGCTGTCCCTTCAAGTCTTTGGGGCTAGAAGTGGTATAGGCCTCCCCAAGCTGCTAGTCCTGGGAGTGATGACAGAGGCAGAGTTTCCTTGATGCATCTATCTGATGGCCATGATGGGAGAGTTAGGAAGACCACCCATTGTCCCAGGATCAAAAGAGCTCACACAGAAAATGTTGGAGAGGAAGGAGGACAGGTCCATTACAGCAGACCAATGAGGAATCCACACTAGATAGAGGGTGTGTTTATTGTGTAATGCTATGATCCCCTTCCAAGCACACACACCCCAATTTGGAAGTCTTGTTTGGGTGCAATGATCTGGCCAAAATCTTCTTTGGGTGTGTTGCTGCTATGAAAAAAGGCAAATTCAATGTTAGGGATCAATACTGCTTACAGTATCATAATGCTTTTATGTGAATATGTGGTGTGACCACACTAGGGCTGTGTGGATCAGCAAAGTCCAAGCTTGGTGAGTTTCTCCAAATTAAACATCAAACCAATTTGGACTTGTGTCCAGATCAGATTACAAGTCTTCCCCACCCCTTTTTCACATGAAAATTTGTACAAATTTTCCAAATGCATACAGTAATTTTGCACATTTTTTGTAATGAACACATTTTTCTCACTGATTAAAGTGTGTCTGTGCATGTTATTCATTTTTAAACACCTTTTCCAAATGTATACATTTCTCAATGTGGTGTAGTGGCTAAGGTGTTGGACTGGGAGTTGGGAGATCTAGGTTCTAGTCCCCACTCAGCCATGGAAACCCACTGGGTGACTTTGGGCCAGTCACAGACTCTCAGCCCAACCCACCTCACAGGTTTGTTGTTATGAGTATAAAATGGAGAGGAGGATTATGTATGCCACCTTGAGTTCTTTGGAGGAAAAATGTGGGATATAAATGCAATAATAAAAATAAATAAATAAATAAATAAATAAATAATGTGTTGTTGTTACGTGAATTGCATCACAAGTTCAGGCATGTCTGGACAATGACTGCTGATTGCATTCATGTCCACTTTCCATTCTGGAAGGCACTAACTGGATAAATTCTGATTAGATAATGAACAAAAATGAATTTCTTATACATTCCTGGACCACATTTGGAATACTGTGCAGTCCTGGTCACCACATCTTATCAATAAAGATATCCAGCTGGTCCTGCTCATCATGCCATGTAAGCCCCTGGATGGTCCAGCGAGCACTCAGTGAGTGCTATGTCACCTGTCCCTTTGACGAGCCACAATTTTGCGTAAAAATAGTGGGTTGTTATTTCGCATAAAAGTTATTTTACAGAAATGGTAGCCATAAAGCCATCATTTATGCAAGATTAGAAGTGTGAATGGACCATTAATGCACCTAATTTTGCATAAGTGGTGGCTTACGGGGGAGTCCACTCCATAGCCATATTGGATGCCCACATCATCCCTACTTATAAAGGATACTGAGGAGGTGCAGAAAGAGGCAACCAAAATAACCAGTGGGCCACTCCGCTATATGGAAAGGTTATATAGTTTAAAGCCTTGTGTGGCGCAGAGTGGTAAAGCAGCAGTTTCTGCAGCCAAAACTCTCCCCACGGCCTGAGTTCGATCCCAGCGGAAGCTGGTTCTCAGGCAGCTGGCTCGGGTTGACTCAGACTTCCATCCTCCCGAGGTCGGTAAAATGAGTACCTAGTTAGCTGGGGGAAAGGTAATCACGGCCGGGGAAGGCAACGGCAAACCACCCCGCTATAAGGCCTGCCAAGAAAACGTCAGTGAAAGCTGGCGTCCCTCCAAGAGTCAGTAATGACTCAGTGCTTGCATAAGAGGTTCCTTTCCTTTCCTATATAGTTTGGGGATTTTTAATTTAGAAAAAATCATAGTAGTGTATACAATTATGCATGGTATGGAGAAACTGGATAAGAATATGTTTTCCTTCCTCTCTTATAATCCTAGAATTTTGTGTCATCTAATGAAACTAAATGGTGAGAGATTCAGAACAAAAGGAAGGAAGTACTTCTTCACACAGTGTATAGATAAACTATGGAAGTTGCTACCACAAGATGGCTCCATGAGGACTGCCATTTTATTTTATTTTTACAATCTCTGTGGATGGAATTTCAGCCATCTCAGGAGCATTTGTGGTCCATTTTAATGCACATGGCAGCAGCTGCACACCCTAGCTCAGCTTTCCCTGACTTAATGCCCTATAGATGTTTTGGACTTTCAGATCCCATCAGTCCCAGTCAGGGGGCTGTCCAATTGTAAGGAATGCTGGACTTGTCATACCTGGAGTGCAAACAATTGTGGAAAGCTACTCATCCAAGTGATTATGGCCTGTAAAGAAGGAAAATAAATTAAAAGGGCGATCATGGAATTAAAATAAATTAAATACATTAAAAGGTACCACCTCAAAGAATTCTAAATAAGGTTATCTTTTAAGGGGGGGAAATCTGCATGTTAATTTGAAAGTGGAAAGCTACAGACTTTGATTTGAACATACCACCAACTTGTGAAACTTACCAAAGACTAATTTTACACGGAGATGTCCATCCATACTCTCATCTCCTGCTTCTGGTTAGCCACTATGGAAACAGGATAATGGGCTAGATATTCCTTTCATTTGGTCTAGCACAGATGTTCCTATGTTCATTCTTTCATCTTATCTTCAAAAAGTGTTCTCCATATGTTCATTAAAACCCATCTCTCAAAACATACAAAACCCATCTTTCAAAACATATAATTATGACATATTTTCCTTTTTTCTATTGTACATATCTGTAGAGTGGATTTTGGAAAACCACTCTAGTCTGGTGTTCGCATGTGGGCTCAGATCCCCAAGCTCTTTTCGTGTTGTTGGGTTTGTCACTCTCGCTCAGCCTAATAATAGGTTTGTTGCGAAAATAAAGTAAGATAACCACATGTATGCCAGTTGCATTTACTGCAGAAAGGACACCATATGAACATAACAAATTAATAAATTTATTCTAGCACTTTATTGAGAAAATGACCATTAATAGTTGGCAAACACTATATCCATTGAAAGCAATGGTTATTTTGAGGCATTGGTTTCTAAGGGATGCAGCTTGCACCTACTAGAGTTTATTTGTTGATACACACACAGAGTGCACTTTTATGACATGCATCTATTTGTGCACCAGCCTCCTCAGAATTGCCAGAGTGGCCTTCCTAAGAGCAAAGCTATTTCAACAGCACAAGTAAGTCATGCCAGTATGCTTCCATAATGGAAAATTATGAGGGTAATGGACCATTTTCACTTGTAATTATATGATCAACTTATTTTCAGTCACTGAGCATTCAAATTAGGCATAAAATCATGCACTCAGACATCTGAGGAACATATGCTTTTCTGCCTTTTATTAGAAGGAAATAGGAGCTCTCTTAAAGTATTTCTTTAATGTTATAGATACCTGGAACAGGAAATTGAAGACCATTTGCTGCAGAAGACAATGCATGTAGGTTGTGTAAAAATAACAACAAAATATAGGACTGAAGGTTTTCTAATGGTCACTTCATACATGACAATTTCCCTATATAGATATACGTAAGTGCCATGTGATGCAATGGTACTTGCTCTGCAATGTATGACAAATGTACATGTCTGGTTAGCTACACTTATTCACAACACCTCCAGTTGGCTTTCTGCTGCTATGAACAAACAAACAAAATGGATACATACTAATACGCTGTACATAAGCATAATGTATGTATAGGTAATTGTCTTGTATGACATAGTCCTAAGAAGCCCGTTTCCTGCCCAGCCAGAACAGCTTGCGGGGGGGCGCCTTTTGCAGATGGGGAGGGGGAGGAAGAAAGATGCTGCACGTGCAATGGCATGTGGGCAGGATAAGGTGTGGGCAGGGCAAAACCTATAAAGGCCTGCCCTGCTGAAGCTCGGCCTCTTCGCTTCTCGGCTCCCACCCTCCCTCCCTGTAACTAGTATGGGATTAGCCAGTTGCCCCCTTTGGAGGGAGGCTGAATAGGAACTTTTTACCTGCCGACTTTTTTGCCTACTCCATACTGGAATTACGATTACCAGGGGGTGAATAAATAGGTGAATTAGATTGGATTGGCAGGGGTGTGTGGGAATTTGCACAATATTACAATAGGGACGGTGAGCCCTCTGGCACCTTTTGGTGATTGGCATATCCAGAGATCCTGCTCCTCGGGGGCTTTGCAGCTTCGTGTCAGGATATGGTGTGCCTTTGGGGACCTCCTGTCTCATCTACTTGGAGCTCTGCAGCCCTGAGTGGGGATGACGCAGGCCGTTCCCCCCATACACTGAAGTGTAGCTTGAATAAGGGGGTGGGTTTACCCGACCCCTGTGTTCAATGGAGTGGCTCACCCTTATTGGCAGGTGCCTGAAGAAAGGTGCCTGAAGAAAGGGTCTCATAGATTCCCACACTTTCACATGCAGATCCAGGGAGGGATGAAGTTCCCTTATTTAAATAAAGAGGCTCTAGTTTATCCCAAGCTCTGGTGTCTGTGTCTTTATTCCATGCTTCCTTCTCCACTCACAATAGCAGTTTCTTTGAATTATGGAAACATCCAAAGCAACATCAATGTGAAGGTCAATCACAAACAACTTATTCCACCTTGTACATTTCTGATAGAACAAGCAAGTGTGTTGCATACTGGAATCAAGTTCAGAACTCATCTTTTCTTCAGTGTGTCACACAGTTGGGTAGGAGACCCCTTTTCTAGCACAATACCCCTCATTTGCCAGGGGTGTGCTTTCTCCAACTTTTAACTTTTACACATTATCCTTGCACTTCTAGCTCACTTACTTCCCCCCATTCCCCACCCCTTTGTATGCGTTTTCTGCTGCTTATTTAATGTGTAAAGAAAAAAACACCCAGAAACCTTAGTTTAGTTTAGTCATGCCTCACATGTGTTCCTTCTGGTTTATAAAGTCCACAGAAGATACACCAAAAGACAGGGGTAATATGTTAAATCTTTAATACAAGTCGAATGCTGTGTCAGCATTGATGCTAGTTATTCTCCTTAGTATTATTAGATACACATGGTGAAACTTCATTCCCCTCATGTTTATAGCTCCTGCATTGCCTAAGGGGGTTATAAAAACTAGCACTCCCTGTGATTTTTTTTCTGGCATGGCTAAGAGAATAGCCTTGAACTTCAAGAATGATATTTGGGTGTAAAGTGGTAATGAGCCATCATTCTCTACTTTCTAGGCAGCATTAAATAACACTTTTGTATTTAGTCATAATTCACCATCTGCAGAGCCGACGTCAAAGAGAAAAGAGGGAAGTCCTTTCAGTGTGACTTTGAATTTAAACACAGATGGAAGATAAGGGTAGGGGGGAAAACCTTCAATGTAGTCTACACAAATTTATTACTCCACACACAGTCTTATCATTTCTCTAATGCTTTGAATCAATCCCCCCCTCTCTCAGTGTGTGTGTGTGTGTGTGTGTGTGTGTGTGTGTGTGTGTGTGCATGCCTGTGTTTCTTTAGTGACTTGGGACTCATTAAAACTGGGAAATGAAGAGAAAGATTATTTCTGAGCATAAAAATGCACTCAAGAGCTTCATAAATCATATATGCATATTGTGTGTGTGTACCTGACACTTAGGCCTTAGCTAGACCTAAGGTTTATCCCGGGATCGTCCCGGGGTTATCCCTGTTCATGTAAATGACACACAGGATATCCCGGGAGCAGGCAGGGATGATCCCGGGATAAACCTTAGGTCTAGCTAAGGCCTTAACAATATTCGGCCTATACTCGTGGTGGTGAGAGAGAGCACATGTTCCTTCCTTGCTCCATTTTGCAGTGACCCCAAAATTTGACTTTTATTGATACTGAGGCCTTAGCTAGACCTAAGGAATATCCCACGCAAATGGAGGGGCCGTCCCTGCCTGCTCCCAGGATCCCCTGTGTGTCATTTGGATGCACAGGGATGATCCCATGACAATCCTGGGATATAGGCCTGGTATAGCCATGGCCTGAGTCAGACCCTTGGTCCTATAGCCCAGTATTATTGACACTGACTGGCAGTGGCTCTCCAGGGTTTTAGGCAGGAATTTTTCCAGCCATAGCTGGAGAAGGCTGGGATTGAGCCTGGGACCTTCTGCATGCAAGGCAGGTGCTGTACCACTGAGCCACTGCCCTTCCCCTGATTACACCTGCCAAATGTCAGAAAAATAGGAGCAATGGCTTTTGTCCTGCATGACCTTATATTTTGATTTTTTCCCCACCCAAGGGAACTGGCAATAACTTTTTAATTTCTTGGCAGAATTGGATGAACTTTGTCAAGATAGCTACTCCTCCTGAGGAAATTGAACATGTCAAGTTTGGATATCTCAAAAAGTTCCTGCTGTTTCTGGACCATTCTTCTGAAAATGTCAGGCGACATAGAGGTGGCATTAAGTAAAAAACCTACAATGTTTCAGATGGATAGATATGAACAAACCTTCATGCAAAGTCCTGCTTCAGTTCTGGTTGCTTCAGAGGAAAGCCCACTTTACCACAGAAAGCACCAGAAATGGTCAGAAGGGATCCAATTTATTGTGGGCTTTGGCCAAATCTAGTGTGCACATACCTACCCAGCATGCCTGCCCACCCTCCAGCAACACTGGATGTCTGCATGAGGGCATAATGTTTAAACAAGCCCAGTGCTTTTAAATCCACTGGATGTAGGCCTTATGCACCTTGTGACACTTTATGCACCATGTGAACATGCCTGTTCATCACTTAATGACTACAACATAAAGAGCCAGTGCAGTTATAATTCAATACAATCTCCTGTTTAGGGTTAGGAAATTAGAAGAACCCTATAGGCTCATATGGTATTCCCTCCTTACTCCCCCTTTCTCTTCAGACCTGTAACATCCTTCCTTCCCACAGTTCCCCTCTTGCATGTGAATTCCACCTTCCATTGTTTTCCTATTCATATAACAATGTGGAAGGATGGGCCATGGCTTAGTGATAGAGCACATGCTAGTTTACAAACTAGGTTGTTACCCTGATTTCAAGCAACCTCTGGCATGCAGTTAACTGTGAAAGCAATACGATTTGGTGAGCTTTCATATTAACTTTTATAATCTCAGGTGTGATATTTTCAACAGAGGTAGTTCACACATTCAGGCCTTAGCTAGACCTACCTCATAGTCTGCGATGGAGGAGAAAAGACCTTGCATTGTGATTAACGTGAGACCCCTCCTCCATTTACACATGATGCGTGACGACCTCAGGAGGAGAGGCGTCACGCCCGCCAATATTTTTAAAAGAGGAAAAAGTGCACAAACGCTTGTGCGCTAAAGTTTTTTAAATTTTAATTACTTTTCCCACTCCCTGCACCCTATCCCTGATGGGCGCAGCGCTTCCGAGGAGTGCTGCGCCCCGTGCGTAGCTCCCAGCTCCGTGTGAGGAATCTTGCGGAGCCAGGTCAAACCATGGCAACGGGCCACACGTTCTGCGGTCTCGGGCTCAGCCTGGGACCGTGGAAAAAGTGGGCCCAAAGGGGAGGGTGAGATCCCGGGGCAAGGGAGGGATCATCCCTCCCTGATCCCTGAGTCTCTGTGCATCATGTGGACGCACAGGGACGATCCTGGGGTTCGCCCCGGGATTTTGCCCGGTCTAGCTAAGGCCTCTGTTGTGACTTACATCCCATCAACAAATAACAATGGGATATTGTAAAGGACTTGCATGTGTGAATCATCCCTAAAATCCCAGTGGTAATCACTTTACTCTGATGGGCTTTAACTCTCAGAGATGTGTTTAATATTAGGATGTGATCCATCCAGGACAAATGAATGTCCATGGGATCATACTCTGCATATTACACAGGTTTGCAACTGAATCTACACCAATAGGACCAGCCACAAACAACACCTTCCTCGTAAATGTACCTACGTTATACAAGTGTTTGCAAATACGTTTGTCACGTTCACACTTTACACGTTTAGGTGTACACTCAAAAATTCTTAGATAAATACGTAACAAAATGTAATCTGTTCTCTTATGCTGGAAATGATTAGGACATTGCAGAATTTGCTTGACAGGTAAGCATTCTCACTTGCTCTCTTGCTGTCATACATATGCACGTGAATGCACACGCACGCGCGTGCACACACACATTCTGACTAAGATCCATCCATCTTGGACTTAATGGAACATGTGCAACCATCAGGGATATGCATGATCAGTCATCCACTGTCACTGGAATTTGGAAATATTCCATCTTTGCACAAGGAACAGAGATATCTATTTCTAAGCCAGGTTAGTAGCTATTTACGAATTTTGGGCCAAGTGTATTAGGGATGAATGATCAGCTGTGTTGTATGCTTTTATAAAATATAATTCAAACTCATTTCGTATATTATTAACACAGAGAGCCTCATAAAATGTCATCAGATCATTTGACATTTTGTAAGTCTATGAACCCCTGGTTCAACATACCAAACACTGTTAATTTTAGCTTGCTGTCAACAAACATCAAGAACGACAAAGAATCCATGCACAGCAGTTGGGATATTCCTCAGAAGAAACTAGAGAACAAAATAGCTTCACATTTATTATCAAATGCAAATTTACCTTGAAAATCAATTCTGGAAATCTTTGCCAGGAACTGCAGTAAGCAATAATTGATTTTAAGCAGAAACTTTAATATACACATCAAAACTGAGTTACTTAGTTGTTCCCAAATCCCCACTTCCCAATCAGACAAAACACTTTTCATATTCAAAGGCACCTCCTAACCCTTTCAGCAGTCCAAGACGGAGTTGTGTTCTGAAATACATGGTTTTTCGGGTTTTCTAATGCAGTTATCTCAGGGAAAATGCACACAAACAAGCACATATTAGGGGAAAATGCAATGTGAACTACTAAGGAGTAGGGTGGATATGTACATATAAAACTAGAAACAAACATGTGTACATGAATGCACGCATTTCCATAAAGATTTTTTATCATCGTCATCATCATAATCTTGTTTAGAAACAGGATAGAACAAATTTTATCTAAAAGAACCCTACAATCGCTGTGAGATTGAGAGCAACACAGATCTATCCCTACTTAAGTGCCTTACTCTGAAGCTGTCCCACTGAACTTCATGAGAGTGATCTGGAGTACTATATTTTATTGTACTCTTACTATTTTATTTGTAATGTGCATTTAGAGTTACTAGCCAACTTGAGCCATCCCATGAAAGCCCCCTTTGAACAATTAACATTACAAGGCCCTGGAAATAAAAAATTTAAAAAATTGTAGCTTGGTGGGATTCTTTAGGCTGGGAATTCCAAAGAGTTGGCATCTTATCAGTTAAAGCTCTGTTCTGAGTCTCCTTCAAAAAGTCTTCTGAAAAGGCTTCCACTCCCTCCCTCCTTCCTAGTTTCTTTGTGTCTTCTGTCTTTTTCTAATGACAGCCTGTCTGATAGATGATTCTTGTAAGCTACTCTGACAGTCTTTTGACTAAAGCGCAGAGCCAGGTCTACACCAAGCAGGATCTAAAACTATGAAAGTGGTTTGAAACTGGTAGATAGAATGTGTCATGGGCCCCAACAGTTGTCAATGCGCTTCAATACTGTTATAAAGCAGTAGTGTAGATCCTGCCCTGGATAGAAATGCTTTGAATAAATAAATTTGCTTTTAAAATGACCAACAAGGTCTTGGAACCAGAGATTCTGGTGCATTGCCTTTCAGGGGAATTAAGATGGGAGCTGCAAGTTTGGCCATTGAGGGATCAGGCAGGACTGAGCTCCCTGCATGGCCACAGAATTAGGGTGACCATATGAAAAGGAGGAAAGGGTTCCTATATCTTTAACAGTTGTATTGAAAAGGAAACTTCAGTAGGTGTCATTTGTATATATGGGGAACCTGGGGAAATTTCCACTTCATCACAACAGTTAAAGCTGCAGGTGCCCTGTCCTTTTTAAAATCTGGTCACTCTAGTATAGCTCCTGCAGCTTTAACTGTTGTGATGAACAGGGAATTTCATCAGGTTCTCCATATATACAAATGACACCTGCTGAAATTCCTTTTTCTATGCAACTGTTAAAGATACAGGAGCCCTGTCCTCCTTTTCATATGGTCCCCCTACACAGAATAGTTTGGAGTATTACAATACTGTATAGGTGGTACTAAGATATTCTTCATGCCATATTTTGTTGTTGTCGTTATCATCATCATTATCTTTTGTTTTGAAAGAGGGAAATGTCCTTTCTTTGGGTCACTTCTCATGTTATATTTCACTATTTGTGTTAATAAAACATAGGTAATGAAACAGAGAATCATGAAATATGTTCATGTTTGTAATTCAGATGGAGCAGTGCACCTCAAAAGTAGATCCATAGCATATTACAATAAATTGCCTTTTGAGCTATTTTTCTAGTTATTTCCCTTCACATGCTTTAACAATGTGACTGTAACTTTGGAGAACACAAATATCCCAGTTAAACTGCAGAACGAGGGAATTTGAGTTCCCTTTGAAAAGGGATAACATTTTGTCTACTACCCTGAATGAAATGAAAATCTGTAACAGACAGAGCAGATGCAAAATCAATCAATCAATCCCCCCTACCATTCTTTCCCAATATCTCTTGTTACACCCATTCCACCCAATCCCTTAGCAGATAAGACTGGACTGCATGATTGTTGATAAAAGTCGTCCATTTAAACAAAGATAGACAACAATTGAATGAGATGCAGTGCGCCACCATTAAGAGCAGTTTCTAAGTCACCAGAAATTAATCAACGTTGTCAATTACCTTCAAGTAATGTGCACACACACACACTTGTCCACAAGGAAATATGTAAATCTTGCAATTTGGAAACATATTGGTTGCTGAGTTTTAAACTGAAGTCTCTAATGCCAAATAGCTTTTAATCTCCAGCTGCAAAAAAAAGTGGCAGCACGTTACACTGGTTTTCCTGTTTAGACTCTTCTTAGCATGGCTCCAAGATCTGCCAAGCAAGGAAGGCTTTGATTTTATTATTTTATTTTATTTTGCTTACTAGGTGTCTCTTAAGTCATCATCCAGATACTTCCTGGCACTGTTCCTTCAGCAAAGCTAATAATTTATGACAGCTCATCTCCACTTGCCCAGCTCAGATATTTACATGTCCACCACAATCTACCAATGAACCCATCTGACTGCCACTGGGGATCAGAAGGAGAAACTTATTAATGCACATAAGTTTGGCGGCATGTCAGGGTTAATTTATCACAACCACTGGGATAATGCACCAGTGACTTTTCTCTCCTTCCTCATGAGACTGATGGCTGAAGTGTCATTTTTCTTCCCTCTATCCAACATACATACATACACACACACACACAACCCCAAGGAAATTATGCCTGAGTCCTCCTTCACACACGTGAACTATAATCTATTACTCTTATTAAATAATGAGTTTTTTACGGAAAGAAGTACTGTATGGAGGCAGAGAAGTACTGTATGGAGGCAAGACCAACATAGCACTGCCATTCTCTTTTCCTTTAAATAATCATAAGGACATAAGAAAAGCCATGCTGAAATGGATTAGAGGCCTATCTAGTCCAGCATTCTGTTTATATTGTGGACAACCAGATGCCTGTGGGAAGCCCACAACAGGACATGAAACCAGTAACACCCACTTGCTTGTGTTCTCCAGCAACAAGTATACAGAGGCATACAGCCTCCCCAGAAGGGCACCATGGTAAATGGTATCAAAAGCCACTGTGATGCACCCCACTCCCATCTTTCTCCTGGCAAAACGTCATCCCACAGGGTGCCCAAGGCAGTCCCCATCCCAAAAGTAAGCATGGAAATGGTGAAGGGCACATACCCTGCTGCCTTCCCCACTTCACATCAGCTCTTCCCATGCCATCCCCCCGCCCCCTGGGGAAATATTTCCATCATGTCTAATTCAGTCTCCCCTGTCTAAAACTTTTGAATCACCTGTTTTGAAACACATCAAACTCTCTTACTTTCTGTATTTTGAATTCATTTTTGTCCCATTTATATTGGTTTCCTTTCCCATTTCTTTTAATTGTGCCCTAAACAAAGATTTGTTAAACATATTTCTCTAGAAGGTTTGTCCTTGTTGATAAAGATACATGCACACATTGTTCCCTGGCTCACTTTTAAATCTGCAGGGCTCTCATTACAAGTCACTCAAAGAGCTTCCTGAAATATTTATACTTTGCTTTGAGGCACTGGCGATCTTCTATCAATTATTGCCCTTAACGGAGTTGCAGTGACAGTCTGTTATTGGCTCTGTGTTAATGTTATCAAATTCTATTATTGTAACGACTGTGGCCTGAACTCCCATCTTACTAACACTCAAAGTCATTTGGAAACGGCCCTGAGGTAATACATCTAACTTCACAGCTAGCAATTATTGGCAGATAGAATATTCTTCATTTAATTTAGAATAAATTCAGGTTGGCAGATGGAGCTAGGTCTGCAGCCACAAACAGAAGAGTCCTTTGATTTATTGAAAGGGAAAGGCACGAATGAGAAGGCACAGCAATACTAACACTCTCTTTTAAAGGCTGTGCACGTTGTCTTACCATTGTTGCTGGACACCCCGACATCCTGCTCTGTTTGATGTGGAAAGGGAGGCTTCATTTCTGCTTGGGGAAGGATAGGAGATGTCTGCCATCTTGAAAGCCAGGCCTAACACTTGAAGCAGAATGGTGAACAGGATATAAAGCCATTGCCAGTGTAGTAGTGAGAAACGTTGAAGTGCAGATGCTCATCATGATAGTCCCCATAGCCAGGCTCCCCAGGAGAGTCTAAACATTCAGGCAGCTGTGTTGATCCATATCAACAAGCCAGTAGTTGCAGTTTCCATCTCCACCAAGAGCAGACCTTTTGTAAAGCTATTGGGTCATAATGGCAAGATCAAACCATCCCCAAATACTTTGGATTACAACAGGGAACTCAGTACATTTTGCGTTACATCACTCCTTATTCATTGTAATTAATAATTTAATTTTATGGTAATGTTATATAATATTATTCATTTATTTGATACCTTTTCTCGTGAAATACCTTTTTTAAAAAAAATATCTTGGGCAGGTTATTCAATTATACAGGGTAGGGGTAAGATGGGGCTATGAGATGTCCATTCTGACACTGCCAGCATGTTTTATTATGAAAAGATAAAGCTTTATACTGCTTTTCAAGCATCATGACTCCTTAGCGCATGCTGCTATCCTTCTGAAATGTTCAGTTTTCTTGACTGAGAACATCTCAATAGTGTGAGCATTTTATGGGGGTGGGGGTGAAACCACGAACAGAAGAAATGAGAAGGGAACCATTTCCTCACCTTCCCCAAAATTTGAGGACTCTCTATCCTATCCACATGAACTGCTGCACCTATCCTTTGAAACTTTGCAGGTTTCCTACTTAGGGCAACCTCTAGACTGTCTCTCATAGTACCAGTAGAGTTTTTTCTTTTACCTTTCACATGGGGGTGAATTTGGGGGGGGGAAGGGTGGGAAGGTTTAGCCCCCCTACCTGCACACAGTGGTCCCAATCTAGAGCAAGGTCCTTGCGCTTTCAAAGTAAATAAACCATTAGGATCTGCTACACGCTGCACATGTAATGTAGCATGCAGTTTAGCCCTCAGACATAGGTACTGGAGAGTTCAATATAAAATGCCAGTTGACCACTTAATCCATTTTCGAAAGAGTAGCAAGCAACTACCTAAGCTCTTCCTGTTCTTGAAGAGGCAACTACTTCCACTCTTCTTGCAGGAATTTCTGGAGTCTAACAATAGTAGCCAGAGGCTTTGTGCCAGAGACTGAAAGCTCTTGGGCTATTGCCCTGGGCCAACCAGCTCCAGTGGCTACCTGAAGAATGGGATGAATTAAACAAATTCAATTGCAGGCCCCACAGGTGTTTCAATCGTATTCCTCACCCAAGATAGTGCAGTTTTAAACTTCCCAGGTCACTGTTTACTGTTTACATACTTCAGCTCTCAATTTTCAAAGCAAAACAGCAGCAAACCAAACTTAGCAAGCTGTACAGCCAATGCCTGAGTTATCTTTCCAGCTCTTATCTTTAGAGGTGGATGAAGAGAGGTGAATGAAGAAAACAGCACAGATAAGTTAAAAGCCAGAGCTCCTATCCATTCTGTTTTATAGCAATGCAGGGGGGAAACAGAGCTAGTAAAAACAGTGACTCAGGGAGATTTTCCTTTTTATTACAAAATTAATCCATGGCTGTGACAGATCTCTTTGTGTTATATGGATGAGGCCCATAGTTTAGCACTGGGTGGATAAAAGGGAGATTTGTTTTCTCTTTTATATAATGTAAAAGTTGAGAAACTAAACAAATATATATATATATATATATATATATATATATATATAGTCAACTCAACTGTTTTAGACAAATCATCCATCAAACCAATTAGTCTTCTCCCTTCAGTTATGGGGAGCTCTTTGTTTCATATTCTTTAGTCTCAGCTATGCTCTGCTGAAATTTTCTTCGGCATTTTTTCAACCATTTATTTATTTATTACATTTATATACCGCCCCATAGCCGAAGCTCTCTGGGCGGTTTACAAAAGTTAAAAACATTCTCATTCAATTTGATAGAAAATGAATTACATTTGAAAATTTCAAAGGAGAAAATTTTGAAGAAATTCTCATGAGTTGATTGTGGGTTCTTTTGCTTACATTACTTATGATGTGGCTGAGAAGTGTCCATGAGTGACTCGTATAATCATTTTTCTGGCATTTTTCTTCAGCCTCCCACACTTCAATGGAAGCCCATGGGAAGACATCATGAGATAATTCCTCCATAGAGCTTTTTTTCTGATCAGTAAGTGCAGGCAGTCTGGGAGGCCGCAAAGCAACTGAGTGATGTGCAATAGAAAGAAAACAGACACATACCCTCAGCCACTTTTCAATGTTTACATAAGCACAATAACAAGACTGTAAGAAATACAAAATAAATTATAAAACATCCTGAGAAAGAAGCAGAAAAAATCAAGTATCTTTCATGGGGGAAGAAAACTATCATGAAATTGGAGGAGAGATTTTGGCTCAGCACTTGTTCTAACTCTTCCCTGGACCTAAACGCAACACTGCCCTCCTCACAACTGCTTTAGGGCTTTCAGGGCTTTTAGTTTTTGCATTAGAGACAAGACGTATTCATATTCACCCCAGAAATTTACTGTTTGAAAGACCTTGGTGAAGGTGTTGAACCATGAAGGAGAAATACAGTGGAGCCAAAGAGCTCCATCACACCTACTTTTTTTATCCAGTTTTCATCCGCAGTTTCTCCCTCCATTTCCTTAGTAAGATGAGCGCTGGGCACTTTCACATCTGTGCATTGTTGTGCTCTTTCAGCTCATGTATCTTTTCATCAGATCTACAAGACTGCTTTGAAGCGCTTTATAACAGTTTTGACAACTGTATACGGTGTGTGTCCTGGGCCCCAACAGTTGTCAAAGCGGTTATAAAGTACTTTAAAGCAGTAGTGTAGATCCTGCCCTGGAGTGCTACTATGCCAGCAAAATCTCCCGCCCTGACCCCTAAGTTCTCTTTTCCCCTGCAGTCAATATATATATATATATATATATATATATATATATATATATATATATATATATTCTGCCAAGTACAATAGTACAGCAGCCTGAAACTGCATAATTACGGTAAGACAACACAATATACTTTTCCCTAAGGTCATATTAGACAAACTCCGAGGAAGGGAATCTGTTTGTAGGAAGTAGGAGGGAATGCATGGGCTGAGACTGTTTCTGCCCCTTGACTTGGGAAATATTTACAGGGGGAGCAAAGGTTTGTTTTTGTTCATTTCAAAGGGTGGGCAGATGAACAATCATTTTAACTAATTTCTTTTGTAAAGGTGGTCAGGTCCCCTCCTTTGGTCCAAGGTAACCAAAATGCTTACATGAGTGTAATTTTTAAACATAAAGAGATCAAACTAGGCATGGTGATAGCTCTTGCATAGAGCTTTCAGCATGGCAAGTTTAAATCAGATTGGTTCATTTCTTGATTTTTTTGGGATTTTTTTTCATTCCCCCCCTAAACCCTTTTCCTGATAGTCTAGCAGTGTGAAAGTCCACCTGTTTGCATTAGTGAAGGATTGAATTTCCTTTACTTTTCTGAGTAAACAGAAGTAAGACCTCAGAAGTAAGCATAGTTTTGCAGTGCACTTCCTTCTAATTTGCTGTTTTAGAATTTTAAAGAAAGCTTCTGAGTGACCACACTATTATAAGTCAGTTCTATATGTGTTTACTCAGACATAAGTCTCTCTCTGTTCAATGGGGTTCACTCAAAGGTAAGCATGCATCTGATTTTAGTATGACTTTGACGTAAATGCAGTTGAAAGCAATGGGATTTACTCTTGAGTAAGGGAACAGCAGATCTCTATTTTATGAACATGGAGATACACAGCTTTGCATGATCAAAGTAAAGGAAAGTTAATGCTTCAATAATAATAATAATAATAATAATAATAATAATAATAATAATAATAATTTATTTATTTGTTACCTGCCCCTCCCTCTGGATCGAGGTGGGGTACAACACAAATGCAAACACCATAAAATACATATAATTGATTAAAACATATAAAACTAATACATTATTAAATGTATTATTAGCGTATTTTCATTTGTATTTTTCTAAATCAGTAGTGTGCATCTTTGAAATGTATGCAGTATTCTCCCATTGATTAAAGCATATTTGTGCACATTTTTCAAATGTTGCCATTTTTTTCATGTATGCATGCTGCCCAATGCAATTCTAGGGGTCTGTGAATCACATTGCAAGCTTGGAAATGTACAGACTTCAACCACAGATTGTGTCTTAGTCTAGGTTCAGTCTAGGAGGTGCTAACTGGGTACATATTGATCAAAAATGAAATGAAATGGATTTCTCATATATCACTAAAACTTCTGGACCACTTCTGTATTTATGATTGTGCCCCAGTCTTTGGAAGGACAAGAAGAGTTCCACAGAAATGCACCTTCTTTTTGATGGTAACTTTTTCATGGTGCTTCCAGGTGAAGCTTGAACTGTGCAATAATCGTGTTTTTTTTTTCACAGAATGTTATTGGGTTTCCAGACAATGCCATTTTCAATTAGTAGTTCTTCCATGTTTTCCCACAGCTTCTTCCAACTCTTTTCTTACCAGAAAATTATGATTAAGGAAAGAAATGTTATTAGAACTTGCTAGATAAAGAATACTTTAGAATCACTCCACTGGCTGCCAACTAGGGCGAAATATAAAGTGTTGGTTATTATCTTTCAAGCCCTGTGTGGTTTGGGTCCAAGTTACTTGTGGGATTGCTTTCTCCCATACAATCCACCCCGCACACTCAGGTCCTCTGGGAAGAATTTACTTCAGTCAGCCAAAACTAGGCTGACAACCATTACACAGAGGACCTTCTCTTCTGCCTCTCCCAGACTGTGGAATGGCCTGCCGGGAGAGATCTGCCAGCTTAATAGTCTTTCTGAATATAAAAAAAGATATAAAGACTGATCTCTTCCAGCAGGCCTACCCAGTCAAAGTGAAGGACAAGGCAGAATTTACTGAATCATAAATAGATAGTATTCTGGCTAAGCAGCCAGAAGAATAAAACAGACATCTATGCTTCTAACAGAATGAAGCCACTATTACTACAGAACATACTGAAAATGCTAATATTTTATAAACAAACAAAAAAAGCCCAAGCTAAAAGGAAACTTCTTCGGCTCCATCTGACTGCTTGGTAACATTGGCTATAGCTAGATGGGGCGATATCCCAGGGATCATCCCTCTGCGTCCACATGTCACACATGACACACATGACACTCCCTTGCCCCGGGATCTTGCCCTAGCCTTTGAGCCCACTTTTTCTGCAGTCTCAGGCTGATCCTGAGACCGCGGAATGTGTGTGCGGGTGTCGCAGTTTTCTCAACTCCTCACAGTTACTTGTGAGGTGCCGGGATCTGCGCCCATCAGGGGTGGGGTGGGGGGAGCAGGAAAAGTTATTTAAAATAAAAAAAACACTTACCTTTTGCACACGAGCATTCATGCGCTCCTATTATTTAACAAAACACAAAACAAAACGGCGGGCGCAACGTCCTCTCCCTCCGAGGCTGTCGCGTGCTGCATGTAAACAAAGGGGGAGTTCTCACGATAAAAATATCGTGAGATCTTCACCCCTCCGTCGCACTAGACCAGGTAGATCTAGCTGAGGCCATTGTCTATCCTTGTTGCTTCTGTTTGCATCCAAGTCTCACTTTAATCAGTGGTGGACGCATACAAAAGTTGTCTACATTTGAAAAATGCACACAGAAATGCATACATTTTTTATAAACCCACAAAATAATCTGCACAATCTTTTTTTTTTTCTCTACAGGTAACAATATCTTCACAGAACCAGCATAGAATGAAATGGAAATATGAAAAAAGTGGACCTCTACAGGATCGAAGCTGCTTTGATTGTTATGGCTAGGAGCCCATTTGGATGCTGTGGGGAAGAATGGGGCGGGGGTAGTATGTAGAAGTCCCATTTTGCCAGTGTATCTATTCAGGAGGTGCATCGAGTAACCTGGATCCAACCACTGAACTTTGATGTTTACCACTTTTGGAGCAATTTATATGGATTGCAACCACTGCAAACCCCTGGAATTGAAATCATCTTTTGAATGATACACCAGTGTCAAATTCTTTAATAAATGTAAGTGTTATTTTTACTTTTCTGAGAAATATTTCATGAACATTAAATATTCATAGAGAATAGATAATATTTAAATGACATCCTTAAATGATTAAAATTTGTGACTCTCTGTTGAAACGTAGGCTGTATTAAGACCAGTGATACATTTTCATTAAGCACTATCTATCTTGGCGAGGATACCATGATGAGAAAGAACTCCTTGAGTAATGTCCATATGCTATTAATAGAGGAGTACAATTCCAAGGTCTCTCATAATGTTAGACAAGGGCAGGAGGTGGCCACCTACCTTCACTCAAGTGCAACAGTTCAATTTACCTGTGATTCTGTGTCAAGAAAACTCTCGGGCTTCTAGAGAAGTTTTGCTCAGACTCTGGAAGGCACCTGAGAAAATCAAGTGTCACACTGCTATGGATAAAAGCAAACAGGAGAGGAGACTGATACAAACTATATTCCCACCCTGAACCAAAACAAGAGTGTTCCCATTCAGGGCTCTAGTCATCCTGGAATAGGATAGCTGTAGTAATGTTTTAGGTTTGCAGGGAGGGAGGGGAGAAGGAAAAAGGCAGCACTGAAGGCATCCCCAAATCTAAGGGCTTTATACCTTGGATAGCTCCTTTAGAGTTCAGGCTGGTTCTGACTGAAACCCAGTGCAGATTCACTGCCCCACTGTCATCAGTGCCACCAGCTTCCGCTGGCTTTATAGGTACCTATGTGTGACGGGGGTTGGGGTGTGGAGGTTTCTAGTTAATTTTCCTTACCTTGCCTGAAATCCCCCCCCCCATGTACAATGAGGATAATCTCAACATTCCATAGATAACTATCAACATTCCATAGGAAGGCACTAATCTAGGTCCTTCTTGACTCAGTGTTTTCAAATTCCTTTCCTCTCTCTCCCTGTTTCTGTTTACCTGGGAAATCCCCCTGAGTATGCAGAAACTACTACCTCAGAAGCCTAGTTTCTCTGCCAAAGGAACAGGGCCACCAACATTTGACATTGGGTATATAAATTAGCTGCGTTTTGATTATCCATATAGCAAAAATGTGTATATACTGGGAGCCCATTAGTCCTCTTACAATTATAAATAACAGACCTGTAATGATTCAATGAATGAAATATCAGGGCTGAATATCCAAAGTTTGGTTTCAAAAGCTTTTTGTTTGTTTGTTTCTGCCATTTTTTCATTGAAAGCAAATTGCAGCAAGAAAATTTGCTTTGGAAATTGCAGGGGCATAGGGAAATGCAAGCCTAAAATGGAGAGCTTGAAACGCAGCAGATGGTCCACCACTACCAACCCTGCCAATTGACCACAGCCACAGTGGGAAGTGGGGGGCATTTCCCAGCTTTGTAACTGGTGCATCTTTTGGTAATTTCCACTCAGATTGATACTAATTGGTTGCTTACCCTAGCTTTAAAATCACTACACTGGCTGCCAATTAGTTTCTGGGTGAAGTATAAAACTTTTAAAGCCCTACATGGTTTGGGTCCAGGTTACCTACTGGATCACCTTCTCCCATACAGTCCGCCCCGCACACTCAAGTCCTCAGGGAAGAATTTACTTCAGTCAGCCAAAAGTAGGCTGGCAACTGTTACCCAGAGGACCTTCTCTTCGGATGTTCCCAGAGTGTGGAAAAACTCTCTCTGAGTTTAAGGAAGCTATAAAGACAAGTCTCTTCCAGTAGGCCGACACAGTCGAATTTTAAGATGCCTGGCTGTAATTTTAATAATGTATTAGTTTTATATGTTTTAATCAGTTTTATGTATTTTATAATATTTTTGTATTATATGTTGTTCTCCGCCTTGATCCAGAGGGAGAATCGGGTAATAAATAAATAAATAAATAAATAGGGGGAGGGCTATTTGGGGTAGGCAATATGCACCTAGTTTTCATTATTACATGGCTCTGAAACATTGGTTTGCATATGCATAAATGCCTTCTGGAGTACATCTCATTATGGATGTACAAATCAACAAAATTAAAGCTTACTGGTCTTCTCCAAATTCCATCTTGAACCTCGTTCAAACTCAAGTCCACATCTGATTGCAAACTTTGTTTTTTCCCTTTTCATATAAAAAGTCATCTGTATTTTCATGCATATTTTTTTCCAATTGTACACATCAATTGTGCCCATCTCTGAAATATATGCATTCTTCTCCCATAGGCTACAGCGTATTTGTGCACATTTTTCAAAAGTATGCATTTTTTCATGTGTATGTTATTGAATGGATTTTTTTCTTTTATTTTACTTTTCTCCACAAATCACACTGCAAACTCTAAAACATGGATTTCAGCTGCAGATTATGTCTGAGCCCTTGTTCGGTCCCAAAGTTACAACTGAGTAAATCCTGATTTTAAAAAATGTACTGAAATGAATTTCTCATACATCCCTACATTCACACATTGCGCATCAATAAATATCAGATTGCAACCAAGTACAACCTCAGCCAAGAGCCCCAGCCACTCTGGCTCTCTGACAAATCAAACTGTATTGAACTGTATGGAACATGTGTTTGCAAACACCCTGCTTTTTTGCTGTCACACTTAACTTTTTAAGGAGTTTGCTGGCACATACCATCTTCTAGGTCCAAATGAGACTAGCCAAATTGTTGCCCTTGGTTTAATTGTGCATGTGTGGTGCATTTCCCTTTTCATGCTATATAGTAAGCCACCTTGATCTTGGAAGAAAAGCAAGGTAAGAATTCAGTAAATAAATACTTCAGAGTATGGCCCTCTGGTGTATTCTTAATCAATGGCCAAGTTCCTAATGAGTTCAAAGATACCAGAAATGATTCATAAGAGAGAATATGTTTTTATTTCCTTCCAGGGAGAAACTGGGGTGAGGAAGGTAAGGCCTGAGGCTTCCTGCAAGAACTCTCAAAGCCTCTCTCCTACACTGTCAGAAGCTGAGAGTCTCAGAAGGGTCTTGTTAAGTGCTTGTTTTCTGTAAGCATCGGAGAAACGGAGGGAAGCAAGGACAGAAGAGCAAGTTGATTGAGTTCCTGCTGAGCAACTTTAAGTGCACACAGTACAACAGTGCCTGTTCCCTTGCCCTATGCACTAGAAAGAACCTTATTAGCAACTGCCAGAACTTTGCCTACAGTGATGGGAGGAACTATAATGGCTCGGTTTGTTGCAGGATGCTTGAGGGGAATTCTATAGGGCATGTTGATTTTCTTTTCACACCCACGTCTCTCACATTGGGTACCAAGACTTCTCTGAGACCATATGGACTCAAAGGGCAGCTTTTACACAGTTCATACTATCCTCCTGCTGAGTAATATGCTCTAGTGGTGGAAGATACATTTGGAGAGCAGGTGGTCTGGAAATTGGCTCTAACCAGGAAAAACACCAGTAGAAGATGTTATAAAGGTGTCTGGTGATGGTCAAAATCTTGCTAGTATGTAGTCATGGGGAAATATAGGAAGGGGAGTGGAATTCACTGTCAAATTCTTCCTGTGAATTAGTCTTGGGTACCAAGATAATAATGCTTCATGTAGCTGGTCCAAGACATTTTATATGCTTGTGATAGTAATCAAAAAGGCCTTTGCCCCAAGTGCTCGGAGAAGTATTATAATTTTACCATTAACCTTTATAGAAATAGTTAGAGAGACTTCAGGGCCGTTTCTACACCTGCCTTTTTTCCTGGGATCATCCTGGGATCATCCCTGTATGTCCAAATCACACCCAGGGGATCCCGGGAACAAGCAGGGACAATCCTTCCATTTCTTGGGATAATCCTTAGGTGTAGAAAGGGCCCAGCTATAGCAAATGTCTTTCTCTGGTACATTGTTTAAAAAGAAACACCTGAAATAAATTTCAACAAACCCAGCAATATCAATAATTTTGGGTACATATTGAGTGTACAGTTACCAAAATGATGTTTTACCTCTATAATGTACGTAGAAGTTTGCCCTAAGTCAATGATAAGCATCTCAGAAGTATGACTCCTGTTAACAGCCCTGCTGTAGACCTTGATGAATCCTGCATTGGGATTCAGACAGATGATTCTGTCAGTTCCAGTTTGCCTCAGTTTCCCAGTCTTAAGTCTGGATTTGTCTGGAACATTCTTAATTTGCCTGCTCTTAAATTCAATTTTTCCTGTACTTTGAGATTTAGATTGTAAGATGCCATCGATTGTAAGACGCACACTAATTTCAGTACCACCAACAGAAAAAAAAAAACCTAAGACACACCCGCGATTCTAAGATGCACCCCATTTTTAGTGATGTTTATATGGGGGAGAAAGTGTGTCTTAGAATCGAAGAAATAGGGTATTATTTTTAAGTTCACATGAAAATTATAATAACGTTTGTACACATTTCTCCTAATAAATGCAATTTTGTATGCAATGTATTTAATATGCACATTTTTGGCAAGCAATTTTTCTAATGCTGTTTTTTTTATAATGTTTTCCCTAATATACAAATTGTGTACACATGTTTTTTATTGGCAAATTCCATGGCAAAATTCTGAAAAGTGTGCATTTCAGAGGATAACTGAGTTTTAGTTTGCATAGTGGTTTGAAACTGCAAAGTTCAGTAAGTTCACATTAGAATAAGCACCAAATAAATTTCTCCCCCATTCCTATTCATAATCATTAACATCTCTGTCTTGGGGTAGATTTCTCCAATGGTGGTTATAAGTCATGCCTTGTCTAAGCCATGAAGAAGTATCTTTTTGTCTGGGCCGGTATGGGGCCGGGCAGCATCACAAATGGTGTGAAATCATGAGGATGGCCACACCAGGAGTCTGCGATGATTACAGGGCCGTTCACATAGTTATGGAAGTGTCAGATGTCCCACAAGAGGACCCTGTGGACACCTGTGAAGCTTGCCATGATGTCTTTAAAAGGAGTGATATGAGACAACTGATGAAGAATCTTATCCAGTGCTCCTTCAAGCCATTGTTGTGGGGGCAGGGATGGAGTAGTAGTAGAGGAGCTGCTAACTGTCTTCCCACCAAATTTGGGGGCATTACAGAATCTAAAGAAGTGACCTTCTACCCCCACCCCACCCCCACCAGTGTTGAATTAGGGATTCTAAGTTCCATTAACAATTGTGAGTACTAGTATAGCGTATGATTCTGGATCATAGCTAGTGTCAAGGGTAGGTATAGTTGGACACTTACTGAGGGTCCACACCCCAGCAGAGTCCCCTGGACTTGGTCCTCCCCTCCCCTCATCACCCGTCCCAGACAATGATGGTGGTGAGAAGGGAGAGCAGTAGAAGCGATCATGTGGTAGCAATGATGAGAAAGAGGATGAGGTGCACGAATGGCTGGTGACAAGAGTGGTGGGAAGGTAAATGCACTGAAAGAAGGGGCCCATTGAGGATGCCCTAGCCATGGTCCAGCCCCCCCACCCAACAAACCAGGAGTCGGTGCTGTTGAGGATTCAGGCAGGATATAAAGAAAGTTTCTTTTGTAGGAAGCTTAAGACTGCATTCCCCAATCTGGGTCCCTCCAGATTTGTCCCTACAGTTCCCATGATCCCTGATCATTGGCCATGCTGGCTGGAGCTGATGGGGGTTGGAGGTAAGCCCTCTCTACTTTCTGATAATGAAACTAAATTTTGAGCATGCTTGGAAGCATTTTCTTAGGATCACCATGATCAGTGACCTATTGCTGATTATAAACTAAATCGCTTTACAGTTCTTTTCATATAATGACAAGGCCTTGATCCCAAGTTTACCGTCCAGCAGCTTCTGGAGCACAGCCCTGGTTCAAACAAAGCCTGGGTTGTTATCCATCCTGAACAGATTGAAAATGTAATCAATCAAATGATAATTATACATTTCAGTCTTCTTAAAATTAGTTTATTATTATAGCAATGTGAGTTGTGTGTGTGTGTTTTGCTCTGGGTGCTAATCTAGGAATCCCATGAGTCACCTCCAGTTCTAATGGAAAGGTTGAATCTCAGTATTATTATTGCCTTCCTTTAAGCTAAGCAACCCCCACCCCCAATCCTATATCCAGAGAGCTCCGGCTATTGGGAGGTATAGAAATGTAATAAATAAATAAATAAATAAATAAATAAATAAATAAATAAATAAATAAAATATATTAACCCATCCTCCCTAGAGCACTTCTAAAATGTATACCACTTTACCCTTGCTCAGACGCATGCTCTTAAAGAATGCACTTGGCTGCCTTTGGAATTTCTAGTACTCAAATGATGTTTGTTTGTTTGTTTGTTTACCCATTAGGTATCAAAGGTTACTTGAAGCCTCTGCTAGGGACTGCAAGAACACTCTGCTCATCCAAGCCATCCTGAACACAAATCAGAGAAAGGCACTGCCCCAAGCATTAAAAATAATGATGAAAAGGGGAATATTTTTTTTCCTTATGTGCCACCAACACTACTGCTTGCGTACCTTGCTCTGATTGCAATCATCCCAATGCAGCTCTTGGTGCACTATTCTACCCAAGGAAGCACTGCCTGAAATGATAGGATGACCTGAGAACATAATGGACCCAAGAAGGAGATTTCTCTAAGCCTTTCCAATATATGCAGGGACTGACTGAATCATGTGAACAGCATCCCCAAGCTTCAGAGGTAGGGTAATGCTTGTGGTTCACAGTGCTCATCCCTCACAGCCACCGATGCCTCACGTCTGGGCTTAAAACAGCACGGTCGCCTCAGCCAGGCTTATTTGAAATGACACCCGAGGATCTAGATTCTCCGACACAGCCATTACAGTCCTCTGTGATATAATACAGATCCCAAAGACTTTCAACACTTTCAATGGCAGGTCATGGAGTGCAGACATTAATGTGTCACATCCAGCCGATTATTGTCAAATGCAGCCTGCAGGCATGTGAGGAGGATCAGGACGGCTCAGCAACATTTACATCAGGCAGTTTTGCCACGACTTTTTTGTGTTTGTGTCTCCAGGCAAAGAAGGGTATTAAGTAGGTCTGAAGTTATGGTACATATAGGATATTAAAAAAAGAAAAGAAAAAGAAAAAAGAATGAGCCTGAAGTAGTTGCTATTGCTACCGTTTCAAAGGCAATTTCACTTTTTGTCTCTTTTCTAGTGAAATAGAGATAACCAGTGTGCCTCTGCGTTTGATTTAAGAATATCTGTACGAGTCTCCGTCCACATTCTGCTTGCCTTGTAAGTGTTTACAGAGCAACTTTCTGGCTCTTTTGTTAGCTGCAGCTATCAATGGCTACTAGTACTGAAGGCTGTGTGCTACTTCCAGTATTAGAGGCAGTAAGTGTATATATACCAGTTGCTGAGGAACATGGGTGGGAGTGTGCTGTTATATGATGTCCTGCTTGTGGGTCCCTGGTTGACACCTGGTTGGCCATTGTGTGAACAGAGTGCTGGACTAGATGGACTTTTGGTCTGATCCAGCATGACTCTTCTTATGTCTTGTTATATAATGCAAACAATGCAGCATGGATTTTGCCTCTCACATATTGGTGCATCTGTTGGAAAACTCACTGGTTTAGATTTATAAAGAAACAAGGGGGGGGGAAGCCAAGCACGATTACAAACTGAGGACCAGTTCAAAAGAAATCCGGCACTGGACTAATATGAGACCACTTCTCCTTACATGCCAGTGGAGAAACTGGGAGCCAGAGGCTGCAGAAATGGAATTACCACTGGCATACAAACATGTGCGACTGCCTTACACTCACTCAGAATAATGGAATATCTTACCCAGTATTGACTAAACAGCAAAGACTCCCCAATGCAGGGTTGGGGAATGTGTGGTCCTTCAGATCTTGCTGGACTGTAAGATCATCCTTCACCTTGCTTATGCAGGCTAGCACTGATGGGAGTTGCAATCCAACCATGTGTGGAAAACCACACATTCCCCATATCTACTCCAAAATCATAGGTTGAGGTCTTTCTGTCACATAAAAAGAGCCTTGCTACCTGGCAAAATGACTTTTAAAACAAGGAGAATTCCAAAATACTTTGTAATCCAGCATTGGGAGAATCATCTATTCAAAAAGAAAGAAGTCAGATATTCTGCTGGGATACATAAGAACATAAGAAATGTAATAAATAAAATAAAAATAATTCTCCCAACATTTTAACAATCTATAAATACATTTTAACATGGTGTTTTAAATGTGTAATTTTGCATTGCTGCTGTTTTTATCTGGTTGAGCTTTTTTATTGTATTTTATATTATGGTTTTATACTGTTGTTTTATATTATGAATGGTTTTAATTTTTGTGAACCGCCCAGAGAGCTCCGGCTATTGGGCAGTATAGAAATGTAATAAATAAAATAAATAAAATAAAGAAGTGCCATGCTGGATCAGACCAAGGGTCCATCTAGTCCAGCACTCTGTTCACACAGTGGCCAACCAGCTGTCGACCAGGAACTCTCAAGCAGGACATTGTGCAACAGCACCCTCCCACCCATGTTCCATAGCAAATGGTGTATACAGGCTTACTGCCTCAGATACTGGAGGTTGCACTTAGCCATCAGGACTAGTAGCCATTGATAGGCTTCTCTTCCAAGAATTTATCCAACCCCCTTTTAAAGCCATCCAAATTGGTGGCCATCATTACATCTTGTGATAGTGAGTTGCATAATTTAACTATGCGCTGTGTGAAGAAGTACTTCTTTTTAATTGTCCTGGATCTCCCACCAAGCATCATTATGGGATGACCCCGGGTTATAGTATTTTGAGAGAGGGAGAAAAATGTCTCCCTATACACATTCTGCATACTATACACAATTTTGTGAGCCTCTTCAGTCTGAGGCTCATTTGATTTCTTTTGCTGCACTGAAGCTACTATGGGATTTTCCAGTGCCATTCTGCTCTATTTCAGTCAGGTCTGATTAGTTACATATTTTTTCTGACATCATCCCATTCCCAACATGATTCCTGCTTGTCTAGGATCACCCATATGAGTATTCCAAGAAAAGAAGATGCATTTTTCATAAGAAAAAGGGAACTGAAGCAGGATCAGACTGGGGAAATAACGGCAGCAAACCGGCTTGAAAATGGTAAACATTCTCTGACAACGAATTATTGCCCTAGTAGAAAATTTCTAATTCATTTATAAAATATGTTTCAGCAAACCTCCAGGAGCAGTGATTTCTGTTAGTGTGGATTAGCTCTGCCATTGCTGTCCATCTCTCTCTGCCCCCTCTCTCCCTCTCTCCATGTTCCTAACATGTTTTGCACAGATAGCAGAAAAGGGGCTTTTAAGGATCATGACAGGATGTAGGGAAGGAACTGATCTCTAAGATAAATGTACAGCAATTTGAGGGATTCTTTTCTCCATGAAAATGCCTTCAAGATGAAATTCCCATCCTTCACTGTTACTTACAATTACCCATTCTGTCAAGTATTGTCTTTTTTGCTCGAATCACTAGTATTGATCAATATCCTTTGCTCAGCAGCCAGTCCTAAAGGAGTGCCCGCTGATCTTTCTGATAGGCATGCCTGCATGACTTGGAAGTTCGTGAGAAAGCTGTTTAAAGCCATATATTAAATCTAATATTTCTAACTTACAAATATCATTAGGCCATGCTGCTATTAAAAAGCATTATGCTGTTACCTTGGGTAATTTCCTCCAGGAATATTTGAGTGGGTGGGGAGGAATGACGATTTTTCTGTTTGGTGATTTAATTTCATGAACAACTGTGCATACAACCACCTACATAACAAATTGGCCTTGTTCAGAAGACACCTTAAACCATGAGTTTAACCATGCTGCTTAAACCAAAAGGCCTTAAAGCCGTGGTTGATGGTGTCTTCTGAACAGGGCCATTGTTGCAAGCCAAAAAGATCCTTCTAATTATGAATGTTAATGCATGGGACACTGAAGTGAGAAATCAAAGTAAATAGCTCATAACTTCTTGCCAGGATGGGGGCTAAGATTGGAAATGTATCCATTAAAAGGGGGGTGTTTGCTATGAAGAACCTATTCGAAAATTGATGCTTTCTCTCTGCCTGACTTCAGAAGCAATCTTGGTTGAAGGGTTATGCTCCTGGGGAACCAATTTCCATGCATGTCTCCCTTAGGTGATGTAGAGAGTTCAGGATTTTAAGGCCACCATGATCTTTACCTTAAATTATATCTGGTCTCGTTTACATGATATGTCAAAGTACTGCGCTGAAAGAGTGTGAACTGCCAGACCAGTTTCTGTTGTTATTACCTAATAGGGCTTAGGCCTCCTGACATTCCAAACCTCTACATGGGTGGGAGTCCTATTAGGGTGGTCTGAAACACAACTAGGAACGTGGGTGGAATGATGGGAGAGGAGGCTTTCCAATCACAGGAGGATCAATGGAAGGACAAAGCAAGGCTTTGGGTTCTTCTGCAGCTTTACTTTCTGAGAAGAATTAAAAGGGTCATGATGCTCAACTTTATTGAAAGTGAGCATGACAAGTTGCCAAAGTTCATATTCTTCAGAGCCAAGGAAGTATGAACTTCAGCATCATCTCTGCAGGTTGCTTTATCTCAACTTTAGCCTGCACCATATGCACTGTGAATGTGATAATACCTAACTTACAATGACTGAGATGATCTCAAACTAGGGGTGGGCAAATGCATCAATTTCAGTTTCTCGTATTTTTTTTTTCAATCTTAAATTTGTTTCATTCCAAAATCTCAGAACTTTAAAAAAACGTTTGCATGAAAATGTGTGTGCATTCTTGAAAACAATTCTCATAATACACTTGTTTATACACACATTTGCCAACATAATGCACTTCTGGATGATATTTTCATGAATATATGCATTTTTGTGTGCACTTTCCCCTAAAATGTATACTTTTGTACACATTTGATGAGTAGAGAAATCCATTGCAAGATTAAGAGAAGTGTGAATTTTGAGTGAAGTTTCAGTTTGCATATTGGTTTGAAAGTGTGAAATTAGTGTTCATGTGGGATGAGGGGGGAGACATTTATTAAGTTGACATGATAATGCAAATTGAATGAGTTTCTCCCCAATCCCTACTTTGACCTCTGTGAAGAGCTAGATAAACGCTAAATATTTAAAATGTTATTATGGGTAATATCATAAGTCTCCTGTACTCTTTCCTCATAGAGAAATAAGGTCTCTTCCTACTGCACAGGGCTAGTGAGGAGTATGAAAGTATGTCTCCCACTGAATTCAATCTAAGTAAAAGTACAATTTTAAGATGCTCGTAAGCAGGATGTGTAACAACATAAGAAGAGCCTTGCTGGACCTGTTCTACTTCACCCAGCATTAAGACTACCAGCCATTGATAGTTTTACCTCCCATGTATTTGTCCCTTTTAAATCCAACTAAGTTGGTGGCCACCATCACTGCATCTTGTGGCAGAAAATTTGCATAGTTAAAATATGTCCTGGACACCGTTGAAAGAAAATATTGAACTGGATGGACTAATAGTGAGATCTAAGCAGTCAATACTTTCCCACCAGTCTCTGCCTCACTTATAAAAAACCTAAAACCAAAGATTGCTTAGTATGACTTTTGTCTTTGTATAACAAAGTAGCTAGATAAGTATGTCCTGGTCCTGGATAAAATAATCCCAGACATAATGGCAATGTTGCTTGTGTAATGAAGAGAAGGATCTCATTTATTAGAATGTAAGCCTATGCGTCAGGGTCTCGCTATTTACTGTTTTACTCTGTACAGCACCATGTACATTGATGGTGCTATATAAATAAATAAATTAATAATAATAATAATAATAATAATAATAATAATAATAATAATATTACCTGCTACCATTTAGCATCAGCTTACTAACACTTTGCCACCAGGCATCTGTATCAGGCCAGTGAGTGTCTGTGATTTGCAGTTGAGCTATGAAGCTTGAAAATGGAGAAAACTGAAAGTGGAGACGAGGGCTACTTCACATTGCTTCAGGCAGCTTCTGCTGCCATAGGTGGCTGAGGGAAAATGATATACAAAGTCGCTTACAAGAACTCTCTTTCTACTGTCACAGATTTCCTTTGATGTTTGCCAAGGAGGTAAAGTGAAGAAAGACAACTTATTCATTGGACATTTCCAGACCTTCTGGGCTCAGTGATTATTATGACAACAGTTAGTGGGTGCTAAAAGGCAAAGTGAAAGTGCAATGAAGGTTATGGAATTGCTGTTGTAACCTTCTAGCATCAGTCCCCTGCAAAATAAAGAATTGTGTTTGCACGCATTTATATAGCAGCACAATTCCCGACTCATCTTGAATACTGAGCACTTGAGCTTTTCTTCTGTGTTGCTCACAGAGATATTTGTAGATAGTCTTGATCTACACATTCACCCTGTTCAGACCGCATGCTAAGCCATGGTGGTTAAGCTTTTTGAGCTAAACATTATGGCTTAGTGTGTCATGTGAATCATAGCGTGTTGTGTGAACCATTCCTAACCGTGCTGGCTACATAACCACCATTTAAACATGCTCACTAACCGTTTGTTGCAAAAGGGTTAGTGGCCTAACATGGCTTAGTGTGTTGTCTGAACTGGCCCTATATGTAGAATGAGGTGGTTGAACTGTTGAATTCTGCAAGTGAGCAGTGTTTGTTTTGTGTGTGTGTGTGTTTAATGTTTCCTTACATAGAAAAACTGCACCAAAACTCTTCATTGAATGCAGTTAAAAGGGCCCAAACTAGATGTGATAGCAGAAATGCATTATCTGGATGTCCCACATCCCTCCTTTTTTACTTCTTGTTTAGTTCAAAACGACTGCTAATTTGATTGCTGGGATGAGGTGTTTCATTCAATGTTACTTTCACAACCTATATCTACTGCACACCCAAAGCTGTTATTAGTTCCATAGGGGAAAAGACAGGTAGGGCATCTGTACCGATCTTAGCCCCTCACCTGCTCACAAAGATCTAAAACAAGCAGGGGGAGATAGACTGGACAATGTCACAATCAGGATCTGAGAATTTACATCTAATTTGGCTTTGCGCGTGAGAGAGAAAAAGAGAGAGGATTTAGCATAACCCTCTTCCTTTGCTGATGTTTTATTACATGGATGGAGGAATTTATTACAGGGATGGAGGATTCTCCGGCTATTGGGCAGTATAGAAATTAAATAAATAAATAAATAGATAAATGGGGGAGCAAAAATACCACTTCTTACCTGCAAATGTACAGCCTAGAATTCTACCACCTTATTCTCTGAAATGTGAGATCAACTTTCAGGGTGGGGGGAATGCAATAATGATTTGAGTTAAAAATGATGCCTGAATTAGGCTGATGATCTGAATTCTTTCAGATAGTGTGTGTGTGCGCGCACGCGCTTGTGTTTGAGAATTACCCTACTGATTAAATGCTTTTTGTTTGATTAACTATTGTATTTTTAAATGATTAACTACGTGAGTAAAAGATACGTTGGAGAATCTGAACACAGATCAGAATGAGAGGATATTTAATTAAGAAATAGTTGTTACAGCTAAATGACACCACTAGCGTATTACGCAGAACGTCATCATAACCATTGAAACTTGCTCTCTGGGGCCAGCTACAATTCAAATCTAATTAACACACCATATTTTTGATATCTGATTAATGAATGAACCATAGCAATTAACCAGTTAGAACTTCTGGCTTTACATGCTAGGTTTATTGAAACAGATTTTCATAAGGACACATTTACCTCAGTTTCTTCTCCACCTCCACCCTTGGAAAGCTGGTGCCATTTGCACCAAATCCTGGCTACAGCTGATGAGTGGGTTGCAAAGTTCAGTCTGATCACACTTAAGACAGAACTTACTGAAAGGTTTACTCAGGATTTTTTACTTAACAACAGCAAGCATTAGCAGCGAAGGATAGACAGAAGTGAAACCTAAACTGGCATGGAGAGAAGAGGGCTACAAAGGAAGAGAAGGAAAAACAACTTTCCAACTCGCTGTTCATACATGCATTAACTGTTTATGCAGTGGATGTTTAGACTGAAAAGCTCCTACAGCTGGCTGGAGGATGCTGGGAGTTGTGGAGCTTTTTTCTGTCTAAACGTGCTTAGAATTGTGCCTTTAGTGGCTTTTCTACCAAATGTTTTTATCTCCATACCTTGGGTCTTAACTTATTCCAACAGAATGCTCCAGATCTGGGTTTAGTTGTGGATGGAACTCAGTGTCCTTTGCAATGTTCCTTCCTCATTCCTCCCTTTCCCAGCCATTCCCCAAACTATTTCTGTTTTTTGTTTTGTTTTTTGGCAGGGGAAGAAAAATGGAAGTTGAACTCATATGTATGCACTATGGCATTTATTTATTTATTATTTATTAAAACATTTATATCCCACCCTATATCACAAGGATCTTAAGGCAGCGTACAGATACAATCAGACATATAAAATAGAGTAATAAATATACAATTCTAAAACAAATTAAACCATTAATATATTAAAACCAGTATGAAATTTTAAAACAGTAAAATCCAATGAAAACAAGGCTGTGTGCAGGCTGATGGATTTAGCCATCAAAGGCTTTGTTAAAAAGCCATTTCTTAACCTGGTGCCGAAATGAAGCCAGTGCCAGCTGGGCCTCCAGAGGGAGGGCATTCCACAGCTGGGGTGCCACAACAGAGAAAGCCCTCTCCAATGTCCAACTGTAGTGTATATCTCACATTGGTGGGGCACGGAGAAAGGTTCCTCTGGCAGATCTCAGGTTTCGGGTAGACATATATAGGGAGAGGCGCTCTCTCAAGTATCGAATAATAATAATAATAATAATAATAATAATAATAATAATAATAATAATAATAAGCAAAAATTAAAAATTCAAGAAAACTGAATGTGGGGAGGAGGGACATCAAAAGATTATAATTTGTCTTGGAAATTATTGTTCCAAAACACATCAAGACCATTTTTGCACAGATTTATGGGGTTTTGTTGCTATCATTTTGGCAGAAATTTGTTTTTGGTAGTCTAATAGCTTAAAGATGATAGTTTAGTTAAAAACAGAGTCCCATATGTTCATTATCCCAATTTGATTAAATATGGGCCAGGTTGTTTAGACATTGCGTATTGTGTTGATGGAAGGGGTGTGTGTGTGGAGGCAACACATCATGCCTGCTGACTCCCATCTCCTATTCTCATTCCACACAATATATTCCAAGAATTTACACAAACTGACACAAATCCACAAAGATGTCCCAAAGTTCCAAACTTCACACCTCTTCCCAAGGTCTAGATATGCCAATGAAAGTCTATGTCACAGTTAATTCAAGGAGGCAGCCGGTGAGGTGGAGTCCCTCGCGTATTCCCCCAAGATTAAAACATTGAGAGGGTTCCAGCAGGTAGCAGCAGCAAATTGGATGTATTGCAATATTCTGAACAGCAGTTAGCAGCAAAAAGGTTCCTGTAACTTTTTTTTTTGTCTCTATAGTTTTAGCCAATAGGAATTGCAAAGCAATATCCAAGTTGCTCAGTGTAGCTCCAAAAACCCCAATCCTAGTCATTTATTTATTTATTTATTACATTTATATACCACCGAATAGCTGAAGCTCTCTGGGTGGTTCACAAAATGATGTTAAGGAACGAATTGGTGGTTGGGGTACTTGTGGTTAGTCATGATTTCAACCAGGCAGAATGAGCCCATATACATGATTTCAGTCAATAGGAATTACAGCATTAGGCTCTCTAGTACAAAGCTTAGTACATCTGTGTTACCACAGTAATTCATCTCTTATAGACCTTGTTGTAACAGGGTCTAACAACAATCAAACAGCTTTTCAACCTTTACTCTATAGAAAAGAATAATTCCTAATCAGAGGCTGCTCTCCTGATCAGATCTGCCCCCCATTTTCTCCCTATGCCACTAGTGATCAGGGTGACCTAGCAGCCAGACTCTTGCGTACTGAGGTGCCCCAACCACAAGTGCCCCAACCCCCAATTCGTTCCTTAACATCATTTTGCAACATATTTTGCAGCTTCACCCAACATGCGATAATCTCCTTCACAGTAAGGTATCCTGGACTTTCATAAAATAACA
Source organism: Elgaria multicarinata webbii (assembly GCF_023053635.1). NCBI lineage: Eukaryota > Metazoa > Chordata > Lepidosauria > Squamata > Anguidae > Elgaria > Elgaria multicarinata. The sequence continues at coordinate 117,324,578 of NC_086172.1, forward strand.
ACAACAATAATAATCTTATATAAGAATACGGTAGTGTAAGGCTTATTACTCAGAAGCTACTGGACCAATTTTGCTCATTTTTATTTTAAACTGAAGCTGGAGCAGTGTAGACCTGCAGGAAAAAAATGAAAGTTCAAATCTTGAGCTTTAATAGCAATTTATTTCCTCCAGCAGGGTGACAGACAGCTGTGCTTGGCCAATCAGTGTGGCAAAACAGCAGGCCCCAGGCTGTTGCCACCAACAATGAGGGGAAGGAGATGGAGCTCACCCATTGTGGTGCATGAGAGAGGAGGCGAGCCAGGCCGCATGCAAGTTCAGAAGGAAGATTCACTCTATATAACCCACTATTTATGAGGGGATCCTCTCCTCCATGCACTGGCCACTCTGCATTTTCACCTAGCCCTGTGATTTTTCCTGTCTAAGCGCAACTTCAGAGAAGGGGAGAGAAGAAGACTGGAGACCCAGTAGGAAGCTGTATAAAGCAGTTTCCACAGTCTTTCCCCCTCTCTGTCCCTGAGACTGCCCCCTTTTCACCCTCTCCACACACCAGTTATGAGGTTGGGGAGGAGGAAGTGGTTCCCACTTCCCAGAAACCAAAAGATCCTTTGGCCGTCTAGGCAGTGTCTAGTGACCATAGGATTGCTCCTTCAGTCACCTAGTTCCTTTTCACATCTACTGCTGACAAGTCACATCTCACCCATCCTATATTGTGCCTTTGGTACATGAGTTCTTTTGTACCTAAATGCAGGACTTTACCTTTAGCTCTGATGGTGATGGTTGCAGTAGAATGGGAGAGTTTTATTAAACAAAAAGTAGAACTATATTTGAAATACAGCTGAGTACACTTTTGGTGTTTTTGTTAACACTTCCTGGATAGTTGTTTACTTCAAAGCATTTGCAAACAGAAAGCTTTGTAGTTATGGTAGGTCTTTGAAAACTGGCATGTTATGTCCAACAGCAATATATTTCTCTCTCACACACGTACTAACACACAATCACAAAATAGTTCTATTTCAAATGCAGGAGTGAAAGAATGTAAATTCAGTGTGTGAATTGCCAGGAACAAACATGTCAGGCTGTATTTTTGAAGACAGATGCCTTTCCCAAACCTTTTACAGAGCTAAGGGACAGAAAACAGCTATTGGTACTCCAGGGGCCTTTTCCCCATTTTAAATATCTAGCTTTCATTAAAGCTGCAGGGTAAGAAAAAATAGCCCAAGGCCTCCTTCTCCTTTGCTGTCCTTCATTCCCCTTTAATATTTAATTGTTTTGAACCTCCCGTTGGTCCCCAGTGCATGTAATTGCAGCTCTGCTGAATGTCACAATCCCAGCTGGTAATCACGGATTTTCCCAGCAGGCTTTGGCATAGGTCTCAAATATAAAGAGTTGAAAGAGTTGTGCAGGCAGACATCTGTATTCAGCCCCAAGAAGTTGTAAATCATGTCCTGGCTTTTATTTCCCACCTCCAACCCTTCTGTCTGCCTCCTCACCTGAGTTCTCATTTTGACACTATCAACAAAAAAGGGGGCGGGTGGATTTCATGTTTCATAAATCTTGTTCTCCCACGATACACATCTCTGTCTCTTTTTGATTACTTAGTCAAAAGGCACTCTATAAATCAAAAGGTGACAGAATCTTGACTAGTTCTCTGGGGGCTATAAAAGCCAAAGTATTTCCCTTCAGAAATAGCAACATTCCAGTGCAAGCTACAAATAAACCAAGAACTCCACCCCACTCTCTTAATCCTATGCAATGCCACTGCTAGGTTTTAGACCAATTTGGAAGTAATATTACATAGAAAAAACAATTAGCCTTATTCCATGGGGATTAATTTGAGTAAGAGTCCATGAAACTCCAGTCTCTACAAAAGCAGGATGTAACACTTTGAAAACGTTTTGAAAACTGTATCTGGAGTGTGTTCTCTGGGCCCCAACAGTTGTCATTACTCTATAAACCATTTTAAAGCAGTAGTGTAGATCCTGCCTTGGTGATCATCCAAAGATTGGGCACAGCTGTGGAACTGTATTGCCTCTCCATCTCTTTTCTATGACTCTCTCTGGCTCAGTGGTGTAGTGGTAAATTTTGACGGTCAGGGAGCATCATTACAGTCTCTGTTGCCACACTCCCAAAGATCCTCCCAAAAGGCAAGCCGCTCTGTTGATTTATATCAATGATCCCCATCTAGCAGTTTTCATCTTCACCTGGAGCAGGTCTTTTGCAAAGCTAATGGGTCTTAAGTGCCCTGTTGAGACCAAGCTACCCTAAATTATATTGTTTTACAACAGGGATAGCTGAGAACAATATATTGCTGCTTAGAAATTTCATTTTTGCCCAGCTACAGTGAAGCCTTCAACTAAGAACAAAGGGAACAATATCATCTGTGAGTTGGCCTGTGACATCATTATTCCTACTAATTAAGAAGTCCCACAGCTTTATTTATTTATTTGTTTGTTTATTTATTTATTTATTTATTTTATTTATTACATTTTTATACCACCCAATAGCCGAAGCTGTTTGGGCGGTTCACAAAAATTAAAACCATAATAAAACAACCAATAGGTTAAAAGCACAAATACAAAATACAGTATAAAAAGCACAACCAGGATAAAACTACGCAGCAAAATTGATATAAGATTAAAATACAGAGTTAGAACAGTAAAATTTAAATTTAAGTTAAAATTAAGTGTTAAAATACAGAGAATAAAAAGGTCTTCAGCTGGCGACAAAAGGAGTACAGTGTAGGCGCCAGGCGGACCTCTCTGGGGAGCTCATTCCACAATCGGGGTGCCACAGTGGAGAAAGCCCTCTTCCTAGTAGCCAACTGCCTCACTTCCTTTGGCAGGGGCTCACGGAGAAGGGCCCCTGTAGATGATCTTAAGGTCCAGGCAGGTACACATGGGAGGAGGCGTTCCTTCAAATAACATGGCCCCAAACCGTTTAGGGCTTTAAATGTCAATACCTGCACTTTGAATCGGGCCCAGACCTGGACTGGCAGCCAATAAAGTTGTAAAAGGACTGGCATAATGTGATCTCGCTGGCCAGTCCCTGTTAGTAAATGGGAGCTTTAACACTCTGGGCTTCTACTCCACTATGCTTGCTAAAGAGTAGCCATAGCTCATGGCCAAACATCTGTATTAGAGCTATGATTCCAACTCTTATAGTAATTAAAACAAACAAGTACATGAGTGGGACCTGGAACCAAGGCTGAAGCCTGCATTTGTGTGAAGAAGACACCACAGAAAAATGTGCCGATCATCTGGAGTACAGCTTTTACATGTGCTTACAACTCTTCTCTTGCCAAGCAATACTACCTACACAAGACTCCATAAATCATAACACAGTCCAGACCACAATCAGGAGTAAAAACAAAAACCTACAAGATGCTGAGCAGGCCACACAGATTTCAGATCAAAGTGGACAACTGCATTCTTATGGTCAAGATATTAAACAATGTAGAAAACACAATATGCTCTCATGCAGTTACACATACATGGGGCAAGAGTGATGACATGACCAGACCCACAGTTAGAGATTCAGATACTCTCTTACAACCCCCACTCCCTTCACACATGCACACAGACCCAAAGGCAGTGTCTCTGCTATGTGAACAGTTTCCTTATCCTGACTGCTTTCCCAGATAAGCAGGTAGGTAGGCAGGCACTGTGATTATAGTGGGCTCATCTTGGGCTCCTGCTGGGTTCCAGGCATATAGTGGAAGGGATGTGCTGGTGGTGGATTGATTTGCCCAGAAACTGATAGGAACAATGGAAAACATGGCCTACGGATCAACATTTTATATATTTAGGTGTTATTAGTGAAGAATGTAGATTGGAGGGACTGCAGAATACAATGAGTAAAAGTGCCCATAAATGTTCAAAGACTTGGTGAAGTGCCCCACCACATACATAATCACATTGATTTTAATTTTATTAAAACAAATTAAACCACACCTTCAACAATATAATATTATTAAGGTCAGTATACATAAAAAATGAAAATTTCAATGCAATCAAAACAACATGTTGGACTGGCAATGATACACAGTGTAACTATCATCATTTGATTTTGTAGGGGAAATCAAATGGAAAGCAACAGTTTTATAGAAAGAAATTCAACAGGGGATTGAGAATATGCAAACACAGCAGACTCTGAGACAATTTAAAAGAGCAATTATGCTCTAATTAAATCTGAAGTTTGGAACCATTATCAGGAGAAAGGCCGTAGCTAATTATGTTGAAAGCAACTTTCACTTGGGTTATGGTCATTCAATAAGGATTTTTTTCCCCTTTTCTGCACAACACACTCATTTTAAAAATGACTTAGCAGATTCCCAATAAGGGATGGCTTCTTCCTCACCCCTTCTAATCTCTTTATCCATATTGTCTATGCGGTATTTAGTCTTTGTACTTAAATCAACAGTAATTGTTTGTGGTAGCATGAGAAATTTTTGCCCCATTGATTTCCCATAGCACTGAAATGTCATATTAGCTCAAGGTGAAGAAGCTAATCGGACGTGAATAATAATAACAACAATCGGAATAATAATGGAGAGAATTATGCATCCAACTGCACATAAAAAAATGTTGCAATTGCAGCTCAGGACTCTGGTGGCATTATAAACTCAGGAGAGCAAAGTAAAAATGGCATGTTAATATCATTCAAGCTGTTACATCAAATTGGTCCGTTACCTGCACAATTTAGGTATTCGGAATTCATTGGATTTCTTTTAAAAGGAACAAAACCAAGTATTACCTGCCAACAGCCTCATCTGTGGAATTTCCACTATGGAATACTTTGACCATTGTTTGGGCTCGGACAGCCATATCTTCCATTGTGAACAAACGAGTCAAGGGAGTGTGCTTTGTTGTCTGTGCTGGTCTCCTACTTTCATAAATGGTATATTTTATTATTATAATGTCTACAGGGTGCTTACTATGTAAGTGCTTTATGCATAGTAACATATTGAAAGGGGGCTCTCTAACTGATGCTCGGTGTCTGGGAGAGAAAGGCCCATGGCAAGGCCTAGGGGCTGAGAATGGTGAAGAGGGCAAGAATTCTAGCAGAGCTCATGGCTTGGAAAAAAAGAAGTTTTAAGAATATGAACCAGTTTCTATTAGGGAAGTTGAAAGGTTTTAGAGGTGGGTGGGCATAGGCGTGTGCAGCACATTTCATTAGGGTGTGCACCTTAAAGGCTGCAAATGGAGCAAAGGAGGGGAATGCACACTTTCTCATTCCCCCCAGGCCCCAATTGGAGCAGTGGGTGGTGGCGGCAGGAAACCATGCTTTCAGGGCCTCCGGAAAGTGCGCAGTTCCCCCAGCGATGCTAACTGTGGCTGTAATTTCCCATCCTCCTTTAAAGCCCCAATTCAAGCAGTGGGGTGTGTGGGAAAGCAGAGGTGGCCCCAGGAAATTAGGGTGTGCCTGGGCACACCCAGCATGCCCTGTGCACACTCCTATGTGGGTAGGCAACCTGTGGCCTTCCAGCTGTTTGTCCTATGATTCCCATGAGCCCTGACTGTAGCCAATAGTGAGAGATAGTGGGTGTTGTAGGCCAAAAATCTTGAAGGCCCCAAGTTGACCAACCCTGTGTAGTGGAAATGCAGAAAACTATTGTAATTTCAATGAGTTAGTGGTGAAGGCCAATTGTCCCTTTAGTGCCAAGGTCTTCTTTTGGACTGGAGTTCTTTAAGTATCAGCTATGATTATTTTCTTATTATTTCTCAGAGGTAGCTATATGTCTGAAATGGTAGAGCTTGGAAGTCTATTATTTACCTTTAGATAGCCCTTGGCAAGATTTCAAGGTTGGCCACCTCTGTTCCGGGTGCATCTAGGATAGTCATATAGTTATCTATTCTGGCTATTTGCCTCTTGCTAGAGCTAATCCTCTCACTTTGCAAGAGTATATAAACATTCTCAAAGTTGTTGGAATATAACCAAAATACAGGTGTGATTAATGTGAGCATGATAGTATATTAATTCCTGGAATAATCTCAACACAGACCAATACCCGAGAAAGGTGCTGCATACCAAACCATTAACAAGGTCCATCCATTGCCATTTTGAGAGGGGTTCTCAGCTGCCCCCCCACACACAAGCCAGGCCCTTTGAGCCCCTGCCACCTGGTCTGGCTTTGGCCTTTACCCCCACTGCATTAATGGCAGCCACCATGATCACAGCAGGGGAAATTGTGCACTTTCTGGAGGCTACAGGAAGTGTGTTTTCCCCCCTCCCTGTAGTGATGGGGGCCTTAGAAGGCAAGGCCTCCATCGGTGGGGGAGGGGGAAGAAACACACAATTACGGCAAGGCTAGGGAAATTGTGTATTTCCCTCTGCTGCATTAATGGCAGGTGGCGGGGGCTCACCGGGCCTGGCTTGTGGGGGGGAAAGTGTGATCTGGAAGCCAGGGCAGACCTGCATCCGAGTGCTGTTGGGGGCTTGCAAGCACTCGGGCTCAGGTCCTTGCTAGCACCAGGCACATCCGCCTGGGCCCATGAAGACCGCTGACTTCACAGAACTTGTCAGACTCTCACAATAATACTAGTTCTCCGTGACTGAAGGGGCCTATGCACTGTAATCTTATTCTGTACCATCCTGCTTTTTAGTTAGTGCTTTGCAGTTTGTTAGAGATCAATACAATCTTTAGCCTTTACCTATTGGTGTGTTCATTGCCTCTGAATCCTTAGAGAACCATTGCCTCTTGCAACACAATCCGCTTTACTAGGAAGGGTCACAGAGTATGAGCAAAGAGGTTCAGTCTACAAGCCACTGTTAGCTTAAGAGTAGAATAAACCATTGATTATGCAAAACAACAAATGTTTAGAAATTTACTTGTCTGCTCTGTGCTCAGGTAAGACAACATTTTTGAAAGCCATAGAATACTCACACATAGGGATGGGGGAGAAATCCATTCAGTTCACATTGAACCATGTTGTAAACCAAAACAACATGCATATTTTAGAGAAGATAATCTTCAAATATGTGTTATATTAGTACATGTTAGACAAAACATATATTAGTACATATTAGACAAACATGCATTAAAATGCATGGTTTATTTATATTACTAATATATGGCTTGTTATCCTAAGATCTCTAAGTGACTTACAGTATTAGGAAAAATGTGCACAAAAATGCTTTTGAATTTTCATTCAGAACTTTTTTAAAAAAGAAATAAAAAATCCTCTGGGTTCAGGATGAGCTGGAGAAAATTCTCAAAGTTTGAAACAAGGGCCAAAGCTAGACCTAAGGTTTATCCCTGGATCATCCAGGGGTCAAACCTGTTCATTTAGGTGACACACAGGGGATCCAGAGCTCAGGCAGGGGCGAACCCTGGATGATCCCAGGATAAACCTTAGGTCTAGCTGTAGCCAAACTGTATTTAAGATTGGAAAAAAGAGCAACTGAGAAAAACCAAAATTTACAGATGTGTCCATCCCTACTCACACATAGATCAAGAATGCCCACACATAAGAAGGAATTTGAAGACTGAGGTGTGCAGGTTACAATTATCTTCTCTTTTAAAAACTAGGACCAGATCTACACCTTGTGTCAAATCATTATGGATGTGGAATAAAAAGCAGGAAATAGCACTATGTAAGTGGTATATGGAATGTGTCCTGAGCCCCAGCAGTTATCAGCGCACTTCAATATCGCTACAAAGCAGCAGTGTAGATCTAGCCTAGGAATGGACTATTACAGCTGATTTTACCACACCCTCAGTGTTACACTAAAAGGGGGGGAATAGCAAGGACATTGTAAGGTGGATGACACCTTGTAACCAGTCACTAGAGATGACAGACTTGTGGAAGAAACTGCCATGCAGTAAGAATATAAGCATTAAGCAACTATCGTGTGGTGCTATGTGTCATCCGAGCCACTAAACGAAAGAGAACCAGATGATAAACATAGCCTTGAAATAAACTCCAGTGACATGAATGGTAATGGTTCTGACTGAGAATGCATAGCAGGGCAGCCAAACTAATTCTTAGTGTCGGAAAGCAATTAAAGCTACTAATTACCAAATAATTTATGCAAATACTCAAAAGGCGTGCAAGTGCATTGATGGATGCACTGATGAACATCCATCTTGCAATAAAAATGTCTTTCTCTTCTCTCTTCTCCACCCTTTGCCCAGTGGGTATTCCAGTACGTATGTATTTATAAAGGACAAGCTCATGCCAATTTCATTTCGCACGGAATAACTATTTTTTAGGCGTTCATCTTCCAATCAAATGTGGCAGCTGAGCATTCCAGAACTTCCAGCTCAATAAGCAGATTTTCTTATCTGCTTCAGATGTTCTTAGGTGATGTCAGCATGCAAGTATTGTGATACATTAATGATTACAGATAACTTTGGGCTGACTGCATACTCTGATGCATACTCTCATTTGTCCTATCAACTTTTTGTATCTACCAAAGTTACTGTGGGAAATTGGCTGGATTGCAGAGAAAAATAGTAAAATCAACCAAAGTTTGCCCAGTTGCTTTTGTGGGATGGGATACAGGTTTAGGCTCATGTAACTGGGCTGGTGGATGTAGACTTCCACATCCCTTTCCCCTGTAGACCTTCCAACCCCGTGAATATACTGCATAAAGGGTCAAGGGACCCAGCTGAATAGTGTGGGGGAGGATGGGGGATCCCTAAAAATCAAATGGAGGCACCTTCTGTGAGTGAAGCCCAGTTGCTGGGAAACATGGATTTTCCACAGGCAGCTAGTAGGCCACTGTACAAAGAGAATGCTGGACTAGATGGACCCTTGGCCAGATCCTGCACAGCTTTTCTCATATTCTTATGTTCTTAAGGCTGATCCCAGATCTACCCCATAATACTGCAATTCAGGAAGTGCTTTCTTCAAAATTCATCATTACCTGGTTCAATTTTTTTCAAGCATGTAATGCTCAGCTATATTTCAAATTGATGTTGTTTCTTTGGCTTCCTTCTTCTACTACCACTATTAAACTTGACAAAGATACTCTACGCTAGGCAGCTCCTTTTGTAAGCGACTTTTGTAAGCTTAGGCAGCGACTGTTGTAAAAGGCGACAAAAGTTTGAAAATGGTAATGCCTGGGTGTATTTGCCCATTCAAGTAGTCTCAAATAAGCATGAACTTAAAGCATATGCATGTTGCATTTTTATCTTGAAACCAAGATTAAACCTGCTTGAATTACTGGGACTATGCCAGAAGCTGTGAATTGCTTCAGTCTGTCATTCTGAAGGGCCAACATGACAGCAGTTTTTCCAAACAGCTGGTTCAAGAGAGAAATCGGATGCCTGCCAGGATCAAAAGTGGGAATGAGTGAAGGGATAGCAAGAACATCTTTAGTGTGCTGGATGATTATGTCCCAATCCATGCATTATCTACTTTTACCATATCTCATTAGCAAAATTTATTGTGCAGACTAGCCAGGCAAATACTGCCATGGTTCTATGCAAAACTGGTACAAAACCATGTCGATTGCTACCAGGGAACAATAGACAAAAGGATTTTGTGGGAGATCAAAGTCAGAAGCCTGAGGGCTTTTCAATGTGGAACATTTTGGATAGTAAACAGGGAAGAGAGGAGTCGCCAGACAATGAACAGGAGTATGGATGTAATTAGTTTCTTCTGGGAATCCTTGTCTGAAGAAAACAAATGTGCATTCAGAACAATTGTTTCTAAAATACAGCTGTTCCATGCATTTGTTTTTACTGTTGAAAAGTAAAGCAGGGCAATTTTATTTTATTTTCTCTTCATTTTGGAACTTCTGCAAATAAGAAATCATCTAGTTTAATGGAGATTATGCAGCCTACTAAATCATCTCTTAGCATGAAATCAGAAAAAGGACAGCCTTTATGGACCAAGGATGATCTTTGGTGACCTTTACCTTTATAAGATCAGTTATTAAAGGGTTTATTAACATGTATTTAATACTGCATCATGCTTCACCTCCCCTAAAGTTGTGAGGATTTCAGGGCAGCTTTTACGGGTTGTATTTGCTGCAAAAGGTTTAGCGGCCTAATCATGGCTTAGTGTGTTATCTGAACAGGCCCGTAGACAGACAGACAGAAAGACAGGCAAACAGAGAGTGCCACATCATTTCTCCACCTAAAAGACAAGGTAGCAAGTGATGGGCGAGCTCTCTCTCTCTCTTAGATCTTACACAGATTCTATGTTGAGATTATAGCTCAATATTATCTACCCTGACTGATGGTGGATCAGTGAGATCTCAGAGAGAGAGACAGAGACAGAGAGAGAGATCTTTTCTCCAACAACTGCTTCTTGATCTTTCTAATGAGAAATGCCAGTGAAATGTGTGCATTTCCTGTTCAAAAATCACAAATTCCAGAAATACCTTTCCCCCCACACACACACACACATAAAGTGATGGTACAAACCATAATCTAATTCCTTCCTGCATGCTTGTCTCCAGAAGGATTGAACCATCTGGAATTGAACCACTGTATGTGGATAAGAGAAAACAAAAGACTTCTTTAGATTAATGGGGAAATGCATTGCCTTACCGGAGCTTTGCTTCCTGCTTTTCTAGCGTGATTTTAACGGTCTGCGTTACAAGGGTGGAGAGGGGCAACCACGTATTCTATAATGGAAAACTTCCCCTCCTCTCAGGGCTCATAGCCCTGAATGGGACAGCACCCTCTAGTGAGTGCTTTGTCATGCAACTTCCCCTGCACACAGTAGGAAATCCAGAGATAATTCAGCGGAATTGGGATATCCAGGGTTTTTTAAAGAACAGAATTACCATGGGAAGGCACAGGAGACATGCAGAAAGTCCATCATCAAAAGGAACTGCAAAGTTCTGTGAGTGGCCAGTTATGAATGTGCCTTATTTTGTTCTTGTGAAGAAGCTCAAAAGGTTCTAAATGGGGCCAGGGCACCAGCAAAATTTAAGGCTTTTGCCACCTGACCCTAGCACCTTATTCCCATGCAACCCCAAGTGGGGCTTGAAGACTGCCCTATGACATCCATGTGGATGTCAGCACAGAGAGACTGAGCAACATGATGAATCCCATCTTATTTCATGAGAGATTTTTCTTGTGCCCGCACTGGGCTTTTAACATTCAGGAAAGGGTGAGAGAACTTCATTGTCCTTCATTTATCTTCGGTGTTGCCAAGATACATAAGCATGTATTAACTTTATCAGTGTGTGTTACTGGCCCCTTAAGACTGGACTGTAAAGATTAGAGACATAGTTTATGTGAACTGTGGTGTTTTCCTTTCCCTCTTTCTCATCATTCAGGGTGAGAAAAAGAGATGTTCGTATGACTCGCTGGATAGTTTAGTAAGCTTTGAGATGAAGCTCTGATACAATGAACTCATAACTAAATCATCAAGCTGCACACATGCCAGATGAACAAATGGTTTTCTTTTGTAACTTACTAGTATAATCCACCTTTTCTTAAATGTTCTTGGAATATGAAAACACTCTCTCTGTGCCACAATCTGTGTAGATAAGTGTATAATCAAGAGTGCAGGAGTGTGATCAACCACAGTGTAGAATTGTTTATACTTGTCACCCCTACATGTTACAGGCCAGAGTATGTTCATATTTGGGATGTATCAGAATTTCATTACTGTCCAAAAAATAGATGAAAATGCCCTGCTCCCAACCCCGAAACACGAGCACAAAGATGATCACATTTTGGGGGAAAGTGTGCACATTCTTGACCTCACAATCACATTTACAAAAGGTATCTATGTATGTGTGTGTGTGTGTGTGTGTGTGTGTGTGTGTGTGTGTGTATGTGTGTGTATTTAAAATGTGCATTTTCCACAAAGGATGCATTTTTATACCTTAGTCATTGGGTGGAATTCATGCATTTGGGTGCATGCTTGGGGAAATGTGCATTTCTCCTGTTCACCAATGCACACATCCCAGGAATACCTACCTTTCCTATATGTACAGTGATGGTAGAAACCATAATTGACTCTAATTCCTTCCTGCATGTTGGCCCCAAAAGGTGATGAGTTGAATGCATTCTGAGATGCTCAGAAAATCATGGGAAGAAAATATCCATTTTCTCCAGAAGCTCCAGGAGGGCATTTGTTTTATTTTGGATGTATCAGAGCAGGACTAAGCCATGGTGACCAGAGTTCCCTTGGTTGGTGCCAGCACTAGTTGAGCAAAGCCTGGAATTCCCCATGCTAGCACTGCCATTACCAAGAGAAACCCTTCCCCTAGTTAAACCTCAAAAAAACCAAGATTATGGCAACCAGCTTGATTTATAACTGGCAAATAGAGGGAGAAAACATGGAGGCAGTGACAGACTTTGTATTTCTGGGCGCAAAGATTACTGCAGACGCTGACTGCAGCCAGGAAATCAGAAGACGTTTACTTCTTGGGAGGAGAGCAATGACAAATCTTGATGAAATAGTTAAGAGCAGAGACATCACACAGACAACAAAGGTCCGCATAGTTAAAGCAATGGTATTCCCTGTAGTAACCTATGGCTGCGAGAGCTGGACCATAAGGAAAGCTGAGCGAAGGAAGATAGATGCTTTTGAACTGTGGTGTTGGAAGAAAATTCTGAGAGTGCCTTGGACTGCAAGAAGATCAAACCAGTCCATACTCCAGGAAATAAAGCCAGACTGCTCACTTGAGGGAATGGTATTAAAGGCAAAACTGAAGTACTTTGGCCACATAATGAGAAGACAGGATACCCTGGAGAAGAGGCTGATGCTAGGGAAAGTGGAAGGCTAAAGGAAGAGGGGCCGACCAAGGGCAAGATGGATGGATGATATTCTGGAGGTGACAGACTTGACCTTGGGGGAGCTAGGGGTGGCAACGGCCGACAGAAAGCTCTGGTGTGGGTTGGTCCATGAAGTCACGAAGAGTTGGAAGCTACTGAATGAATAAACAACAACAATCTCAGAGGTCAGAGCTAATAGAGGGTTTCATTTGCTAGCACTAGCAAGAAAAAGCCTGAAGTTTCCCCTTTCTCTGATTTCTGAGTGTGTAAGTGTATGTGTGTGTGGATGCATGTGAGGGTGTGCACAAATGTATGCACATATCCAGCTTCTGGAACCCCAGCAGGCACTCAGCCTTTGGGACTGGACAGGTTGCACACACCTGAAGTAAAGCCTCAAAGCTCTACACCAAGAATGCAAAAAGTGTGGCACGCGGGGTGCAAACAAACTCCCAAGCCCTATCTGGTGGCTTCCAGACCCCTAGCACCTGCAACTGCTGAAAAATCTGGGTGGGGTAAACTGCTCTAGGAAAAGGCACTATGGTTTCTGCTAAAGAGCAGAGACCATTTTCTAGAGCATTCTAGGAAGCAGTGACTGAAGGTTCCTGGCAAATTTCACAGATGCTCTAAGAATGAGGTTTCTACTGCATGGCAAGAACCAGAGAGCCTTTTTAAAAAAACAGCATCCTCTCTCTCTCGTTTAGTGATGATGTTATGTGCCTGGGATAGTACTTTGAAGTTGCTGCAGCAGGACCAGGTTGTGTTGCTGCTAGGATGAGTGTGAGAAGGATGTGGATGTGAGTGTGTGTGTGAGGAAGTGTGTGTGTGTGTGTGTGTGTGTGTGTGTGTGTGTGTGTGTGTGTGTGTGTGACCACCCCAGTAGACACCTTATGCAGCTCTCGGGACTGAGAAGATTGTGCAGCTCTACTCTACACACATCCAGTTTGTGCCAGCTCTGCTCCTTAGGATTAAATGGTTTGAGGCAGAAAGATGGAAGTATTATCTCTTGTGAGCTATGGAATACAGTTTGGGCATAAATGATGGGTCCAGCCTAAGGACTACCTTATCCAGATGGAGTATACATAGTTGGAGGTTGGTTGAAAGATCCCCAAGTTGAGAAGCATGTCTGAGTGATTATTTATTTATTTATTTATTTATTTATTTATAAAGCGCCATCAATGTTCATGGCGCTGTACAGAATAAAACAAAACGAGACAATCTGAGATATGGCTTACAATCTAAAATCACAGTAACAGACAGGGGAGGGAGGGGGGAATGATGTGATGTGACAAGAAAATAATATTGAGAGTCAGTAATTTAGGCTCAAAAAATGATCCTATCAAGGCTGTCACAACCCAACTGGGGTTCCAGGTAGGGAAGCTGTACATAACTGGGGGACTGAGCAATGCCAAGACCTTTAAGCATTTCGTGATATGAGGATTGGATGATAAAGCTTCCTTGTGTTTGCACCCTAAGATACTGCCCAAGTCAGCTATGTGAAGTTTAATGTTATTAGCATGAAAGATGTTGGAGAATTTCGTTCTGTATGCATTTTAAGTGACTCAGCTGAATTGCAGTTCATGGACTTATTTGAGGATCAGAATGAAGTTGGACTGCACACTTCTCTGAATTTTGCAATGTGGTTCCAGATCAAAAAAGTGTGTGTGTGTGTGTGTGTGTGTGTGTGTGTGTGTGTATTGGGGCATTGCATACAATTCAAATGCACACTTTCATGTGTCTATGTGTACATAAAAATGGGGGGAAAGTTGAGGAAGAAAATGTCATGGAACTAACTTATGACTGAACACATGTAAAACTGACATTGACCAAAATAGGCTGATCTCTCTATTCTGAGTTAGTACTGTACCCATTTATCAAGGCCACTCTGTAACGCAACAGGATCTCTTTAATCTCATTGGTTTTCAGTTTCCCCTTCCTTTTGGAACTTCAAAAAGAAGGGCTTTTCGGTGGCACTACAAACCCTATTGGTTAATGACGTTCTGTAAGACTGCAATGTTCATAAGACATCTTCTGGGTATCTCATCTGCATCTAGCCATTTTTTCCTTGGGTTAGACAGTACAATTGTTCTAGCTGTGGAGTCAAATGAGAAGCCTGGTTTCAATCACCCTCAGTTGAAGCTACAGCTCAGTTATTTTGCCAAGTTCCAGGAAACATGGGCCAACCTGATATAGTTAGGGTGATTTAATGTGGCTTTCTAGGAAAATCCAAGAACTTACTGCCCTCACCTCAAAATGAAGAAGCAGAACTGAGATGGAAGGAGAGCCAAAGAATAGGTGCAAGAATGGAGAAACAACTTTGCCTTTTTATTTAGGGTGTCCTAAATTCTAGACCATATTTAATCAATTGGTGTTTTTGTTTTTGTTTTGAACGATACCATAAAGGTTCATCCTTCTGAGTAATTCCTGAAATTACCATTGGATTCTGATTTTATAGGTTGTACATGGAAGATGTCATTTAAACTTTAATTTCCAAGGAGAGCCATTAAATATTCACTTAGATTTATCACTCACCATTTGTGGTCTATCTTACCAATGAAGTGGTTGGCTTGGAAGCATATTGTACAAATAATCATTTAATGAGGTGTTGGAGGCTCAAGAGTCTCCCAAATATACTTCATTCTAAAGTTCTTTATTATGGAAAATTTTATGGGTAAATCATGCCGTGAATCTGTATGAGAATCATGTGGATCTTTCCTAGAGGGAAACCACAGGGAATTGGTCTACACAGTAATTTCTGTTATTTACAAATAGACTTGTTTTCTTAGCAGATACTTCCTCTAATGGTAAAAAGTGGCATGGACCATTATGAAGGAAAATACGCTCTTGCAAATAAAATACAACCTGGTTCTTTCTTAATCCAGTACAATTTTATTTATTTATTTATTTATTTATTCCATTTTAATACTGCAAGTTAGCCAAAGTTCTCTGAGCGGTTTGAACTTCAAAGCATATAACCATAAAACACAGTAACACAGTAAAACATCATCATAATATAAAATAATATAAAACCAGAAGTTTAAAACAGAATAAAACCAAAGGAGTAATCAAAATGAAAGTCAGCAGCAGTACAAACTTCTAAAAACCCACTAACATGTTTTTAAAAACTCAGCATGGTCTCCTGACTTCCTGTATCACTCTTAGGGTGCTGGACAGCTGCCGTGGGAAGGAAGGAGCAGGGACATCCAATCCCATCAGTGCAGTTGATCCAGCATAAATCTGGATCCAATCCAGTGACTGCACTTCTGTTTGGTGGGAAAAGAAAGAAGGATTTGTTGTCTGAGGAAATGTGCTGTCTGAGGTAGTCTGTCCTGCACTGACACTGATTCACTGGGGACTTCATGGTGCTGGCTACACAACCCACCACTATCTTGGTGCCTAAAGGTAAGAGTGGCAATTTCCCTCCTCCTTCTGTCATTATGATATACTGCAGCTGCTAGAGGTTTCACCTACTGAACTGCTTCCCCTGATGCCATTATTCCTTTCTTTGAAATGTTGTCATGAGTAGCCTGATTTGGAGATTGTTTTCCTTTACAGAAGGTGGTATTTGTGTCAATCGAAATATAAGCTGAAAGATTGTTTGTAGTGAAGATATAAATACATCATTTCCGACACAGTTCTAACTCTCTCCCAATTGAGTGCATCTGTTCAAAGCACATTAGGATTCAGGTTCAGTTTTATGCTGCCACTACCTACTGCTGCCCATCAAATTAGTTACTACTCATTAAATTGTATCCTCTGTGTACCTGAAACCATGACTCCTCCTGTCAGGAAGTCCAAGAGATTACCTAAAGGATAGCATTATTACATGTCATTCAAAATAGGAACAGAAAGAAATGTCTCATCTAATGACAGCACTTTCTAAAATGAAGTTGATTTAATTTATAGCCTTGAGTTATATAAAATGTTTTGCGCAGAACTGATGCTATTTTATAGAAATTACTTTTTGTGGAGCTCCTTAAAGCACTGGATGACTGGATTGGCTCTTGCATGTTCATTCCATGAGAAGAAACATCATATTTTGGGTGATCTATTCAGATCACCTTTCTGTAATAATAATAATTAAAAAAATCAAAAATGGCATGCCCAAAACCTTTGCAAAATCTTATTCAAATATGCTACAGGTTGATAGAATTATAGTCGGGGTATTAACATGGTTTAAACTCTAGAGCAACTGGGAAGATTTATGGTGCACAAAGTGAGATCCAAACAGCACATTGTAGGCAAACATGTCCACCAGTCATTTATCCCTTTCAGGAGACAGAAAGTTACTTTGGATATAGGTGACTGGGAACAGAGAAGTGATAGGAGAGAGGGGGAAAACTGGAGGTTATTTGGAATGGGAACAGGTGGCTGAGAAAAAGGTTGTGCATACCCATCCTCCCCGCCTTTTCTCTGGTCCCTATCTCTCCATGGAAGTTGTTGTGGGTGTGTTTTTCCCTCCAATAAGACCATCTGCACTTGCACAATTTTACATGTAATGTATAATTTGAGACTCAATATTGAGATTACTGCTTCGGGACAGAAGATACCTTGCCATCACTTTTCCCTGAACAGCTGGCATCCAGCCCTTGTAGTGTTTTTGTTTCTAGACTTCCTGATACTCTAAATTGCTTTAAGTTCAGTTACACAAGCATCCCATGCCACAGGAGAAATACACTGTTTTGGGAAATGCAGCAAACTCAGCTAGCTCAGACATCCCACTTATCATCAAACCCATATCCTTTAACCTTTCTAATAATAACAACTAGTGCAATCACCTATATCCAAAGTAACTATTTATTCATTCATTCATTTATTGCATTTCTATACCACCCAATAGCCGAAGCTCTCTGGGTGGTTCACAAAAACTAGTGCATGTCAGGGGCAATAAAAAAATCAATTGGACTCTGTCTCCCTTACCTGTCCCTGTTTCCACTCTGCTGCTTTAGTGGCATCTACAGATGGGTCACACACACACACTGCCCATAGCTGATGTTGTGTTGGATTCTTTGAAATAAAGCAAGTTGGTATTCCATCCCCAAAATTGAGAAGTAGTTCAACTTCAACTTCCAAGACAAAAGACAGAGTTGACCCAGCCAACACCCTTGAGTGCCCACTTTGATCCCCCAAAAAACTCTCCCCTTCCTTTTAAAGAGAAGTTACCCGGCTGGTATGCCCCGTCCCCTGTGGCAAGCAAACATAGGGAGATGAAAGAGAAAGAGGTATTTTCCTTTCTCCCATTTCTGAGTCAGATGGTCCCTCCATTTCCTCTCCTCATGGCTGTTTACTCCCACTTACATGGTATGGTAGCCAGATAAGTTGTGTTTAAAGGAGGAGGTTTGAGGACTGAGGGTGGGAATGGATTAGAAAGAGGGTTTAGGAGCTGCATGGGAGGAGCCTGGATAGGAATTCTTCTCTGTCACAGATTTTTACATGAACTGGAGAAGACGTTAGGAATTTATCTTCCCTCCCCACCTGCAAGATGATGATTATGAGCCCTCAAAACTCATATCTGAATCCTGGAGTTTTAGATCTCTGGTGTCCTCCATACATCATAGCTGCATACAATGCCCTGATGGAACCATGGGGAAAGAACCAGTGCAGCCATGATGAAGGATGCTACTACATTGACATGAGAGTCTAGGCCAGTCTTGGTAACCTCAGATTATTCAACTGCCAATCCCATCATCTCCCAACCTGCCAACACATCTGGAGGGTACCAGGTTGAGGAAGGATCCTCTTCTCACAATTGCCCTCACCACACAAATAACTGGTGAGGTAGGTGCTCCACATGAAGGCAAGATTCAGGCAGATGCCCCATTCATGCTATGATCCTCCCCACCCTTAAGAAAGAAATCTAAACTGAGCTGACACACAAAAAGGCTTCCCCATGCTCTGCCTGCTTAGCATGTTATATTTTGTGCATGGTGGAGAAAACCCACCTGCTCTTCCACCCACATCCATCAAATGAGAATCACACGCCTAGTAATGGTATGGACTAGGTTCTGGTTCAAGTCACAGAATTGGCATTAGTAAAGAATATGTCCCTTGGTGTCTGCATGTGCCAGGTCCTGCATGCTCAGTAGACAAAGCACAGTATTAAGCTATTAAATTATAATTACTCAAGTATTGTCTGCTTCAGTGGAAGCTGTAATAATGTTATGAGAATCCAGCTGTCCATGCCTTTGTCTACAGGATGTCCTAGTGGGTGAACTAAGGCAACCCTTCCTCTCACATCTTGCAGAATATTGCTCTAATTGCATCGCTGTGTCCAAGTTTATCATAATGATTTAGCTCAAGAGGGCATTCAATACCAATTTATCCATGCAGTCTCTGCATCTCAAGCACCAAAGTGTGGTTTTATGACTGTGGCAAAAACCTCCTGCCAGAGAAAGTCCTCTTGCATATGAAAACTCAAAAGTAGATCTTCAGCAATCTAGTTCAATCTCTCTCCCTGGGAAAGGCATTGAAAACAATAAATGTGCCTCCATTCACATCAGATGGAAATGCAGGTTCTACTTCAACCTCACAAACATAACCTGAAATCCATGGTTGGACTCTGCTCAAAGGATGGTTTGGTGCAATCATTCAGCTGCTCTTGACTCGACTGTGGTGTAGTTGGGGGCTTCTTTGCCATATTCACTCAAAAAAATAAAAAGCCCTACATGGTTTGGGTCCATGCTACCTGCGGGATCGCCTTCTCCCGTACAATCCGCCCTGCACACTCAGGTCCTCTGGGAAGAATGTACTTCAGCTAGTACAAACCTGATTAACAACTGTTACCCAGAGGACCTTCTCTTCTGCTGCTCCCAGACTGTGGAATGGCCTGAGGGAGGAAATTTGTCAACTTGACGGTCTTTTAGAATTTAAAAAAGCAATAAAGACTGATCTATTCCAGCAGGTCTATCCAGTGAAATGTTTTAATGTTTTAAAGATGTTTTAATCATGTATGGTATGTTTTTAATCAATTTTAATGTGTATTGTATATGTTTTTATACTGTTTGTTTTATACTTTGAATGGTTTTAGTTTTTGTGAACCGCACAGGGAGCTTCAGCTGTTGGGCGGTATAAAAATGCAATAAATAATAATAATAATAATAATGATGATGATGATGATGATGGAAGGCCTGGATTATGTATTTTGGGAAAGTGTACTTGCATTGGTAGAAGGTACACATACTTCCCCTTCTGCTCAAGACCTATTGATCTAAGACAAGCCCCATATAGGGTGTATGTAATAGTTCATAAAACTCATTAAGCCTAACATTTGAATCCTAAAATGACCTTTAAGGTTGCCAACGTGATGTATGAAGTGAATAAAGGAGAGGGTGAGTCCTCCCCCCCCCCACAACAAAAAATATTTTTCTTTAATAAACACTGGCATCTGATCCAGCAGGTTCCCACTTCCTGGATCAGGGGATGTGTTATATACAGGCTTTTAGCAAGGCCATGAAAACTTGCTACTTTACGGTAGCCTTCTTCCCTGATTATGTTTTAGGGGACTGAGTTGTAGCTGCAGTTGTGTCAGGTAGGTTTTGTTTTATGCTGGTGGTGGTTGTTTTTAGAATGTTTGCTGCTGTTGTTGTTTTTACTGTTTTTATGACTCCATCAGTTTCCTTGTTGTATACCATCTTGAGAGAGGCTCCTGCCTTGAAAGTCATCCAAGAAATATGTATGAAATTAATAATAATTACTTGTTTTCAGTGGGATGTGCAGTTGAATCCACATCTGCAATTGTACATCTGCATTGCCACTATGGCAAGACTATTCTTCCAGAGAGAGAGAGAGAGAGAGATCATATTCCAGGGGTGAGGAGGTTGGCATGGAATTACCAATATGATTTCAAAGTACCCCTAATCGGTACTTCAATCGGGTTTCAGGCCTGGTTTTGGAACGGAAACTGCCTTGGTCGCCCTGTGGGATGACCTCTGTCAGGAGAGAGACAGGGGGAGTGCGACCCTGTCGGTTCTCCTGGACCTCTCAGCGGCCTTCGATACCATCGACCATGGTATCCTTCTGGATAGGTTGTCTGAACTGGGAGTTGGAGGTACTGCGTTGCAGTGATTCCGCTCCTACTTGGATGGCCGATTCCAGAAGGTGGTGCTGGGGGATTATTGCTCTGTGCCGTGGCTCCTAAGCCATGGGGTTCCACAGGGCTCTATCTTATCCCCTATGCTGTTTAACATATACATGAAGCCGCTGGGGGAGGTTATCCGGAGATGTGGACTGAGGTGTCATCAATATGCGGATGATACCCAGCTCTACCTTTCCTTTTCATCAAACCCAGGTGAGGCAGTGGCTGTTCTGAACCATTGCCTGGGCACGGTAATGGACTGGATGAGGGCTAATAAACTGAAACTCAATCCAGACAAGACGGAGGTACTATCAGCAGGTGGTTCATCTGTCCGGCGAGGTGACGTTTGCCCTGTCCTGGACGGGGTTGCACTCCCCCTGAAGGATCGGGTCCGTAGTTTGGGGGTGCTCTTGGATCCAGAACTGTCACTTGAGGCACAGGTGAACTCAGTGGCAAAGAGCAGCTTTTATCAGCTTAGGCTGATATACCAGCTGCGCCCTTATCTGGACAGAGACAGCCTACCTACAGTGATCCATGCTCTGATAACCCCTCGTTTGGATTACTGCAATGCATTATACGTGGGGCTGCCTTTGAAAACAGTCTGGAAATTTCAACTGGTACAAAACAGAGCAGCCCGTTTACTAACAGGGACTGGCCGACGAGACCACATTAAGCCAGTCCTTTTCCAGCTTCATTGACTGCCAGTCCAGGTCCGGGCCTGATTCAAAGTGCTGGTATTAACATTTAAAGCCCTAAACGGCTTGGGGCCAGGTTATCTGAAGGAACGCCTCCTCCCGTGTGTACCTGCCTGGACCCTAAGGTCATCCTCAGGGGTCCTTCTCTGCAAGCCCCTGCCAAAGGAAGTGAGGCAGGTGGCTACCAGGAGGAGGGCCTTCTCTGCTGTGGCACCCCAGCTGTGGAATGAGCTCCCTAAGGAGGTTCGCTTGGCACCTACATTATATGCTTTTAGACGCCAGGTGAAGACCTTTTTATTCTCCCAGCATTTATTCTCCCAGCATAAATAAATTTTAACTTGGTGTTTTAAATTTGTAATTTTGCATTGCTGCTGTTTTTATCTGGTTGAGCTTTTATATTGTATTTTATACTATGGTTTTATACTGATGTTTTATACTTTGAATGTTTTTAATTTTTGTGAACTGCCCAGAGAGCTCCGGCTATTGGGCGGTATAGAAATGTAATAAATAAATAAATAAATAAATAAATAAAGTTCAAGGTTTATTTTACCAGCCAAAGGCCATGACAAATACATCAGAGAGAGAGAGAGAGAGAGAGAGAGAGAGAGAGAGAGAGAGAGAGAGAGAGAGAGAGAAATATTTTGAACATTATAAAATTATACAGACAAATCTATTACCATAGATAAAACTCAGCTTTCACTTAACATTCTGCATCTCTAAGGCAGTTTACGGCAATTTTGTCTAGTTTTCTCTTCCTAAACTTTTTTGCTGCCAGGGCAAACAGAGCCCTTTTATGTGTCACATAGCATGTGTCACTCAAAAGAAAATGAAACATTTCCACAAGGGCATTCCTATATCCATGTGTTAATAAATGCTCGGATTTGTCCATTTTCTTCTGCTGCCCCTTATGCCTGGAACGCTCTTCCAGAACATTTGAGAACTACAAGTTCAACCGCAGCTTTTAAAGCTCAGCTAAAAACTTTTCTTTTTCCTAAAGCTTTTAAAACTTGATTTTGTTCTGACTTTATACTGTTAGTTTTACCCTACCCAGTGCCTGTTTACCCTACCCTGTGCCTGTTTGCTTTTTCTTCCCCTCCTTATTGTTTTATTATGGTTTTATTAGAATGTAAGCCTATGCTGCAGGGTCTTGCTATTTACTGTTTTACTCTGTACAGCACCATGTACATTGATGGTGCTATATAAATAAATAATAATAATAACAAGGGTTTCAAGAATCTCTCTTACCAACATTATATATATTGTGTGTGCTTTTGTTTCCTGTCTGTAATTGCCACTAATTCATGAAACAAGAAGGTTAACTAAATGAGAGAATTGCTTATAATTACCCTAGTAGTGTCACACTTAATACATTAGCTTGTAATTATCCTGAATTGGTACATGTGGTACATGTAGCTATAGCTATTGCAAAATCCTAAACAGAAGGTTAATTCTGTGAATTGCACTTTAGATTGATACCGTAACTGTAATTGAAGTGTAGTTCAATTGCCATTCCTGCATTGTGAGGTGCAGACATTTTATTTTTAAAATCACTAAAAATAAATAAATCACAATTTGGGGGTCAGGTGACAATCTTGCAATATATGCAGATATATAGAGAGTTTTCAGTTTCTGGGTTTAACCCAACAATTACAAATGTAAACTAGCTGTGATTTTCATCTAGCCTTTCTGACCATGGCCTTTCTCCTCCAACCTATAAGTTAAAACACTAACCCCCATAGTATGTAGTTCCAGGTTTTGGGGGCATTTGGGCAAGTTGCTCTCAGTGGGGCCCTTCCTGAGTGAGACCAACTCTTCCTCCTTGTTGCTGGTACCCAGAGGGCAGTATCCAACAGTGACTGGCTAAATGCATCCAGTCCTGCCAGTTTTGTTGCCCAAGAAGTCCCTGTCCCTTGCCCAATAGCTATCAGTATTTAGTGCTTCTGGGACAACCTGAAATGAGCAAGAGAACAGATCAGTGAGCTCTCATAAGCCTGGCCCCTTCCAAAAATGAACATTTCTGCTCATTTTAGGGATTGCTTCTGGAAATGATAAATCGCAGTTGGGCAGGCAGTGGGGACAGAATGCACAATGGAATTGGTGTGGCTGGCCACATGCAGAATGATAGTGGCAGTGGGACCCATATGTGGATGGGCAGGGTTGGATACTGCCCAGACGGAGAAGCAATTGTCACCAATCGGAGAGATAGACAGGCCTCCTGTAGCCACCCATTGGGAAAGCTACACAGCTCCCCTAAGTTTTAATAATAATAATAATAATAATAATAATAATAATAATAATAATAATAATAATATAGTTATTTGTATTCCGCCTTTTGCCCAATAATGGGCCTCAAGGCAGCCTTACAAAATTTAAAACATATACATTTTAAAACCTATGAAAAGAAATATACAGAAGTTAAAAATATGTTACAATATTAAAACATTAAACATTTAAATTTTGGTCATCACTCAGAGGTGACAGCCATGTCTTACCATCTACACCACATCTCCAGCTGTTGCTGAAGCTCATGTGAGCGAGCACAGAGGTTCCTTACAATTTCCTTAGTTCTAAGTAGCTAAATGAATAATTTAATAATGAGCATGATTCACATTGAATTTTACTGAGAAAGTGCTTCAAGTTGTCATGGAAGGTCATGAAAGCATGTCATGGTACTTGAGTATAAAATATCCAAAATTGCAATTACATAAAAAGCAAAGATTCCTTAGACTTATGGTTACAGAGGCTGAATAGGCAAAACATGGATCCCAGAATCTTGTCAGGGCTGATAAGAATCCATTTCTAACCTTTCAATACCATAATATGCAAGACTTCAGCACACCCCTTAGCCAACTGGTATCTAGGCCTAATCTACACCAAGCAGGTTATTGTACTATGAAAGCAGTATAAAAGTGGTATATAAAAGGCAGGAGCCACACCAAACAGGATATAGCACTATGAACGTGGTATATGGTATGTGTCAATGGGCCCCAACAGTTGTCAGTGCACTTCAATACTGCTATAAAGCAGTAGTGTGGCTCCTGCCTTTTATATACCACTTCCATATGGCTTTCATAGTGCCATATCCTGCTTGGTGTAGATTAGTCCCTAGAGATAGGAAGTCAGCAGTCTGTTTTGATGAAGGAAGGAATAAAGTACTGACACTGTCCATGTCTGGCCAGTTGGGAAGGAAAAAGAGGGGGTGTCACTGCCTCCCTTCAAGTGGTGGTTGCATTATGAGAAGCAAGCAAGAGGTAGGTATGAAGAAGAAATGGAGTTCCTTTCCCTGTCTTTAATAAAGGAGGAAGAATGAGGGGTATCAAGAGTGATACCCAATGTCGTGGGGGAATGGATGGGCAAGTATGAAGGATACTTTGTTTATACTGAACAACTGACAAGCCAAACAAACTCTGCTTGTGTTCACTTTCGTCTATAGCAGGGTTGCTGGACCTCAGGCCTGTGGGACAAATCCAACTCCCCAGATGACCATACCCCTTCTCTTAGTCCTTTCCCCCTGGCTATCATTTAGTGGTTTCCCAATTTTGTGTGTTTTTCTCCATTCTAAAAGGCTGAAACAGTACTGCCAGTAACACTTAGGTCAAATCTACCCACTGAGTAGCTTTTAAATGAGCGGTTTATAGCACGTTCATCATTACTGGCCACTCAAGGATGTTCGCAGATCATTCTGATGATGCTGTCAGCCTACTGTATGTCTCCCACTCCATTTTCTGGTTTTAGCACTAAAAATAAAATCTAACTCTTCTGGGATATATCGATATTTGTCAGCTTTTCCTGCTGTATGCAAAGTTGTGCTATAAAATGCCCACTAGAGGGTGATGTGCATTCAACTGCATTGAGGCTATACAAGCCATGTAGTTACAGCTCTCTTCCTCATGTAATCACAGCTCATTGCAGAAGCAGTAGAGAAGCAGGAAGCAGAGCTATGGTATGGAAATGAGTTTTCTCCCTGTCTAAAGGAACTCTTTGTGAGCTCCATCAGATGGGGGGAAATCATGGTTCCCTACTGTTGCTTCTCCACCCCCACTTCTGTTGTACAATACTTCCTCTTTCTCACAGAGAATAAAGAGGAAGTAAACAACATCTGCATGGCCCATTCAGTGGGCTATTTTTAATGCGCCGCTTCTCCTGCACACAGCAGGAGATAGTGGCAAGTTCCATTTCTAAAAATAAATTGGAATTACTGGGGTCTTTTTTTGTTGTTATGGGAAGAAGGCTAGAAGGGGCAGGAGACACATGGGAGGTGGGTGACATCATGAGTAGGACCCACAAAAATCCATGAGTGCCCAGTAACGAGCATGCAATAGAATGCTTGTCTGATGATGCTGTAAGTCAAATCATTACGAATGTGGAATAAAAAGTAGGATATAACACTATGAAATGTGGATTGTACCCCAACAGTTATCAGTGCACTTCAGTACCACTATAAACAGTATTGTAAATCTAGCCCTAGCTACTGGCAGTAAGAGCCTTAAGCTAAAATATGCTTGCATATTTGGGCTTGCCCCATTTCCATACAGCTGTATCCACCACTGGTAAACAACCTGAAAGCTTCCCCAAAACTGAATTCAGCCCTCAGTTGGAAAGAGGTTTGACACACCTGGTCTATGGACTGCCACAAGTTGCCTATCCATGGTGTATAGCTACGGATTATCATTAGCACTAGAATTCTTTCTGCACAGCCAAAACTGCAAATCACCTATTTGTTTCCATAGCTCCTAATTAAATGGAATAACATTGTTTTGCTACAAAGGTATTAACATTAACAATGACAAAAGCCAAGCTCAGTTTTTACGCTATTGATCTTCAGCTCCTCAGGTGAGTTGCCAAGACTCCAGAGTCATTGGGCTGAGGGTTTATTTGTTATGAATGAACCCATTTGTGCATGTCTGGCAGGTGCTAAATAGGCTTGGCGCTTTTACCTGGATACACCAGAGCAAAGTTGAACTTTTTATTAATGAATGAGTTTACAATTACAAGCACACAAGGCAAAAGGAGAGGTTGTTGTAAAGAACCATTAAAATACTGACTGAATCTGCCCCCTTCCTGCCCCCAGTGCTGTAGTATTCATTATTTAAATATTACACTGCCTCTGAGTATTATCTTCTATAAAGATGCAGGTGAAGGATTGCTGGGAGAAGGGGAGAAGATTAGCGTGTCGAGTACATTCTTTAAACTTTTCAATAAACTTTCAATAAATCTTAATAAACATTAATACCAACCATAACAACATAGTATCATGCAGTAGAACATCACACTCCTCAGTGATGGTACTACATAATCAAATCTTGATTAGTTATATAATATTATGATTTCATGCCAGTCACTATGATTCCCAAATGGCTAGTAGCCACTTGTGAGATTAACCCAGAGGAAAATGTGCATTGAACGAAAACAAACTAACAGCAACAAAAAATACTCAGTGGTGCCTAAATAACAGCATCAGCAAGGGGAAACAATAACAGCAAAAGGGATGGCAAAAGGTCAACATTTGGGTACTTTAGGGGATTTTGAAAATCAAACTGGGCGAACATCCAATGCAGTCCTAGTTTTAATCCATGCAAGGGGCACAACACAAGAAACCTGACAGTTGGGTCCTTGATTATTGCAGAACAAATTATGTCAATTAAAGTAACTTGTCAGGCTGCATTAATTGCAATGCATTAACAGTATGCTAAGTACCAAATACATTATTCAAGCTAGGTCCAGATTTATTCTTTTTCTTCTACTTCTTGGCTTTGTATCACTGCAAGAAAGCCCTCAAGTGGAACTAGTATAAGTTCTCATTAAAGGTTCTGATTCAGATTGAAAGGAAGATGGATTTCATCCATTACAGTGTGATTTTCTCTTCCCAAATCAGTCGCAAATCTAGAGCTGATGTGAAATTTTGCGAGTCGGGTGTCCTGAGGTAAATTCAGCTGACTCTCACAGCATTCCCTCTGGGGTGGCAAACAAAGCTCTTCACTAAAGCTAATCTCACTGCCAGGATTCCTGAGCTATGCTGAAGGGAAGAGTATGGAGCACATTGTTGCTGTCTTTTATACTGTTCTTGATTATCCATCAAATTATATTGCTATCAAATCAGTGGCTAGAGATTTTCACCTCTGACAATTTGTATCGGCATCCTGCTGTTATTAGACAAACAAACAAATTATGTCTTTATTAGCTTAAGCTAATATAAAATAGGCATTTATGAATCCATGGATGTTATATACCTGCCCTGCTTGAAGAGAGAAATAATGTCATATTTTACCACTTTTCAAGAACATTGGTAGGACCATATTAAATTTCAGGGGTGCACATCTAAGACTTTTTAATTGTACAACTAAAATGTAACATTTGTATTGGACAAACACATATTTGAAATATATTATACAGAGAAATTGGTCAAGAGACCTCGGCAGGCTGTCACTTCCTGCTGAGTGGATATGTGATAGCAAACCAAGTTTTACTCTGTGTAATGTATGAAATGCCCCCTGTTTGTTTCAGTAGGTGATAGGGGTGTGCACTGTGTACTCTGCCCCAGAATTATCTGGTAACCGTGAACATCTGTGGAGCACTCGATCTTCCAGAGCGGAGATTGGCTGCTTCCAAACCCTTTGATTAATATCAGAGTGGAGACATGCCGAATCGGAGCTTCTAATGTCTCCAAAGTTATCCGTGTGTGTGTGTGTGTGTGTGTGTGTGTGTGTGTGTGTGTGTGTGTGAAAGAGAGAGAGAGAGAGAGAGAGAGAGAGAGAGAGAGAGAGAGAGAGAGAGAGAGAGAGAGAGAGTTGAATTGAATATCTCCATATTTCAAAGATGCTGAGTGGGGTGAGGAGTAGCTGTGATATTGACATCTGTGGCTAACCAATGAGGAATTGCTACAGTGCTGTCTGTGACCATGTTCTCCTCCAATCACAGTGTTCAGGGGTGTGGGAAACACTAACTAACTGCTGATTCTGGCTGGGAGATGGGTGGAGAGAGAAGTCATCCACATTTCCACAGTGTGAAAGTGCTACTGGGCTGGCTGGCATTGTTGAGTAAGAAATTATGTGCACCTGAGTCAGGCATAGGCAGGCTCTTTATTTCAGTTAAAATATTACTCTTGAGGGCTGGCTGGGCTTCCAGTGCAGGGAGGGGGGCTCCATCCAATAGTTCTGGAGGGCACCAGGTTGGAGAAGGCTGGAGTAGAATCTTCCACCAGCAGCAATGGAGCTCTGCATCAGCAAACTAAAGGATAAAAGCTCCCTCCATAAATGCACAGTGGTGGATTAATGTCTGTCTGTCTGTCTGTCTGTGTCTCCGTGTGTGTGTGTGTGTGTGTGTGTGTGTGCACGTTTGCTTAAGGGGAATAATGTCTTGAGAGGGGGCTTTAAAAATTCCTTAAAAAATCAAAGCATGAATAGATTTGTTACAAACTTGTCATGCCTAATGCCCTCTTTAAGAGCTATCACTGTGCCAATTGTCATCTCTTTATCTTTAAAAATTATGCAGATGTAAGCATTTTTAAATTTCCATTTTAAAAAAACCTAAAAATCAAAGCTGATTCAAACTTGGCATGGCTAAAGACTTCCTTAAGAGCTATCACCATGACAAGTTCCATCTCTTTATTTTTAAAAATGAGGAAGCTGTAAGCATTTGATTATTTTCCATTGACTAAAGCAGTTATCTGAAAATGGGCTGTTCTCCGACGGGTAATCCGACGGAGCTGAGTAAGGGAGCCTCTCTGAAATCAGGACAGAGAATCCCCTCAATGGAACTCTGGATCAAATTTTGAGGCAGAGGAGACCCGTTTTGCACACCCTAGTAGGTACTGTGGTCTGCTTCTGCTAAAGCTGACTCCATTTTTTAATGCTTTGAACCCTGTGGTAAGGACAGGAAGCATACAGAAATCAAACTTAGGTGTCCCACTGATTTCAGTAGGAGAGAGTGCAATCCTATACATGTCTATTCAGAAATAAGTTCCACAGAGTTTATTAGGGCTTAATTCCATAAAAGTGGCATAGAAGTGCAGGCTTAAGGACATGCTGAACTCTTGCATTGTAATAAATTTGACTTCAGCATGTTTTCATTTTTATTTATTTATTTACTATTTTATTTTAGAAATATATTCTGCCTTTAAACAAGAAGCTCAGTCCCCCCACCAACCAGAGAGCTTGTAACAATAAAATATACAAATTATTATTATTATTATTATTATTATTATTTATTTATTTATTTATATAGCACCATCAATGTACATGGTGCTATATAATTAAAATCACAATAAAATATAGTTAATGAGAGCTAAAAGAAACAGAGACAACACTAGAATGAACAACATCAGCAAAATGTTTTTGTTCTGCTTTTTTGAAGGGGGAAAGAAACTAGGGTGTGCTCTGCTCCATTTTGGATCTCTGAATCCGAAGCAGAGTGGGATGATCCAGATGTCCTAAACCCGGTTTCAGAGCGGATTGGGGGAGGTCCGGATCGACCCGAAGTAGTTTGGAACCAGGTAAGTGGGGAGGGGGGGCTTACCTGGCTCCCCCGTCCGCCGCCACCATGGTCCGTGTAGCGGCAGTGGCAGAGCCAGGTAAGGGGGGAGGGGGGCTTACCTGGCTCCGCTGTCTGCCACCGCCCTGTCCACATGTTTATTGACAATCTCAAAGAACTCTAAAAGATTAGTGAGACAGGACTTACCTTTGTAGAAGCCATGTTGATTCTTCTTTAGCAGGGACTGTCTTCCTATATGTTTACTAATTTTATCTTTGATAATGCATTCAACCAATTTACCCAGAACAGGCAGTAAGCTAATTGGCCTTTACTTTCCTGAATCCCACTCACTTTTAAAAAATTGGTGTTACCTTGGCCATCCTCCAGTCCTCTGCTACAGAGGCTGATCTTAGGAATATGGTTTTTTTGTTAGAAGTTCAGCAATTTCACATTTGAGTTCTTTAACAACTCTAGGATTGATACCAACTGGGTCTGGTGATTTCAATTTATCAATAAGGTTGACAACTTCATCTTTTATCACCACTATTTTCCTCAGTTCCTCAACTTCCTTTCCTGAAAACACCATTCAGACTCAGGTATCTGCCCTACATCTTCTGCAGTGAAGACAGATGAAAAGAATTCATTCAGTATCTTTGCAATTTACTTATCCTTCTTTAGTACTCCTTTAACTATGTTGTCATTCAACTGTCCAGCTCCCTCCCTCCCTAGCTGCTTTCATTCTTCGGATATATTTAAAGAATTCTTTATTGTTGGCTTGTATGTTTTTAGGAATATGCTCCTCAAAATGTTTTTTGTTTCTCCTGCTTTTTCTCCCCACCCCTCTTTTTTTTTTTTTTTTGCATCTCTTATTGTCTGCTCACATTTCTTTTGTGTGAGTTTATCCCCCTTTTGTTATCCTCATTTGGGCAAGTCTTTCATTTTCTGAAGGAAACCTATGTAAGCTCAGGTATCAGTTCAGGACCTCAACTGTCTCCATGACGTCCAATTACAGCAAACACAAAATCCCACTCGTGTTCCAGGACCGGGAGCCCTCAGTCTATAGTAATAGTGACTCTGAGGAGGCACCAGAACCAGTTCTTGTTCCTTCTGATCTGAGATCCATTTCTCCGCTGTGGCACCGAGCTCCCCAGAGAGGTCCGCCTGGCGCCTACACTGTACTCCTTTTATCGCTAGCTGAAGACCTTTTTATTCTCTCAGTATTTTAACACTTAATTTTAACTTAAATTTAAATTTTACTGTTCTAATTCTGCATTTTAATCTTATATCAATTTCTGCTGTGTGGTTTTATCCTGGTTGTGCTTTTTATACTGTATTTTGTATTTGTGTTTTTAGACTGTTGGTTGTTTAATTATGGTTTTAATTTTTGTGAACCACCCAGAGAGCTTCGGCTATTGGGCAGTATAAAATTTTTAATTTTACTGGGGAATTACTGGGATTACTGGGGTGTTGATGTTGTTTTGTCTTGTGAAGAAGGCTAGAAGGGGCGGCAGGCACGTGGGAGGCAGATGACATTGTGAAGAGGGACCCGCGAAAATCTGTGAGTTCCCAGTAACAAGTGTGCAATAAAACTCTCATCTGATGGAGCACAATGTGTATTAACAGAATGTTTAGTTTGGCCCTAAGTCCAAATGGATAGATGCGACTTTATCGAGAATGCGTCACCAAACTGATTGTAGTTGACTCTCAAGGGACTGGCTGGATTATGCCTTTATTTATTTATTTATTCATTTATTTATAGAAACATTTTAAAATACCTAACCAACCTTTTTCTACCAGCATAGTGCTAAAGGCTTTTTACAACAGTCAATACAATTTATCATAATAAATCCATGCTTAAATCAACAATCTATCTAAAAACATAGCTTAAAACATTAAGTCCCCTCCAAAAGTGCCTAAGACCTCTGAAGCCTAAGAAACTAACATGCTTGACTGGAATAAAAAGGTCTTAAATTACCTTCTAAACCAGCTGTAGTTGGACAGACTTCCTTGGGAAATAAAATCACCACAACAGTGAAAAATCCTACTCTGCTGTCTTACAGTGCGTGCTCCCCCCACTCACCATCCATTAGTGGAACCAAGTATAGATGGCCATGCTCAGAACTCAACAAACTAGGAGGTTCATGTGAAGGAAGTATTTGCAGTATGTCGTCCCAAGTTTGTTTGTTTATTTATGAATATATTTATTTAATTTTTTTCTTGGCTGCTGTTGAGGGAAGGAACCCTCTAAAGGTGGCATGCAACAATAAAATACATAATAAAAACCAATAGGGTAGTAAAAACTCAGTAAAACAAAACAAAAAACACATTTTTTAAAAAAAAAGTTAACAAAAAAACATCACAGTAAAACCCTGCAACAGTAGCAAATATTCAAAACAAAAAAACAGCAACCACTAGCATAAAATAAACCTTACAACCGGAGCTATAATGCAGTCTGATAAAACATAATCAGGGGAAGGCCAGAATAAAATACTAACATTTCAGGGCCTGCTTAGATTGTTAGCATCTCGAATTGGAAGCAGAAGGGGAAACATTGCTGCTCAGTGAAAGAAGAGAAAATACAAATACTGTAATGTATTATCCTCCCAAACAGCAGGGTTGGGTGCCAGCTGCAGCTTCTAAAGGGTTTTCAATTACAGTAGTTAATCTGTGCTATGCACAAATGGCTTTGTGGTAAGATCCTTGTCTTCTAAAATGGAATGTTTTGGATGTATTAAATGTAACTGATGAAAATCTCCCCTGGCCAATAGCTGGGCAGATATAGGCAAAATTGGGTAAAGAACAGGAATGTGCAAATCTGACAAAACTCCAGCTCAGTTCTCCAGTTCCCACCTTGAAGCTTGTTTCAACTCGAGTCTGTACTGGATTGTGAGCTTTGTGTGGGGGTTTTTTTTTCCCCCACATGAAAATTTCTGAGCATTTTTGAAAGGTATGAATTGTTCTCCCATCAACTAAAGTGTGCTTGTGTGCATTTTTTCAAATGCGCATGAAAAAATATACATGTTTCAAATGTGCACATTTTTTTAATGTGTTTGTGTTTCCCAAATCACATCACAAGTTTGGGACTATGTGGGCTTCAAATTGCAGCATACTGCATTTGGATTCGTGTTGCGTTCTGGGAAGTGCAAACTGGATAATATCTGATCAAAAACAATCTGGAACAAATTTCTCACCTGCCCCAATGCAGAAGAACGAGCAATGTGAGAAGAAAACAGTTTTGCCAGTACTGGGTAATTCCATTGGTTCTCATTAGAGTTAGCCTACTGAACAAGAAGTCAGGAACAAAAGGCTGCAGCTTCACTAGGGGGGTAACTATTTTTAAAACTTGGGCAAATCATGTTTTTCCCCCCTTTCCTAAGATCTGCTCTTTTTACTTAAGAAATTATCTCTCACACACATAATGGAAGCATGATGGTGGGCCAGTTCAGACAATATACCTGTCAATCTACTCTAGTATTCTGTTCCCACAGTCGGCAACCAGATGCTTATGGGGAGCCCACAAGTGGGTCATGTGACAAATAGCACCTGCCTTCTTGAGTTTTATTTATTTACTTACATCCCATCTTTCCACAAAAAAAAGCACTTATGGTGGCTAACAAAAAAACAAAACATAGATAAAATGCAAAATTATAATTAAAGCATACAATAAGTCAATTAAAACAGAACAATGAAAAATGCAATTAGAAATACATCAATAATGAGAGAGAGAGAAACCAACACCCACCAGTTCAAAACTATATCAGCAGACAAGTCACCTTAAAGGCCTAACGCCT
Source organism: Elgaria multicarinata webbii (assembly GCF_023053635.1). NCBI lineage: Eukaryota > Metazoa > Chordata > Lepidosauria > Squamata > Anguidae > Elgaria > Elgaria multicarinata. Next base: position 117,358,292 of record NC_086172.1, read on the forward strand.
GTCTAAATTCCTTCCAAACTATAACCTAACTTTTCTTGGGAAGAAGTTCCAGGCCTTTGGTAGGAAGATCCAGGGCCTAGGAACATTCCATTGTTGCCCGGCAACTGGCAACAATGGAGAGCCATACTATTTCTGACAATGGGTTTATATATAGGCATAATGACTTTCAGGCATTCATTGGCTTTGACAGTAATATGACTCTTGCATATTCCCTTGTGCTGATGGTAGGTTTAGAAATGGGCAAATGGCAGACTTATCTTAGCAGTGTAGTTTGGAATTCAGACTTATCTTAGCAGCCATCAAATGTACAATCTCTCTGATCTGTCTCATTTTACTGAACTTAAGCTGAGAAAGAGCTTAATTTCTTTGAGTTAGCCAAAACTCATTATCGTATTAAGATAGATTGATTTGTCAATCCTTGACCATCTCCAGTAAATGCCGACATAATGCTTCTAATTATACAATTGGTTTTCCACTTTGTGAAGGATGTATCAGTATAAAAAGAACTATTGCTCAAAGTTTTAAGCATCAACAACAAAGAAAAGGACTTTCTCCAATCAAAGAGTAAAAGCTTTCAACAGACAGGATGCAGTTTCTCTAAAATCCTAATTATAGTGAATTCAATGACTAAAATGCTACTAATTACTTTTTAATTTCAAGAGAGATGTTTACAAAGCACAGTATAATGAGTAATACAGTACTTCAAATGATTACTAATGTTGCCGTTTTGTCTGACTTAATCTCAATTAGTATAAATCACATTGTCATCATAGCTAATTGCCATTCCGTTTTTTGCAAAATGCGAAGTTCTCCTCAGAATTGTTCAATTGCTGTTTGTTTCCCTATATAATTCCATTTGGAAACTCCCCCCAATCAACAGAATGTTTAGAGACCTTGTATTTACTTCAGATTATGAGGAGGATATTGCAGAATGAATTTTATATTTTAAAGTTTGCTTGAGGTTTATTTTTAGTTTTTCAAGAACAGGCTTTCATCTTTTAATGCTCTGACAAACAAAATGTAAATTCCTTCCGTACTGTACTTTCAAGGAATAGAGCTTGTTTTACCAACTGTCAGACATCTTCTTCCATATCAAAACAGTTTATGATAAAGAGAAGTAATAAAACGTGGTGCTTTTGCAATATTCTTTTTAAAGTCAAGACCTCAAGGCCCCTTGACTTCTTAAAAAAACTATATATGCGCCTGAAGTAAAGTGACATGCTCATGGTTAAAAACCACCACCACCACAACAGAGCTGTATTATCTAGGAAAGCTGCAAATGAAGGTCTTATCATACCAAATAACATCTACCTGTTATTTATTTATCCTTCGAGGAAAATGCCCATCAGCATATTGCTCGGCACTTTGCTGGTCTAAAGTGGCTAGTGGATATTCTTATTTATTGATTGATAATATTTCTAAACCACCTTTAAGAGAAAAAGCCCTCCCATGGTGGCTTACACAAAAAAGTCCCGCCATGCAATGAAACCCTACAACAATGATAAAACACTTTAATAAAATTAATGAACACTAGCAGTAAATTATCCATGGGGTGAAACACAACCCACCAACCCCAGAATCTACCTGCTGAGTTTGTTCCTCTAGGAAAGACCAAAAACACCTGAAACCCTTGCTTCCTAAGCCCAACCCAGATAAGTCCAGAAGAATAACATGGTTAATTGTATTGAAAGCCACCGGGAGGTCCAGAAAAACTAACAGGATCGCACTCCTCCCATCCATTCCCGAGTGTAAGTCATTAAACAGGGTGACCAAGGCCATATCCATCCCATAACCCGGTCTGAAACCAGACTGGAATTGATCTAAATAGTTACTGTCATCCAACATTGCTGGAGTTGAGAGGTCACTCACCACATGCTCCATGAATGGCAAACACTGTGTGGTAGTTATACAAACCCATAGGATCTAAATTTGTTTTCTTTAATAGTAGCGTGACCATGACTGAGGTGTACTATGTGCTCTTTATCTCTTTGCTCACCATGGCTTGTGAAATTGGCCAGAGCTGGGCTGGGTATCTGGACCTCAGAGATGGTTAATGCCTCTTGGAGGGATAGCAAGATCCCTGAAGCTTTGAAAGAATCAGTGCTGAAGCCCCTATTAAATAGTGTGCCCATATGAAAAGGACAGGGCTCCTGTATCTTTAACAGTTGCATTGAAAAGGGAATGTCAGCAGGTGTCATTTGTATATATGGGGAACCTGGTGAAATTTCCTCTTCATCACGACAGTTAAAGGTGCAGGTGTTTTGCCTTCTGTTAAATCTGGTCACTCTAGTATAGCTCCTGCATCTTTAACTGTTGTGATGGTTCTCCATATGTACAAATGACACCTACTGAAATTCCCTTTTCTATGCAACTGTTAAAGATACAGGAGCCCTGTCCTTTTTATATGGTCACACTATTTAATAGGGGCCTCAGCACTGCTTCTTTGAAAGCTTCAGGGATCTTGCTATCCCTCCAAGAGGCATTAACCATCTCTGAGGTCCAGATACCCAGCCCAGCTCTGGCCAATTTCACAAGCCATGGTGAGCAAAGAGATAAAGAGCACATAGTACACCTCAGTCCTCCAAGAAGTTTGTCCATGTCCTCAAGTAAGATCAGCTGAAAAGTATCCATAACAACATGGCTAAATGCACACTAGTCCCTTCCTTCTCTGACATTGTCAAAACAATGGTATCCAAATCGATTTTGGATACCAAAGTTCACCAATGGTATCCAAAGTGACTATCCACAAAATTAGTCACAGGAGGCTTTGAGGGTTCAACCTGTTGAATCCCACAGTAAGATACGCAGGAGATACACATGATTTCCTTTTCGTCATATGCCTACCCCGCCTATCCCGCTACAGCCTGAGCTAATTCATGGAAATTATCAGAGTGCTGGCTCTGCCTAGATCACAACACATTACATAAAAGAGCCAGATGTGATCAAAAGTATGGAGTACTAAAAAATATCCTTGTTATATTTTCCATGCATTTTCATTCTGTATATCGTACATCTTTTATACACACACACACACACAAAAAGGAGATAGTTATTAAGGCAGGATCTATACTCAGGGCCGGTGCCAGACTATTTTGCACCCAAGGCAAGGTAAGCTACTTTCACCACCACCCCAAAAAATGCCAACTTTGATTTTTAAAAACATATGCTTTGTAGAAAAAATAAGCACAAAACTTGAAACTGCTAAAATTATTTTGAAGTGCAAAATAAGTAATAATCAAATTTTGATTATCTTTTGCAAATACAAAAGAAAATATTTTGAACTAAAGGGCACTCGGTAAAAAGTATACCTCCGCCATTGGCAACACAACATTAAAACCTTTGACTTATATAACTTGGCGTAACTAACCCGTCATGTTAACAGAATATTTTGCTTACATTCAGATAGAGAAACAAACAAAAACCTTCAGAAATTAGGCCTACCAAAATACATGCATGCCAACATCCAGAAAGCAGTCATACTTAAAACATGTTAATAGTCAGGACATTTCTGAATCAGTCAAAGACAGCATGACTTGGCAAAGCCCATCATGTTCATCTAGAAAAACCACAAGCAAGAAAAGAGAGATAGGTGATGATGATAATGATGATGATAGCAACCCTGTTAGTTATTTTAAAAGGTTTTAAGAAAGATGAACAATTATCACCTATCGTTACAAAATATGCATCATGCCAATTATAGCAAAAAAATTGGAAAGGAACCTCTATGGATCTAAAATGAATTATTTAATAGGAATATCACCTCCAAATCATCCCCAACTCACATGCGCGTGCACACACACACTCAGCATCACTCACTCCAAACAAACACATGCATGAACACATGCATTCACTCAAAGACCCCATGCACCCATTCACCCATACATTCTCTCTCACACACACACACCTCAGTCTTACCTTACTCGCTTCTTCTCTTTCTTCTTCTCCACCTCCTGCTGCTTGCTTCTTCTTGCTTCTTCTTCCCCTTTTCTTCTGTGCTGGGGGGGGGGGGTGTTAGAGGCCCAGCCGCTTGCGACAGCGAGCGAACTGAGGCCTGCCCCCTGCCTCGCGTCGCCCCCATGCTGACGAGCATGAGGGCAACATGAGGCAATGGGTGGGGCTCTGTCTTTGCTCGCCTTCGGAAGTGTCTGGGGCAGGCACAGTGAGTAAACTGAGCCCCATGCTGCCACGCTCTCTCTCGGACTTTGACTGAGTGCTGCGCTGCACCTGGCTGGTGCCCCTCTTAGCTTGGCGCCCTAGGCCGCCTTCTTAGTGGCCTTAATGGTAGCACTGGCCCTGTCTACACTACTGCTTTAAAACTGCTTGTAACAGTAGTGACAACTGTTGGGGCCCAGGACACACTCCATGTACCGTTTTCAAACCATTTTCAAAGGCTCATATCCTGCTTGGTGTAGATCTGGCCTTGATCTTAGCCTTATTTATATTCTGCATGCTTGAATGTGCTTTTGTTCATATTTTGAATGCAGTGGCATGTGTTGTATTTTTATGTTCTGATCTGAATGCTATGCTTATTTGACAGTCGAAGCTAAAAAAAATCCACACACCACATATTTAAATTATAGTTGTGGAAGTCATCCACTCTCACCCACTGCAAGAGAATTGAGAACATTTATCAGTCACTTGGTATGTGAATGAATAAGATGAATTACCAGGATTCTTAGCAGTTACATTTATTTTTAAAATCTGGTATGTTTAGATACGTATAGATATGCCAAGAATGACATACTTTGAAAGAAATGTATACTCTGACAATGAACAAGTTGTATTGCAGTCCAAGACACATCCAGGTTTGACAATGCAATTCCATATGTGTCTTCTTGGAAGCAAGCCTCATTGAGTTCTAGGATGAATCTGTCGATTTTATTTCTTCATTTTCCCCACAGCTTAAGATAATTTTATCTTGTTTCTCCATAAGTTTGCAAAGGGTCTACACAAAACCTTGTATACATTTTCTTGCACCTATTTCCTATATATGCATGTTGTATACATGACTTTGCAGCTGTATACAATTGCTTTAGAAGGTCTTTGTACACAAATCAATGGTCATTAGTTCAAAAAGATGAACAAACATAGCTTTAGGACTGAAAATTAGTCTAATGTGAAGAAATTCCTTGCAGTAATCAGCAACCATGTCCCAAAACTCCTGCACTGTTGAACATTCCTACCAAGTATGAACCAATCCAAACAAATCCCTTCTAGTAATATTGATTATATTTCAGATATATTAGATGAAGCCTTGTAGGCATAACATACCTCCTACTGAGAACTTTGAATTGTGGTTTTTATTTCCTTTATACGCCATCTTTCCTTCAAAGAGGTCAGGATGGTATTTGATGACTTTCTCCCCACACACAATTTAGCCTCACAATTCTGTGTTGTATGTGAGGTAGGCTAGGCTCTAGTCTAACCATTATGCCAGACTGGCTTTCTGTGATATGGGTAGAAATCAGGTGCTTCCTGCGATAGGACTATTACAATATGACTTCCAGTGGGACAGTATCAGGGAGAAGAGAACCTCCTGCTTTAGTTAGCTACACTTTGAGTGTAGAGAAATGCTACTGCCGCCATATTGATTTTCTTTTTAGAGAAAAGTTTGTGCATCACATTGAACTTGGAATGTTGTAAGGTGCTCCCAGCCCTCATTATAATGCAGTTAAGTTGCCCTTCAAGATTGTTTTTCAGCGCTGATGGCTAAATGTGACCTTTCCGTACAAGTACATGCAAAGCCGCTAGGACTGTGCCACTGTTGACTAAGAGAGTGACAGAGATGGGATTAAGCAGTAGCTGTACATCTAATCACTTTGCATTTTACAAGCTTGCACAATAAATAGCATAATCAATCTTCAAAGCAAGTGCATGCCCTGGAAAGAGGAACCACATTAAGGAGTAAATATCACCGGTTTTTATTACACTTGTATTCTGGTTACCTATTACCTATCTGTAGAGAGTTCCGGAGTGACACAAGTATAGTGCATTTCTTAACAGGATATAAGGAGCTGAGTTCTATCGAATTAGGTGCATCTACTATGATGGGCAGTAGCTCTCTGGGGTGGGGTCTTGGGCAGAGGTTTTTCCAAACCCTGTTCCCTGAGAACTTTTAACTGGAAGATTTTATTTAAGCTTTCCCCATGGAAAAATTTCTCTGTAAGCTGGCCACAATCCATTGTCCTGCACATGACTCATTGAATAAATGTGCCTTGTTCTAATACTTTTGTGCCCTGTGGTTTTCTCAGAGCTGGATCCAAAGCTTCCTCAATCTTCCTCTGGATTGCCCCTAAGAGGACCTCTTTTTGCTGTAACCACCATAAGAGCATGGATGGTTGAGTGGCAAGAGTATTGGAGGTTTCCATTTCTGCAACACTGAGGCTTGTGAAGTCAGACATCTTTTTCTACTTGATGATGCAGAGGTAAATCCTATGGCCCCTGGGGCAATATTATCAAAGCCTAAGTAATTATAGTTCATTTGGATGAAGGCTTACATATAGAAAGAAGTTCATAATTTTTTTCCTGGAAATATAGAGCTTCTTTAAACAAGCATTGTATAGCACACTCATGACTGGCCATTCACGGATGTTCATGGGTCATTTTGACAATGCAGTGATCCTCTTGCGTGTCTCCCACTCCATTTCCCAGTTTTAGCAATTTAGAAAGGGGCTCAGAAAACCCAACACTTCTGAAAAATGTTGGTATTTATCACTATTTCCTGCTGTATGCAGGAGAAGTTGCACTATAAATCACCCACTAGAGGGCACTGTCCCATTAAACTGCATTGAGGCTGTACAAGCCATGTGGTCGTTGCCCTCTTCCTGCTCTTTTCCTCATGTAAGTACAGCTCATTGCAGAAGCGTAAGAGATGCAGGCAGCAGAGCCACAGTAAGGGAACATGATTTCCCTCCTGTCTGACGGAGCTCATAGTGAAGGTATATGTGTCATATAACTAAGAGAATATATATATATTCTCTTAGATACACAGATACACAGCCACTGATAGGTTTTAAAAAACAAGCACTTACTAATTCATACTGATTCTTTGTGGGGCTATTTAGCAGAGTTCCTTCCCTTAAATAAAATAAACACTATCAGAGATATAATCCAATCTTAAAATAATTTACTGATGAGTAAAGGATGATCAGAGGTCTAGAAACAAAGCCCTATGAAGAGAGACTGAAAGAACTGGGCATGTTTAGCCTGGAGAAGAGAAGATTGAGGGGAGACATGATAGCACTCTTCAAATACTTAAAAGGTTGTCACACAGAGGAGGGCCAGGATCTCTTCTCGATCCTCCCAGAGTGCAGGACACAGAATAACGGGCTCAAGTTAAAGAAAGCCAGATTCCGGCTGGACATCAGGAAAAACTTCCTAACTGTTAGAGCAGTGCGACGGTGGAATCAGTTACCTAGGGAGGTTGTGGGCTCTCCCACACTAGAGGCATTCAAGAGGCAGCTGGACAACCATCTGGCAGGGATGCTTTAGGGTGGATTCCTGCATTGAGTGGGGGTTGAACTCGATGGCCTTGTAGGCCCCTTCCAACTCTACTATTCTATGATTCTATGAAAGTCAGTTGTAAACAATGAATGAATTCTTCCATTTCTCTTCTGTGGATAAAGTTATTGATGGTTTTTCTATCTCAAATTAACCTTGGGGGTAGGTCATTATCTAGTCCGTTTCACATACATTCACACTCACACTCACATTCGCACTCACATACATCCACCATACACATCTAGGTCATTGCCATGCACCACAATTCTATACAAGTTTACTCAGAAGTAATCCCTACTGTGCTCATTAAAGCTTATTTTCCAGAAAGTGTTTATACGATTTTGCTTTTCATCTTCTATAGTTCTAAAATCTATATTTTCCTTTCTTTCACCCATATATGCCCTGGATATTTCTTTGTCTCTGTTGTAATTCCCTCTTCGTTAGTCTTACTTTGCATTTTGCTTCTCCTATTCAGCGGGCTTATTGTCTCCTGTCATTAAGATCATGTCATTCCTCCTTTCTTGTAAGTCTCTGCTTTGACTCCATCTTGCTTTGGGTACCAGCTTCAGGCTTCTATTTCACTGGAGAATCTCCATCTCTGAGCTTGAGACCATGCGGCAATTCTGATATAACAGTTTCCTCTTAAAGGGTGTGCTGCTGAAATTATTCCTAAGGAGGCAAACATATGGAAAGCATTACGTTGATGCTAGTTATGTGCATGAATGTCTTGACTTTTCCCCCAAAGGAAAAATCCAAGAGTAAGAGTAAGCAGATACCCCAGTAGCCTTTTTTTTAACGAATTTTCAATGGTCCCCCCACTCCATATGCAATTATTCTTAAAAGCACTCCCTCAGAAGAATTTGTTATCTAAGACACCAAATCTCTGTCATCTTCTTATCTTTCTTTCACTCCCTCTGGTCTTTATTTCCTTCTGGCAATCCTATCTGCCTTCATGGTCAAACTAAAATGCAGAGCAGGAGATGTGAGGTGCATCCTGCTCTGCATTGGATACAGGATTGCTCTATAAATTGTCTTTTTTAAAAAAAAACTAAAAACACACACCTGGAGAAGTCCATTGCAAAATTCCAAGAAGTATGAATTTTAAAGTATAATTGATATTTCATCCACGTATTGGTTTGAAATTGTGACATTTGGTAAGTTTGCATTAAAATGCAAATCAAATGAATTTCTCCTCCAGTCCTACTATGTAGTAAACCCTAATGGACATAACAGGATTTACTTCCACATACACATATATAGGACTGCACAGCACATGCTCTACTCACAAGTCTTGATTTTCTTTTTTCCTTTTGCTGTTCAACATAGCTGATTTTTAAGTGTACTTATATCTCTATTCCGCCCATCCAGTGCCTACACACTATTCAGAGGGGTTTACAACATTTAAAACCATTGCCTTGCATCCAGCATTCCCATGAGTAGAACTCCACTTAAAGCATGTTCCTACAGGGAGAATGTGGGGTCAGGGACATGAGCTTCACCAATTCCTCCTTTCCCCTGCAACCCCCTATTCTAGAAAGGTTGGAAGAATGATCCGGAGCAGTGTGGGAGGTGGAAGAAGGATCTCAGTCCTTTCCATGCACAGAAGGAACCATTCCATTTGTAGAAGAGATACTCTGGATTCAACCCATTATCTCTACCTATAAAGCAAAAAGTATGTGTGTGTCACATATGTGCCAAAATGTTTACCCACTTCCATATATGGTGCTGCCTTAATGCTGTTCACCCAGACAGGTCTTCGTGTACATGGATCAGAAAAAATCTAAAAACATGAATTTTGGGGTTTAAAGTATTTTTTAAAGAATTTAATAAAAACCTAGGTTTACGTAGGGTGACCATATTTGGAAACCAAAAAGGAGGACAAAATGGCCACCCTCAGGAGGCGTGGCCACCCCAACATGCCCACCCCAAGGCAGTGCCAACTCAACATGTCCAGCCCCCAAGGGGGCGTGGCCTCGGTCACTATCACCAGCAACAGAAGGAGCATTATTAATATTAGCATGCACATCCTTTAACGACAACACCAGCAACAGAAGGAAGATTATTAATATTAGCATCAGCATCCTTTAACACCACCACCAGCAACAGAAGGAGCATTATTAATATTAGCTTCAGCATTCTTTAACACCACCAACAGCAACAGGAGCATTATTAATATTTACATCAGCATCCTTTAACAGCAACAAAAGCAACAGAAGGAGCATTATTAATATTATCATCAGCATCCTTTAACACCACCACCAGCAACAGAAGGAGCATTATTAATATTAGCATCAGCATCCTTTAACACCACCACCAGCAATAGAAGGAACATTATTAATATTAGCATCAGCATCCTTTAACAACAACACCAGCAACAGAAGGAGCATTATTAATATTAACATCAGCATCCTTTAACAACAACACCAGCAACAGAAGGAGCATTATTAATATTAGCATCAGCATCCTTTAACACCACCACCAGCAACAGAAGGAGCATTATTAATATTAACATTAGCATCCTTTTAACACCAACACCAGCAACAGAAGGAGCATTATTAAGTCTGCCATGCTAGTCCAGCACTCTGTTCACACAGGATGTCAACCAGGGACCAACAAAGCAGGACATGATGTAACAGCACTATCCCACCCATGTTCACCAGCAACTGATGCAAACAGGTTTACTGGAGGGAGCGCATAACCATCAGGGCTATTAGCCATTGATATGATATTATGTTGCATATATTGTAGGAGTTTTGGCAATGCAGAGGTGGATAAAGGCAATCCCAAGTCCTCATGAAGTACATCTTAGCATCCACCAAGAAGATGCCCTGATGGGCACAGAGTGACGGCTGGGAGGACTCTTTTCCAGGCCATTTGCAGCTATTTCCAGGGGTGATAACAGCTGTTTGTTGCAGGTACGTTCTGGGCTTTGTTAAGCCTATTTTCTCCAAAGAAGTAAGATCCTTTCTTGGATTTTATTTTCTTGGAAAAAATCAATTTAATGCAGCTCAGAACTCATGCGTAGGAAAGGGGGGGATCCAAATCAGAGATTTACTTGATTGAATTTATTTTACAAAAATAAGTTTATAAATCCAAAATTAAATCCAATAAACCCATTATTTGGATTCCCCCCCCCTTTCCCTGCATGTGCATTCTGGGCTGTATTAAACTTATTTTCTCCAAAGAAATAAAATCTTTCCTTGGATTTTGTTTGTTTGTTTGTTTGTTTTTGAGAAAATCAATTTAATGCAGCCAAGAACTTATGTGCAGGGAAAGGGGGGATCCAAATCAGGTGTCTCTTTTTATTTGTTAAAAATAAATTTACAGTCTTTTTTTACTAACTTAATGGGAAGCAGGGAGGGGCAGACACATTGGCAATGGGAAGCGGGGAGGGGCAGACAATATTATTTTGTTGGTAAAAACTACAGACCTGGCAAGTAGGGGGGGCAATGTGTCCTCCTCATGCTGGGAAAAGCTTGCCTGGGCACATCCAGCAGCCAGCAAGCAGACCTAGCAAGGAGGGGGAGCCAAAATGCATCCTCCTCATGCTGGGAGAAGCTTGCCTGGGCACAGCCTGCCAGCAAAAACAGCAGCACTTGCAGCGTTGTTGCCTCCTTCCTTGTCCTCCCTGGAAATGCCTGGTTTAAGCCATGCCCACCTCGTCCATACGGGGCTCTCCTGTCGAAGTCAGTAGGAGAGGCCTGGATGGATGAGGTGGGCATGGCTTAAGCCGGGCGTTTTCGCGTTTTGGAAACGTGTGGTTTAAGGCTCTCCCAGCTTCTATCGGGGCCTATCCTTGGTCGCCATAGTGACAACGACCTAGGAGAGGCCCCGATGGAAGCCTGGAGAGCCTTAAACAGGTTTTTTTTAAAAAAACACACACACACACACACATTTTTTCTGGACAAAAGGGGGGAAATCAGGGATTTCCAGCCAGACCTGGTTTTGCCCCACCCATTTCCGGAAATGTCCTGGCAAAACAGGACGTATGGTCACCCAAGTTTACACCTACAACTCACAGCATGCTTTGGGTGGGAGGCCAGACTTACTGGCCTTTGATGGCCATTGTGATTCCTAAAGTCAGTTAACTCAATTCCATATAAAAGGGAAAAACCCACATAAATGGGCTGCATCCGTTTGCAGGGCCTCCTCCTGCCTGCCATGTGTGGTTTTAAAATCATAACTAGATCTAACAGTGTGTCTTTGAGAGGCCAAATTCTGGACATGCTCAAAGACACCCTGTCTGGATATCGCTGTTCTCTCAGAAACTGAGGGAAGCACACATGCAGCCTTCAGCCTTAAGAGGGAGAGAGGAAAGGGAGGTACTCTGTACATGCCCAGAAACAAGCTTGATGAAGGGAGACAAGTGCCCGGTCCAGACCTGGCCCTTAAGTACAGTCCCCTGATAGAGTATCCGTGGGTGAAAAGTGTGGGCTGAGACAGTCCCAGCAGGACTTGGCCAGAGTTGTGCATGTCAACTAATTGCTGCTTAGTGCTTACCTCCTCAGCAATGCTACTCCTGGACGCTCTGTCAAGGAGCAGCATTGGCAACAAGAGGAGGAAAGTGCCTCTCAGAGGACATGGACACCTGAGGGCTGCCAAAGACATGCTGGGAGGTATAGTACTGGCATGTCACTCTTCTGTTTCAATAGTAAACTCAGGCTTTTACATAAAAATTTATTCAGTTACATAAACTTTATTCAGTAATTCTTGCATCTGTCTTGGAATGTTGTGGTTTAGTTATAACAGGAGGAGAAACTGCAGCATAAAAAATCTTACGCAGTTCAAAGGCCTTGGAATTAATATTATTATTTTTAAAAATTCACTTGGCATTTAAAAGCCATTAGTGCAGTCACCAGGCAAGACTGCCTGGGAAAAAGAAATCATTAAGCAGAGTGCTACAAGAAGGCCCTCCCTCCCACCGCACCTCAGATGTGTTCGAAGATTAACATGTTATTCAGGGAGCTAGGCTTGTGCCTACAACTCCCAGCATGCCTTGGGTGGGAGGGAAGACTTATCAGGCTTTGGCAGCCATCATCTGGAATTAGCTCACCATCCTGGGACCAGCTGGAGCTGAAGGGAAGGAGGTTGTAGCTTTGGGCCCATCACTGATGGCAACGACCAAGCTACCTGTGAGTCAGTCAGCCAGCTTCCTCATAGAGAAAGGTGGAGGTGGGGGAAGAAACTAATTTAATTTGTTCTAAAGTAACAGGCCGAGGACTGGTTTACCTTGCAGGGTTGTCATGAGGGTGAGAGAGGGGAAAAAGTAATGAATTTAATTTGTTTAAAGGTTAACTCACAGGCCAAGCACTGGCCTGCTACTTTAAGATTATTATTATTATTATTATTATTATTATTATTATTATTATTATTATTAATTTATTTATATAGCACCATCAATGTACATGGTGCTGTACAGAGTAAAACAGTAAATAGTAAGACCTTGCCGCATAGGCTTACATTCTATAGGACCAGGCAATGCTGGGAAGAAACTTGAAATTTGGCATGCTGATAGGTCTGGCTGTACAATGTACTAGAAAAATCTAAAAACATAAAATTTTGGATTTTAACTATTTTTAAAGAATTTAATAAAAATCCAAGGGTTATGCCAACAACTCCCAGCATTCCTTGGTTGGAACTCCCAAGAGTCTTCTCTTGCCACCAAACTATGACTCATGGTCATTACCACTAAAAATTGCTATTATTCCTAGTTCAGGACATTCCATAAATAAAATTTCTTCAACAAGAGATATTGAAAATTGCTTTATCTTCTATGTGACTCCATAGCAGTGGCATGTTATAACACTATTCACGGACCCTGAGCAATGCCGGGCATATCAGCTAGTATCATACAAAATAATATAATCAATTAGGGAAAAAACCAATAAAAAACAGAGACAGAAACTACTGTAATATAGGTAGTTAGATGAAAGAATAATTGGGTTATTTTTTCATACAGTTCTGTTTGGCATCCATTTTGTACCAAAACCTAAAACCACAGGCCTTGAGTGTGCTCAGTTCCAACTATTCCAAAAGAAAAACTTTTGTGTTTTTACCACTAGGTGGCAGTAGCATAAAAATATATTACAATCTCTACCTATGAAGCAGAAAGTATGTGTGTGTGATGTATGCCCGGAAATGTTTACCAACTTCCAGATGACTTAGAAACTTGAAATTTGGCATGCTGATAGGTGTGGCTGTACAATGTACCAGAAAAATCTAAAAACACAGATTTTGGGGGTTTTAATTATTTTTAAATAATTTAATAAAAGCCAAGGCTTACACCTGCAACTCCCAGCATGCCTTAGGTAAAACTCCCTGCATGCCTTCAGTAGGACACCACACTTACTAGCCTTTGGCAGCCATTGTGAGTGCATAGGCAGGTTGCTGCTGCCAGTCTATCACAACCTTGACTCCTAAAGTTGGTCTCAAGCAGTCAACCCAATTCCACTTAAAAGGAAGCAACCCACATAAATGGTCTGTGTCCATTTGTGGTGCCTCCTCCAAGCCTCTGTGTGATTTTAAAATTTAACTAGATACAACAGCACGACTTTGAGTGGCCAAACATGCTCAATGGCACTCTGTCCTGATATCGCTGTTTTCTCAGAATCTGGAGGAAGCAAGTGCACAGCCTTCACTCTTAAGAGGGAAGGAGGAAGGAGGGCACCCTGCACATGCCCAGAAACTGACCTGATGAATGGCGGGAAGTGCCTGTCCCAGCCATGGCCCTTCAGTACAGGCTCTTGATGGAGCACTTGGTAGGTGAGAAGCGCGCTCCAAGGAAGTCCCAGCAGGATTGGCCGGAGCTGAGTGTGTCCACTGACAGCTGCTTACCTCCCCTTCTCGGTGATGCTACTCCTCGATGCTCTATCGAGGAGCAGCATCTGCAACAAGAGGATGTCTCAGAGGACGGGGCATCTGTGGGCTGCCAAAGGCATGCTGGGAGGTGTACTATTGGCATGTTGAGTGGCTGACTTAAAATAAAGCATGGGTGAGCAGACCAGGTCTCTCGATCCTAACTCAGCCCCCACTTTCCTGGCCTCTCTCTAACTGTTTTAGTTCTCCTTCTACCTGACTTTCTCCAACTGTCACTAACCCCACCCACCATTCCATTCTCGCCTCAGCTATCAGTCATTCCTCCATTCACTCTTCTGTTTCAATGGTATAATCAGGCTTTTACATAAAAATCATAAACTTTATTCAGTAATTCCTGCATCTGTCTTGCAATGTTGTAGTTTAGTTATGACAGGGGGGAAAACGGCATAAAAATTCTCAACAAGTTTAAAGGCCTTGGAAAATAAGAATAAAAAACCTCACTTGGCACTTAAAAGCCATTAATGCAGTCACTAGGCAAGCCTGCCTGGGAAAGAAATCCACAAATAGGGTGCCACAAGTAAGAAGGCCCACTCTCCAGGTCTTCCACCACACCTCAGATAGTGTTCAAAGATTAACACATTATTCAGAGACCTAAGTTTACACCTACAACTCTGAGCATGCCTTGGGCAGGAAGAAAGGCTTATTGGGCTTCAGCAGCCATCATCTGGAAGTGGCTCTCCATCCTTGGTCACATGTCACTAGGCACCATCGGGAGCAATAGAGGACAAGGGCACAGCTCCTGGGCTGTCGCCAACAGCAATGACCGAGTTAACCATCAGTCTGTCAGCCAGCTGGCTCCCTCATGGCCTACCTATGGGCACCAATTGCACAGTGCAACATGGACTGGCCCAGCCAGACTTGACTTCCCATGATCCTCAGTGGCAAGACTCCCATTGGGCAAGTCAGCACCACAGTGAAAGGCATGCTGGGAGTTGTAGTTTTGTTTTCTGTGGGGACAAGTAAAATCATGGCAGCACCCTTCACACCCCCATGTCTCGGGAGGGGGAGTGAGAAAAAAAGAAATTTAATTTGTTTTAAAGTTACATCACAGGCCTAGCACTGGCCTACTTTGCAGGGTTGTTGTGAGGGTGAGAGAGGTGGAAAAGATACAAATTTAATTCACTTAAAAGTTATCTCACAGGCCTAGCACTGGCCTACTACTTTAAGATGATTAACTCACAGACATATATCTTAGGGGGCCTGAGCAAATAGGTATATCAGCTAGTAACAAATAGAACACAATCTTTAAATAAACATTGGGTACTTAGCAAGACACAAGCCTGCCAGAATGGGGGGGGGGGGGGGAAATGTGTCTACATTTTTAAGAACTGCTAAAAGAATATTCCACAATGTTGGTGCAGTCACTGAGAAGGCCCTAGAGCAGCCAGCATACCATTTCCTTCCCCATAGCCTTCCTCAAATGCCATTTCTCCTAGAAACTGTTTCAATTCACAGACCACTGTGGAATCACTTATCTGAGCTGTTTACTTTGATTAATCTTAATCCTCACTAATCTTTGGTCAAATCATTCACCCTTGTCCCATCTATATT
This sequence comes from Elgaria multicarinata webbii, assembly GCF_023053635.1. Classification (NCBI taxonomy): domain Eukaryota; kingdom Metazoa; phylum Chordata; class Lepidosauria; order Squamata; family Anguidae; genus Elgaria; species Elgaria multicarinata. The sequence goes on from NC_086172.1 coordinate 117,374,219, forward strand.
GTGTACGTTGAAAATCCACTAGGTAGAAATCATGCAATTTCTCTGTTTTGTACAAAATCTAGCTAACTCACCCCACCCCCAGTTTTATATTTAAACTTCCCAGTCCCAGTATACTACAGAGTGATTAACCACTGCATGCTAATGGAAAGTGGAACAGCCAGGAAAAAAAATCTTTAATTACCAATCAAGTGAAACTGAGCTCACTATGTTTTAATCAAATGTAATTATCTTGTAAATCCTTAATTAAGAAAGCATTCTCGATCTGCAGCAGCAGACACCAAATTCAGATTTTTCTTAATCCGACATATACAGCAATCGCAAAGAGCCTTAGGAAGAAAATAACGTTTCCCATGAACTGTGCTCCCATCTCCAATAATCCTGAAGACCTCAATTTTGCGTCTTTGGGGGCCCAAAAGGCAATCTTAAAATCCGTAAAGGTGGAAAAATAACTAAAGCACATACATACATTTGGGTTGCTGTTTTACTAGTCCTATCAAATGTAAGAGAAAGGGCTTTGGGAAGCACTAAAGATTACTAGGATTCCATGTGACTAAGGAAATAGTACAAGAGCACATGTTTTATTTCAGGGTGGGGGATCTTTTTCCGCTGTCAAACTTAAATTTAAAATCCCCATTGATCCTGCAGAAATACGTATGTGCAATCCTTATCAAAGGTGTAGTTGTGAATACAGGAAGGATCAAACGGAGTTCTCTTTACTGCCTCGCACTACCCAGATGCCCCATAGGCATGCAATATCCCTGACTCTCAACTGGAAATCCATGTACATTTCTCATACACTCATCTAGGTGTCCCAGTGTTACATGTGACCCCTGCCTGCATGTTCCTCTTGCTCCAGTTCAGCAGGGAGGAATAAAGAAGGAGTTTCCACTTCTCCTATTTGCTAAGCTGTGCCTGCAAGCTATAGATGGGGTGTGCTACTTACTTTGCACACACACCTATGCCAGCTGGAAACTACCTGTTGTGGATTTATATCTTCCCCCTCCCCCTCCCACACACACATGTATATTTCTCAATGCAATGAAATTGCGCCGACATAACGAGTTCCATCAGACAAGCGTTTTATTGCACGCTCATTACTGGGCACTCAAGGATTTTTGCAGGTCCTTCTCACAACATCATCTGCCTCCCATGCTCCTCCTGCCCCTTCTAGCCTTCTTCGTGCGACAACAGAACACCCCAGTAAGTCTGACTTATTTTTTGAGACAGTCCTTTCTGCAATCTCCTGCTATGTGCAGGAAAATTGCAGAAAGGTCTGTCTCAAAAAATAAGTCGGACTTACTGGAGTGTTTTATTGGACTTATCTCCTGCTATGTGCAGGAGAAGCAGTGTGATCAAAACTGCCCACTGAAGGGGCCACGTGCACATTGTTTACTTCCTCTTTCCTTTCCCTTGAGAATGAGGAAGTAATGAGGGACAAACTCACGGGTGGAGAAGTGATGGTAAGGAAACACGATTCCCCCCCCCATGTGATGATGCTCAACATCTCTGTTCCTCTGAATCCCATTACCAGACCAAATCAAAATGGGAAGCAGAGAAGAGTTCCTGCCACATCCATCCTTATCAGTGGCAGTTTTTGTCCTTGAAGAATGAGTTGTTTACAAATCTTCCCAAGTTGTTCATTAGGCAGACTTCTTTAACATTACTTGAAGAAAGCTGATTTCCAAATGCACATATTCTGTCAACTATAATACATATTTTTACCTTTTGCATTTATCTTTCCTTCTATCCATCAATCATCTATCTACCTATTTGAGTTCCATTTCAACCTAACACTTAATATCCAACTATCCCAATACGATGTCAGTATACTATATGCGAAACAAATTGAAAAACCAAGAGCTACTAGCAAAGTCATGAACCAAGAAAATACCTATATTTACAGCATATGAGCAAGTATAGATGCCTCATTGTATAGAAATCCCCATTGGAACATGGTGAGAGATTATGCTACCCCTTTTTTACTTACAGTAGAAAATAGAACATTTCTCACCATGTCCATAAATACACCTTGTGTCAAATCATTACAGATGTGGAATAAAAAGCAGGAAATAACTCTATGAAAGCAGTGAACTGCCCAGAGAGCTTCAGCTATTGAGCGGTATAAAAATGTAATAAATAAAATTAAAATAAAATAAAATATATGGGTATGTGGATTGTGCCCCAACACCGCTATAAAGCAGTAGTGTAGATCTAGCCCATGTTTCAATTGCCTATTTCTACCATGACCAGTGTGGTATGGTAGAAGACTGAAACACTGAGCTTCCATGGGACCATTCTCACTGAAGGACAAACTGCCCAATGCCAGGGAACGGGCATCTCTCCAGCACAGCTCTGATCCCAAATGCAGCTCTACTTTTCCTCATAGAAGTGAATGGAAAATAAACTAAAGCTTTTTACTAAAGCACACAATTTAAGTAAGCCTTCCATAAGAAATATAGCAATTTACTTTGGGGGGGGTAGCAGGGCAAGGCCTCCCATGAGGCAGGGACCAGATCTATACCAAGCAGGATATAACACTTTGAAAGCAGTTTGGAAATGGTATATGGAATGTGTCATAGGCCCAAACAGTTGTCGATGCACTTCAATACCACTATAAACCATTAGTGTAGATCCTGCCAGGGTGAAACCCCTGCTCAGGCATAGATAGGGACCCTCCCAGGAGAGCATGCTGGGATGGTCCCTATCTATGGGCAGTGCCACAGCCATTATTACATCAGCCATGCTCACCTGCTACATGCAAATGCCACAGCAGGAGAGTGGCCATCAGGACACTTTGGAGCACCAACAGCCCCTCCAATCTCACTCTAAGGAACTCTCCCAGAGCAAAAGATCAAGGAGGCAGGCTCTTTGGAGAACCTGCCTGACTGTTCTCTTGCTTTGGAAGAGTCCTCAGAGCAAGAGATCCATCTGGACAGAATCTCTCACTCTTGCAGTCTGGGAGATTAGTTGGCTGGTTCCCCAGAGATCACTCACTCTGAGAGAGTTCTTAAAGTGAGAGATTGGGAGAACAGCTCCTCTGGTGACACGCCCAGGCCTGAATGCTGCAACTTGAGGCATCCTTCCTCAAAGCAAAGCATTGTAGGCAAGGTAGCCATGGAGACTGTATTCTAGGGAACCTAATTGGGGGTGGGGGGTGGGGGTAATGATAATGGAGATGGACCTATCTTTATAGCCTGACCTGTATTCCATTTCTGTGACACAACAGAAGTTAAAATTATATGTGTGAGCCTAAGAACTATGGCATAGCTAGGGATGGAGGAGAAATCCATTTTGCACTTCCAAACCAATACATAAAATCAGATATCCTTTGAATTCCCACTTCTCTGAATTTTGGAATGGAGTTCTCCAATACAAAAATGTTTACAAATATGTGTAAAAATTAGGGGAAAGTATGCTCAAAAGCATGCCTTACTAAAATAGCATTCAAAATGTGTTATATTAGGAGCATCACTTGCAAAAATAAATATTAGGCAAACTAGCAGTCAAAATGCACATATTAGGAGCAATGCATACAAAAGTCCATGTGAAATTTCTTGAGAATTAAAAAAAAACTTGAAAAAAACAAAATTCTCATAGTTCAGGATGAAACAAATTTAAATTGCAGGTGGATTCAAAGTCTAGGACGAACCAAATTTAAGGCTAGCAAAACGAGAAACTATAAGAAACCAAAACTGGCAGAACTGTCCATCACTAGGCAAAACCCAAGACATCACATGGTTTTTCATTTGACATGTCTGAAACTCGATTAATGTTATCAGCAATTCTTTAGAATATAAAAGATAGCTGGTGGGGGTGGGGTGGAAACAGAACTGTAGATAAATTAATTACTTTTCAGACATATTTCAAATTCTATTTAAGATTTTTTTTAAAAAAAGTAAATCCCTCATCTCAAAGAATACAGTGCACCAAACAGACTATTTGATAAAAGATTTCTATTAACTTTGATGTCTTCTTCTCCCCTAAGATGTAGATAATTGACATTCATTTTTTCACCTTGCCTTACTTTTAACTTTCAGCTTCTTCCCTGGAGATTACACAACAGAGATGGCAGTGGAGAATTGAAGGGGCAGAAAAGAACATGATTCTTCTGTCTTCCAAGATGGCAATTCCCACATTAACTAATGTCAACTTTGTGCTCTTTAATTCCACCTTTAGATCTGTAATTCTTATCAGGGACAAACTGGACTTGACAATATATTATTTACATTTCACCCCAAAGGGCCGCACTCCATGGAGGCACTGCACAATCTGCGGGGTGCCTGGGGATGTAGAGATTTTGTTAAATCCACTCTGTCTGTTTCTCAGTTCAACAGGCATCTTTTGTTCCAACATCTGTTCATTGATGGAATCACTTAAACAACAGCAGCAACAACCCAGAATTTCATTGTACTTGTGCTAGTTTGCATTAGTGCTAATTCACATTAACTAATGGGGATTAGTGCAAATCCTCCCCAAAGTGAAAAAAAAACTGCTCTGCAAGACCACAGAACCCACGTGACTCAGAAAGAGATTGCCCACTTCTGCAGAATCCCCATGAGGATTCAGAGAAAGCCAAACACAAATATCCCTAGGGGTACAAAGTTTTAAAAGGGGGGGGGGGAAACTGCCTTGAGTATAAAATAAATAAAAATTAATTTGGAGCCAACTCTTGCTCTGTTGTTGCTATGGTCATGGTTTTTTCATAAGAAATAATACTTGGGTGGGATGGTAGGAGCTGTACCAGTAGTAGCCGGGGACAGATGTGGTTTGCATGTTGCCCACCCCACTTTAAACCTTTGCCTTTGCCACAGTCCTGATCTGTATCAGAGGACTGCGTGCTAATATTTGTAATGGGAGGAAAGCTAATCCCCATCCACACTGGCTATTTAATAAAAATAATCAGCCATACTAGGGCTAAAGATATTAATGATTTCATGTCTAGCTTGGCCTCCAGACTCTTAGCTTCATGGATTCTGATAAATGATAGTGAAGTCTGCTTCAGCCCTAGAGCTCATTGTGGTTCAACACCTTCTGAATTAGTTCTCTCAGCCTACAATAGAACTTGAGATTTAATTACCATGTTTAATAACAAGTTGTCTTGATTCATCACTTGCTCTTTTGGTAACCAGGCTTTCAGTCAGATGTAGCAACACTTTTGTGGCATTACCAAGTCAACCTCAGGGAAGGAAGACATGCAGGCATCATCCTTGATGGCTTATTGAACTTCTGCACCACTACCTGCTATTGGAGGTGATTTCTAAAGAGGGCCATATTATTTTGCAAGCCTCAAAAGGAGGAATAAAATTGAAAGGAAATTTTACTCTCCCTATGAAAATGTGAAACAAAGATGACAACAAGCTCTAATATTATGTCAGTTCACTAAAGCAGAAGACAGTGGAAGTTATTTCCAAGGGCTGGGGATGGTTGAAAGAGGGATCGCTGCTCATGTACACTGCAAATGCACACTACTCAATGTGCCTACCCTTATCTCTATTACTCTCAACTTGCACATTTTTGTCGTGCTTTCAAATCTTGTATAAATAATTTGACCAGAAACTATTGCCCATGATTTCTGGAGCTGATGGGAATTGAAGTCCAAAAATTAAAGGGCATCAGCCTGGAGAAGGCTGGTATTCACCATCGGAAAGTATAGTTTTTGTCTTATCACCTTTGATTCTATATATAAAAAAACCCCATCTTTTTCAGATTTCAGTGGCAAGAAAAGTCTGTGAACCTTTAGAATTTTCACATATTTCTGGCCTAAAATGTTATTAGTTCTTAATCTAACCACATAATTCTAGATAAAGAGCAATATATAACCTGGTTAAAAAAATGACACACACACACACACACACATAATTTATCCACAACTGATTCAACATTCAATGTTGTGTGAAAAAGTATGAAACTTTTACATTCAGTACCTGGTGGCATCTCCTTGAGCAGCAATGACTTCAGGAGGTAAGCATTTTGTGTAACTGTTGGTCAGTCTCTAACATCGGTTTTGAGGATGGTTGGTCCATTCCTGTTTACAGAACTGCATCAAGTCAGTAACATTTGAGGGCTTCCTTGAGCAAACAGCTCACTTCAGGTCCTACCACAACATTTTGATGAAGTTTAAGTCCAGACTTTGACTAGGTCATTCTAAAACATGGAATTTCTTCTTCTGCAACCATTCTTTTGTGGATCTGTTTGTATGTTTAGGATCATTGTCTTGTTGCATGACCCACTTTCCATTCAGCTTCAGCTCATGGACAGATGGCCAAGCAGGTAAACACGGCAGTCCCCACTGGTCCACCAATCTACCATTCTGCATAAAAATGGCAGCTCACCCTTTTTTATTTTTTTTTAATGAATGTCCATTTATTCAAATAATAGTTATAAAGGGGACATGTATGGAAAATTACAGCCATAAATGATGGGGAGCAGGGATGGGTGGCCAGTGGGCTCCAGAGAGCACAGTGTGACCTGGGCTATGGTGAGTTTGCCCACCCTTACATTCTGATACATTGAAAAATTCATGGTTGTGTTAATGATGGCAAGCTGTCCAGGTCCTGAGGCAGCCAAGGCAGCCAAAACCATCAGATTCCTACCACCAAGCTTGATAGTTGGGATGAGATTCTTATATTCGAACTCAGTTTTTGTTTTTCACCAATCGTGTTTTTCATCGATGCCAAAAAAGTTCTCTATTTAGCTTGTCTTTCCAGAAAGGATTGTTTCAGAAGTCTTAAGGATCATCTATGTGATATTTCACAACTTCAAATATGCAGCAATGTCTTTCAGAGAGCAGTGGTTTCCCCCACTAACTCCATTCTTCAATCTTTTTCTGATTGTTGAATCATGAACACTCACATTAGCGAAGGCTAGTGTGGCCTGCAGATCCTTGGATGTTACTCTGGGGTTCTTTTTTTACTTCCTGGATGATATGTTAGAGAGATTTTGGTAGGATGACCACTCCAGGGAAGAGTGACTATGGTATTGAACCTTTTCCATTTGTAGTGGAGCCCTAAGAAATGGTTTTGTAACCCTTTCTAGTCTGATGAGCAACTGTATAGTGAAGACCAAACTCACAAAGCTTTTAATCATTTTAAAAGGTGGGGCCTTCCGAACTCACCTCTGAAAATCTACCTATTTTCTTAAACACCTGATTCTATTTTTCCCTTTATTTGAGCTGAAAAAACCAACACTCACTTACTTTTCCACAGAGCCTGACTCTTAAGTACTCATTGTTTGCCTAATTTATGCATCATTTAATTTCACAAATCATGGAATTGGTTAATATAAAACCTACTGGATATTTAGAAAAGGACTGGTTTGGATTCATGAAGACTATCATGGTAAAATTATGGAATTTCTATAATTATCATTAGGGTTCACAATATTTTTCTCACGACTCTACATACAGAGTAGAGATTATAGACTCAATTAGTAGGACATGGAAGAGATGGAGGAGCTTTATACAACAAAAGGCAGCTTTTTCTGTTGGAGGTGGTACGTTCCTCCAATGGAAAGCTCTTCCATTGGAAGAATTATTATTATTATTATTATTATTATTATTATTATTATTATTATTTATTTATATAGCACCATCAATGTACATGGTGCTGTACAGATAACCAACCATGTAAGAATATTGGTGGTGGTGTTGCTATTATTATTATTATTATTATTATTATTATTATTATTATTATTAATCTTCTAGTTTTGAGTGGCACTTTTGATTTTTATTATTAAAACTGTGTAAGTATTTTGAAAGGTAATCTTTCAAAATGTCATCCTTAAAACTAAGGCCATTTCTACACCAGCCTGGCGTAGAGGGAGGGAGGGGGAAGGATCACATGATATCCTGATCATGAGATCCTCCCCTTAGTCCACATGCAGGCATAACATCCCGGGAGGAAGGAGGGTGTTGCGCCTGCCATTTTTTTTAAAGGAGCTCCAACTCAAAAAAAGAAAAGAAAAAAGCCCCAACCCCACTCCCCACCCCACCCCCGATTCCTCCTGGCCTGGTTCCTTCCCTCTACTGCTCCCTGCTACTTGCGGGGATAAGGGAAGAAGCTGGAACATGCAGCCACATATCCTGCTGTCTCGGGACGATCCCAAGACTGCGGGAAGAATTGGATTTTCGCAGGGAGTACTTATCCCTGGGAAAACCCGTTCTCATCCCTCTTTCCTCCCAGGAGTCCCTGGGCCTTGCTAGACGAGGTTTTAGCGCGCTGTGAGGCCCGGTTTCCCTGCTGTGCATCCAGATGACGCACAGGGGAATCCAGGGTCAGGCCGCGCTGAGATCTTCCTTAACGCGCCATAAGTGAATTCACTGATGGCGCACCTTTTCCACAGCCCCGGCCCGAGGCCGAGGCTGCGGAACATCTAGCAGGGTCCGTGGCTTTTTGCGGCTACTCACTTACTCGCGAGTAGCCAGGAAAAGCCACAGACTGGGCACAGCACTCATACGAGCGCTGTGCCCATCGGGCCGGGGGGGATCCTGGGGGGGGTAAGAGAGGGGCAGGGGGAAGGCCGGACCCGCCAGGAGAGAGGGGGGGAAGCCAGACATCAGGGATGGCACAGAGGGGCGAAGGAAGGAGAGCCGGGGATGGCACGGAGGGGCGAGGGAAGGAAAGCCGGGGATGGCACAGAGGGGTGAGGGAAAGAGAGCCGGGGATGGCACAGAGGGGCGAAGGAAGGAGAGCCGGGGATGGCACGGAGGGGCGAGGGAAGGAGAGCCGGGGATGGCACGGAGGGGCGAGGGAAGGAAAGCCGGGGATGGCACAGAGGGGTGAGGGAAAGAGAGCCGGGGATGGCACGGAGGGGTGAGGGAAAGAGAGCCGGGGATGGCACGGAGGGGTGAGGGAAGGAGAGCCGGGGATGGCACGGAGGGGCAAGGGAAGGAGAGCCGGGGATGGCACAGGGTGGGGGGAAAGCCGGAGAGCCGAGGACGGGATGGGGGCGAGGGAAGGATATTTTTTAAAAAAAAAACCCCACTTACCTTGTCCGAGTCTTCGGGGCACACGTGGCCGCTTTAACACTAAAAAAAAAAATGGCCGACACTGCAGGGCTTCCAGAGTCCCTGCGCGTTGTGTGTGTAGGAGCCGGGGCGGCGCACGCTAAAGTTAGCATGCTGTCGCCCCGCCTCCCTGCCGGCTTATCCGGCATAGTCTAGCAAGGCCCCCTGTCCATCATTTGGACGCACAGGGACTCGGCCGTGACCAGCCCACATTTTCGGGCTGGTGTAGAAACTAGGGGTGTGCACGGACCCCCCGCTCCGCTTCACTTGCAGATCCGCCATTTTCCGGATCGGGCCGCTCCGCCCCGCCCCCGCTCTGCCCACTTCCGCTCCGCTCCGCCCGGAGCTCCGGATCCGGATCCGGAGCTCCGTTTCCCCCCCATAGGCTTGCATTGAAAGCTAAAAAATTATACAACTTTTTTTCTGTTCAAGTTAGAAACCTCATGTTTGGCACCATGACACCTCATGGGGATATACACACGCACGCCAAGTTTCAAAGCAATCCCATCATCCCCTGATTTTTGGCGAATTTTTGAAAATCGGGCACCCCACACACAACATCCCTGCGAGGTGGGCAGGGGAGGAGGGAGGGAAGGCAGGCAGGCATGCAGCTGGCATTTCTGGGGGCATAAGGAAGTGAGCCAAGGATAAGCCAGTAATGCATATAAAATGGAATAAATCAATAAATAAACAAAGGAGGGGTGGAATTAAAAGCAGCAGTGTTGCTGAATAAACAGCAAGAAGATTTTTTTAAAAAAGGCTATATCTGTCTTTTACCAGCAATAGGGGGACGTGCCCGGGGGAGGGGGAAGCAGCTGCCAGTTCAACTCAAGACAGCCACCAACAGCTCTGAGATTAAGAAGTAAACGCTCACTTCAACTCATAACAGGCATCGCTCCACCACTGAAAAGTGAACATTCACTTCAACTCATGATAGGCATTGCTCCACGGTTTTACTCTCTTTGGAAGGCTCTAATGGCCTTCCAGTGCAGGAGAGAGTGGGGGCACGTCCACAATGAGATGCCCTAGGGGAGCTCATCTCCTTGCACCACATCTTTTCAGTTGTTCCCCAAAGTTAGGGTGGGGAGCAGTGCTGTGTTTCTATCTCTTATTCTTGGCTTAGTATATGATTTCAGGTTGTGTTTGTGCATTTGGTGGGGCTACTGTGTTAAAAAACACGGGGAAAAGCCCGTTCAGATGAAGAAAGAGAAGTTTCCCAGAATCCCAAGTTACCTGTTTTGCCTATGCCCTCCTCTAACTTTGGGATCATCATGACCGGGAGCTGACTCTGCCCCTCAGCCCTTTGAAAAAGGTATTTTTCCCGCCGATTTTTTAAAAACTTCTAGCGCGCGACCCGGACAACGCAGAAAGTTGAGAGTAGTCTCAAAATGACCCGCATCCACGACTCTCTGTGCACAAGAATTTTCAGAACGATAGCTTAAAAACCAACCCAGTTATGCCCGAGTCTTTCCCTCAATGCAATCCTATGGGCGAAAAGCCGAAAACGCCGTTTGAGCCGTGCGGTTGACCCGATTTTCACAAAAATATAGCACGCGACCCAGACAACGCAGAGAGGTGAGAGTGGTCTCAAAATGACCCCCATCCACGACTCTCTGAGCACAAGAATTTCTAGAACGATAGCTTCAAAAAGAACGTAGTTATGCGCGATTATTTGCCGCAATGCAATCCTATGGTGAAATGTTTTCAAGATGGCGACCGGAGCGCTCCGCCTGAACTAGGAGCTCCGAAAAATGGCCGCTTCTCTTCGCCTTGCTTCTAGGGGGTCCGCGGTCCGCTCCTACTCCGCCTCTGGGTAAGGCAGAGCAGGCCAATCCGCTACTGCTTCTACGCTCCTAATCGGAGCGGATCACACCCCTAGTAGAAACAGCTTAAGTCTCTTTTTCATTTTATTTATATCATGCTTCTTAGGGCCAAGTTTTAGATGGTGTTAAATGTATGCTCACATCTAATGTGCACTTTTGTTTTGTTTTAAATGTGAATTGCTTCAGCTTAATTAATGGGATATAAGCAGGTATGGAGAAGAAATGTAACCCTTTCATCCCATGTTGTGGTCCTGAGTACAATCCCCTTTCTGAAGCTTGTATTTGCTGGGGGGATGCAAGCCGCCATTGTTCTAGGAACAGGGGTATCTAGTGTTTGTTGGTTTCCTGATGTAAGTCATGGGTCTCAGCAGGTGCCCATAGATGCTGCCCCCCTGGTGTCAGTTCTGCTTGTGACAATAATGAGGACCCCAATTCTAAGTCCCCCAAAAGAAACATACAAACATGACTCACCACCAAATCAAGCACTTATGTCCCCATTGATTGCGACTGACATATACGAATAGTATAAAATTATTTTTATTTAGATTCTAAATTAGCTAATATTGTCTAATCCTTTGAAGAATCACCTTTTTCATATCAGATTCAATAATTCTGCAATCTGCTGCATTTCATCAGCTGGAAGAGAGAAACGCTTCTCAGTAAAAATGTGTATGCATGACATGCCACATCAGTGCAGGGTAATTGAAAATCCACACTGAGGAAAGGATGCTCCGATTAAGTTGTTGTTTTATTTAAAAATAAAAACAAAAAACAACCTCCTGATACAGGCCTTGTAATTGCAGCACTCCTATTATCCTGGGTATATCTGACTGACTGATTCATTTCCATTAAATGAGGCATTAAAAATAATTTTCTCATGTAATAGCAGAAACATGTCGTGGAATTTAAATATGAATATCCCTGACACTCATTAACAAGTAAACTTTTGCTGGATATATTATCAGCGCTTAAGTAAAAAAAAAAGTTTGTTGTTGAAAAATAGCTATTTAAAGTCTGATTCAAATTGCTTTGCTATCTGAGAGGGAATTGGCATTTGCAGACAGCCCTGACTGAGTTGGGCACACAAGGGGTTTGGTGTGAAGATGTCAGGGGTGGGCCGATTGGGGCTGAATAAGCCATCCCCATTCCCCACCCCGTTTGATCAGCACCAACCCTCCCTGGAAGGCTTGACTGTGGGCAATTGCTGGCTGTAGAAATTCAGGGCCCAGCAGAAATTGTTTGCCAAGTATTTTCTGTATCACTGAACTGTAGCTCTGCCCTCAAACACCCATAGGATGAAGCAATTGGAGAAAATTATTTCCTTGCTCAGGATTCTGCTCTTCCTGTTGTAAAAGAGATTCAATTTTGTTCTTTGGCTTCCAGTAAAAATAGCCACTGGGACAGGAATTAACTTAAACTATTTGAGTACAATACACAATGGGCCTGTTCAGACAACACACTAAGCCATGATTAGGCCACTAACCCCTTTGCACCAAATGATTAGTGAGGGTGTTTAAACTGTGGTTATGTAGCTGCCATGGTTAGGAATGGTTCACACAACACACTAAGCCATAATGTTTAGTTCAAAATGCTTAACCGCTGTGGCTTAACATGTTATCTGAACAGGGTCAATAGAGGCCTAAATTCTCAAACTACAACAGTGAAAAACAAAAAACAGGGTTCTTCTTCCCACTCTGCCTCAGATTGTGCCTCCTATAAGTATTCTCTTGATTTCATCATCATCTCTTTCATGCAGTTTACCACACCTCCCACAGCATCGGTTGTTCTAGGTTGGTATGGTGACATGTGTATAAATTTTTCAAACTTTAACATTGGTTAATTTGAAGTTAGCAAGGGTTGTTCCTCCAAAAGAAGGGCTTGTGAATTACTTTAAAGGTCACATTTATATGCTGCATGCCCTTGGGGTGTACCTGACTTTTTCAGACTTGGAAATCCCTGGGCCAATGGATTGCTCCAGAGCTAAAGTATTGTTCAGTAAATTACATTCCCATTTTTTTTAAGAAAAGAAGAAAAGTTTTATTTTAGCCAGCTTCATCAATCAATGACATGGGGAATAAGGGGTTAAAATAACCCACCTGAGTAACCCAGACATTTCTAGACATGAGTTTCTGGCCTGATAGAGTCTGACTGCAACACATAGACTCACAATGGTCTCATCTTCATTCTGAGCAAGTAAGAATGTTAAGGGAATTTTCCTCAGAATACATCTGAACATTACAACCTGGGGAAATTCCCATATAGGCTGTCCCAGTTTCTCCATTCTGAAGGGGAGGGATTGCTGACCAAATCACAGCCTACTAAGATTTGTTTGGCTATGGTGCAGAGGAAGGCCACCTTAACTGTGGTGTCCTCCATGTGGAATCATCTCCCATTCAGAGATGGTGGGCTCTCAGTGTGGACTTCTGCCGACAAAGACACACTTGTTTATTATTTATTTATTTATTTAGAATATTTATATACTGCTCCTCATTGAAAAATTTCAGAGTTTTGAAAAAGTTTGCCCAGGCATTCCCTGACAGCTACCACTGTCAGCTACCCCTGGTGATTTTAATGAGACTTTATTGTTTTTATCATAGTTTTATTGTTTAATGAGAGGTTTCATTGTATTTTACCTTGATTTTATCATGTGAACTGCTTTGGGATTTATTTGATTTTTTAAAATAAAAGTTGTATAGATATTCTCTAAAATAAAAGTTACTTTATTCATTTAATAAATCTGTTTGCTGTTCTATATACTTCAAAGTCCTTGAATTTAATGTAAAGTATACATCATTATTAAACACAGAATCATTGTTTCAATCAGTTGTTTGAAATCCAGTTTGGCTGTGAGTAGCCTAACCATTACGGGCACAATGTAAACCTTGCAAAGGTGCATTAATTCACTCATAGATCTGTGCCTGATTGACCTCCTCTGTACATAGCAGAACTGCTGGACTGGGATGTGTGTGAATGGTTCACATCAGGTTAAACTGTTGCTGGTTCTGTGATAAGATTGATATTGAACTGAGCAATATGAAATGTTCAGCCTGAGTTTGGTAAGCTGGACCAGCGATCAGCGCTAGTGTAGATGATGGTCAAATATAACTCGATGGTAAAGTAACTTTGCACAAACTGAAAATACAATTAATATCCTCCTAGTCCTTTTGGAGCTAAGTAGACAGGAATGAGCATCATCATGAACAACAATGATAGATACTATTATAACAATTGGATCCCAACTTCCAGAAGAGCAGGTTTGAAATTTGCAACTACTTGCTTCTGCCATCAGGAGCAAACATTTTTAGCTAGGCAGAGAAAAAAAAATTATGAACATCCTGATGAGAAACATGCAATCTGACCCTCATTAAAATCCCCGCAAACACACCTGTCAGCCCAAGGGAAACTGCTGAAAATGTGAACCTTGATTAATAAAACTACTGATTAAGTATTATGAATAAAATGAAATATTCATGCTCTCTCTCTCTCTCTCTCTCTCTCTCTCTCTCTCTCTGGAAAGCTGCTTCTGAAACTTGCCATGCTATTCAATCTATGGCTAAACAAAGTTTTATCTCTAGAATTATTTGGGCATTTATTTATTTAATAGATTTAATATCCAGCCCTTTAGGATGCCTCACCTCACAGAGAATCAGTGTCAATTACCAATTATTAAAATAATCATATAACAATACAAAATATATAACAATATAATGTAACAAGAGATGAAATAGTTATCAGATTAATTCCAAAACCATCCCAAAGGTGGCAATAACAACAACAACAACAACAACAACAACAACAACAATGGTTTTTAATGGTTCTTCTAAAAACCAATAAAGAGAAACCAAATTATATTCCTGGGGAAAGAGTTCCAAAGGAATAGGGCCACCACAGAAAAATTGCATTGCAAAGATTCCTCATCATCTTCGTCTTGATACATATTTGCAGAGGGAGCAAACTAAGGAACTATGCAGATAGGTATTCCACAACCCATGTTTGTTAGGAATTATTGGGGGTGGTAGTGTCAGGACCTTTCACAGGGTAGGATTGGCAGGTGAGAGGAAAAGTTGCCTCACTGATTCTCCCCTGAAAATATCCCACCTCAGATGGTGTTTCCTCTTACTTTGGTCTCAGACTTCCATTTGGAAAAATTGCCAGGGGCAGGAGTGTATTTTCAGATGAAAGGACAGCCCCTTCCCGTCCACTGATTCTCCCCTAGAAGTGCCTCCCACTTCCTTATTAGTGTTACAGGGTGACTGGGAAGTCCAGACCCAGTTGCTGAGAATTACTCTCTGGCAACTCCATTGCTCAAATTCCTCCTGAACACATGCAAGCTCAGAGTCTATTAATATTAAGAACATCACAACCACACCAAAATGCAAGTTGGTTTTCCATCACTAGGAAGCACTATCATTTTTCATTCCCTTAATGAAAAATAAAAATATAATCTAGTTAACACTAAAGAGTGATGGAGAGAGTAGGAAAAAGAGAGGTAAGCTTGGTGGTATCTGGCAAGGTCTGGAAAGCTGAAACCACCATCTTTAATTGGAAGTTGCATACTTTTCAGAGATATTCTTGGAGAGGAACCCCAAAAGAAAAAAGATAATCTAGTAAATGCCTAAGAGTGTTGAGGAGAGTGGGGAAGAGAATAACTTCATGCCTTTCGTTGTTTGAGGATATTAGTGTGTTATTTTAATCACTTAAGGAGGTGTTCAATAAAAAAATAAATCAAGGGATTGTTAAGCATTAATTCAGCATGTGGCCCTCCAGATGTTTCAGCCTACTACTACTCCCATCAGTCCTAGCCAGCATGGCCAATGGTGTGGGATCATGGCTAATAAGAAGCAACTGGGTAAGAGACTCCAAAAGTAACTTTCTTCAGCTGAAGCAAATGCTGCTTTAAAGAACAGTACTATCTTGCTGGTTGCTTCCCCATCTGTAGCTTTTATACCTGTAAATAAACCAATATTACAAATATACCATAATACCAATATTCACAATCTGCTTACAATAGAAGTGAGTGTATAAAGGCTGGAACATCTTACGTATTTCTCAGCAGAGTATGAACACCCAAAAATAGATTTTCTGACTTCTGCACACCTATCACTCATATCTTTGGTCCTTGATACCACGCTTAACCAAAATTCAAAGTGGCTTGTAGGAGTGGGCAAACTCACCTGTGCTCTCCTCAGCCGGCGCTCACCGTGCCCCCACCAGCTGTTGGGCTGCACGAGCCTCTTCTGAGGCTCAACTTGGCCCAGCGAGTGCTCAGCAACCACCCGCCCATGAGCTAAATAGCGCACTTCCCTTTCCTCTATCATTGGCTGGTGCTATTGATGCCACAGTGGGAAGTACATAATTTCAGGAACCTGCAAAATGTGCACACTTCCCCCCTGCACGGATGGCAGCCTTGAAGTCCCCGTTGATGCAAGGGTAAAGGTATGAATGAGGAAGGGAAAATGCACAATTTTGGTGCTTGGGTGGAGGACTGTGCTCATGCCAGGAGCACCCAATTGGGTTCAGGGGGCAGGGTCTGCCAGAATCCCAGACCCAGCTTTACTTTGAGGCAGTGTTATTGAGCACTTAGCGCTTCAGATACTGTAAACACTATATGCTCTATACAAATCATAATAAAATAAAGCCATAAGCTGTAAGTGGTCAGCTGGATATATTGTTATTTCTAACTTTTCTTTATTTTTGAAGATAAAAATACTGGATATTCTAAAATAAAGATTGCTGACCAAAAGATAAGACCTGCTGGAAAACCAAAATATTGTAAGTAAAACCTGTGATAGTTCTGCAGTGTTGCATAGTACACTGCCACTACTCAGAATGTGGCTTTCTGAGCTTTGACTTGTGCAATCTGTAGCTGAGAGCTCAAGGTTTTGAGCAATGTTGTTCTCAATAGGCACCATACCTGCAACAGACCCCTTAAACTTTCTGGGCGATGCTGCAAAGCTGACCGTGGAGGGGGACACAAAAGGCATGCCTTGGCCAGAGCACTATTTTTCCTAGGGCTGGCCCTGATCCTACAGGGCAGATTTGAAGCATGCATAGGGGACTCCAGGGAAAGGAGAGGATGGGAAAGTCCTGTCACAAGAGCAAAGGTCCCATTGTGCTAGTGGGCCTCCTCCCATGCAAGGGATGGATCTAGCCCCATGTCAGCATCTGAAGTTCCATGCCTGTGTACCTTTCAGCTGGTGCAGCTTCATGCAAAGTTGCAGTAAGATACCTGGGACTTAGATAAAAAGAAACCCTGTCCTATTAAGATCTCAAAAGCTTTAGCTACACGGGAAGTTTCAGAACTATTGTTCTGTTTTTTATCTTAGGGTAGATGTTATATTGTGAGGTTTGTGTTTTATTGGAAAAAGTAGATTTAAGAATGAAAGTGAAAAATGGATTCAAGGACTCTTCCTTTACAAACTATTGTGGGCACAAATTATTGTGGGCACAAAACCAGAATTGAATCCACCAAGCAATTCATGGGGTGAAATCCGATGTTGCATGAGTGGTTCTCCATTCACACAACCAGATTTCTGTTTGCTCTCCTCCCCCTGCAGCTCCCCACACTCCACCAAACTTGCTCTGGAGGTTTGGGTGACCCTCTGGAGCAGGTTTGGGGGTATACGGGGTGCAGCAGGGAGGAAGGGAAATCCATTTTGCTAGTAGTTTCCATTTCACTGGTATAAGGACAGCACTGAATACAACCCTCTGTGACTCCTTTGTAGAATTGTTTATCAATCAGGTACAGGTGATAGATGGATAGTCTAAGGCTTCCTAAATACTGTAACTATAAATGTATAACACCTGCAAAGTAAAATTCATAACACATCTAATGTTCAGGAACATCTTTTCAGATGCATGAAGAGTGTGCTAGAAAGAGGGGCTGAAGAGTTCTGGAAGAATTTCATATGCAGGAAGCATTTCGTATGAAGCCCTTAGGATCCTGTTCCTTTTCCCCACAGAAAAGCATTCACCAAATAAGTCAAGATGATGGTGACATTTTCCATCAAAGAGAAATCAACAGAATAAGGAAATACCCAGAAGCCACCAGGCTTTAGCCTTACAACCAGTTTCCATTGTGGAATTTATTATCAAATCTGGATCTAACCCAAGAACTGGATATCTTTCTTTTGTTCTTTCCTTTCATTTTTATCTGAAGAATAACTATAGCCAGTCAAGAACTGTCTGCCGGTGTCAAGCATAGTCATTGGGGTGAGGTAATCATCTACTGCCTGTGGAGACAAGAAGCCGTGTTTTTAAACTTTTAGTCCTTTTGTACATATCCTGAAGGAAATGGAAGATGTTATTGCTCAAATACATGACATAGAATTGTCAGCCAGAGAAAAAGTCCTTGCTAATGGAGAAAAACACCTGATAGGTGTTTTTGAGCAGCTTGTTCCTGTTCTTTGATAGTAAAATAAAGAAATATCCATATTGTTAGACTCTCATCTTTTTTAAAAAAAATAATGAGATGAAATATTAATCAAAAACATAGGGAACATACTTTCTTTCAGACATCCCACTATTCTTATATTCATATTCAGCCCTGCCACTCAGATGAAAAAGTTCAGAGGAACACAGCCCGTAGGTAGCTTGATTAGTAAAGAAAAATATATTACTTGCCCTACTAGCTTCAACATTTTGTTCCATTTCCTTATCTTTGAAAGCTGAAGAGCAATAATCTCATGGAAAACAAAACTCATATTGCAGAATCCTCTATCAGGCAAAGTTCACCTTCTTGGGGTTTTCTAATAATAGTTTAGCTAGATTCAGGACCCAAACCAGTAATGATGTGAAAAGTTGATTATGAAGATGGTGAATGATTTTAAAATAATCAGTATGAAATTATAATTGGGGAAGGGGCTATTTTGACATATTCAAAGTTTAGAACCCAGCCTTCAGGAGATGAAAAAAGCTGTTATGCAGAGAACCTTGGTGAGGCTCCATCCAATTTTATTTAGCTGCTGATAAAACAAATCTCCATGTGTGTTAAATGATAAAACATTTTTGGTTATCAAGTCACTAAGGGTCAGCAAGACAAGCCCATTGAAGAACATCTCAGCAAGTTTCCAGCAAAGGATGTTAGTCTAAGAGCATCAGACCAAAAGCATCAGCCACTTATGGATGTTCGTCCTTTTGATGACAATATCTGCTAGGGGTGTGCACGGACCCCCCCCCCCCCGCTCTGCTTCTCTTCCAGATCCGCAATTTGCAGATTGGGCCGCTTCGCTCCACCCCCGCTCCGCCCATGCCTGCTCCGCTCCGCTGCGGAGCTCTGGATCCGGATCGGAGCTCCGTTTCCCCCCCCCCCCATAGGCTTGCATTAAGCTAAAAAAGTATACAACTTTTTTTCTGTGAAAGTTAGAAACCTCAAGTTTGGCACCATGACACCTCATGGAGGTATACAAACGCACGCCAAGAATCAAGGCAATCCCATCATCCCCTGAATTTTGGGGAATTTATGAAAATCCAACACCCCATTCACACCCCTTTCGATAGCTCCGTCAATTTGCACGTTAAAAACCTCAAACTCACCACCATGATAGCTTATCCAGGGATTCACACGCATGCCAAGACTCAAGGCAGTCCCATCATCCCCTGATTTTTGGGGAATTTATGAAAATCCAACACCTCATTCACACCCCTTTCAATAGCTCCGTCAATTTGCACGTTAAAAACCTCAAACTTGCCACCATGATAGCTTATCCAGGGATGCACACGCACGCCAAGACTCAAGGCAGTCCCATCATCCCCTGATTTTTGGGGAATTTATGAAAATCCAACACCCCATTCACACCCCTTTCGATAGCTCCGTCAATTTGCACGTAAGAAACCTCAAACTCACCACCATGATAGCTTATCCAGGGATACACACGCACACCCAGACTCAAGGCAGTCCCATCATCCCCTGATTTTTGGCGGGGCTTAAAACTGCAGACATCTCAATGAGGCCATTTCAAAGGAAATCCCAACATGCCATGAATTGGGGAGTAGAGATAAACTTATATGAATCTTCTTCCACACTTGAAAAATGGATTTGGAAGTTCCAAAACTCCAAGTGAGCACAGGAAGGACTTCTCCCCTGAGTCAAAGCCAGACACACACAACATCCCTGCAAGGCGGGCAGGGGAGGAGAGGGGGAAGGCAGGCAGGCAGCAGACATTTCTGGGGGCATAAGGAAGTGAGCCAAGGATAAGCCAGTAATGCATATAAAATGGAATAAATAAATAAATAAACAAAGGAGGGGTGGAATTAAAAGCAGCAGTGTTGCTGAATAAACAACAAGAAGAACTTTTTTAAAAAGGCTATATCTGTCTTTTACCAGCAATAGGGGGACGTGCCCAGGGGAGGGGGAAGCAGCTGCCAATTTGACTGGTCCTAGTGACCAGTCTTTTAAGAAGCAACGCTGTCAGTTCAGCTCATGAAAGCCATTGCTTCACCACGAGAGCTCTGAGGAGTAGAACTCTCACTTCAACTCATGATAGGCATTGCTCCACTGGGTTACTCTCTTTAGAGGGCTCTGATTGCCCTCCAAGTACAGGAGAGAGTGGGGGCACGTCCACATGGGATGCCCTAGGGGAGCTCATCCCCTTGCACCACATCTTTTCAGTTGTTCCCCAAAGTTAGGGTGGATAGCAGTGCTCTCTTATTATTGGCTTAGTATATGATTTCAGGTTGTGTTTGTGCATTTGGTGGGGCTACTGTTTTAAAAAACACTGGGAAAAGTCCGTTCAGACTAAGAAAGAGAAGTTCCCAGAATCCCAAGTTACCCGTTTTGCCTATCCCCTCCTCCGACTTTGGGATCATGTGATCATGACCGGGAGTTGACTCTGCCCCTCAGCAATCGAAAAGGTAATCTTTTTCCCGCCTTTACCCTACTTTTTAAAAAATTCTAGCAAGCGAACCGCACCACGCAGAGAGCTGAGAGTAGGCTCAAAATGACCCCCAGGCATGACTCTCTAAGCACAAGAAGTTTCAGAAAGATAGCTTCAAAAACAACACAGTTATCCCCTTTCTTTTCCGCAATGCAATCCTATGGGCGAAATGTTTCAAGATGGCGATCGGATCGGACCGCGGAAACCGGAGCGCTCCGAAAATGGGTGCTTCTCTTTGCCTTGCTTCTAGGGGTCCGCGGTCTGCTTCTACTCCACCTCTGGGCAAGGCGGAGCAGGCCAATTCGCTCCTGCTTCTACGCTTCTAATCGGAGCGGAGCACATGCCTAATATCTTCCTTCCACACATCTCCCACTCCTTCTGCTCTATTTTCCATGACAAAATAAGACCCGGTAAATCTGTTGTTTTGCTTTTTTGAGCTGAAACTTGCCACCATTTCCTGCTGCATGCAGGAAAAGCAGCACAATAAAAGCTCCCACTGAATGGGCCATGTGGTTGTTGCTGCTGCTTTCTTCCCCATGTGAAGAAAGAGCAAGCTGCTTGTCCCTATTGTGGGACAGAAAAGCGACAGTAGGGAAACACGATTTCCTTCCTGTTTGATGCTTTAACTTAATGTTAAGCAGGATCTACACTACTGCTTTATAATGGTTTATAGCAGTATTGACAACTGTTGGGACCCAGGACATATTCTTTATACCATTTTCAAAACGCTTTCCTAAGTGTTATATTCTGCTTGGTGTAGATGTGGCCTTAGTCTAACTTAATTCCTATTCATTTCAATTGGTTTACTGAAAGTAGGACTAATACTGGATAGAATTTTTCTTTTTCTTTTTGTGAATACCCAGTCCAGAACTTCAAGATTTGTTTCTGTTTTCTAGGGTGATGCACTCAGCATAGAATGGTTTGTTAGATTAATCCCAAGAGGCCAGGATTTATTCCTAGAACCTGTTTCCATTTCAAAGCCTCAGGTTTGGGTGGACACTGTGGTTATGCATCAACTAAAATGTTCATATATTTCTGCTTCATTATTTATTTTACTCATCTCTATCACTTATATCCTTATGTTCTATGTCAGGATATATTCAAGGCAGTTTACAAAGGCTGAAAACTAGAGATGGGTGATAATTTCATTTCAGTTGGGTTTTAATAAGAACTAACAAAATTCACAAAGCTCTCCACATTTGAGGGGGCAGGGAAGAATTTGAGAATTTTAAAAAAATCAAATGTGGGAGAAATCAAAACTGACAGATCTGAGTGGCTTTGAGTGCTTTGCTCTTAAGAGTCTGGATTGAATCTCTGTCTTTGTGATGATGAATTAGTTTTGCCACCTCTTTTTTTCTGACAGGCTCCTCATCTCTAATAGCTGTATTAAAAGCTGCAGAAACATCAAGATCCTTTCCATGCTGGGGATAGCTGCACCTTTTGAATTTGGCTGCCACTGATGGGTGGGAATTTCATTTTGACTTGTTTTTTGATCAGAATTTAGCAATGTTTGGAAAGGTCATATTCAGGAGAGAAGGAACTTGAGATTTAAAGAATTCTCCCATCCCTGATTTAAATGCAATACAATGTCATGATGATGATGATGACGATGATAATAATAATAATAGAAATGAAACAAATAATTTTAAAGCCACAGTCAAAAGCCTGAAATTAAAAAAAATATGTTTGAAATAAAACTGCTTTCAAAGCTTGACTAAAAGTGGTCTATTACATAGTTTAATTAATGAATGAATTAATATCCTGTCTTTCTGTGGAAAATTGCACTTTAAAGAGGCTAACACCCCCAAAGACATGCTGTATTTAAAACAAAATCTTAAAGTTTTTAGAATGTTTTTTAGGATGTTTTAACAATGTATATTATGTTTTAATTTAGTTTTACATATTTTACCATTTACTGTTGTTCCCTGCCTCCATCAAAATGGAGAGACGGGTGAGAAATAAATTATTATTATTATTATTATTATTATTATTATTATTAAACATAATGTAAAACAGATGTATAAAAATGCAATTAAAATAGAACAATAAGAGAACTAGACCATACCCAATCGATTAAAACTGCCTTCAGCAGCAGATCAGGGTATAAACCAAAACCTGCCTGAATAAAAATAGTTTTGCCTGCCATTGGAAGGTCAAAAGAATGGGAACCAACCTTGCCTTTCTCAGCAGGGAATTCCAAATCTTGAAGTGACTGCTGAGAAGGCCCTCTCTTAAGTCACCACCAGAGATGCCATTGATGGTGGCAAGACCAGGGCCTCCCCCTGTCTTAATACTTGGGCAGCCACCACCAAAACCCTGAACATGAGCACCAAAATGGCCCTATGGGAGGAATAATCTTATAATGTCTTCCCCTGGGCTTTAATTGCAGTGGAGGAAGCCAAGGAAGCGACAGGTTGGCCTGAGACACAGGACAGTTGTGCACATTCCTCAACCACCTGCTAAGTACAGTAGCCCAAACCAAGCCCATGAGAATTTCTCTAAAATTCTTCTTCACCACTGGACTTCTTCTCAAAAGCCATTATTATTATTATTATTATTATTATTATTATTATTATTATTATTATTATTATTTTATTACATTGAATAAGAAGAGTCAGGGGGGGAAATGAGGGACAGATTTTCAGCACAGCACCACTTTCAATACCTGTCCAATCAATGCCTGGCTCTGAGGAAGGACCCCTTCAGAGTCAGGCATTTTAGACTCTCTGAAGAGCCATGCTGTCCATTTTTCTCCAGCTGACATGGCTCTTCAAAGAGCATGTACTTCGGCTCACTCTATTCAGAGCAAGCCAGAGGGTGGGCTGACAGGCAGGGGTGTTGTGAAAGCAGCGAGGGCTCACAGCAGCAATGGGAGATGTCACGGCACCACCTTTTCTCCCACCCCAGGCAGCATGAGAGCTTGCACCCCCACTCGGTTCCTGGACAGGTGAGAGAGGCAATTCCCAAGATCCTTTCTCTGAATCATTGTGTTTAAATAGCCACAGTTCAGCAGAGAGATAAGTTTGCTTAAACCTGTTACTTTCAAAGGATTTAACTGGTAAACTTAATTTTGTGTTGGATTGAAAGTATTTATTACTATTTTCCCATAACAACACAGTTAGGCGTGTGTTTCATTTATGTTTCCTTTTCTGAAGGTTCTGTAACTCCTACTGAGCCCTAGGAAATGAGTAGGATTAAAATCTGGTACCCACCCTTAGCCCTTTGGAGGTGCTTTTTGGCATACATTGGTGAAACATGCCAGTAGTGTAACCAGCAAAAAGGGACAATGCTGGATCTCCTAACAGAAAATAAAACATATAAATGGAGTTAAGTAGAAAATTCTTGTTCTACCTTTAAAAAATGTTTTCTTTGGCATAATATAAAGTGGTATGAAATCTCCACCACTGGTATATGATTCATGATGGTTACCATATGCTGTGGTCACTTACTGATGAATGTGCCTGGATGAATTCACCCCAAATGACAGTTCATTGGAAGTGGCTACTAAAAGAATCCATTGACATTGATCAAGCAATTATTCTGCCATATGTTCTGAGTGAGTTAGGGTGAATTCATCTGGGTCAGTTCAGATGAAACCTATACGCAAAGTAGCCTTTTGTCACAAAAAGACAGCTGTCCTAATATGAAAAAGCCTGTTATACACTTCAAATCCAAGGCCGTTTCGTCACCTGCCTTTTTCCCAAGGATCATCCTGGGATTGTTCCTGTGCATGCAAATGACACACAGAGGATCCCAGGAGCAGGCAAGAACGATCCCTCCTTTTTCCTGGGATAATCCTTAGGTGTAGAAAGGGCCCAAGCATATGTGAACAAAAGCTGTCAAGTCCAAAAGAAGATGGGATTCAATGTGTGGCTGCAGTGAAGAAGACAAAAAAAAACACCCAGCATTTCTCCTTCAGCCTTAGTGCCATGTTTTAGACTGTAACCCTATGCATGTTTACCTGCCATCAATTGTCTTCTGAGCAAACATCCATAGGGTTGTGCTGTTGGTCTATTTTATTGGCCCACTTTTAGAAAGGAGTAATGAGCACTGAAGGTTGAAATACAGATACAGACCATTGCTTGTTCGGCTTTTCTAAAACATTAACTTGAGTTGCTTCGCAGTAAACTTAAACTTGCTCAGTGTCAGAAATGCTGTATGAATACAAGGAATCTCTCTGTTGGCAATTAAATGATGTGATGTGAACGGCAGGCAGTGCTGCGCTGGCAGACAGTGTGCACCAGGTTTTGAACGAGAGGCCAAAGTAGCAAGCTTTGGGCTCAAGTTACAGGAAGCCAGATTCCAGCTGAACGTCAGGAAAAAACTTCCTGTTAGAGCAGTACGACAATGAAACCAGTTACCTAGGGAGGTGGTGGGCTCTCCCACACTAGAGGCATTCAAGAGGCAGCTGGACAACCACCTGTCAGGTATGCTTTAAGGTGGATTCCTGCATTGAGCAGTGGGTTGGACTTGATGGCCTTGTAGGCCCCTTTCAACTCTACTATTCTACGATTCTATGATTCTATGAATTACAAAGGTTTTACACCAGCAGCTGTTCCTGAGCTGTCCAATCACTTGTCAGCTTTATTCAAAACAAAATTCCTAGAGAAGTCGCTGTCTTTGCACCATGTTCTAGAATTCACCTGGTCCAAAAGCATACTGAATACGAAATATAGCAATGCCCATGGGTGATAGTAATAAAAAGGCATGCAGTTGAAACTAGCTCCTAATCTCTAAGAGAATTCTGCAACCTGTTTAGCATATTCCAGTAATTATTAGTAGATGCAGACAGTGGTTCTTTATTTCTGAAGACAAGCTTCAGAAATATTGTATACTTGTTATTGCTAATTAATGCCAGAGCTTAGTGCCAAAACATTTCATTTCTTGCTACCAGCTTCATATTGGGCAGACGGTGTATGCATAAGTTCATTTGCCATCAAATGAGATATTTTGTCATAAACTGCAGATGGAGCAGGTAAGTAAGTACCGATGAGGTCAATGAGGCTAGTCAAGAGTACATTTGCGTAGTTGCAGTCCATCAGTCTTGTAATAACTTGGGATACCTTGAAGAATCTTTTCAGTGTAACCCCAACCTGGTGGCCTTCAGACTTCAACTTCCACCAGCCACAGCTAGCATGATCAACGGTCAGAATGCTGGGAGTTCTACTCCAGAGCATTTGGGGGGCATCAGGTAGGGGAAGGCTGCAGTACAGGCTGGGCAGATCCCCATCACAAATGGAATTATTATTGTGAACACCCCATTCAAAAGGAGAACAGCCTCTTCCAAAAAAATCTT
Organism: Elgaria multicarinata webbii; assembly: GCF_023053635.1. Classification (NCBI taxonomy): domain Eukaryota; kingdom Metazoa; phylum Chordata; class Lepidosauria; order Squamata; family Anguidae; genus Elgaria; species Elgaria multicarinata. The sequence continues at coordinate 117,400,217 of NC_086172.1, forward strand.
CACATAGAGTTGTGGTGAGATCTTTTTTCTTTCACTCTTTTCAGAACACTCAATGTAATAAAATGCAAAATTCTTGGTCACAGAGGATAAGATCCAACATATGTCCTACTTTGAGTAGACCCATTCAAATGAATGGGACTTAAGTTAGTCATGAGTAACTTAAAACCCATTCATTTCAATGGATCTACTTTAAAGGGATTTATGTTGGTTTTTACCCAGAATGCTGATGAGCTGTACTAACCTGAAGGCAAGAGCAGTTGGTGTCCTGCATACATACAACCAGCTTATCAAGAACTTCCCCCCAAATACAGGGAAGAACTGTACTCCATAGTTAGTAATGATCTGTTTATACAAGTGATTGAGGACAAATTCTTTGGACAAGTTCACATTTTAATTTTGAACCGCTACGTGAACTGAAACTCAGTTATCCTTTGAAATTTGCACTGTTGTGCAATGAGGTTTTCCAGTCAAAACGACAATGTATGTCTTAGGCAAAAATGCATAGCAAATGCATCTACTTGGGGCTGCCCTTCAAGACAACTCGGAAGTTGCAGCTAGTGCAAAATGCAGCAGCTAGACTGCTGGCAGGTACTAGGGGTGTGCACGGACCCCCCGCTCCGCTTCTCTTCCAGATCCATGATTTGCGGATCGGGCCACTTCGCTCTGCCCCCGCTCCGCCTATGTCCACTCCGCTCCGCTGCGGAGCTCCGGATCCGGATCGGAGCTCCGTTTCCCCCCCCCCATAGACTTGCATTAAGCTAAAAAAGTATACAACTTTTTTTCTGTTAAAGTTAGAAACCTCAAGTTTGGCACCATGACAGCTTATCCAGGGATACACATGCACGCCAAGACTCAAGGCAGTCCCATCATCCCCTGATTTAGGGGGAATTTATGAAAATCGGGCACCCCATTCACACCCCTTTCAATAGCTCCGTCAATTTGCACATTAGAAACCTCAAACTTGCCACCATGACAGCTTATCCAGGGATACACATGCACGCCAAGACTCAAGGCAGTCCCATCATCCCCTGATTTTGGGGGAATTTATGAAAATCGGGCACCCCATTCACACCCCTTTCGATAGCTCTGTCAATTTGCACGTTAGAAACCTGAAACTCACCACCATGACAGCTTATCCAAGGATACACATGCACGCCCAGACTCAAGGCAATTCCATCATCCCCTGATTTTTGGGGAATTTATGAAAATCGGGCACCCCATTCACACCCCTTTCGATAGCTCCGTCAATTTGCACGTTAGAAACCTCAAACTCACCACCATGATAGCTTGTCCAGGGGTACACATGCATGCCCAGACTCAAGGCAGTCCCATCATCCCCTGATTTTGGGGAAATTTATGAAAATCAGGCACCCCATTAACACTCCTTTTGATAGCTCCATCAATTTGTATGTTAGAAACTTCAAACTCACCACCATGACAGCTTATCCAGGGATACACATGCATGCCCAGACTCAAGGCAGTCCCATTATCCCCTGATTTTTGGGGAATTTATGAAAATCCGGCACCCCATTCACACCCCTTTCGATAGCTCTGTCAATGTGCATGTTAAAAACCTCAAACTTGCCACCATGATAGCTTATCCAGGGATACACATGCACACCCAGACTCAAGGCAGTCCCATCATCCCCTGATTTTGGGGGAATTTATGAAAATCGGGCACCCCATTCACACCCCTTTCGATAGCCCTGTCAATTTGCACCACCATGACAGCTTATCCAAGGATACACATGCACACCCAGACTCAAGGCAGTTCCATCATCCCCTGATTTTTGGGCAATTTATGAAAATCGGGCACCCCATTCACACCCCTTTCGATAGCGCCGTCAATTTGCACGTTAGAAACCTCAAACTCACCACCATGATAGCTTGTCCAGGGATACACATGCATGCCCAGACTCAAGGCAGTCCCATCATCCCCTGATTTTGGGGAAATTTATGAAAATCAGGCACCCCATTCACACTCCTTTTGATAGCTCCATCAATTTGTACGTTAGAAACCTCAAACTCACCACCATGACAGCTTATCCAGGGATACACATGCATGCCCAGACTCAAGGCAGTCCCATTATCCCCTGATTTTTGGGGAATTTATGAAAATCCGGCACCCCATTCACACCCCTTTCGATAGCTCTGTCAATGTGCATGTTAAAAACCTCAAACTTGCCACCATGATAGCTTATCCAGGGATACACATGCACGCCCAGACTCAAGGCAGTCCCATCATCCCCTGATTTTTGGGGAATTTATGAAATTGGGAACCCCATTTGCAGACGTGGACTGTTCTCTGACATTTGGACAGATAAAAAAGGGGAAGTGGGCACACTCACAGATGCCATCTAGACCCACAATCATGCCAAGGTACAAGGCAATCCCACCATCCCCTGATTTTTGGAGGGGCTTAATCTGTAGACAGCTCAATGGGGCCATTTCAAAGGAAATCTCAACATGCCATGAATTGGGGAGTAGAGATAAACCTAAATGAATCTTCTTCCACACTTGAAAAATGGATTTGGAACTTCCAAAACTCTAAGTGAGCGCAGGAAGGACTTCTCCCCTGAGTCAAAGCCAGACACAAACCATCCCTGCAAGGCGGGCAGTGGAGGAGGGAGGGAAGGCAGACAGGCAGCAGACATTTCTGGGGGCATAAGGAAGTGAGCCAAGGATAAGCCAGTAATGCATATAAAATGGAATAAATAAATAAATAAATAAATAAATAAACAAAGGAGGGGTGGAATTAAAAGCAGCAGTGTTGCTGAATAAACAACAAGAAGAACTTTTTTAAAAAGGCTATATCTGTCTTTTACCAGTAATAAGGGGGGGGGGATGGACATGCCCAGATGGGGAATCATCGGCCAATTTAACTGGTCCTGTCTAGGAACCAGTCTTTTAAGAAGCAAAGCTCTCACTTCAACTCATGATAGGCGTTGCTCCACCGGGTTACTCTCTTTGGAGGGCTCTGATGGCCCTCCAAGTACAGGAGAGAGTGAGGGCACGTCCACATGCCCTAGGGGAGCTCATCCCCTTGCACCACATCTTTTCAGTTGTTCCCCAAAGTTAGGGTGGGTAGCAGTGCTGTGTTTCTATCTCTTATTATTGGCTTAGTATATGATTTCAGGTTGTGTTTGTGCATTTGGTGGGGCTACTGTTTTAAAAAACACTGGGAAAAGTCCCTCCAGACTAAGAAAGAGAAGTTCCCAGAATCCCAAGTTACCCGTTTTGCCTATCCCCTCCTCCAACTTTGGGATCATGTGATCATGACCGGGAGTTGACTCTGCCCCTCAGCAATCGAAAAGGTAATCTTTTTCCTGCCTTTACCCTACTTTTTAAAAAATTCTAGCAAGCGAACCGCACCACGCAGAGAGCTGAGAGTAGGCTCAAAATGACCCCCAGGCATGACTCTCTAAGCACAAGAAGTTTCAGAAAGATAGCTTCAAAAACAACACAGTTATCCCCTTTTCTTTTCTGCAATGCAATCCTATGGGCGAAATGTTTCAAAATGGCGATCGGATCGGTCTGCAGAAAGAGAAGCGCTCCGAAAATGGGCGCTTCTCTTCACCTTGCTTCTAGGGGTCCCCGGTCCGCTTCTACTCTGCCTCTGGGCAAGGCGGAGCAGGCCAATTCGCTTCTGCTTCTACGCTTCTAATCGGAGCGGAGCACATCCCTAGCAGGTACATCTTACAGAGGCCACATAACACCGGTTTTAAAGGAATTGCACTGGCTGCTTATATGCTTCTGGTCGGAATTCAAGGGTTGGTAATGACGTTTACCAATGGGACCTCGATACTTGAAGGAGTGCCTCTCCTTATATATGCCTGCTCGAGACTTGAGATCTGTTGGAGGAGCCCTCCTCCCCGTCCCACCTACACAACACATATGCTATGGTGGGACAGGGGAGAGGGCTTTTTCTGTTGTGGCACCCTGACTGTGGAATACCCCCCCCCCTGAGGCCTGACTGGTGCCAATACTAACTTTATTCCGGCACCAAGTAAAAACATGGCTTTTTAACAAAGCCTTTAATGGTTAAATTCACCAAGCTTGCACATTGTTTTAACTGTTTTTACTGCTTTTAGCTTGATTAATGGTTTGGTTTTAGCTGTGTATATTGTGTATACACAGCTGTGTATATTTTTATCTGTACGCCACCCTGAGATCCTAGTGATGTAGAGCGGGATACAAATGTTTTAAATAAATAAAGACATGTCTTAGGAGAAATATGCAGAAAAATGCTTATGAATTTTCATTCAAACTTCTTTTTAGAAAAGATATTCTCAATATTGGGGACAAGCTAAACTTAAGCCTAGAGAAACCTGCAAAGTTTGAGACGAATTAAACTTAAGACTGGAACAAACAAAAAACTGAGAAAAATGAAACTGACAGATTCATCTATCTCTAGTTTACACTGGTTATTTTTTTAAAAAAAAAAGTGGTGGGGTGGGGGGGGAGAATTCCACTGAACAATATTGATGATGTCAACCAGATCTCTGGAGCAGATAAACTTGCGCATATATGATTTGATGCACCTATATTTATTTTTCCTCAGTGTCCCCTCTTCCCAGAGAAGGTGGATTTGGAAAAATGAACATGAACCAAACCAAAATGTAATATTTTTACATCAAGCTCTTAGCTTGTTTCTAATCCCCATAAAACAGCAAACAGAAACAAGAAGTCATTTCAAACCAGTTTGGGCCTTGCTTTTATATACTCATATATATGGGAATCCATCTACATCCAATGTCCTTTCAAATTGCTTGTATGCAGCTTGGTGGCATGGGATACCCAGCGAGCATCAGTGAAAGTGGAACAACCCACAACCTTCCAGAATGCTATCCCATCCATGTAGCAAGCACATATGAATACATTTTCCTGTGTCAGATTAAAGAGCTATTTATTTACTAAGAGTCCAAGTGCTCTGTTCAGCAGTAATCAAGCAGAGATGCTTGGGAAATGCAAAAGCAGGACACACTGGGGATAACCATTCCATGACTCCTGTAATTTGACTGCCTCTGAATAAGGAATTTCCATTTTAAGCTAGGTTGACTAAGAGATATTGATAGACCTAAAGAAGGGGTGGGAAACTCAGGCCTTCAGGGTTACCCAGATGGCCACTGCCATTCCCCCACACCCCGGCATCCCAATCACGGATCATTTGGGGCTTTCTTGCCTTTTCCCCCCAGTTGTCCCACCATTCCAAGGGTTGGAATGCCTCTCCCAAGACTGAGTAACTAGCGGTAAGATACTTAAACTAAAGCATGCTGGCATTTGTCCCTACCCTTTTGCCTTTGGCTGCACCCACCACTGGAATGCAGCCCACAAGAGGTTTTCTGAAATTGGATTTGGCCTGTGGACTGAAAGGGGTTCCCCACCCCTGACCTAGAAAGATGGCATTAAGTTTGTTATAAACACCCTGCCTCCCTCTCGCTCTCTAAGCTTCATCACATCTAGTCAAATGCACATCTCCCATTGCTTCTTCTGTCGCCACTCCCATGTTGCTTCCTGAAAACAGGAAGTAAATAGCCCCATTCAGTCCAGTAGGAGACAGCAGCAACTGGACTTAATGAGGTTTTTTGAAGGGCAATAATGGTCAGAAGGGGTGGAAGAGGCAGATGACATCATGTGAGTAATTCACGAGTGCCCAATAACGAACGTGCAGTAAAACGCTCGTTCGATGGAGCTTGAGCTTTCTCTCTCTCTCTCTCTCTCTCTCTCTCTCTCTCTCTCTCTGTGGTTATATGAGATGTCTGTTTCAGAGATACAAGTCATCATTTACCTGAAGACATTCAAATGCATAATGGGTGAATGGGTAGCAGGTTCAATATAAGCACTGCAGTATTTATTTATTTATTACATTTCTATACTTCCCAAAAGGCAAAGATTTCAGTAAGTCTGCCAGGAACTTTTCATTTTTTCCCCATGAAGTAGGATAACACCATATAGCTGGTATGACTGGCATCAGATATATAGATATATTTAATAGATTTATAGATATAGATAGATATACATTTATAGATTTTAACCTATATCAATTTTTGCTGTCTGGTTTTATCCTGGTCGTGCTTTTTATACTGTATTTTGTATTTGTGTTTTTAAATTGTTGCTTGTTTTATTATGCTCTTCATGGTTTTAATTTTTGTGAACCGCCCAGAGAGCTTTGGCTATTGGGCGGTATAGAAATGAAATAAAAAAATAAATAGATTAGATAGATTTTAAACTCACTTTTGATGAGAATCAAAGAAATCCTAGAGTAAGAGGAGTCACATCAGAAGTCACATGCCCACATTTTATCCCAGTATCAGATGTTTAGAGACCCATAAGAACTTTAGGAAAGATTTCGGAGGAAACTGTCGTGTGTGTGTGTGTGTGCGTGTGTGTGTATATGAGAGAGAGAGAGAGAGAGAGAGAGAGAGAGAGAGATTGAATGGGTTTTTCTATTTTGTTCATCCTCTTCCCTGCAGGACACAAAAGATAAGGAGGATTAGTCAAGTCAATCAATGATTTGTATTTCTGGGACTGGGGAATGGAATCCTTTATTCAAGCTGTACAATTGGAACAAGCCATCTTTGGAGACACTCCTAAACTGATCTCTCTCAGTATGATCTGTGTAATAACTATTTTGAATGGTTTCTTGTATGGAAGAATGCTCAAAGTTATGAATCACTAGAAGTACCTGGGAGAAGACCAAATTGGCTAAAATATTAAAGGTGCAATCCTGTGCTTATTAGACAGAAAAAGTTGCCCAACTCCCAGCATTCCCTAGATAGCATGGCTAACTGGGCAATGCTGGGAGTTGTAGGACTTTTTTTCTGTCTAAATATGCGTAGAGTTGCACTGTTAATCTATATTCTTTAGACTAGTGTAGCTACAGCATAGCTAATGTAAAGACAGCTATCTAAAGATGTTACCCACATTAAAAATGTGATGGATTTCTGAAATTCAAAATTCAAATACATTTACAATTGCATTTGGCTGGTCTTGAAGCTTTGCTGATACACCTCAGTTAGATCTCCCAGTATGAAAACCTGTTTTTGGCTGATGTAATTTAAGTTTCATCCATCAAGGTGCACCAGTAGAGATGACAACAAATTCCTCTACTGTCATGGAGATGTCAGCTGCTTCACAACATTCACATTAAGGTGTGTTTCCAGGCTTGTCTCAATCATGTACGGACTCAATCTTCTTCAATTGCTAAAGGGAGAGTAGATTTCTATTTCAGAGAGAAATAGAAATCCTCAGCACAAACTTTCAGGAAGGACCGATCCTTTTTCCTTTGGCTCAGAGGAATGGAAGTGAAGCTGCAACTATCACCCTTTTCAGTTCTGTAGTAGACTGGGCATGGAAGCATGGAAGCTACTCTAGGCAGGTAACAAAAATACTAGGTAGGTAAAACTACTGCTGCTTCAATAAATTAAGAAAATATTCCTTCAGGAAAAGAGAAGGGCAGCACACACACATACACACACACCAAAAGAAGTGGCAGGTTTCAGTTGTAGGTGGGGATGAAGGCAAAAGATGCATGGCCAAAATTAGGGTGACCATATTAAAAGGAGGACAGGGCTCCTGTATCTTTAACAGTTGCATAGAAAAGGGAATTTCAGCCGGTGTCATATGGAAAACCTGGTGAAATTTTCTCTTCATCACAACAGTTAAAGGTGCAGGAGCTATACTAGAGTGACCAAATTCAAAAGAGGGCAGGGCACCTGCAGCTTTAACTGTTGTGATGAAGAGGGAACTTCACCAGGTTCCCCATATATACAAATGACACCTGCTGAAATTTCTTTTTCAATAGAACTGTTAAAGGTACAGGAGTCCTGTCGCCTTTTCATATGGTCACCCTAGCCAAAATACCAGTATATTTTAGCTTTATTTATTTTTATTTATGTCACCGATGTATACATTGGTTTGCAGTGAACTATCAAATGAACTGATACCTTCACAGACCCGTCTTTCCCTTTGCTATTTTCATACTGTCCTTCAGCCACAGGTATGCTGATGATGTGGGGTGGGGGACACACCACCCCAAGAGAAAGCAAGATAAATGCATACTACTCTGGACTAAGTTGTCAGTTCTTACAATGCTTATTGGGAATTCTCATTTGACTCTATGGACTTACATCTGAGTAATAGAAATAGGCTGGACTGTAAAATTCAGCTTGCATGAACATCACCATGAAAATGTACTGGTTTTATTGAAATGTCATTTTATTTTTTATTCCACTTTTCCTTAAAAAGCCCTCAAGGCATCTAACAAGAGTCAGTTAAAACAATGAAACACTATAAAAATAAAGAAAAAAACATTGAAAAAAACCCCAACAAATGTGTGTCTTGTTTCTTTAATCTGGGTTGGTGGGTGGGGTGCAAAACCACACACACACACAAAATGTAAAAGCAGCAGAGATTAAAACAATTAACAGCACCCAATAAACAATTAAACAGCTCTGAAGCCTATCTAAAAGGAAGTTCTGGTAAAATGAGAGAACAAAGGAGGCGTTCCTTGGGAGGAAAGTGCAATACCTGGTTTCAGCTTCCAAAAAGGCCTTCTCTTTCATTCCAACCAGGGTCTTCTCAGTAGCTGCAACCAGGGATTCAGGGTCATTGGAATATGGAAGAGTGTCTCTGTTTTTGGTCCTAATATGTGTGCAGGGCCATTCAAGAGAAGTCTTTCAGACGTCCTGGTCCCAATCTGAAAAGGGCTTCAAATGTCACCAGAAGGATTTTGAATTGGGCCTGGAAATACATGAGAAGCCGGTTTCAGCAAGGCAGTCACATGCTCCCCATACATAGATCCATTTGTTTTACTTCTCAAAATGGACTGGACATATGAAGGAGTGGGGCATTCTTGCCCACTCCGATGACGCAAGCACCGACCAGCAGGTGCCCATGATATTTACACAACGATTGCACACAAGGAACTCATCTCAGCAATGGAATTGCTAGCTGAGGAGATGAACCCCCTGGCAAAATGCTGCCATTTATTAATTAGAAAGTGCCACATTCTCACAACAGATGCACCAGGCAGAGGAATTACAAATGATCCCCTGTAACAACTGCCTAACACCTGCATGTTTATTGTATAATAAAGGAACAGCCATCTGTGCAAGTCTTGCCTAATGCAATATGCAAAAGCCTCACTGAAACACAAAGTCCAGTTGTCCATACTTACCAACAAGGCATAGAATATATGCTAGAATTCAAGCTTCTAATTTGCTGAAGAACTATTCTATGATGGATGTACAGCCAGGGCTTGCATGTGTCTGACACAGGAACTGTGTGGTTCTATGTGCTTGTGTGGTGGACACATATCTCTTATGGGCACTAAGAATCTGCATGTGAAAGGCATCTCACATCCTTTGGGATCAATAGCTTTTTAGAGGAGTAAAAGATTAGTCTTCATTAGTATTATGTGTAGTCAAAGTGAGAAATATGCTGTGTAAAAGGGACTCTGGCACTTTGAACTGATGTTAGAATAAAGAGATTTTGATAGATATCATTTCATGCTTCAGCAAATATTTGGGTTTGACATCTTGGCTGTCAATGATCACTGCCATTTATCACCCAATAACTGCTAGTCACCTTCCATTTTCTTGCAAATGTATTGTACTCAATGCATAACCAAAAGGAAGAGCAAATGCTGGCCCAATCTGCAACGCATACAGTAGAAGAGGGGATGAGGCAGATATGGGAGGGAGAAAAAACATGTTCCATTAGGCTGATATACATTCTGAGCCCAGGAACATGATACATATATACCATGTATCATTCCCCGGCTGTGGAACGAGCTCCCCAGAGAGGTTCGCTTGGCTCCTACATTGTTTTTCCTTTTGTCACCAGCTGAAGACCTTTTTTATTTTCTCAGTATTTTAACACCTAATTTAACTTAAATTTAAACTCTGCTGTTTTAATCTCATATTTTAACCTATATCAATTTTTGCTGTGTGGTTTTATCCTGGTTGTGCTTTTTATATTTATTTTGTATTTGTGTTTTTAAATTGCTGGTTGTTTTATTATGCTCTTCATGGTTTTAATTTTTGTGAACCGCCCAGGGAGCTTCGGCTATTGGGCAGTATAGAAATGAAATAAATAAAAAAATAAGTGTGTGTGTATGTGTGTAATAATAAACCAAGCATGTTATGAGCTAATAGTGTGGCTTAGGCTGTGTATGCATACATACACTAGCCCTAATCTAGGTTCAAGACAGTTTAGTTGCAACCAATTAAAATCACATTAGTGATTTAATACCAATTAATGGAACTTTTTAATCAATGTTTTATTGTAAGTTTCAACAACAACAAAGAAAACAAAAAATGCAACTGTAACTGCAGACTTTGAAAGCCTCAGTTTCAAATATTAAAACAGCCTTTAAAAAAGAAAAGAAAAAAGAAGTAAATCACACATAAATGCCAGTAAGTAAAGGCAGACCAAATATCCAAATATATGTCCATAATGGGACCAAAGTAGAAATGGATGGACTCACCTGCACCGGGTTTTGCTGGGTGCTCACTGAGCTGCCAGGGCTGCCCAACCCCGCTCACAGCGCAAGTGTCTTGATGGCTTAGCAAGCACCTGCCAGCACCTCCAGTGCTGTGGGATGTTTGTCCTCCTAGAGAGCCACCAATTTGCAGAAAAATGGTGGTTCAAGGATTCTGGAAATCTAATGTTGCATAAATGGTGACCATAAAGGAGGTATTTATGCAACATTATTGGCCTGAATGATCCATGTTGTAGAAATGGCCCCTTTATGGCTGCCATTTATGAAACATTAGATGTCCAAAATCCCTGAGCCACCATTTTAAAACCAAATGGTGACTTGCTATGGGGACAGGAGGTTCCGTGGCCTCCGTGGGCTCAACAAGCAGGATTTGGGAGTCAAATGGGGTGGAGTCCGCTGGACTCCAACCCCTCCTCAAACTTTTGTAACATCCCTAGACTTAAGTGCAACTAACTTTCTTTATATTACAGCCACATTCTAGAGAAAATGGTCCCACTTAATTTAATGAGTAAACATACTTGGGATAGGAACATGGGAAATGGCCTTATACTGAGTCACACCTTTGGCCCATCTGTCCCAGTATTGCTGACACAGACTGGCAGCAGCTCTCCAGGGTTTCAGACAGGATTCTTTCCTCACCCTGCCTGGAGAAGCTGGAGATTGAACCTGGGACCTTCTGCTTGCAAAGCATGTGCTCTGCCACTGAACCACGGCCCCTTTCACTCATCAGATGAGTGTCCAACCTTATGTGCAAATCCTAAAAGAATTGTCCTTATAGAACCACAGCCTTTGATGAAGCGTAGTAACACAACCTTCTAGTTCAACCACTTGCTTGATACAGGAAATCCAGAGCATCCCCAGAAATGGCTGTCCAGTCTCTGCTTGAGGATCTCCAGCATTTTTATAGTACATTTAAGTAATTTGATAATCATAACATTAAGCCATAGCCATGTTCTATTTAGGGGGTGGGAGCCCTAGAGCTTCCCTTAAGTAAATTGGGGGCTGGTGTTAGTAAGGCATCTCCCTGGGCAAAATGTCTGAGGCAGAGAAATACTTACCAAAAAACAAAACTGTGCAGGGTTTTTTCCCTGCTGCCATCACCTTTGCAAGTTTGATTAATAGGGAACAATGAAAAACAGCACTGGAGGACAAGCAGAGTGGTAAGGGATTGTAACTGACAATTTGCTGTGAAAATACATAGTCTCCTGCAAAACCTATTGATTAATGGAGTCTTTCCAGCAGCATAAAAATACAGGCACCCACAAGGAAAGGGAAGCAAATTCAAATAAATGCTCTCATTAGTGAGGTTCAGCAGCATGCAGCATTTAATCAAGCTGCTGTTCAATTACAGCAACAAACACAAGTAACTTTTCTCCTTTGTTATTACTTATGCTGGGGTATTAATCATCAACATTGACAACAAACAGCATGAAGGAAGAAATACTAGGGATGGGGAAGAAATAGTGTGAGGACTACCCTCCTACTTTTTGGATGGCCTGAAGGTGCTGAGGAAGGGACCTGCTGCAAAACTGAGAAAGCATGTGTGCAGTTCTCCTCCTTCAACACAGAGCAGTTGCCATTAGCAGAAGGACACAGGAACTAGTCAGTCATCCTATTGGCCTCAGAAGTTTTTAATGCAACACTGCCATCTGCAGGCAGTTGAGATACTCACCTTGAAGGTTCTGTTCTCATTCCTGGCCCTGAAATACTTGCAGATCAGAGCTATTGCTCCCTAAGAACTGATAAGGTGTATGTTTGAATGAAAATGGCTTTTGACTGTTACCCAGTTAGGGCCAAACTAGATACAATGCAGGAGAGCTTTTGGTTTAACTGATCAGCATTCCCACATGCTTGCTTTGAATATTGGGAAAGTGCTGTTAGTCTTTCCTTCCACAATGATTTCCTGCTCTAAACTGCCCCCCTCCAAGAGCAAAGGGAGGGGAGGCAGGAGATACCTGCATGTCTCCCCCAGCAAAGCTGGATATCCATAAACCAGTTGAAATTTGTTACCAATTACTTGTTCATCAGCTGAACTTAGATGTAGTTGGATGAAATAGGAACATAAGAAGTGCCCTGCTGGATCAGACTAAGGGTCCATCTAGTCCAGCACGCTGTTCGCACAGTGGCCAACCAGCCATCGGCCAGGGATGAACAAGCAGGACATGGTGCAACAGCACCCTCCCACCCATGTTCCCCAGCAACTGGTGCACACAGGCTTACTGCCTTGAATACTGGAGATAGCACACAACCATCAGGGCTAGTAGCCATTGATAGCCTTTGCCTCCAGAATTCTTCAGAAGAATCTCTTCACCCCAGTTCTGGTGTTACATAGGGACTTTGTGTGTTGGCATGCTGCCACTCCACCATGAAGATAACATATGAGCCCATCCCACCACACAAGGGAAGGGCAACATGGTGCCCTCCAACTGTTTGGGACTACAAGCTCCATGATCCCTGAACGTTTACTATGTTGGCTGGGGTTTATGGGGGTTGTAGCCCAAAGCATCAGAATGGTGCCAGGTGGCCTATCCCTGCACAAACACTTGATCAGAAGGATGCACAATTCACACAACCTCTTCCTGTTTAAGAAAAAAGTTGTAGAACAAATCACATAAAAGGGGCCTCTGCTAAGGCATTATTAAGGAAGTATCAAATATATCAAATGTTATATTACCTGCTCTTTGTCCATGCAAAGGCCTCAGCTAACACATAAACAGGAATCAGCATGAGATTATTATTCTAGCCTCTCTTAGGTTATATATTACCATTGTTATAGTTCTGGCTGAATGTCTTGTTTGTTTAATATATTGTACCTTTGATTCTTACCTGAATAGCATTTATTGACAAACATATTGATCTTGTATGTGCAAAAGAAATAGCTAGTATCTTAATTTATTTTTAAGGTTCTAGAGGGCTGAGCCAGGGCTGAGCCCTGAATATATGATGTAATGACAAAGTGAAGTTACCCAACTTTAGTAAGCATAGTCTGTCAAAACACAGTTGTGGTTAAGTAGAAAAATCTTCCAAGTTGTTGCTAGAGGTGTGCAACAGTAGGGTGGCCATATGAAAAGGAGGACAGGGCTCTTGTATCTTTAATAGCTGCATAGAAAAGGGAATTTCAGCCGGTGTCATTTGTATGCATGCAGCACCTGGTGAAATTCCCTCTTCATCACAACAGTTAAAACTGCAGGAGCTATACTAGAGTGATAGGATACAAAAGAGGGCAGGGCTCCTGCAGGCTTAACTGGTGTGATGAAGAGGGAATTTCACCAGCTGCTGCATGAATACGAAGGACACCTGCTGAAATTTCCTTTTCAGTACAACTGTTAAAGATTCAGGAGCCCTGTCCCCCTTTTCATATGGTCACCCTAAGCTATAGTAAAGGTCATATAATAGCTTTAAGCTAAGGTCAAATAATAACCTTAAGAAGCAAAGCAGGAAAATACCTAAGAGAACAATTGGCTTGGGAAGGACAAAGAACCAATGAGGCTCAGGATTTGGCCCAAGCCGATGCAGATCCCTAATACATACTTTCACCATTTGATTGCTAGACAACAGAAGTATACTTTAAATGTTTGAGCACAATGGCTTACACTGAATATTTGAGCCACTTCCAGTACCCAAGCCACAAAAGTGTACATTTTGAATGACTCAGGGCCTTGCTAGATGGGGCTTTAGCATGGTGCGAGCCCCGGGCTCACCCCTGTGCATCCAGATGATGCCTAGGGTATCCTGGGCTCAGGCAGGGGTGAACCCTGCCTGGGCCTGAAGTAACCAGCACCGCTTTAGGCCCGGTTTTTTCTGCAGTCACAGGCGTGTAGCCAGGTCCGCCGCTTTTCCCAGCTACTGGAGCTGGGAAAAGCAGCGGATGGGCTCTACAGGAGCACTGCGGGCATCAGGGCTATGGTGGGAACAGGGGGGCAGGCGGGGGATCAGACATTGCGGGCGAGGCGGGCGGGGGATCGGACATTGTGGGTGGGGATCGGACATTGTGGGCGGGGGGCAGGCGGGGGATCAGACATTGTGGGCGGGGGAAGGAGACCTGGGCCACGGGGAGAGATTGCGGATGGGGGGGAAGGAGAATTTTTTTAAAAAACAACACACCACTTACCATTCCTGTCTCCTGCGCTGCTGCCGCCGCTTTAAAAAAAATTAAATGGCAGCCGCGACAGCTCTCCTCCTGAGCTCATCGTGGCTCACATGTGAATAAGGGCGAGATCTTGCATTATTCATAAGGCGAGTTCTCCCCTCCTCTCCCCTGGATTTTCGACCAGGTCTAGCAAGGCCTTGAGTCACAAGACATACTTTGAGTGTTGGAGCCAGAAAGATGTAATTCTACTGTTTGAGCCATGAAAGCATACTATTTGTAATTGAGACACAAAGACATACACTTTGAATGTCTGAGCTACAAGGCAAACTTTCAGGGTTTGACCTAGGAAGATGTACTCTTTGTACATTTGAACTACAAGGTGTACTTTCAGTGTTTTATAAAAAATATAGAGTATGTTCAAACCAGAATCCTGAACCTATGCATCAGCTGGAATGCAGTGATATGGCGATGTTAAGAATATAATAAGAGCCATGCTGAATCAGGCCTGTCTAGGCGAGCATTCTGTTTGCATAATGGCCAGTCAGGCACCCATGGAAAGTCCACAACCAGTTGCTCCCAGCAACTGCATACAGAGAAATGCTGATATTGGAGGTAATATATAGCCATCATGGTCTAGTCCTTGATAGCCTTTTGCCATTGATAGCTGTATTCTCCATGAAACTGAGGAGTTGTAACGCCAGATTTATCTGCATGAGGTATAGAATACCACTTCTGCACTTGGTTATGGGCACCACATAGTAAACGTTTAAACTGTTACCACATGGCTCCCAGTTATCTAAATCCACTCTGTTCTAGTCTGTACTATATACTCTTACTGTTATTTGTACATGCACCTTTAAGGGAGGTATATATAAAATGACCTTGAGGGTAGAATGAACACACCTGCTTGCAGAAGTTACCACCTCTGAAGCTTTCTGATCATTAAGTGGCCTGGGATTTAAGGTTTGAACACTTTCATGTTGGGATGCTGACACGATCATGTTTTTGAAACTTTGTATTTGTTTCTCAGTCAATCTTCCTTCGGGGAGAATTAATTCATTGTTCTGGGTCAGAGAGACTTCCTAAATGTTTGCCTCATCTTTATTCTCATGCTGTGTGCTCATCAGTGGCGGTGAGTCCTGAAAAGATAGCTTTCAGCTTTATACGATGCCATTTTCATGTTCATAATTGTAATTGTGTAACCTCACATGGAGATTTATATGACATTGTATTATGTGTATTTTTCAGTTCATGAATTCAATTCATACACATGAAGTACTGCTTTTCTGAAGAAGTTGGACCAAGAAAAAGCAGCAGTAATAGCCAGTGATGCCCACTGGGCACATTTGTGATTTTGAGAGCCAAAGGGCTGCTCACAAGGGTGCCCTGTCCATTCGTGAAATGGCTGCCATGGTCACAAAACACTCATTAACCAGAAAGCAAACTGGTGGGACTAAAACAAAAGCCACCTGCCCAAGAAGGTAAATCCAAGGCAGAGGTGGGGGACGGGGCCAAGTTCCAACCACAAAGCTACGCTTTTGAACCCAAATAAAGATGGCGCTGGAGGATGGCATACACATACATACACACACACTTTCATTTTCATAAAAAATCTTATGAAATAAAATAAAAATCGGAGGCTTGGCGGACATCTAGAGAGGCATCCGTGGTCACATTGGCAACAACAGACACCATGTTGCAGAACCTAGGGCTTGGCTGACCAGGTGTCGCATTTTGCCAAAGGTAGTCCTCTGTTTCAAGGTCTATCAGAGGACAGTCCTCTGTTTAAGGTCCCCTCGACTAGAAGAGCCATTCAGTCTAGTTTGGGGTCAGCAATTTCCTCCCTCACCCATCTCACTATGGTATGAACCAAAGTCCCATGATTTCCACCACCCCACAGGGTTTCAGTTAGGAAATGTGGGATTACATTGGGGAGAGAAACCAGTCATCAGACTTATTGCAGCCACAGTGGCCTTCCAGAAACTCTCGGTCTGAGGGCCAAAAAAGCCATGACATCATTCACACAATGAGCAATTGAATATTGATTTATTAAAGGTTTTTATGCATTGCTTTATAGACTGACATCACAACACAGTTTACATGAAATGATTAAAACAATAAAATCAAGAAAATTTTGAAATAAGCACAAACAACACAAACAACTCCTTGTCTTGAAGAAGCTGATTCTGTTTCTTCTCCTCTCAGAGCAAGATGGGAGTCTGCATGCCAGTGGTACCACCTTCTACTGGGCCTTGGGTTCTGGGACAGGTCTACAATGCCCATAAGGTGTCTCATCAGGACACCATCTCTGTGGCTCATTGAGCCTGCAGTGGGGCAGAGAGAGGTCTTATCCCTCACACTAGCCCTGGGCACAACACTCACAGGAAGAGTGAAAAAAGCTACGTCGGATCAAACTGGAAGCCCTATGCCTTATTTTAATGGGTGGTTAGCTCTGCCCCTGCTAGAAGTCCAATCCCATCCCTGGAAGTCCCGCTTCCGGAGTCCTGCCCCGGAAGGAGGGATCACTGGATGGGTGGTCATGTGACTCCTAGATATAGTCATCATACCTCCATGGACCAATGGGATGAGGGAGGAGACCCCTGCTGTACATGTGGGGGACTGAAAGTGACCCCATAGAGGCCATTTCCAACCCCATGCCCAGAAGTCCTACCCTGGAGGAAGGGATCACCTGATGAGGTCATGTGAACTGTCTACAAACTCATCATACCACCTTGTACTATTCAGCCACAATATCATGAGGAGTTTGTAGAGGGGTCACATGATCCCATCAGGTAAACTCTCCATCCAGGCCAGGACTTTTGAAACTGGGAATTCTTGGGATGTGGTTGGAAATGATCCCAAGACTGCTACCTTACCTCCCGGACTCTGCCCTGTGATGGATGCTCTGTTCTATTTACCCTTGGACTCCTCTGTGACTCTGCTTCTGTACTGTGTAAAGCAAGTGAGTGCCTGACTGTGTTTTGTCCCCTGACTGCTATGTCAACCCCATGCCTAAGTTAGGGATGTCAAGGAATCCATGTTGGGGTGGAGCTTCACAAGCTTTTGTTAGCTCAGCCCCATGGACTCCGTTTTGGCTTCCACCAATTAGTCTGACTCAGTGTGCAATGAGTCAGGCCAACAGGTGAAATTCTCTGTTACATTTTTTTTTTTTGCCCAAATTTGGCTGCAAATTATGCAAATATGCATAATTTACAGACAAAATGTATGCAAATCTTTATTTGCACAAATTTAGCCAAGACCAAAAAAAATTGTAAAACCATGCAGCTCGGTTCACAAAAGCAAACCAAGTCCAGCGAGCCCAAAAGGGTTGAATTTTTTGGCAACTGACATCTCTAACCCCTGTATCTAAGTGCTTCCTGTGCCCCACATGTATGGCAGGGGCTAAATGGACAAATTCATAGAGGAGCCACAGGACCCCCATCAGGTGATGCCTCAATCTGGGATGTCCAGGGATGGGATGGGGCTTCTGGCAGATGTGGGGCTAAACCACCTTTGAATAAGATGGAGGGCTTAGCGTTTGATATGAGGTAGCCTTTCCAAGAGTCTCTTGACCTCTTCACTCTGTCTCCCGTTGCAGGCTCTCCCAATGCCAAGTCTAAGGACCAAAGCACAGTCCACAAAGATCTTTCTTATTTATTTATTTATTTATTTATTTATTTATTTATTTATTTATTTATTTATTACATTTCTATACCACCCAATAGCCAGAGCTCTCTGGGTGGTTCACAAAAATTAAAACCATTCAAAGTATAAAACAACAGTATAAAACCATAATATAAAATACAATATAAAAGCTGTCTGGGGACGTTTTCCCGAGAAGGAGCTGTTGTTCAGGTGAAGGTCTGTAGTCCAGACAGGCCTTAAGGAAGCTGGTCATGGCTGTTTTTTCAGTGGCTCCAACCATGGTTCCTACTAACTGGATTTCTTAAAGGGCTACTGTCATGTTCCATAGTCTCATGTTCTTGGTGGCTGAGGGACAGGGGAAGATGGAAGTACAAAAAGGGGTGCTAAGGATGCCCCCTGAGTTGATATTATGTGTGATCTCTTAATATGAGTCATTCACAGGGTCCTCTGGTGCCTCAAATCTATGGGACAGGATGCCTTCCCCATCTCTAGCCATACCCCATCTCACCTGACTTAGTCCAGGCTTTGACTGATATCATTCGTGAAATTTCTGGATGAGTTGATGTGCCTGGACATGCATGGAGGCTCCCACAAGCGCTCTTCTAGTCCTTAACCTATTGAATAGTTTGGTAGTTGTTGCACAACTCTAATCCCCCCACTTGTCTTTTAATGAATCAAACAGGTACCCAGGCAGGTCAAAGGAAGCCATGCTTTAGATTTTTACTGCAACTCCGCAAGGGCTGCAGGTTCAAGTTGCTCTGACAGGGAATACAGCTGGCCCACAGGGATGCAAAGTAATAGAATCATAGAATAGTAGAGTTGGAAGGGGCCTATAAGGCCATTGAGTCCAACCCCCTGCTTAATGCAGGAATCCGCCATAAAGCATCCCTGACAGAGGCTGTCCAGCTGCCTCTTGAATGTCCCTAGTGTGGGAGAGCCCACGACGTCCCTAGGTAACTGGTTCTATTGTCATACTGCTCTAACAATCAGGAAGTTTTTCCTGACATACATCCGGAATCTGGCTTCCTTTAACTTGAGCCCATTATTCTGTGTCCTGCACTCTTGGATGATTGAGAAGAGATCCTGGCCCTCTTCTGTGTGACAGCCTTTCATGTCCTGGGACAAGGTCAACAGGGCAGTCAGTGGGGTGATGAGGGGGCAGGCTTTCTTCTTCCACCAGTTTGAATATGTCTTAATAGTAAGCACCCTTATTGGGAAGCTGTGGTTCTGACTCAGGGGAGACAGTGGCTGCTGACTGGATCACGTGACCCTAGAAGCAGGTATTTCAACAGTACCACACTCTAATGGATAAAAGGATTGTG
This sequence comes from Elgaria multicarinata webbii, assembly GCF_023053635.1. Classification (NCBI taxonomy): domain Eukaryota; kingdom Metazoa; phylum Chordata; class Lepidosauria; order Squamata; family Anguidae; genus Elgaria; species Elgaria multicarinata. The sequence goes on from NC_086172.1 coordinate 117,419,778, forward strand.
TTGAGCAAGCCAGGCAGTCCTCAATGCAATTGGGAAATGGCATGAGGTGACCTCATTAAAGGACAGCCATTGCCCATGGTTCTGGGTTTCAGTCGCTTTATCCTGGTTTTCATGTTGGACAGGGCAAGATGTCAATGGGCATCCATCAATGGCTTCAAGAAGGACAGGAGGCGCTTTTGGAACAGCAAAATGCATCCCTGCTGGAGAGGCAAACTTACTGGTTAGCAAAGATGGGACTTTTGTTGGTGGGTTGACGCCTCTCTGATGTGAAGCAAACTGCTGTGGGGTGCATCACAGTGGAGCCCATGTATTTTCCCATCGTCCAATTACCCAAGATTTTCCCTGGACACACTGCAGCAGAGTGTCCCAATTGACCACAATGCAAACACAAGTGGAGTTGGCAGTGGTTGCCTTTCTCCTGGGCTGAGAGATGAGACTGTGGCCCACAAAGCTGTATGGGTTTAGGCTCACCAATTTCTCAGGTGGCACAGGCACTTGGCACTTCAGTACCATAGTCCAGAGAATGGCCCAGGTGGGACAAGCTCTTTTCTGGAACTCCAAACATCCCTCTGTGTGGAGACAACAATTAATCAGGTCTGGCAACCTTGTAGGTAATACCTTGTAGGTCAGGCAACCTTGTAGGCAGCTGAGATAAGTCATCTTAAAGAAGATCTACCAGACCCACCTGGAATTGTTCAAGGATTGCAGCCTCATTCCAATCGAGGGCTTAGACACAGAACGAGAAAGCCCAGGCATACTCTAAAGGGGAACCTGTCCCTCTGTGAAGACAGCAGATGCAGGAATTGTCTGTTTCTGCTTTCTGAGGATCCCTCAAACACCTGTATGTTCTCAGCAAGGAAGGCCATATAGCTACTTAGGAGAGGGCTCTGACTCAGGGTGTTGCCAGGACGTCTGCCAACCTTCTTTGCGGAGCTAATGTGACATCTTCCCCAGGATTGCTCATGGGCAACATTTGCAGCTCCATTAGCCTTCCGTTGGTTTTGAATGTTCAGCTCGATGTTGGTCCACTTGAGCTCACAAAGCCTGGTTTGAAGCCAATAAAACCTGGTGCTCAGCTGTGAGAGCCCTCACCCCTTCTGTCTGGGCTGGAACAAGCTGTCCTGACTCAGCAGGAGGCCCAGGAAAAGTGGTCTGCATGGACGGGGAGAGCAAGATGCCAGAGGCAGCAGGGATGATGGGCTGGCAGCAGTATCCTTGTCTGGTGTGCCTTTTGCTTCACAAGCTCCCTTGATGTGTTGCAGGGCTTTTTTCAGTGGCCCTGGCTTCTGGGTCCCTGGAACAGTGGAACACCTTTGAGGAATCCTCCTTGAAGGAGTAGAAATCCTGGGATCCTTCTTCTTCATCCTGCCATCTTCCACAAGGGGAGGTGTATTGGAATTGCAGGAGATCCTTTGTCAGATGCATAGAGCAAGGAACCCGAAGACAAGCATCTGAGGATCTTGGGGTTTGAGAATTGCTGTCCATGGCCTTTCTCAGAGGGAGATGTGGGGTGTTGCTTCCCTTCCATGAAGAGTCGAGAGAGACTTCCGAAGGGCGAGTTCTTGGATTCAGCTGCCATGCTCATGCCGGCCTAGGATATGGGGAAGGGTCAGTCAAGGGTCTCCAGGAATCAGGTTTCCAGAGACACTGGAAAGAAAAAGAGATGACAAAACTCTCCTGTGTGCCTCTGCCTATATTCTCCTATTAAGGCTGCAGTCCTATCCTCACTTATAGGCTTGCTCCCTATAATTGTGTTGTCACCTCAAACTGTCATGGGTGCTGATCACAGAGACCTTATATGGCAATATTTTAAAGTCATTCCCTCTGTAGGTAGAAAAAGGAAACCATTCTCTCTTTTGTGAGATAAATAGATGCTGGTCCTGCCTGTAATAACAAAGCAGTGCGAAAATGCATCAATTCATTTTCATTAATTTCATTGTGTCCTACTGGTTGGGTATCTTCCATTACTAGATGGCAGGTTTTCCTAACCAATACATAGCTTTGCAGTCCAACCAGTTTGAAGCCAGGGGAGTAAAGCACTGGAGTCTTGTGGCTCCGAATTTGATGGGGCTGTGAATCCATTTTGGGTTAACCTAAGAACATAGGAAGAGCCATGCTGGATCAGAACAAGGGTCCGTCTAGTCCAGCACTCTATTTACACAGTGGCCAACTAACCTTTGGCCAGTGACCAACAAAGCAGGACATGGTACAACAGCACCCTCCTACCCATGTTCCCCAGCAACAGGTGCACACAGGCTTACTACCTCAAATACTGGAGGCAGCACTCAACCATCAGGCCTAGTAGACATTGATAGCCTTCGCCTCCAGGAATTTATCCAACTCCCTTTTAAGCCATCCAAATTAGTGGCCATACATCTTGTGGTAGTGAGTTCCATAATTTAACTATGTGCTGTGTGAAGAAGTACGTCCTTTTATTTGTCCTGGATCTCCCACCATCATCTTCATGGGATGACCCCGGGTTCTAGTATTTTGAGAGAGGGAGAAAAATGTCTCCCTATCCACATTCTCCATACCACGCATAATTTTGTACACCTCTATCATGTCTCCCCTTAGGCTCCTTTTTTCCATGCTAAACAATCCCAGTTGATGTAACCTTCCTTCATAAGGGAGATGCTCCAGCCCCTTAATCATGTTAGTAATAGTTGCCCTTTTCTGCACTTTTTCCAGCTCTATAGTATCGCTTTTTAGGTGCAGTGCCCAGAACTGTACACAGTATTCTAAGTGTGGTCTCACCATCGATTTGTATAAGGGCAGTAAGATACTGGCAGTTTCCAGTCAGAATCAACCAGAATTCTTAATGAGGTCTCCAAGGTGCTGAGCCCTAGCCCCAGTTTAGACCAGAACCTTGGATAGCTTATTCAAAGTTCTGATTGACTCCCAGAATGGATTCACATCCCCACCAAAATCGGAGCCATCAGCCTACACTGGCCTGAGGGACAGAGTTATACACCCCACTCTTGAGTTTGGTGTCTGCCACGACACAGGCTCTGAACAACAGACCCGGCCGAGGCTACTCCCTGCTCAAGCCAAGCACCACCGCTTGATACGCCTGAGGCAAGGGATAAAAACCACCTTCCTCCAAACTATGTGGAGAAAGGGATTTAAATTGGAGAAGGATTTTAATATATATAATAATGAACTGTGAGTTATATCTGCTGAGGTGAATGATTGTCAGAGTGGGTGTTAAATGTGTAAACTTAAGATGATAAATGCCAAACAGACAAGTGGGATTTTTGTGGTAGTTTAAAAACAAAACAATCAAAATTTATTTTTAAAAGTTCACAACCTTTGTTTCAAATAACAACATTTAAAAACCTTTTTGAAACCTTTCATACAATCCTGTCACTCATTCACATACGCACTTTTCTTTTTCTCACACAATCACTCTTGAACTTTATTATCAGTATTGCTTGATATACCTCAACTATGTGCACACCACACTCCAAAGACACCACTCACTACACTGACCCTCAAATTTCCCAGAACTTAAGTACCACAAACACAGAGAGCACTACAGACTCTAAGAGTACCTAACAAGTCCCCCCCGAAAAGTTTTCTCAATCCCCTCAGTCATTCCTTTATATATCACTCCTCCCCCCCTCCCAAGACATTCTAACTCCGCCCACTCAGGCCAACATTCTAAAAACCACAGACTTACAAACAGCAGACATACATTTAGAATTGACTTGTGGGGTGTAATGCCACAGTGTCACCCAGAAAAGAGCCCCCAAAGATGATCCTAAGAGTCAGGTGGGAACATGTGGGAGAAGATGCTCCTTAAATTAATCTGATCATAAGCCATTGAAATAAACAGCTTTCCATAAACAAATAAACCAACTTTCCCCATAAATAATTAAAAATAAACAAACATTTTTCTGGGAGTAAATGCAATACACCCCATCCCTCATCTTCGGTGATGTGTTTGCCCCTTCTCTCTCTCTCTCCTTGCACACACACCTTTCTTCAACTCTTCTTATCTCTCTCTCATGGCAATGACAGAGGTAGGTGCACCCAGGCGACTGCTTGCATGAGACTTGTGAGACCCTGAGGCTGCCCTCATCTGAAGCTGCCACCAAGTGAGCATGTCCTACCCAGCCATGGCCTGAGCCACTACTGTGATGTCACAAACAGGATCACATGCCAGGGCTGCAAAGGTTGACTGCAATGAGCCCACCTTAACCATGGATTAAGCTTTATTTATTATATTTATATCCCACCTTTTTTCTTGCCAAGAACAAGGCAGTTTACATAATCCTCCTCTCCATTTTTATCCTCACAACAACAACCCTTTGAGGTAGATTAGGCTGAGTATCACCGACTGCCCCAAAGTCATCCAGTCAGCTTCATGGCTAAGTAGGGTCTTGAAATCAGGTCTCCTGAGTCCCAGCCCAACACTCTGACCACTAGGCCACACTGGCTCTTGATGCCATCACCTCAGAAGCCCTGAGGTTGTCCTCCTCTGAAACTGGCAGTTGACAAGTTAGCAAGGCCTCTTTACCCACTGACTGATGTCACAATAGGCCAGAAACCAAAGCTGGAAGGAGGCCTGGTGCTAACCTAAGGCATCCTTGTCCAGTTGCCAGGGCCCACTACTGTGTTGATATCTGACCTCAACACACACACACACACACACACACACACACACACACACACACACACACACACACACACCACGTAGAATTGAGCCACCATTTTAAAATACCCACAATGCCCCAGAGTGAGACCATCACAGGTACATCATGGAGAATGTACCAAACCAGGAAGGGGTCGTGAGCTTAAGGCTGGGGAATTCTAGGACCTTAGGGCCAAATCTGGCCTTTCAAGAGTGCCAATCTGACCCTTGCCACAAGGCCACACCCCTTCTCCTAGCCCCCCCTTTTCCCCACACACACAATCTTTTGGTGGTTTCCTGCCTTTTGTGCAATTTCCCCACCATTCTAAAAGGCTGAAATGCCCCTCCAAAGGATTAGATACTGGGTGCCGACTGTTTTATCACAGTGGCTACCATCACAGTGGCAAATTCAGTGGTGTGGGTACAGAGATCATACTTAAGGTCAAGGGGCCTCATGCAGCACACTGGCTGTGTGTTGCCTACCCCTGCTATATTCTATAATAAGAAATACTTTGTGATCTTGTTGGAAGGGGGAAACCCGGGCGCACAGATACTACAAACTGAAGGAATTCTCTGTGGTCAGCTGAAGTAATTTTTAATCATTCCAGGAATAAAACTGAAAAGTTGGTTGTCGCATGAAATTTGTATAAGTTGCAACAATGTCTACCCAGCATAGTGGGTTTCCATCTGAGAATGAAGAAAACAGACAACTCCAGATTCTCTTAGGCTTTCTCCAGGCTGAAAACATTCAGTTTCATCTCACAGCTGGTGTGCATTCACTCCTGATATTTGCACGCATAATCATCTGCCTACTGGGCCCAGGAAAACATAAGATGTTTTATATCTTCTCTCTAAATAGCCTGGCACCTGAGATTCAGAGAATGTACATTTCCAGGTTTGCAATGCATTCTGCAAAAGAAAAACAACAACGTGTTCAACGACATGCTTACGTTTGAGAAATGCACAGAAAAAAACCACTGTGTACATTTCTAAAATGCACACAAATATGTCAGTGGGGGTATGTGTCCATTAATGTGTCCATTTGAAAAATGTGCACAACAATATATACAGGTTTCTCATTCCAATATATCTGTATCTAAATCTATCTATCCATCTATCTATCTATCTATGCATGGAACTAGCACAGAGCAGACTTGGACGTGGGAAAAGCAGGAAGTCAGCAGACATGGACATGACACATCTGCCCATTTCTAATCACAAATGCTGGTGAACGCTTTTGGAAAACAATAACTGGTTTAAGTTTGAGAGTCTTTGGTAATGAGGAATATAGTAACCCAGAGCCTTTATCCAGCATATCCATTTGTATACCTTTTAATCTCAGCCTATCGTGATTACAGACCGTGAAGATGCTTCTGCTTAATGAGAAAAATCACTTAAAGAGAAAATAATGAACTTGGCAATCAAGATGTCAAAGTTGCTATTGGGCTCTCAGTCAGTGAACAGGAGCCAGATGAAAGGAGGAAGTGATGCTGTTGCTTTTTATTACTATGCAAGGTTGTCTTTTCTTTCTAATGGCCTTAATAGGATATTATGTGTATACCTTGCAGATGAGCCTGAGAGGTTCTACTATAACCATACTACCCTAGCAAGAAAAATTCTGACCAGACAATAATCAGCTTTACCAATGATATAACAGAATATATATATATATATATATATATATATATATATATATGAGAAAGCTAATGATCAGGCAAGAAATATTCATGGCTTGTGTGTTTGTTGCTTTTGGCAGCTGTTCATGTTCTGTTTCCATACACATCCATGCATTCGCGCGCGCACACACACACACACATCTCCTCTGTTCCTGTTCCTCACTTCCACAGCATTTATGATTGGTGTCCTCTGAGATTTACTTCAACACAAACAACTTCAATGATCACAGATCACATAAAATAAAAAAGTTAAAATATAATGAAGCAAATAAGCTGTCTTTAAAGTAAACCCCACCAAGAGGAAATGAAAGACGTTTGAAAGTATACTAGGAGACAGAGGGGGAGGCGGGGAAGCACATTTTGCTCAGTTGATTGAAAAAACTACCACAACAAAAGTTTAATTTTAAAAGTTGTTCAATTCTAGTGGGGAAAACATTTATACATCTGCTATATTACATGTATTTCAGCTGTCATTTGGTGTGTGTGTGGGGGGGTGGGAATCTCACACCTTCTGTTGCAAATTCCGGCAGAACAGCTAGTTTGATGTTTAATGCTTTTGAAATAGGTGTATAACATTGGGGAGGGACGTTAATAGAAAGGAAAGAAGAAAATTAGCATTTTGCAGAAATCCATGAATTTGTTGTTTGTAAACTTTTTGACAGGTTCAACCCCCTCCCTCCTTTCCATCCTTGTGACCTTTCATGGTTTTCATCAAAAGTGGAAGACATTTCCTTTCATAAAGAGTGATGGCAATTAGTGATCTGATTGGCTAGGATAATCAGTATGATTCATGCCAAAAGCACTGTCCACTTTCAAGTGGCTTCAATCTGACAACATTGTGACATCATCATCTTCACTACATAACCCTGGTTTTGCTGGGATCACCCTGGGAAGGAGAACAAAGTTGTAGCTAGTAAATAATAAGGGCAGCAAAGCAACAAGGGGAGTAATGGGCACTGTTGAAAAAGGATTAATAGTATAAAGTTTTCTTGGGAAATATCTTGATCGACCTGAAAAATGAAACTGGCTGACTAACAAGTAATTAAAATATGTCAACCTTCTCGAAGCCAAATATTGCATGAGCAAAACATTTAAATTAATTAAATGCTTTGCAGACTTTCAGCTGAAATGGTAGGACCTCTGGTGATTTTAACGGTGCCTGAAATTTAGAGTTGAGTGCAAAGAAATATTCAAACACCTTTCAGTGGTCCACAAATCCAAGATTATTCTTTGATCTCCATAACATAGGAGATTCCTTGAAAAATGTTTGTTAAGACAAATACAACCACACACTAGCTTTAAGCGAAACACACACACACTCAGTACCATCAGCCATGATATCCTCCTGGGGCATATGGCCAGTATGGAACTTATTTCTGGCATTTGTCCATCTCTGAGGTTAAATTGTATGTCCCAGATCTAGGGATTGGCAACTGTGAGTCTGGGCTCTTTATTCCACCTGAGCCCCAACATAGTCCTTGTAGCAGGCAGATACAACATTGCTCTCTCCATGCTGAGAAAAGTTGTATCTACTGAATTTGGCTAGTGCAGATGAGGGATTTGATTTAGTTCATTTTTTAGAAGAATGCATCCAAATTCTAAAAGTTTGGCATATTCAGGAGAGAAAGAAATTCAGGTTTGTTTGTTTGTTTGTTTTTTAAAAAAATCTAATGGGGGAGAAGATGAAACTTATAGATTTGTCTATCCCTATTGATTTGTCTATCCCTATTGGATTATTCATTACTATTATTCATTATTCCCATCATTATTCCCATCCAACAGCCCCAGTATCAGTGTTCACCTTTTTAAGGTCCAAATCAGTGGTGGAACACCTGTCCTGTGGTAGCTTATTATAGTGACCACTGATACCAGGCCTATGCGTAAGCCAAGGCAAGCAGAAGTCATTTTTAACCACATCCCCACATGGTTTCAGAGACTATGGCTGTTTTACACAAATACACCCTCAGCTCTTGCCTACTATCTGAAAATAAGGGAGGAGGCAAACTCAAGAAAGAAAATTGATTACGCTCCACATGTTTCTGAGAGGATGTCTCCTTTTTCAGGAACTGTTTTTAGTTCTTTTTGAAATTCCTGGATTACCAAAACAACAATATTTTCTTTTCTTTTCTTTTTTTGGTGCTAATGAATGCTTTTATTTTTAGCAATTATAATTATAATTATATAATTTCTTGAGCACTGGGGTTTGCCTCCTCCCTCAATATTAGTTTATGGTGCCTTTCCCTCCACAATTGTGACTACTATCTGAAAGCCAAAACACAGAGAATTTTGAGTGAGTAGCTGAGATGCGTAAGAGAAGAACTTGGAGGAAAGTTTTACTGTTATATGCACTTGGGAGGAAGGATTAAAAGAGACCATTGACTGAATTACATTTGGCATAATTCTTAGACAGTTCAAAATAGCCCCCCTCTTAAAAAAATGAGTTCCAACCATACTCTCATACCTAATACTATTAAAGGGTAATGTAGATCTCTGAGCAAGTTCAAATGCCAACCATCTTTTGGAACAACATTATTTTTAATCAATTAAGAAATGAAAAATTGAAAAGAAACCATTACAGTAACCTCAGGAAGTTTTTAAAGGTCAATAGAATCTCTCCAAAAGTTAGAACTAATGACATACTGTTTGTAATTTGCGCTGTCCACCAACAATTCCTAATTGTGACGAAAGTGTTTGGAGATAAAAATCATGTTCGAACCAGCCATTCTTCTTAATCCAGAGGCAACAAAAACGCTTAATGTAATCAAAAACAAAGATGATGGACCAAAAGAATCAAATGTCTCCTTTCAAATGTTAGGAAGAAAAAAGCAGAATTAATTGCATATTGTAGGGTTTGCAAAAAGAAGAAGAAGAAAAGGACATATCATTAGCTTCTATTTCACCTGAGTTCTAATCTTAGCTGAGGCAAAGGGACACTGGGTTGGTTTATATATGTCAGTGAGGTTCAGCATCTATTCCTAAATTAAGAAATGGTGGGGGATGAGACTATGGCCTTAGCTAGACCTAAGGTTTATCCCGGGATCATCCCGGAGTCATCCCTGTTCATGTAAATGACACACAGGGAATCCAGGGATCAGGCAGGATCGATCCCGGGGTAAACCTTCGGTCTAGCTAAGGCCTTCAAATCTTTTGGCTGTAATTGGCATAAATTGCGGCAGTAAATTGCCATGAAATGTGTAAATGGTTATTTTAGGGGGGAAACAAAAAATGAGAAATTTCTCAGATTCCAGGAAGAATCCCACAACTTGGTTCACAAATGCAAGCTGAACCAGGGCCTCTGGAGAAATCTATCAAGCTCAAAAAGGGCCAGATTTCCCCATGACAGCCAGTCCTAATGTGTGTGTGTGTTGATAAAGTGAACTTTAGTAACTCTAGTAACTCTAGAGTTACTAGAGTAACTCTAGTAACTCTAGTAACTCTAGTAACTCTAGTTTTGGGTTTACATGGAAGTCAGCACAAGACATGTTAAAATGTAATTTGCAATGATGTTCTGCCTTTGCTACATCCACATGAAGACTAATTCATTCATTTATCCAAATCCTTCATTTGTCTAAATGTGCACTCTCCATAATGGGTTCATTTGCCTATTATGAAGTGTGCACGCTCCCTTTAGCTACTATTCTTAGGCAATGAAAAGATGCAGTGCACCTCTTGAAAAGTCTTTGCAAAGCAGAGTTGCTTCATGTTTTATGAATGGCAGCTTTACCCATATATCTCTCCACCACCACCATCACACCCCATTGTGATTCTCACAGACATCACTTTTTTAAAAAGTAAACTCTTACTACAACAGCTCCTGCGACCCATTTGTTTTCCTTCCATCACCACCAAGAATTCTTACAGTGAAGATCAGCTGTGTGGGGAGAGGGGTGCTGCTAGTGTTCTTAGCTAGCTTATGGGGCTTTAAATATGATTAAGCAGATTCAAAGAAGATAAGTCTTTTCACAGCTGTTATCCATCCTCCAAATCCAGAGACAGCATGCCCCTGAAAATCAGATGCTGAGGACCAAAATCAGGAGAGGGCTGTGGCTGTTATTTGCCACAGATAAGCTTCCCAGAGGTGTCTGGATACCCACCAGGATTATCTTGGATCAGCAGATCTTTGATTGGATTCAGCAGGATTCTTATATATATATATTAATAAATAAATCTAGAGATCTCAATAATTCTTACAGCTGCATCATGTTTGAAATGAGTATCTTCATTTATTATATTTGTTCCTCAAGCTTCCTAACAGATGACCATACACCCCAACACCACTCTTATTTTCTTGTTGCATTTATTCTTCAGCACCTTTCCCCAGTTCAGTTGTTTGAATTCCCCTACCTTTCAACAGCTAGATATACATTAAACTTCTAACAAGCAGAAACAGACATGGCTGTCAAAGGAGAAGGTTGGTTTGTGTTGTTTTCCCTACCTGGACTTCCAGTCTGGACTCACCCAGGGTTTGCAACCAGCATGGCTTCGTGTACTTTTTCTGACCACAAACCCTGGCTCCCAAGCATGGCAGTATGAGCATAAACCCCAGGTGAGCCAAGAGATAGCAGAAATGGGTGTAGAGGGAAGGGAAATGCCCTAATCAATTCTCTACAATTGTCCTAATCTCTTTCTCTCTCTTGCCCATGCTTCCAAGAGAGGGAAGCTAAGCAGTGTGAGCTCATGGGTGTGTCAAGAGATAGCAAAGTGTAACCGTAAGTAAGGAATTTAGAAAAGGCACCAGGACTTATGGCCTTGCTAGACCCGGCCGGATGAGCCGGCAGGGAGGTGGGGCGACGGCGCGCTAACTTTGGCACGTGCCGCCCAGCCTCCTAGACGGCTGACGCGCAGGGACTACGGAAGCCCTGCAGCATCGGCCATTTTTTTTTAAAGGGGCCACGTGCGGCCCAAAGACTCCGGAGAAGGTAGGTGGGATTTTTTTAAAAAATTAAGCCCCCCACCCGCTGCTGATCTCTCCCCATGGCCCCCTGCCTGCTTGCTCGTCCTCCCCCCATCCACCATCCCCGATCCCATCCCCGATCTTCGCCCCCTCCCTTGGCAGCCCCATTCCGATCTTGCCCCCCCATCCCTTGGCAGCCCCATCCCGATCTTCTCCCCCCTCCCTTGGCAGCCCCGTCCCGATCTTCTCCCCCCTCCCTTGGCAGTCCCGTCCCGATCTTCGCCCCCCTCCCTTGGCAGCCCCGTCCCGATCTTTGCCCCCCCCCTCCCTTGGCAGCCCCGTCCCGATCTTCTCCCCCCCTCTCTCCTGGTGGGTCCGGCCCCATCTTTGCCCCTTCACTTGCCATCGCCGATGTCCGGCTTCCTCCCCTCTCTCCTGGCGGGTCCGGCCTTCCCCCTGCCCCTCTCCCCCCCCCCGGGCCGATGGGCACAGCGCTCGTAAGAGCGTTGTGCCCAGTCCTTGGCTTTTCCCGGCTATTTGCGAGAAGCCGTAAAAAGCCACGGACCCTGCAAGACGTTCCGCAGCCCCGGCCTCAGGACGGGGCTGCGGAAAAGGCACGCCATAAGCGAATTCGCTTATGGCACGTTAAGGCAGGCTTCAGTGCGGCCTGGGCCCGGATTCCCCTGTGCATCTTCTGGACGCACAGCAGGGAAACCGGGTCTCAAAGCGCGCTAAGGCCTTGTCTAGCAAGGCCCTTAGTCAAACACAGAAGCCCTTCTTTTTACAAAACGTAAGAATTTATTAGTAACAACTTAACCATTAACACACTGTGGCCTTAGATTTAGCTAGACCTAAGGTTTATCCCAGGATCATCCCGAGGTCATCCCTGTTCATGTAAATGACACACGGGGGATCCCGGGAGCAGGCAGGGACAACCCCGGGACGATCCCGGGATAAACCTTAGGTCTAGCTAAGGCCTGTGAGTCCCTGAGTTAACTCCTCAATCACTGTCCAGCCATTCCTGCAAGGCCCTGCGTGTTGCCCAGGTAAACTTCTCATGCCACTCCTGAAATGCTGTTCACTGTGACAGACTTCCCAATTCCTTGCCCCTTACAGCCATTCTGTCCAACGTTGCCGTCTCTTTCTTGTCTTCACAAAATCTCACGAAAACCTTCGACCTTTCCTTTTTCTTCCTCCTTTTCTCCTTCTCCCTCCCCTGCTTCTCTTCTAACCACTCCCAACTGCCACACCTTTCTATTCCTCTCCTTCCATTACCATGACAACCCATGTCACAGAAGGAAGACTTAGAATCATAGAATCATAGAGTAGCAGAGTTGGAAAGGGCCTACAAGGCCATCAAATCCAACCCCCTGTTGGACTTGTCCCTGTTGGACTCCCACAAGTCCAACTTGTGGGAAAGGGGAGAACACTGTCCTAAACCCTCTTCTCTCATCCAGATTCTTTCATGGGTTTTCAGCATTTGGGTTAAAACATGGTCCTGACCAAGGCCAGATCTACACTAAGCAGGAAATGACACTTTGAAATAACTTTGAAAACGGTATATGGAACGTGTCGTGGCCCCTAACAGTTGTTAATACCATTATAAACCAATATAAAGCAACAGTGTAGATCATGCCCAAACATAGAACTTAAATGTCCTTCCTAGTTCGAGTGTGGACACCTTTGTGTTTTATGAACATAGTGGTGGGGGCTTCCTACATTCCCAGCTCCCATTAATACAGAGATGCAGTTGAACTAGTGATGAGTATATTGGTGCAGCGTTAGGCAGGCCAGCCTTCCAGTATTCTGTGATTTATATATGTTGGTATTGCGCAGTAATGCTCCCAGACTTCTTGTATTATTCTAAACCTCAGGGTTTGCTGACTTTTGTAAATGTTAAATTATTCCTGCTTGTGAAGGGAAAGCGTATAAGATGTGTGATCTGTGGGTTGGTTTAACCAATTTGCTTTTCTAAATTTTCTGGTGTTCCTTGGGTATAGCCCTGATTTTATTTGAAGGGCATCCAGTTTTATTTTACTGCCCAATGTCCTGGGAGATTTTCTGACATGTGTTCTGGTGTCTGAGGGGAGAGCTGTTTATCATGTTTTTGACTGTTGTTTGTGTGGCCATGGAGTATGCGGGGGCACAGCCATTTGTCCTTGAGATTGTACAGCCTATAGTGTGATGTTTTGTCAACACATATTTTTTGCTTGTAACTCTGTGAAAACACTGGGTCATGATTCTAGCTGACAAGTTAGAATGGGAAGATGAACCAATTGCTGGTCCTTGTAGCTACTGCTCCCACTTCTTTTCTGTCCACTTCTGTGCTTAGCAACCGCAGCAGCATACCAGCTCAATTTAACTTTCTTGCACTGGCATAATGTGGGACAAAGTAGCTACAAAGTGCAATGTGGCTCAAGAATGCTGGCATGCAGTTTGCTTGTCCCACACACAGACGTCCTGCCTAACAAGCACTTTTAACAAGAAACCCCAAATGGCAGCAAGGTATAAACCACCGGATTCTCATACTAAAGTAGCATTTCATATCTGTCCTTTGTGAGTGATACAAGTAACTATTTGTTTTCTTCCATACTAAATTGCTTCAGTCTAGCAACTAATTGCATGCAGGAGCTTTTCTAAGTGTTAGATTTATTATTTGTGGTTATGTGGGTAGATCATTTTTCTGCATGCTGAAATGGAGTATAATTGGGCTATTTTTCAAAGCAAATGGAGTGTGCCTATCTGGAGAATGTCAGCCTGAATGGGGGTGGGTGGGTGCCTCATCTTTACAGAGCACTTTTGTGTTGACATTTTTCCTGCCTTTTGGACTGGGAGGGGATTTTGCTTCCATTCGGTTTTGGTAAGATGGTACCAAAATTCGCAAAGTTCTCCATATTCGGGAGAAAAAGAAACTGAGAAGATTAAAAAAAATGAATGTGGGAGGAAAAAAAAGAGGGTTCATCCATCATGTCCAGGGCTTTGAATGCTTTGCTTTTAAAAGACTGAGTTTGAATCTGTGTGGATTGAAAAAATTAGGATTGCCACCACTGACAGGCTCCTCATCTTTAACAACTATATGGCAGGCAGGTACACCACAGTTCTGTGCAGGCTTTGAATAGTTGTACCTATTGGATTTGTCTGATACAGTGCAGATGGCTGAGAATTTTGTCTCAGTTCATTTCAGGATTTACCAAAATGTGTACAGTTCTTCATATGTAGGAGAGGAAGAGCTTGAGATGTATTTTATTTAAAAAATGAATTATCCCTATTTTGGACATCTAGTCATATCGCTTCATAGGCATTGCTCTGAAAGATAACATTTAGAGAAATCAAATATTACTTCCAGGAAATATCCATTACCTTGATTGAAATAAATGTGCATTTACCACATTCAGAAAGTACTTGTGCATAAATGATTAACAAAGGTAGTATTCATGGCTCTTTGATTGGAGAAAACACATCTGGATATAGCTTGTCATTGACCTTTTCATGACAATTCAATTAATGCCATTGAAAATGTTGGAGCGTTAGACATAAGCAAGCAGAGCTGGGACTAGGGCTTTTGCTCTCCAGCTGCCATGTGCTGAAATTGCCATTTGAGGAAGCCCTTAGGCTCAGAAACTCATGATTCCCTTCACAAAAGGCTGCATTGGAGAAGGCCAACTCTAGCAATAAAGAGATAATTTACAATGACTCTTTAGCTCAGTGAGCCCACAGCTTTGATCATTATCAGTTATCCCGAAGTTTGTTCCATGGTGCTGCATTGACAATTGATGAGTTGTCTATGCGTGTAATGGGATATGACCTGAAGAGGCATGGAAAATATATCCTGTGCAAATCAGTTGCAACCTTGATATTTCTTTCCTCCAGTCTTTGCTATGGTCTGCATTCTGTTAGCAGCAGTACCCAGAGGACTCACAAAAACATCTGAATCATGGCTAAGACAAATGGGGTACACAGATATCAATATTCCTTGTCTTGTCATCAAAGTGGAAGGGTGAGGAAAATACAAGATGGGGAGGAAAGCTTTTTGGCATGATTTCCCTGTCAGCCAACAACCCCTGCTGTTTATAAACTACTTGAATTTCTTCCTGGAATGATCAGGCCTTGCATATTCAAGATCATATTAATATCATTTAATATTCTTAACTCAACAGGATGTTTAAAAGATGATATGAGTGGAGACAATTCTTGTATATCATAACGTATGGAGTAAAGATTCTAAATCATGATAGTGATTGTAAATAACAAGCAAAGGATGCAGTTACTACAAAATAAGTATTCCAAAAAGGTGTGATCTTGCATATGTACCTTTAAAATGCTATTCTTTCATGATTCTGTGTTACAGGTAGGGCAAATCTAAACTATTTGTAGCTCCTATATTAAAATCCTGCTGTATATTTATTCTGATTATATCTATTGTTAACAATGCTTTTTGGCTTGTTCAGCCTAGGAATTAGGGACAGTCGATTTCACTCATATTCTCATTTTTCCACAACTTAAATTCCTTTCATCCTGTTTCCACAGCAGATTGCAATTTATTTATTTGTTTGTTTTACTTCACACAGAAATGTTTAAATTGGTCAGGACTAGACTTTCTAGATGAAAAACCCTTTTGAAGAAGTCAGATATTGATCTATGGCTCTGGAAAATCATTGTACAGTTTCTAATTTGGAGGAGGTGGCATCTTGTCAACTCTAGGCAGTCTTCGAAGATGCTGGTTATTTAGACTTCTTCCAATCTGTATTTCTGGCCTCAGTTTGGCACTACAACTGCCTTGATCACCTTGGTGAATGGCTGATGTCAAGAAATGGATAGGAGAGGGTGTGACTGTGTTGGTTCTCCTCCTGTTCTTCTGAGTGGCATTCAATATCATTGATTATGTTAACCTCCTGGATAGTTTCTATGGGGCATGGTGTTGCAGTGGCTCCACTCTTATTTGGAGGTTAGGATTAAGAAATTGGAGTTGAAGACTCTTGGCCATTTGCCTTTGGAGCATCTCAAGGTTCTATCTTCTCTACTTTGCTATTTAACTACTACATGAAACTGCTGGGTGAAGCCATCTGAAATTTTGAGCTGAAATATCAGCAGTATGCAAATAGCATGCAGCCTGGTCTCTCTTTTCCATCTGCTAACCCTAAGAAAGTGGTAGAACTTTTAAATATGCTAGCAGTTTGGGGGTAAATGAGGGTGAACAAGCTGAATTTAATTCAGACCTGATACTTTAGGAAATCTGATTGTCCAGAATGGTATACAACTTGTTTTGGATGTGATTGCACTCACCCTAGATGGTTAGGCATGAAATTTGGAGATGCTCCAGCAAGGCCACAGCTAGACCTAAGGTTTATCCTGGGACCATCCAGGGTTCACCCTTGCCTGAGCACTGGATCCCCTGTGTGTCACCTAGATGAACAGATTTGACCCCTGGGCGATCCAGTGATAAACCGTAGGTCTAGCTATGGCCCTAGTTTGACAACTGTGACCTTATTTAGAGAACATAGATGTGTTACACATGCTTCAGTTGCATCCAGGTTAGATTACTGTATTGCTCTTGACATGGGACTGTCCTTAAAGAATGCTTGTATGAGTTAAGCATTTGGATAACATTATAACTATTTGGCATCAGTTACTTTGGCTGCCTGTTTTTCCCAGGCTCAAATTAAGATGCTTGTATTAATATTTAGAGGCCCAGACTGTATGTGATCAGGTTATCTGCACTCTGCTCCCTTATGAACTTGCCTGAGCTTTGAGATCGCCATCTGAGGCCCTGCTTTCTGGTCCCACTGAGAGTTACTCAGTTTGCAGGTACCAGGGCCTCCATCATCTGTGAAATACCCTTCCAGAGAAATGCATATTGAGGGTTCTTTACTCGTCTTTAGGAGAGCATTAAAGACTATCTTGTTTAAGCCTTGGTAAATTTGGGTAGTTCTTTTGGTGCTGTGTTTCAATTATTGTTTTATTGGCTGCTAATTTTAATGCTGTTTCATTTTTATTGGGCTTTATTAATACTGTTTTAATAATCTGGAATGTTAATATATTCTTACTTATTAATAATCATGATTTGAACTGCCTTGTGAAGGTAGATACTCTGAAAGGTGAATTAAAAATTTAATAGATAAATAAATATTGATGGCTACTTTATTTGTCAGTAATCTGGCCTCGGTATTTAACCTTTTGTTTTCAATTATAATTTTAATTGTCTTGCAGTTAATATTGCTATTTAGAGAGACTCATATATGCATAAAACTTAATATAAAGTCCTTCTAAAATGGGCTGAGTTTGTGAGATTTAGATCTGGGATTAAAAACAATCCCTTTCTCTGTCACTATCACATTTTGGAAGAAAGGAACAGACTAATCAAATGCTGAAGGATTAAGTAAAGAGGGCAAGAAGGAACTAAAAAGAGATAGGAACTGGTTGACTTTTCCTGCTATTGTTATATCTAGGGATGTGCTCCGCTCCGATTAGAAGCGGAGAATAAGAAGCGAATTGGCCTGCTCCGCCTTGCCCAGAGGCGGAGTAGAAGCGGACCGGGGACCCGTAGAAGCACGGTGAAGAGAAGCGCCCATACACGGAGCACTTCTCTTTTCGTGGACTGATCCGATAGTCATTTTGAAAAATTTCACGCATAGGATTGCATTGCGGAAAAGAATAGGGGATAACTGTGTTGTTTTTTAAGCTATCTTTCTGAAAATTCTTGTGCTTGGAGAGTCGTGGCTGGGGGTCATTTTGAGCCTACTCTCAGCTCTCTGCGTGCTGCGGTTCGCTTGCTAGAATTTTTGGAAAAATTGGGTAAAACAGCGGGAAAATGTACCTTTTTCGAAGGGCTGAGGGGCAGACTCAACTCCCGGTCATGATCACATGATCCCAAAGTTGGAGGAGGCGATAGGCAAAACGGGTAACTTGGGATTCTGGGAACTTCTCTTTCTTAGTCTGAACGGACTTTTCCCAGTGTTTTTTAAAACAGTAGACCCACCAAATGCACAAACACAACCTGAAATCATATACTAAGCCAATAATAAGAGATAGAAAACACAGCACTGCTACCCACCCTAACTTTGGGGAACAACTGAATAGATGTGGTGCAAGGGGATGAGCTCCCCTAGGGCATGGATGTGCCCTGTGCACTCTCCTGTCCTTGGAGGGCCATCAGAGCCCTCCAAAGGTAAATCACTGGAGAGAATGCCTATCATGAGTTGAAGTGATCGTTTGCTTCTTAAAGACTGGTACCTAGACAGGACCAGTCAAATTGGCAGATGATTCCCCCTCCCGTTGGGCACGTCCACTCCCCTCTTACTGGTAAAAGACAGATACAGCCTTTTTTTAAAAATTCTTCTTGTTGTTTATTCAGCAACACTGCTGCTTTTAATTCCACCCCTCCTTTGTTTATTTATTTATTTATTTATTCCATTTTATATGCATTACTGGCTTTGAAACTATCCTTGGCTCACTTCCTTGTGCCCCCAGAAATGTCTGCTGCCTGCCTGCCTTCCCTCCCTCCTCCCCTGCCCACCTCGCAGGGATGGTTTTTGTGTGTCTTGCTTTGACTCAGGGGAGAAGTCCTTCTTGTGCTCAAGTTCCAAATCAATTTTTCAAGTGTGGAAGAAGATTCATATTTAGGTTTATCTCTACTCCCCAATTCATGGCATGTTGGGATTTCCTTTGAAATGGGCCCATTGAGCTGTCTGCAGATACTGGGGTGTCCAACTTTCATAAATTCCCCAAAAATCTGGGGATGATGGGATTGGCTTGAAACTTGGCTTCCATGTGGACACATGGGTAAGCTGTCATGGGACCAAAGGTGAGGTTTCTGACATGCAAATTGACGTAGTTGTAGCATGGGACTTGATTTGGGGTGAGTTAAAAGGTTAGAGCCCTGCCAAAAATCAGGGGATGATGGGATTGCCTTGAGTCTTGGCGTGCATGTGTATCCCTGGATAAGCTATCATGGTGCCGAGTTTGAGGTTTCTAACGTGCAAATTGACGGAGCTATCGAAAGGGGTGTGAATGGGGTGCCCGATTTTCAAAAATTCCCCAAAAATCAGGGGATGATGGGATTGGCTTGAAACTTGGCGTGGGTGTATACCTCCATGAGGTGTCATGGTGCCAAACTTGAGGTTTCTAACTTTAACAGAAAAAAAGTTGTATACTTTTTTAGCTTTCAATGCAAGCCTATGGGGGGGGGGAAACGGAGCTCCAATCCGGATCCGGAGCTCTGCAGCGGAGCGGAGTGGACATAGGCGGAGCGGGGGTGGAGCGGAGCGGCCCGATCCGCAAATCACGGATCTGGAAGTGAAGCGGAGCGGGGGGTCTGTGCACACCCCTAGTTATATCTAATTCTGGGCTAGAAATCACTGAGATTTAGCTGCCCTTTAAGTGGAAGTATTCTGAGTAGAAATGCATAGGATTGCACTTTTCGATGTTATATCAATGACAGAGGGCATGCTTTCCCCACAGGCCAATTCTGTAGGTCTTTCCCATGTGGTTGCTAACCTTTAACTGTTAAATCAATGCTCTGGGTTTAACCCATGGAAAAACAGCTTCCAATTGAATGCAATAAAGGACATCTTAAAGCAGGGTGTTGAACCTTAGGCTCGTGGGACAAACCTGGCCTGCCTGGTTCCCAATATAGCCCTTCAGGGTTCCACAATGACCATGCCCTGTCCCCTGGCTCCACTCCCTTTCCCTCAACTGATCATTTGGTGGTTTCCTGGGCTTTACACAGGGTTTTCTAAGGGGTTGAAATGCCACTCTAAGGCTTAATTAGAGTTTTCAACTAAAATATGTTGCCATTTGTGATATTTCTGACATTTTGGGCTCAAATTCCACACACCACTGGAATTTGGGCCTTGAAGTGAAAGAGGTCCAGCCCCTCCCACACTTAAAGGATTACAGAACTTCCATCAGCCAATGGAAGAAACAATGGTTTCAGATAGAATTTGATGGAATCCCAAAGTGACTTTACAATTTCAGGAAAAGCTAGAACAAACTTTTCAGACAAAGGGGGGAGGATTCCACTTCCGGGAGGCTGACAATTCCACTGATAACTTAAGTGCTACAGCAAGACAGTGTATCTGGACCCCATGGGCCAGTTCACAGAGCTGGTGGTCTCCATGCAACTGTGTGGAGTGGGAGGGAGCATCAGCAGGCATGTGATGTACCTGGGATTGCATGAGGTACCAGTTGCATAAACAAATCAGTGCCTCCACATGATTCCAGCCATGCCATGGACTTTCCAGAGGTGATTGAATTCAAGCTACTAGTTGTATGAATCAGTCTACTGAGGCCAAGATGCTTGCATTTACAGGTGTGTTCATTTGGGAACAGGTGGGCAAATAAACAGCAGCATCTGAGGCAACTTATATTTTCAACAGTTTTTGTTTCCTAATCAATCCCTGCTTGTGCGTCTCCCTTCTCCTCCACACACACACACCATATGTTGTGTCAAAATATTTTTGTGATATTTCATGTAACCCCCTTCTATTTTATGTGTGAATTATTTCAATGTATCTCAGTGTTAACAACATTTGGTGTTGCTGCTATTGATGGTGGCAGAAAAAATATATGTATTGAAAGCAATGAAAATGTTCCTGCCTGCCTTGTTAGCAATTGGATAATCCTAGTCAATAAGTTATTTGCCATTGACACTGAGGTAATTTCCAACATATTGATACTTTTAGCTTTTAGTAATTAACAACTGCAGACCACAGGAGCAGACACAGAATGTGACCTTCATATAATAAAGGCTAGGAAAGTTGCTGGGTAAAAAAGTATCCCTCTCTTTTCTATAAGAAGAATAAACCAAACTGTGATGATGCATTTGGAGGCCCTGCTCAGGTGAAACAGCTGTAAGAAGTTGAAAGAATGTTGACACACTATAGCAATGTTTTTGTTTCGTATTTATTGCCTCTCTCATTATACCAAAGCTTGCAATGTGTTGGCTTCCTCCAGTGCTACCACCAGTCCACCCAGATACTGCAGAACTGTGGGAATAGGGGGGACATTACCCTATTCAGCCATTCTCCCCCCCCCATTTACAGAATACCATCATGTAGAGGGGGAAATGGGGGTGAACTTTGGGAAGATCTGTTATGGGAAATTTACTGTGTGATCAAAAGCCCTAGAAGATTAGGGGCATGTCTACATGATTCATTTATCCTGGGGTCATCTCTAGGTCATCCCTGTGCATCCAAATGACACACAGGGGATCCTGCAACCGGAGATGACCAGAGCCTTTCCCTGGGATAATTGAAACCATAGATTTCCTGGTTTTCCCACAGTCCTGAGACAACTCTGAGGACCACGGCCGGTGTGGCCAGTGCTCCCAGATCTTCCCTCCGACTAATGGAACTCTTTAAATGCAGCTCCATGCCCATAAGGGGTAAGGGGAAGCAATTTTGCCATCCCCATAATGGCTGCCAATGCTTTTGTTTAAAGGGTGGTTTTTTTACTTACTTTTTCGGAGGATCAGGGCTGTACAATTGCGCGATCGGCTCCTCCTTCCACAACCCTCCCCCCAAATCACCATGTTGGACATCCCTTTTTCCTTCCAGGATGTCTCGCTGGCGTATGGATGCTGGGGGACGATAGTGGAAGCTGGAAAGCCCGAGATCCCCCCCCCGAGTCCTACAAAGCTTGTAGGTGTAGACATGTCCTAGGTTTCCAAACTGCATGGGGAGCCTCCACAAATAGAAAAGGTTCCCCTCTACAGTTCACCATCCCAACACATAGAGGTTGGCAGGGACAGGTATGGTGATGCAACACTTGTTGTATGAGAGCATGACACCTGAAGAGGAACACATGAGAATTTTGTTACAGTTCAGTTCTGATAAAAATTTACCAAAATCCACAAAGCTCTCCATATTCAGGAAAAAGGGAATTTCATATTTTAAAAGAAAATTAAGGTGGGAGAAACGTTGACTAACAGGTTCATCCATCCAGGCCAAGGGCTTTGAGTTCTTAGCTCTTAAATGTCTTGGTTTGATTCCCTGTGTATTCAGCTTTGTTAATGCTGTATTAGGTTGCCACCTTTTTTTTCAGACAGGCTCTACATCTTTAACCACTATCAGGCAGGCAGGTACAACATACCTTTCTCCATATTCGGAACTGCGGTACCTATTGAATTTGGCCAGTGCAGATGAGTGAGAATTTTGTTCCTTTTGTTGTTGTTTTTATCAGAATTTACCAAAATCCACACATTTCTTCATATTTGTAATGGAGTATTTAAAATTTTCAGTGTGAGAGAAACTGAAACTGACAGATTCTCCCATAAATATGTGTGAAGAAAGCTATTGCTGAACACCTTACACACCCAATAAGGCGACACACACACTATAAAAAGCAACAAATGTGTCAAACCTTTTCATGTATTTTATGTACTTTCCCCCCTCTTCTAAATTGGTGTGTTGTCTGCACACCAATTTGGCCTTGTGAATGAATTAGCTGTCTATTCCACTCCCTTCCACCTTATTAGGAATGTAAACAAGCTAGAGTTACAAAATCAGCAGAAATTGTAAGGAAATCTTGAAATACTGACAGATATTCATCCATCAAGTTGTCTGCCTGTCCAGAGGATAGGGTCAAATAATCCTTCCATTTCATTGCTTTCTTTCAGTGAATCCACCTCTGTGACACTCTCTTCTCGTGTCAAGAATTATTTTACCATCCCTCTGGTTTGTTTTTTGCTATTAGAAAAGCAACCTGTCTTTTTTAGTCTCTCTTGTGGGTTTTTAACCCCCACCCATCCCCAGAGGGAGAGTTATTTAAAATCAGTAAGAGTAAGTTTTGGTTTACAGTATTAAAATTGTTTTGATTTGCTCTTTCAGAAATATCTGTCAGCCTCTCATGTTCTCTGTGCTGACACTTCATATGCTGCCTCCTGAGAAAAGAGTATCTAAATATAAATATGAAAACATGTAACTTTCTAAGGCATCAAGATAAAATTCACTCAGATAAAAAAAAACTAATATGATTCTTGCTACTATTTATTTTTAAAAAGAAAGCAAACAAAACTAATATGTGGCAGGCATTTTTTCAGAGCAATAAAGACATCCTGTGTTGTATTTAATGTTGTATTTAATACTCCTACTTAGAGTAAACCCATTGAAATGAATGGGACTTACATTAGACTATCATTGGATACAACCCCACTGATGCTATGGCTCATATAGAGTGGCTTGCATAGGCTGCAACTGATCCATGATTCTGGAAAGTGCTGATCTGTTCCTGTCTTAGCTTGTTCTGAAATAGAGAAGAAATCCTTAAGACATGATCCTGGAAACCAGGGCCAGATCTACACCAAGCAGGATATGACACTTTGAAAACAGTTTGAAAACTATATATGGAGTATGTCCTGGGCCCCAAGACTTGTCACTATTGCTATAAACCATTTTAAAGCAGTAGTGTAGATTCTGCCCAGCTATCTTATATTACTACACCTAGGAGAAGAAGAGATGAGGTCCTGGCAGGTAACAATTCATTTTTTTTTTATCTGTATGCCGCCCTGAGATCTTAGTGATATAGGGAGGGATATAAATATTTTAAATAAATAAATAAATAAATAAATAAATAAATAAATAGTGGTGGCTCTCTATGAAGAGAGACTAAAAGAACTGGGCATGTTTATCCTGGAGAAGAGAAGATTGAGGGGAGACGTGATAGCACTCTTCAAATAATTAAAAGGTTGTCCCACAGAGGAGGGCCAGGATCTCTTCTCGATCCTCCCAGAGTGCAGGACATGGAATAATGGGCTCAAGTTAAAAGAAGCCAGATTCCAGCTGGACATCAGGAAAAACTTCCTGACTGTTAGAGCAGTTACCTAGGGACAACAACACTAAATAAAATATAATACATCAAATTAGTTAAAAGAGCATATAAAACTAATACAATATTAAAATAACAATCACAGCATCTTAAAATTCTTAGGTTTAAAATTCATCTGGGTAGGCTTGCCAGAAGTCTCCTCCTCCTCCTCCTCCTGTTTCACAGCTTCAGGGGCTGGTTCTGGCTGCTTCTTGATCTGATCCACCGGAATGGGTTTTTTGCCAGGCTTTTGCTGCACAAACTTGGGAGGAATTTTTTTGTCTCAGATCTAGAAGTAATGCATCCATGCATTGTCTTTGGAAAATGGAGCTTGGTTCTTCTTGGCTTTGGCTTTGGCTTTATCTCGTTCCTCTTGGGCCCTTTCTACACCTAAGGATTATCCCTGGAAAATAGAGGGATCGTCCCTGCCTGCTCCTGGGATCCCCTGTGTGTCATTTGCATGCACAGGGATGATCCCAAGATGAGCCCTGGAAAAAAGGCAGATGTGGAAACGGCCTTGGTATATTTGAACATCAGTGACAGTTGCCATCATCCACTGACTAGAGAAGTAGATAATGTTTCAACAGGTGTAAGATTTTCACCTGTGACAATTTCTCATAATTTAACCGTGCCATTATATCATGTTGTTCTTCATGGAGTAGATGTTGAGATTACATACAGGCATTAAAATCTGATTAGTGGGAATTCTTGAAAGTCCAGCTATCAGATTTTGCTCTCTCTTGACTGAAAAGGCAGAGAGTATTCCAGGTATAAGGTGGAGCAATTTCTTAAAACATATAAGAGTGGCAAAAGCACACTATGTATAGTGGGGGGGGGGAAATACAGTGCTCATACCCGTATTTCATATATCGATTTTCCCCTGTGTTGACACATGCTTCAGCTTGGTGTGGAGAAAGAAGATAGGGAGACATTTCCCATTTTCTCATAATACTAGAACCCAAAGGTCGTCCCATGAAGTTGATTGATGGGAATTTGTAGACAGATAAAAAGAAGTACTTCTTCACGTAGCATACAGTTAACCTAATTAACCTATGGAATTTGTTACCACAAGGTGGCCTGGTTCAGACAATGCACTAAACCATGCTGTTTAACTACAAAATGGTTACTGGAGTGCATTAAGGTCAAGGCATCCCATTAACCATTTTGTGGTTAAGCAGCATAGTTTAGTGTATTGTCTGAACCAGGCTGATGTAGTGATGGCCATCAATTTGGATTGCTTTAAAAGGGGATTAGACAAATTCCTGGAGACGTCTATCAATGTCTACTTGTCCTAAGGGGTGGCAATATGCTACCCTCAGTATCATAGGCAGTATGTCTATGTATACTAGTTGCTGGGGAATGTAAGTGAGAGAGTGCTATTGGTCTCATTCCTACTTGTGGAATGCTGGACTAGATGGACCCTCAGTCTGATCCAGCATGGCTCTTCTTGTGTTCTTAGAAAAGTCCTAATTGCTCATGCTCTTAGAATAGTTAAACTCTTCTCCAAATTGTGCTGAACCTTCCAGATGTTGTGTTGCAGCCTTCCAGCTGGTGTGTACCAACTGACTGATAGTTTTTTCTTTCTTTTTTCAGTGTATTTTTAAACATTAAAATGCTGCAGTAAACAGTAAAGTTTTAAAATGGCTTTTGCTATAAAGGTTTATGCTATAATAAATCAGTCAAGACAATTATACTGTAAGTTGACACAGAGCCTGTGTTCTATTTGCTTCTCACATCTGGCTTTAATCCAAAGATTCCAACTAGGCTCATCATGTGTCTAGGGGCTAGGATTGCCTTCTCCTGAGATTAGACCCACCTCATTTTAAGATGTAATCACAACCCTGTTCAGGGCCACTCCTCAGATTGAATGAATATGCATATGGGTGAGGGGTGTCAGAGGCTGGCAGGCACCACCCTACTCTACATTTATTCATTGGCAAAACCACAGCATGGCTGTGGGCATACCCTTATATATACATAGGGCTCATCTACACCAAGCAGGATATTCCACTATGAAAGTGATATTAAAGCAGTATATAAAAGGCAGAAGCCACACTACTGCTTTATAGCAGTATTGAAGTGTACTGCAGGATCTATACTCCTGCTTTATAGTGGTACTGAAGTGCATTGACAACTGTTGTGCCCATGACACATCTACACCAAGCAGGATATGATGGGATAAAAGTGGTATGAAAGTGGTATATGGCATGTGTCATGGGCCCCAACAGTTGTCAGTGCACTTCAATACCGCTATAAAGCAATAATGTGGCTCCTGCCTTTTATATACCGCTTTCATAGTGGAATATCCTGCTTGGTTCTGCAAGATTCCTATTTGTGTGGACAGGTGCATATGGCATAGCACATGGCAGAAATGTCAATGAAGATGTGCATAATTCACATCCATTGAACACAGGCAGGATCTGATCTGAATATATGAAAAGGCTACAGATGGTTAATGATCGTATGATTTATAAATCCTTTCATATAACCCAGGCATAAATAGGGACACAGGGAAAAGGAATGTTTTTATTTCTTCATTTGTTTTTCTAAACTGGTCAAGTAGAACCAAATCCCCTAACTTAGGATTTTCTCAAGACCAATGTTCTTTTTATTTAGAACATAGAGAAATACTTTGAATTATTCAATAGCACAACAACAGCATGTTAGGTGCCAGCCCTGTGCTCAGTATCACCACCAGCATCAGATGCTCACATGCCAGGGTTCTCAGGGTTTATGAAGGCCTTCACAAAGGGGATGCTTTCATTAATGTTAAACAGACCCCTCCTGAGCAAGGAACTGGCACAGAAATATTATACTGTGTTTGAGAGCTGCCAAAGTTTTGCTCTTATTCAATCTTATGCATAATGAACCATCTGAAGGCGAAGCAAAGGATTAATGTTTTATTACTGAGTAATTGTGAAAGAATATGAAACCAAAAGACAATTACAAAAGTCATCAACAATTTAAATGCATAAAAGTGATTAGAATTCCTCTCTTCTTTTTGTCATCCTTCCAGCACTGCAAAATGAAAGCAGGTAAGAAAGGATCACCTTTAATTTTACTGATAAGGCAGAGACTTTGAAGAAAGGATTCCCCAGAAGCAATGAACATATGGGAGTCTGGAATATGATATACTTTGTGATTTACATCTGTTTAATCTCTGCTCTTAAAACCTTTACGCTGTGTGGTTTTCCGGCAAAACTGTGACAGTTGTTTTCCCCTCTTGTCTGTTTACTCCAGATCAATTTTGATTCTGCTGAAATATTTTAAAGTGATGCACTTGCCAACCAACGTTCCAGAGTTAAGTAAGAGAAGCACCACAAGCTTGTGTGGGAAACGGTGATTTTTGCAGCCAACATAAACTCCAAGAGTAAAATATTAAAGCACATGTTTCTTTAAACATATCTATATGCAAATCTAGTTGGCCCAGGTTTCTCAAGTGCACGTACACAATTGAATGTACAAACACATTTTAATTCTGTATATTACTTTGGAAAATATTGGTGTTTCCCACAACATTCTTAACACGTAGCACTCCCTTACATAGGCCAGCCAGAGGAAACTGGGAAATCATTTAAGATGGTCAGGAAGTTAGAACATCTGTTTTTTACACCTGCCCCTGGATGCAGATTCAAGAGAAACATTGCCAGCATATGGGCAGTTTTGAATACTCTGGAGGAGTCCAAACAAAGTGGGATCTGGAAAGACCATTTAGATTTCGGGAGGCAATGGGGAATTTCAGGATATGGTTGGTGCAAAATTGGCTGAACTCTTGGATATAGTCACAATTGGGGGCACAATTCTACACATATTTAGACAGATAAAAAAGTCCTACAACTCCCTGCTGCCCCAGGGAAGACAGGCCAGGCAAAGCTAATCAGCTCCAGTCCTCCCAGGGGTGCAGAAACACAAGGCCAGTGTTTTGCTGTCCATGGTTGAGTACTGAAATTGTGTTACCTTCTCCAGGCCATACATAAAGTAGGGTGACCATATGAAAAGGAGAACAGGGCTCCTCTATCTTTAACAGTTGCATAGAAAAGGGAATTTCTGCTGAAATTCCCTTTTCTATGCAACTGTTAAAGATACAGGAGCCCTGTCCTCCTTTTCATATGGTCACCCTACATAAAGCATAGCTGATCACAGAGTCTGTCTGATAATTCCAGGTACCTTCCCCTCCAACTCCTCTCTTGGGGTACATGCATAATTTAAAAAAATGGCATGTGCCTAAAACAAGAGGGGAGAGAGTGGCTTCTCCCCTGCATATCTTCTCGGGAGTAAGATACATTGCGTTCAATGGGATTTACTTCCAGGTAAGTGTATACAGGATTGTAGCCTGGATGACTTAAACGCTATGGTTGGTTATTCTATTGTCCTAATGACCAGATATGCATCTAGGGAAAAGGTGTAGTACATATGGGTGGGAAACGCTCTTTAGGACAGATAATTCCAATGTCATATTCTTTTTCCTCTCTAAAATTGGATTAAAAAGGTGCTTGAAGGTGCAAAGCCTCTCATAGGCTAGTACTGTGCATTTAAAATCTAGTGATGTGTGCATTTAAAATACTTCCACATGAGATACAAATCCAGAATCATATTTGGGATAAATGACATGTCTATTAGGTCACTGGAACTGAATTGCCGGTCTTTAAGTAATATACACATCCTGCTCAATGTACCTGTCCACATTTAATGACAGTGATGATATATTCCTCTCATAATTGATTCATAAAAGCATAAATGTCCAAAATGAATAACCATTTGGTCATGTGTACTTAGAGTAGGTAATTAAATCTGAACAAAACTAAGATTTTAGTAATAGCCTCAAAGTGTCTATTGGGCATGGCTCCAGCCTTGGCGATTTCATTTGACAATAGTGTTTTGACTCCAGCTTGAAGCATTAAGAGTCTGGCAGAAGCATTAACATCGATTTAGTTGCCTAGATAAAGTCCATCACCAAATCTTTATCTCGTGCCATTAGAAAGGTACTTGCCACCTGTGACCTCTGCTCTGCTTACTTGAAGCTGTTGCTGAATAATGCTCTTGGGAGTTCCCAATTTTTAACAATAGTCTATCAGTGGGATTCATACAGTTAGCAATCCTATCCATGTCTACTCAGATGTAAGCCCCATTCAGTTAGGTGAGACATGTTCCCAGGCTAGTGCTTATAGGAGTGTACCCTAAGGCAATCAATTGTGCCCTCAGTGATTGGAAGCCTAACTTGGAGAGAAGTCCAATCATCCAATGCAGGGAAGGAGGGGCAGGAGGGGCATCCTGCACCTTCCCACCCTGCAGATTTTGGTAGATGGGTTTTGGAGGAAGAGGGAAGCATGCTGGAGAAGGCTCAGGACATCTAGTATCCTAGCCTCTCTTTTCTCCTCCCCTTCCCATCCACCGGAATGCCCCCCTTTCCTTCTCCAAGGTACTGTCTATACACAGAGAATACCCCACAGTGGCTGAAAATCTGTGCTGTGTCAGTTGCAAGACACAGCTGCAGCTTCACAGGGACTGCAGGGTTTTCCCACAAAGCCACACATTGAAAAAGTCAGGGACTTACCCTGACTTTTTCATCAGGAGCGAGGTCAGTATGGCTCTTCTGCCATCTAACTTCAATCTGGGGGGTGGTCCTGGTGGAAGGTGATCCACAATTGGTTACCTTCCACCAGGAAAAGGGTGGGGGTGGCTCCAGTACCCAGATGACTGCCAGAAACCCCATGCATCCTCCTCTATATCGGGATTACCAAAGGCCACCCCACATGAGTAAATCTGTGGGGTTTTGAAGGAGGTGGCACCAACTTGGCGCTGTGAAGATAGGGCCCAAGATAGCTTTTCTGATTTCAGAGGGCAGATGGCACTGTTCTTTCTGTACTGGCTTCAAGAGGGTGGGGGAGGAGAGTCAGTTCTCCAACTCCACCTTTTGAAGGTCAGAGCACTCTCTCCTTGGAAGGGGGATTCCAAACAATCCTTTGGTCCCTGGAATCCTAAGGACATAGGATTGCTCTCTTACCTATGTCCCATTCACTCAATAAGGCTTGCTCCTGAGTAGACATGTGTAGGCTTGCACTGTAGAAGCCATATTTATTTGGTTTCAATTGGTCTCATCTCTACCTATAAAGCGGAAAGTATGTGTGTCCGGAAATTTTACCCACTTCCAGATATGGTGCTATCTTAATGCTGTTAACCCAGACAGGTCTTTGTGTACATGGATCAGAAAAAAAATCTAAAAACATTTTGGGGGTTTTAAGTATTTTTAAAGAATTTAATAAAAAAAATATGTTTATGCCTACAATTCCCAGCATGCCTTGGTTGGAACTCCCAGCATGCCTTAGGTAGGAGGCTAGACTTACTGGCCTTTGGCGGCCATTGTGATTCCTAAAGTCAGTCAACCCAATTCCACATAAAAGGAAACAACCCACATAACTGGGCTGCATCCATTTGCGGTGCCTCCTCCCACCTGCCATGTGCAGTTTTTTTTTTAAAATGAATTCTCTCTATAAGGAGGAATAAATATTAATTAAAAACAAACCAAAGGGATTTAAAAAAAAAAAAAAAAGAAGAAAAGCCATTCTACCAACTACAATGAAGATGACACCACCACTGGATTAATGGGTAAGGGGCTGAATACTCCAAATTTTGTGGATAAAGAAATCGCCAGCCTAAATTATCAGAATCATTTTGATTCAGAGAGGGCTTTTTTTCTTTTGTACTTTAAACTCCCCTCCTTCCCTCAGTCTTTCACCAACTTTCTTGAAATTTTCAGGGTACGTAAAACCAACTATTCTTTCTGGCACATGTAAATTTCAAGAATATTGGTGAAACTGGAACTGTCACCACAGTTATAAGTGATGGCACTATCTAAACCAAATCCCCTAATTTAAAACAACCACTGGCTTTAGGAAAGGGGAGGGATAAATAATCATCCCACTCCAGATGTCTTCATGCATAGTTTCCATTTTTAGAGGAATGAGGGAGTTGTTGGCTTTTTTGCTCCTTTTGTTTGGAATGCCCTGCATCTTGAGATCAGGTCCATTCATCCTTCCAGCCGCAGAAACATGTTAAAACATCTTTGTTCCTATGCAAGTTTACTCAGTAGTAAGCTCCATTGCATTCAATGGGACTTACTCCCAGATTCGTTTGCATAGTAGGATAGCCACGTATTCTACTTTAGAGAGGACAGTTTTCTATTTGGAAGACTGTCAGAGAAAAGGAATTGAGAATAAAATGGCCAGTATCATAATGCCCTTATACAAATCGATGGTGCGACCACACTTAGAATACTAAGTACAGTTCTGGTCACCACACCTAAAAAAGGATATTATAGAGCTGGAAAAAGTGCAGAAAAGGGCAACTAAAATGATTAGGGGGCTGGAGCATCTCCCCCATGAAGGAAGGTTACACCAACTGGGATTGTTTAGCTTGGAAAAAGGGACACTAAGGGGAGACATGATAGAGGTGTACAAAATTATGCATGGTGTGGAGAATGTGGACAGGGAAGCATTTTTCTCCCTCTCTCAAAATACTAGAACCCGGTGGTCATCCCATGAAACTGATTGGTGGGTGATCCAGGAGAAATAAAAGGAAGTACTTCTTCACACAGCGCATAGTTAAATTATGGAACTCACTACCACAAGATGTAGTGATGGCCACCAATCTGGATGGCTTCAAAAGGGGGTTGGATAAGTTTCTGGAGGCAAAGGCTATCAATGGCTACTAGCCCTGATGGTTGTGTGCTATCTCCAGTATTCGAGGCAATAAGCCTGTGTGCACCAGTTGCTGGGGAACATGGGTGGGAGGATGCTGTTGCACCATGTCATGCTTGTTCATCCCTGGCCAACGGCTGGTTGGCCACTGTGTGAACAGAGTGCTGGACAAGATGGACCCTTGGTCTGATCCAGCATGGCTCTTCTTATGTTCTTATGTTCTTATGTTCTATGTTCTTATGAAGGTTTCTTCTCTTTGAATTGTTCTCCAATCCAAGCCTGGTTTAAAGATATAAAACCATAATCAGGGAAAGCAAGCACCTTGATGCTGCCCATCAGCAATTACTACCTGGACACCAGACTGAGCAGGAACACAGGTCTTTTCATCACAGTCTCCCCAACATGGTGATATGTATGGGATTTTCTTTTATCCACTCTCTTTTTCTGGCAATGTGTAAGTGGCCATGCTAGGGTATAGACTGTACTTTCAGACACCTCACTTCTCCTCTTTTCTTCTTTTCTTCTGACTCCTTCCTCTTATTTCTTTTCTTTTATGTTGCCTTATTTAGTTACATTGCATTATTTATTAAATTGAAAGTTTCTAAGTTAGAGCATTTAAAAATAAAATAAATGTTTGTATAATAGCTACTTGAAAAAGGGAATCATCATCATCATCATCATCATCATCATCATCATCATCATCATCATCATCACCTTTGTGCATATAGAGCTACCTTCCTCCAGTGAAGGAAATTGGGAAGGCCTTTTCCTGAGTAATCTCTGTGAGTGCTTTGTTTGTACATTGTCTTGGGTATGTTGTTTGGAAAGGCACTAAGTACATTTTAAATCATGGTAATTAAAATAACAAATGCTGCGTATGTCAGGTTCTGGATCAGCAGCAATGTGTGCACTGCAGGAATTAACCATAGATACAAACAGTGCTTCCTGTTTCTCCATTAAAAAATGTAAATTGCTAATACTATACTGACTTTCTGACAACTCTTTAATAACCTTTTAAATGCAGGGCATCTTGATGGTCATGCTGAGCAAATTATCATTGCCATAAAAGTATAGAAATATATTCCATGTTCACTGTAGTTTTTTAGCCAAAAAAACCCTCTAAAAGTGTTTTTACCCTTCTATGTCAAGCACTTTTATTTCTAATCTTATTGATTTTGCAGTATTCAGTTATTGTTCAGATTTATATTGTGGATTTTCATGAAATTCAAAAGGTAATATCACGTATTTCTTTAAAAAAAAAAGCAAAATGAGAGAAATATAATTTTCTGATTCTCTCCAAATAATCAAATTTTGAGTGGTGTTGTGGGAATCTGCAGTGAATACTTTTAATTTTTTCCCCTTCTTACATTTGAAACATGTAATATGGCCTGATTTTTCTTTCAGTGTAACATAAGCAGCCTTATGACATTTCTAAATCCTGCCTTACATTATGCTATCTTTAACAGAGTCAGTTACAGCAACATAACAATGCCACCAGATCCCAACTGATCACAAATTTCACCCTGCCAAATTGCATAAAGCTAACCCCCCACCACAAATGGAACTTGGATGGAATTAAATTGGGCTATCATCTGACTGATACGCCAGTTTAGTCCATTTTCCTTCCACTTTCAGTGTTGCGTGAATCAATCTGGAGGAGGGCTTTCTCTGCTGTGGCACCCCGGCTGTGGAACGAGCTCCCCAAAGAGGTCCACCTGGCTGTATTCTTTTCATCGCCAGCTGAAGACCTTTTTATTTTCTCAGTATTTTAACACCTAAATTTAAATTTTGCTGTTTTTATTCTGTATTTTAATCCTATATCAATTTCTGCTGTGTGGTTTTATCCTGGTTGTGCTTTTTATATTGTATTTTGTATTTGGGTTTTTAGATTGTTGGATGTTTTATTATGTTCTTAATGGTTTTAATTTTTGTGAACTGCCCAGAGAGCTTCGGCTATTGGGCAGTATAAAAATGTAATAAATAAATAAATTGTGTCATCATACAAGAATTTTAAAAAAACTGATCAAAATTAAAAGAGCTACATTGCATTCCAGTACCATGGTTTCTTACTTTCGTTCATGATACTGAGAACCATCCGTAATTGTAGTCATTCCAAGAACAACTGGACTCATCTAATGAGGGAGTGCTTGACACATACGTGGACTGTTTCAGGCCCTGCACTGCCTTAGTTGTGATGGGGGCTTCATGTGGGCATTGCTGTGGTTTGGTTGCAGGTTTCCATTAGGAGTCAAATCTTTAGCAGGGGTCTGAGTAGAACATCTTTCACAGGGAAAGCAGATGGATAGCACCAAAGAAAGCTTCAAGTGGGAATGGAAGCCAGACAGGGTTGCCTGTATACTGCTGCAGCATGCAGAAGATCAAGATTGAGCCTTAAATAAGAGTTTGACTTCTTTTAGGCTTGTTGGCTCCACCTCCATACTGACTGAGACATTGTCTCTTTAAAGGGGTCTTTTCTGATTTAGCAGCCTCAAGCACGGAGTGTCTATGGTGTGCAAGTGTCCTCATGGATGGACTTCTCAGAGCCCGAAGGTGCCAGGGCAATCTAGATGCAAGTGTGCCGCCGCAGCAGCCCATGCGGTGGCGGTGGCAGAGCCAAGTAAGTGGGGAAGGGGGGCTTACCTGGCTGTGCCACTGCCACCACAGTCTGTGCGGCGACAGCGGTGGAGCCAGGTAAGGGGGGAAGGGGGCTTCCCTGGCTCCATCACAGTCCGGGCGGCATCTTCAACTGCGGCCCAAGCCTCAGGGCGGAAATAGGTCGCGGCCTGTTTCTGGCCTGAAGCCTGGGCCGCAGTTGAAGCCTCCGCCTGGACCACGACGGACCCAGGTAAGTGGGGGAGGAGGCTTACCTGGCTCTGCCACTGCTGCAATCCATGTGGCGATGCCGGTGGAGCCAGATAAGGGGGAGGGGGGCTTACCTGGGTCTGTCATGGTCCAGGCGGCGGCTTCAACTGCGACCCAGGCCTCAGGCCAGAAATAGGCCGTGGCCTGTTTCCGGCCTTAGGCCTGTGCCTCAGTTGAAGATGCTGCCCGGACCATGATGGACGATGGAGACAGGTAAGTGGGGGAGAGGGTTTATATGATCCCCATGTCCCCCCTTCCCCACTTACCTGCCTCTGCCATCATGGAGGCAAGTAAGTGGGGAAGGGGCAAAATGGGGGTTGAATATCGATCCGGATCTCACACTGGATCCAGTTCTGGAGCGGATCGGGTGAGGTCCAGATCGACTCTAATCGGTTTGGGCCCGATCCGGATGTGGCATCCAAACCAGTTCATGGAGGGGGTGCACAGCCCTACCACAAACACAATGCTCAGCAGATGGTTGATGCTGTTAGTTTTGACATTGTTGTTCTCCTATTTAGGGAAAGAGAAGATAATTTGGATTAGGCCCTGCCATCTCTCCCAAACATGACTGGCACATTCAAAGGTGATTATCCTGATAATCTGTTGGACTGCTAAACCCATGCAGCTATTCTTGCAGAACAGCATACAGGTGTGCCATTTCTGCAAATGTGATATCTTCATCAGAATGTACAAGGAACAGAACAAATAATACATGGCTTCTGTGCCTCCAGAGAAAAACTACATGGTCACATTAGTTAATCATACATCACATTTATTTAACATTCATTTCTTTGAGTGTTCAATCATGCAATAAGACACTATGTGTTTTAGTAATCCTTACAGTGGTTTTTCAAGGATGTTAATATTAGTATCCATTAGTAATATTCAAATGAGAAATTTAAAGGATAACTGAATTTTGGTTCACACATTGGTTCAAAAGTGAGAAATTATCATTAAAATATAAACCAAATTAATTTCTTTCCCATTACTAATTAATGTCAAAGGTTATATATTGGAATCACTGTGTTTGTTCTTAATTATGATTAGTGGAAAGAAGCCAGTTTTGTAAACCATGATTTGAAGCTGGCTTGTTTCCACTAACTATAGTTAAGATTAACTACAGTATGCTGGGTTCAGATGACACAGCAAGTTGTTTTTCATCAAAAATGGATGTGAATGCTTCCATACTCATCACAGCCACATCAGAGGAAGAGTGAGATCTGTGCAAGCCTGAGGTTTACCTATCTCATTGTCTTAACATTTAGTTATGGTTCAGCATTATGTCGAAACCAGTCCAGAATGTAAGGCTTATTCATAGTAGGAAGCCATTATTGGGCTAAATTAGATAAGATGTTGGAACACATATAATCTGACAGTTTTTATGTTTTGCATTTTTAACTGAAATAAAAAGGTCCAATCAGAGGCATGGTGGAGGGGATAGTGATTTAACTATTTACCTTTGGGCTGTTTTCCTGATCAAAATTTACCCATTCTCCCAGTCAGCTTTCTCAAGTATGGAGCCATTATTTTTTTTTAGCATAATAACAGCCTGAGAGGGAATGGTTATGTCACCAATCCCGCCACTGCTTCTATGACCTATCTCTTCAAAGATGCAATTTTATGCATGTTTAGATAGAAAAGGCCCTACAGTTTCCAGCACAGCTGGCTGCAGTATGCTGGGAGTTGTAGGACTTTTTTCAATCTAAACATGCTTAGGATCATGCCTTTAATCTATCTAAAATTATTTATAGGCTACCTTTAAGGGTGTGGCCCTGTCAAGCTGGTGATCAGATCCTCAACCCTCTGCATTTGTGTTTCAAATGTTTAAAAAACTGATCACACATCCCCACCCCTACCCAGGTTTAGATTGGCCCCTATTGTAACACTTTTCTAATTGGCTTTTCTGTCAAACTTTTGTTTTTGCAGCATTTGGGGGTGGTTTTAATGGTCTGTTTATAGATGCATAACTATTTCATGATGATGTTTTTTTCTGTGTTATACTTGTGTGAACCACTTTGAACAAGATATTGTGTAGATGATAATGATAAATAAATAAAAGAATAATTATGCTTCCAGCAGGAGCCCAGCGTATTGAACAAATTGTCTCTCTTTGCTTTTGTCTGTTTTATATTTAGGTATAATATTTTATATTATATTCACTATATTATATTGAAATATTTTATATTTCAAACACTGCGTTGTTTGAAATAATAATTATTTCAGTGTTAATTTCCTTATATAATTTCTATTACGAACCAAGGACAACGCTGCATTGGTCCAGAATCGATTCTCAGTTATCTAGTGCTGGTGTCTATAGGGATGTACCTAATATTTCAGAGTTATAATTGCAAAGAAGGAACTCGTAGTGCATTTACAGACTCAGACATTTATTCTTCCATTCATTCCAGAGCAAGCCCATTTCCCACAGAAGTGTTTTCCATCTTTACAAGGTCAGAATTAAGGAGAATTTAGTGCCCTGTCCCCAATAATGAGCTGAGCTGATTCATATTTACTCCAGAGATGTCAGAAGTGATCAGTCTGAAAGACACAAAGATTTATTTTCTCTTTGCTAAAAGAAGTGGCATGTGCTTCAGTGTGACTTGTCCTTTTTTAAAAAAACACAAACAACAGCAACAAAACCCTCAATACTAGCACGCACACAAAAAATTACTGACATACTTTGATGTACGGTAGAGGTCATGACAAAAATAAGATTGCTGGCCAGCATTTTTTTTTCTGTATGTGACCTTAAAAAATGAAGTAGAAGAACATCTCCAATCTAAAAAGGGAACAGCAATATTATAATTTCCTGAGTTCTTTCATTTGACCTGGACTTCAGATATCAGTACAATGTGTTAGGTTAGATCATCCTAGATCATGAAATCATAATAAGGCCCTAATCAAACTTTAACTGAAGAGTTGCACATGACTAGCTGTTGTGCCAGATTGTGGAATTACGCATACAAACGTACATCCAATTGAAACTACTGAATCTAGATAGACAACAGCCACATTTGAAAGCACATTTAGAGGGGCATCTGACAGTATCTGATCCAACAGGTTAACTCACAGTTCTCTCTATCTGGAGCTCATTTCTTCACTTCTAAAAGTTGCCTGCTGATAATGTGTAATAAAGAAATATTCTAAAATTTAATAATTTATCCATGTATTAGTATGTCTTTGATATGTCAGGAGAGATAAATGTGTGGGACTACAAAACAATTCAGTGCATGTTTACTCAGAAGTAGGCACCTTTGTATTCAGTTTTAAACTTCCAAATATGCGGATGAAGTGTCCTGACAGGCAGTTCTACAGGCAGTTCCCCCACCACCACCTTCTAGGTGGCTACAATTTGAACACTTAGAATTTCCCAAAGATTTGCATGAGTCTCTGTTGGTCTCTGCTCCAGTGTGACTAAGAATTGGGGAGGAGACTGATAGCAGGTAAGGTGGGCCCAGGTTTCAAAAAAATAGATCTGTCTTTTCCTTGACTACACAATGGCAGCAGCCTAGGCAAACATCATACTAGCATCCTTGCTGCAGCTACCATCACATGAGGAGTAGAAAAGGCCAGGCAAAACAAAATGATGGCTGTCTGGGATCCAATTATGTATTTCCACTGTTCTAGTAATTCCTTATGAGTAGAAGTCCATTCACTAGAAGGATGAGAAAGCTCCTACTTTGCCACGTAAGATACCCGCATGACAGACTTGTGATGTGAGCTCCCATCTTGTAGCTTTTAGTAAGTAGAGGTTTAATGAAGATCTAAGAAAAGCAAACCAAATGTGGCATGGGCAAGGATTCTCAAGAATGGAAGAATCTAATTTATATTCTGTGAATATTATTTTCCCCCTCCTAACATTCCTGTAATTGATACTGTAGGATTTAGGAGAAGCTCCGGGAGTGTAGGATTAAACCTTTCCCCCACATACACACACACACACTGATTGCTTCCCCAAGTTCCTCACCCCACCCCATCTTGTACATGTAAGTGTTAAAAAAAGAAAAAAGTTGGCATCAATGGAAGGGAAGGTGGGAGTTCAGGAAGCACATAGGGAGAAAGGTTTAATCGTCCCCTTCCAGTGTGTGGTGGTCCCAGTCCAAATTTGGGCTGCACACAGTCACTTGAGTGTTGAGAGAGAGAGAGAGAGAGAGAGAGAGAGAGAGATGTCTTAGCTACACACTATACAGTTAATGCAATGTGTAGTTTGACCCTTAGCAGTCTCTTATAGCTATTTTGAAGAAAAAGCAGAAATTGTGGGAGATCCAGGTCATTTATTTATTTATTTATTTATTGCATTTTTATAGTGCCCAATAGCTGAAGCTCTCCAGGCGGTTCATGGATCTACCTTGCTACATTGAGCTTGTCATTGAATCCTGACACCAATGTAAACACATTTTTTATTATTATTATTATTATTATTATTATTATTATTATTATTATTATTATTTAACATTTATATACCTCCCCATAGCTGAAGCTCTCTGGGCGGTTAGGTCTTGCCCACAGTGGTTTCTTCATGCAGATGGTCTCTTTTGCATCCTAGAGAAGGCACATTACAGCTAGACCACTATGGAACCAGTTGTGTGACTAACACTGGCTTTAAAATGGTGTGTATGTTAAATAATACATTATGGACCTTGTTCCTTTGATTTGAGAGAACATGCATGACTCCATTTTAATGTTCAACTGCCTTCTTGGATAGTGTTTTGAGGTTCAGTGGAGATCTGAATCAAACTCCTCATTACCCATAAGTAGAAAGAAAGTCTTGTCCTGATTATGCAAATTCTGACCTTGAGGTGAAGAGAGCTTTTCATGACTTTTGCAAACTGGCAAGCCCTTGATCCTCATGGATGAACCTCATCACATGGGTGCACAGAAGCTGTGGTGATGTGCACATTGTATTAATCGAGAGATGGGATTTGGCTCTCATTCTTGAGAAAGAAAACATTAGCTCTTCACTCTCCCTTTTGATTTACTGCTCAATTTCGATCAGACTGCTATATGAAAGTTTAAGTCTTTTGCCCTCTCATAGAAAATCTTTACTATGAATGTAGATGAAGAGCATTTTCTGCATGAAGGAGCATCTATTTTTAGTTCGAGGCCTGGGTACCCAAAACACTGCTACATCCAGTGAAAGCAAGAAAAATTAACAGAGACATCTTCCAGTATGTTGGGGGAGGGGAAAGGGGGGCTAGGGCTGTGCAGATTTTGTTAAATGTCTCCCATCTGTCATTCATGGATAATAAAGTGTCTTTCATTCCATCATCTGCTCATTGCCGGAATCGGATTTTTTAAAACAGAATTTCATTCTACTTGTGCTAATTCACATTAGCACTAATGCACACTTGTGCACCTGCATAAATGCACGAATGAGGTAATGTGCATTAGTTAATGTCAATTAGCACTAACGAACATTACCACTAATGCAAATTAGCACATATCGCCCTGCTCCCAAAGTGAAAAGCTGCTCTGCAAGTCCGAGGAATCCATATGAGTAGGAAAAAGGCAGTCCGCTGCAGAATTTGCGGTTGGATTCATAGAATTCCAAGCTCATTTGAACCCATTTCAGAATTCTCCGGCATCCTTAGCAGGGGGATCCACAGATGAGGAACCATCACTTCTTAAGCCTTGCCATGCTTGCACCAGCTAGGGCAGCTCCCCCCACCCCCACTTTTTCTTCCTTTTTTCCTGCCAGATTGTATTTTGTAAATTTCTCCTTGATTCCAAGAGAAGGAAAAATGACTATGCAATATGCAGAGCTGGCATAGTTTTGTCCCCATTGGGGCCAGGGGGCAATATCCAGAGAACAAAGTTGTTGATTCTGAGGGATCTGGAGGATCTAAGGTTTCTCGCAGTTCACCCCTGATGCACTTCCTGAATGGCCTCTTACCATCAAAGCAGTGATGGTGGAACAGTCATGGAAGTGGAGTTTTCTGCTGCTGGTCAAGGGAAGACCTCTGTTGCACACCATGATTTCTGCCATGAGGGCTGAAGTATCCTCTGGGGACTGGGACATCCTCCCAAGTAGAGCTGTGGAAGCCTTGGATTCTGAAATCTGAGGCATCGGCAGGTATTTTATGATGGAACTGCCATTTTATGACAGAACCACCATTTTAAAGCACAGGACTTGGACTCTGTAATGGAAGAACAGCCTACAAATCCCAACATGCAATGCCTGGGAGGGCTGCACTTACCAAGGCCACTCAGGGGCTCTTGGGGGAAGCAAACAGCTGCAGGGCACTCACGGAACATGCAGCAACCCCTCCCGGGACTGGTGCAACCTGGATTGTGCCAGTGGCTGGGTGATCATGCCAGTGGGTGATTGTGCTGGTGGCAGCGGTGATGCCATGAGTGCCCACCATTCCTGAGCCCCACTAGGTGCCCTCCCACCCAGTGCATACTGGGAGTTATAGGTTGTTCTTCCAGTTCTGTCAGGATCCACCACCTCAGGGCTCCAGAGGCACCTTTGTGATCTCTTCCTCAAGGATTCTCTTACTTTTCACCTTTGTTACATCACAGCAATGAAAGAAGCCTTGAAATATGGCTCTGCAAGGGTCGAGGGTGTGTTCGTGTATTTCTGTGAATGTTGTGTGAGTGTGTCTATGTGAATGGGGAGGTGAGTGTGACTGGAGGCAACCCTGCTGGTTATTTCCAATCACAGATAATAGCAGGGATGTGGGTGGTACACAAAGCAGAGAATAAGAAGGCACTGAGAGGAATGGATCCTCCCGGGTCTGGCCAAGTCCAACATGCCACTTGGTGCCCCATCAAGTTGCTGAGCAGTTTGGAAAGCTGGGAACTCAGCCAGTACCTGGTGGAGCCACTCCTCCAGGTGTTGGCTGTGTGATCTTTCATGCGCCACTTACTGGCCCAATGTAGAAGGCCCGAAGAGGAGGTGCACAAAGGGAGACCCTTACTCAGCTGGCACCTGGAGGGAGCAGCTGCTCCCAGCATCAGCTGAGTCAACTCACATGCTGGCCCGTCAATACAACAAGCAATGAATGAAGCCGGGGATTCAGCTAGTGTGATCTTTCACAAGCTGCCCTTATGGGATGGTGAGAAGCACCCAAAGGAAGCACCCAGTTTGAGCAGCTGTTCCTCCAAGTATCAGTTGAGTCCATTTCTCCATACTGAGAGAAGCATAGAACTCCATGCCTCTCTCAGCACTGGGAAGAGGAAAATGGGTAGGATGGGGGGATAACATCAACTGATGTGGCCCTGCCTGTGGAGGGCCCAAGGTGTGTCAGTTCTTCATGCTGATGACACCCAGCTCTATCTCCCTGTGACATCTGAATCAGTGGACGATGTGCAAGTCCTAGATCAGTGCCTAAACTCAGTAATGGGCTGGATGAGAGCCAATAAACGGAAGTTGAATCCTGGCAAGATGGAAGCCTGTGGGTGAGTGGTTCCCGAGTCTGGCTCATTGCCTGCTCTGGATGGGGTTGCACTCCTCTGAAAGATCAGGTTTGTAGTTTGGGAATACTCTTAGATTCATCATAGTCACTGGAGGCCCAAGTGGCTGCTGCAGCTCGGAATGCCTTTTACCAGCTATGACCTCTTCTGGACAGGGATAGCTTTGCCACAGTGGTACAGACATTAGTAACCTCTAGACTGGATTACTGCAATGCACTCTATGTGGGGCTGCCATTAAGGGTGCTCCAGAAACTGGAGCTAATGCAGAACAGAGCAGCTCGGCTGTTGTTGGGAGCGACCTCTTTTCAGCACAAAACTCCTTTGCTGAGGGAATTGCACTGCCTGCCTATTGGCTACCAGGGCAGGTTTAAGGTTTTGATTCTAGTGTACAAAGCCCTAAACAACTTGGGTCCAGGATACCTGAGAGAGTGCCTTGTCCCTTACCGACCTGCCCGATCACTGAGGTCATTGGAGGGCATGCTCCTGGTGGTTCCACATGGATCTATGGCCCAATTGGAATCCACCAGCAGAAGAGCTTTTAGTGTAGTGGCCCCTTCTCTGTGGAACTCCCTGCCCCTGGAGGTCAGGCAGGCACCAACACTAGGCTGCTTCCGGCACCTCCTGAAAACAACTCTTTTTCAAGAAGCCTTCCTCAACTGACTAGCCACTGTTTTTCTGGTTCCTTTGTTTTGAATTAAACAATTTCTGTTGGCTTTTTAAATCTTCTTTCTTTTACTGTTTATAGTTCACTGCTCTGGAATCTGTTTTAGATAATTGAGCAGTATATAAATATTGTAAATAAATAAAAAAAACCCACCCCTGTTTGGAATGAGTGAATGAATGAATGAATGAATAATACTGGGCAGAGAATTTTCTTCAGAGCCCCATAGTACGATGGGCGTGTCTTGTTATGAAAAGTCCCCTGTCCAGTAATTGGCCAGGAAAGTACTGATATACTTCTGAGGACATATTGCTTTTTATATCATCAGATGCTGCTCACAATAAATGTAAAGTACCTAGGGGGGTTACATTTTACTCCTCCAGACCTCATATTGCAAAAATGGTATTTCTTCAGAAAATCACCAAATGTCTGTCCTATTTATCATGGATCCACTAACTAAGTATGCAACACACACACACAAACAAAATACATGTCTTCAATAGGGTTTTTATTAGCTATAACTACTGCTTAGTTACATTTATGTTCCATAAGTAGCAACCATCCTGATTAGATAACACAGCTGAATAAAAAGGATAAGGTTATTGCCATGTCAGACAGAAGTGAGACATCTGCATTTCTTCCCCACTGAGCCCTTTAAGACCTGCTTTTTTATTGCTTTTATTTTGTGGAGTCTCTTGCAATTTTATGCCTATAAATCCTTGCACCTGTGTTGGCATCTGTGCAAACTGAATTGCAGAGCAGAGATTTCATTACTCTTCAACTTTTCTCCCGATGTCACCAGTATATTGGCAACTGGGTTTTATCCAGGAAGAGGTTGCTTTTGCATTCATGTCCAGCTTGTGGGCTTCCGTCTGGGGCATCTGATTGGCCACTGTGGGAAGAGAA
This sequence comes from Elgaria multicarinata webbii, assembly GCF_023053635.1. Classification (NCBI taxonomy): domain Eukaryota; kingdom Metazoa; phylum Chordata; class Lepidosauria; order Squamata; family Anguidae; genus Elgaria; species Elgaria multicarinata. The sequence continues at coordinate 117,463,324 of NC_086172.1, forward strand.
TGCTGGACTATAAAGGCCTTTGGTCTGATCCGACTTTTCTTAGGCTCTTCTGACAATGGTGGAAGGATATAGACCAGTTTTATTAAATGTTTTTTGTTCATTCTTTTTTACTAGCCCAAAATTGATTCAACTACATGGATCTACGCAGCATGAGTTAGTTCATGCCTGTGTGGTTCAAAGACCTTCCCATGTATGTTCTGTCCTGTATTAGTCACAATTTTCTCCCCCCACCATCCATTTACCTGTGCTAACATGTAGGAATGATGTGGGCATTTGATACTTCAGTGGAGTCCAATAGACTCCCCCCACTCGCTGCCCACCCTCCCGGACCTTGCTCGCTGAGCCACAGGGCACTGACAGACCTGTTCACCAAGCAACCGTGCACCCAATGAGCGGGAACAGCAGCCACCCATTCCCAAACCAAGCCACCATTTGCATAGAAATGACAGCTCAGGTATTTCCGTAAAAGTAATGTTGCAAAAATGGTGGCCGTAAAAGAGCCATTTATGTAATGTGACAAGCGTGAAATGCTCCATCATGCTGCCATGTTGCATAAATTCTCAAGGCACTGAAATGGTGGCTCACTATGGGAACTGGCAGCTGCTGGACCTGCTCACTGGGCATGTGGCCACTCGTTGAGTTGGTCCAGGTGCATGGGGAGGCTTGTCAAGCTGGTCCAGAGAAGCAAGCTGTGGTGGTGGCTCAGCGAGCACCCACAAGGACTGAACAGAAGTGAGTCCCGCATCCCTATTCACACTGAGGCCTTAGCTAGACCTACCAGATAATCCTGGATGGAGGAGGGGTGATCTCTCATTTCAATTAATGCGAGATATCGCCCTCGTTTACATGTAAGGTGCGGCGACCTCCGGAAGAGAGGCATTACGCCCGCCATTTTTTATTATTTCCAAAGAAGATGGCGTGCACGAATGCTTGTGCACAAAGGTAAGGCTGTTTTTTTAAAAAATAAAGTCATTACCCCACTCCCCCCACCCTATCCTCGATGGGTAGGCAACGGGCCACACGCTCCGCGGTCTCAGGCTCAGCCCGAGATTGCGGAAAAAGTGGGCCCAAAGTGTAGGGCTGTATCCCAGGGCCAGGGAGGGATGATCCCTCCCTGATCCTGGGATCCCCTGTGCATCATGTGGATGCACAGGAACAATCCCGGGGTTCGCCCCAGGATAAACATTGGTCTAGCTAAGGCCTGAGGCTTCAAACCTTTTCTTCCACAATTTCTCAAGAAGGGTACTCCCATACCACAAACAGTTTGGATAACTATTTCATGTCTCCTTCCCAGTCAGGTAAACCTTCATCTTTATTAGCCCTCATCCAACAATTGATGTTTTCAGGCATCAATTCAAGGTAGCAGCACCTTGAAAAGGAGAAGAGAGCTGCAGGCCATTAGCACATTGACAACAATACACTCCAAGTTCCTGAATGATATAAGGCCAGCAGAGCTCCTATTGGATCCCCAGGTTACCTGAGTCCTCTGGACTGTTGGCTGTGGTCTCTCTTCATGTCCATACACAGGATAAAATAAGGCAAGGCCATTTTGAGACAAGTACTGATTTTGTTTTATCCACATTCAGTTTATAGCACAGTCAATTCACCAAGAAGAAGAAGAAAGGAAGGGGGCTTTTAAAAGCATCCCCCCATTTTCTGCTTGAACACAAAGAGTTATGCAATTCAATTTCAGAGCACTGAGTTGCAAGAGAAGAGTAAAAAAAGGACAGTGTTATAGTTTAATCCTGATTATTAGGAGACATCTATGAATGGCATTGTTGTTTTTATATAGCAGGTGTTACAGAAGTCAAGCCTCATTGATGAAGGGGGCTTGTTGGGTAATATCATGCCTTTGAATGCAGAGGCAAACCCCGTCACCCACCCCCACCGAAAAACAGCTCAGTGGATTTACTCTCTCTCTCTCTCTCTCTCTCTCTCTCTCTCTCTCAGTCATAAGCAAAGGCAGATGAATCGTTTCTAAAAATAACTTCTACCTGACATTCCTCATTTTTTTATCAATACAGAAAGGATTATCAGGACTCAAGCTAAACACAAAAACAACAGAAAATCTCACCCACACCTCCAGTTGGAAGTTTGCAGTATATCACACTGAAATGACAAAACAGAAAACTGCCCTATGTACCAATGATGGAAGTAGATAGCAGGGTTTGCTGGAACTCACAAGCTAGAAGATGGCTTGCTTCTCTGTCCTGTGAGGAGCACCATTTTGGAATGAGCATGCTGTTTGACAAGCAACCAGGGCTGTCCTAAGATATTTTGCTGCCTGAGGTGAAGGACAAGATGGTTTCCCCCATTTCACATACAGAAGCCAACTAGACTAGACTGGAAGTTGAATCTTACTTCAACCCTGGCAATAGAACAGCATCCTTCAGCACAACCGAAGGCAACAAGCTAGCTTAGGGGACAATGGGGCAAGGCTGAGTAGCATACACAGCTCTGTCATTCCCCATCCATCACTATCTGCTACTTGAGTCGAGTACTCTACTCTGTCTAACGATAGGGCTGGCCCTGCAAGCAACCTTCCCAGATAAAATCCTAGCTGATTAATTCAAATCTATAGACTTATACCACAGCCAATTGACCATTTGACTAGATTCTGAGTGGAGGAGTTGGAATCATAGAATGGTATCATTGGAAGGGGCCTATAAGGCTACCGAGTCCAACTCCCTGCTGAATGCAGGAATCCACATTAAAGCAGAACTGACAGATAGCTGTCCAGCTGCGTCTTGAATGCCTCTAGTGTGGGAGAGCCCATGACCTCTCTACGTAATTGGTTCCATTGTCATACTGCTCTAACAGTGAGGAAGTTTTACCTGGTGCATGTCTACACCAGCCATTTATCTCGGGATTGTCCCAGGATCATCCCTGTACATCCAAATCACACACAGGGGATCCCGGAAGCAGGCAGGGATGATCCCTCCATTTTCCTGGGATAATCCTTAGGTGCAGAAAGGGCCCTGATGTCCAGCCAGAATTTGGCTTCCTTTAACTTCAGTCCATTATTCCGTGTCCTGCACTCAGGGATGATCGAGAAGAGAGGAGGGGGAGGGAGAGGAGGAGGAGACAGCAATGAGACTGGGTCCAGGCATTACATTTTACACTAATCCATTCTCACCTCCACTAGCTTCTGATTCATTTCTGGGCCTAATTCAAAGTGCTGGCTTTGACCTATATAGTTCTACAAAGCTTGGTACCTTGTATATGCACCTACCCATCCCTGTGGTCTCTATGGAAGCCTACCTCCACATGGTCACTCAATCTGAAGTTCAGAGGGTATCCATGAGAGAGAAGGCCTTCTCAGTAGTTTTCCTCTCACTCCAGTTAAAGGGAGACTGAGAGGGAGACAATTGTTCCGAGTAGGAAAGCAGGGTCTTCAGATAATACTGTTTTAACTGTGCTACAGGTACATAGATAAAGAAGCTGTGCTTCTGAATTCATCATTATTGTACAGGCAGGACTACAAAGGGGTTATGCCTTTTTGCAAGCACATTAAGGTTGAGTACAGCTTGTAACACTGACAGCACTGAAACTCTCGTCAAAACAAATCTTTTCGTATCAATAACTAATTACATCCCAGTTCCAGCTCACTAACACAGATTGATAGTTCCATTATAGTGTTTAATTAGACTAGTTTTTAATTTATCAGTAAGAAATTGTCTAAATGGCAAAGGAACAGATGCCTGTAGGCCACGTGGGAGCAGGCCAGTCGAGGGATGTAAAAAGGCAAAGTGTGCTGTCATTGCCATGCGGAATTCCTCTCTGAGGAGCTAAAGGGAGCCTGCAGCTTGTCTGGCTTCATTTTTGCAAGCAAACACTTATTAATTACTAAAGACCTGGTCCGACCGCAATTACAAACACCCTTCCTGGCTCCTTGTAACATTCCCTCCCCTCTCATTCCTATAATCTGTTCTCTCTTCCACCCCTCATTTCCTGTACCGACTGCTTCCTAGCAATTTTCCTTGGAATGTGAGGAGGGGGAAGGGCCATGTGCAATGTTGCCCCCTGCTCCCAATGCTCCTTGCCTGCTGGTTCAATCCTGACCTTCCCATGGAGAGTAGGAAGATCGGAAAGAGGATTCTTCGTGTGTTTAGAATCTTCCCCATAATTTGGAACCCTGTTCATGGTGAGTCTTCTGAGCCAAATGCATGAAAAATCCCCCCTTTTTTCAGGGTTTCCCATTCAACACAAAAAAGTTCAGGGTGGAGCCAGCAAGGATGGGTTCACTGTGTGAAGCCCTGGTGTCGCTCCACACATTTGAAGGAATAACACTTGATTAGGGCTCCTTGTGTCTTTACCTTCTAGCATTCTTGAGCACTGTAGAAAGCACCTTCTGGCACTCTTCTCTTCACTTATAAAATCCATGGAATATACTCTATTCCCATTGTACACATGGGTACCTTCCTTGGAACCAATCAGATTTACTAGCTCTCTTGATTATTATTTTATTTCTTAAGATTTTGTTTTTAACTGGGAGACTGGCATGTCACAAAGCAAAGGGCTGCCCTCTGTCAACACATTTATTTGGGTTCAAAAGAGTGGTTTTGTGTTTCAAAACGCAGCCCTCACATCTGCCATGTACTCATGTTCTTAGACATATATATAGTCTTAGTAGACATTTTATAAATGGAAAAGTCCTCCCCACCCAATAGCAGCCATTTTTTGAGAATGCCCAAGTAAGGGAGGGCACGATAGAGGAGTACAAAATTATGCACGGTGTGGAGAAAGTGGATAGGATAATACAAGAACCCAGGGTCATCCAATGAGTGGGAAATCTGGGACATCTAAAAAGGAACTTCTCCTTCATACAGACCATGTTCACTTCCCCAAGATGTAGCAATGTCTGCCAACTCAGACAACTTTAAAAGAGGACTAGACAAATTTGTAGATGATAAGATTATAGTGGCTACTAGTGTAATGGGTATACTTCCAGGCTCAGTGGCAATATGGCCAACAGTTGCATGTGAGGGCTGTTACCCTCATGTCCTTCTTGTTTAGGGTGTCCATATGAAAAGGAGGACGGGGCTCCTGTATCTTTAACAGTTGCATAGAAAAGGGGATTTCAGCAGGTATCATTTGTATATATGGAGAACCTGGTGATAATTCCCTCTTCCTCACAACAGTTAAAGGTGCAGGAGCTATACTGCAGCTATACTGTAACCAGATTTAAAAGAAGGCAGGGCACCTGCAGCTTTAACTGTTGTGATGAAGAGGAAATTTCACCAGGTTCTCCATATATACAAATGACACCTGCTGAAATTCCCTTTTCAATACAACTGTTAAAGATACAGGAGCCCTGTCCTCCTTTTCATGTGGTCACCCTATTCTTGTTACCGTCCGGGGTACATCTTGGTGGCCACTGTAGGAAAGAAGATGCTGGACAAGATAGTAGGGAGTGCAAAGTGGGTCTTCTCTGCCTTGAAATTAAATCTGGAGCCCCATAGAAGTGATTCTCTGCTTTGATTTTGGAGCAGACCCCCTCTCTCTGCCTCATCGAATTACCTGTTGAAATACCATTCAGTATTCGGGTAACTGGTATTAATGAAAATGGTTATAGCGCTCTCATTTTTAAAGATATAGAGATAAAACTTGGCACAGTGATAGCTCTTAAGGAGGGCTTTAGCCACACCAAGTTTGGATCAGATCCATTTATGCCTTGAGTTTTTAGGAATTTTAAAATGGTAATTAACAAAAATGCTTACATCTGCGTAATTTTTATAGATAATAAGATAAAACATAGAATCATAGAATAGCAGAGTTGGAAGGGGCCTACAAGGCCATCGAGTCCAACCCCCTGCTCAATGCAGGAATCCACCCTAAAGCATCCCTGACAGATGGTTGTCCAGCTGCTTCTTGAATGCCTCTAGAGTGGGAGAGCCCACAACCTCCCTAGGTAACTGATTCCATTGTCATACTGCTCTAACAGTCAGGAAGTTTTTCCTGATGTCCAGCTGGAATCTGGCTTCCTTTAACTTGAGCCCGTTATTCCGTGTCCTGCACTCTAGGAGGATTGAGAAAAGATCCTGGCCCTCCTCTGTGTGACAACCTTTTAAGTATTTGAAGAGTGCTATCATGTCTCCCCTCAATCTTCTCTTCTCCAGGCTAAACATGCCCAGTTCTTTCAGTCTCTCTTCATAGGGCTTTGTTTCCAGACCCCTGATCATCCTGGTTGCCCTCCTCTGAACACGCTCCAGCTTGTCTGCGTCCTTCTTGAATTGTGGAGCCCAGAACTGGACACAATACTCTAGATGAGGCCTAAACAGGGCCGAATAGAGAGGAACCAGTACCGCATGTGATTTGGAAACCATACTTCTATTAATGCAGTCCAAAATAGCATTTGCCTTTCTTGCAGCCATATCGCACTGTTGGCTCATATTCAGCTTGCGATCTACAACAATTCCAAGACCCTTCTTGTTTGTAGTATTGCTGAGCCAAGTATCCCCCATCTTGTAACTGTGCCTTTGGTTTCTATTTCCTAAATGTAGAACTTGGCATTTATCCCTATTAAATTTCATTCTGTTGTTTTCAGCCCAGCACTCCAGCCTATCAAGATCACTTTGAAGTTTATTTCTGTCTTCCAGAGTATTAGCTATCCCACCCAATTTTGTGTCATCTGCAAATTTGATAAGCATTCCCTGCACCTCCTCATCCAAATCATTAATAAAAATGTTGAAGCGCACTGGGCCCAGGACTGAGCCCTGCGGTACCCCCACTCGTTAGGTTCCATTGATAAGCACTCTTTGAGTCCGATTTTGTAGCCAACTGTGAATCCACCTAATAGTTGTTCCATCTAGCCCACTTTTAGCTAGTTTGTTAATCAGAATGTCATGTGGTACTTTGTCAAAAGCTTTGCTGAAGTCAAGATATATGACGTCCACAGCATTCCCAAAGTCCACAAGGGAAGTTATCCTATCAAAACATGAGATCAAATTAGTCTGACAGGATTTGTTCCTGACAATTCCATGTTGGCTTCTAGTAATCACCGCATTGATTTCAAGGTGTTTACAGATTGGCTTCTTTATAATCTGCTTGAGAATTTTCCCAGGGATAGATGTCAGACTGACTGGTCTGTAGTTCCCAGGTTCCTCCTTTTAGCCCTTTTTGAAGATAGGGACAACGTTAGCCTTCTTCCAATCGTCCGGCACCTCACCCGTCTTCCATGATTTTGCAAAGATAATAGAAAAAGGTTCTGAGAGTTCTTCTGCTAGCTCGTTTATTACTTTAGGATGCAATTCATCAGGCCCTGGAGATTTGAACTCATTCATACCAATGAGATATGTATTAAGGGGGGCTTTAGTCACACCAAGTTTGAATGCGATCCATTCATGCCTTGAGTTTTTAGGATTTTTTAAAAAAAGAATTCCCCACTCCAGCCTTCTATAACCTTGTGCCCTCCAGATCTATTGGATGGAGCTCCCCATCCCCACCCACTGAAATAATGAGCCTGCCTGTGGCTGACTCAGGTGTAGAAACTTTTTCACTCACCATACCAGCCAGCCAGCCAGCCCAGCAGCACTTTCATACTATGGAAATGTGGAAGATTGACTTCCATGAGTCTGAGCAGAAATGTGCTCCCTCTCTCCCTCCCCCCCCCCATGGCCAGAATCAGCAGCCAGTTAGTGTTTCCCACTCCCCCAAACACTGTGATTGGAGAAGAACAGGGACAACACTGTGGCTATTCCTAATTGGTTAGCCACAGAAGTCAATAACAAAGCTACCCCTCACCCTACTCAGTATCTTCCAAATATGGAGATATTCAATTTAGACACATACACACACACACACACAGAGCAGGATAATTCCAGAGGCTTTAGAAACTCCAATTGGGTACAGCTCCACTCTGATATTAATCAATGGGTTTGGAAGCAACCAATCTCTGCTCTGGAAGATCAAATGCACCATGGATGTTCGCGGTTACCAGATAATTCCGTGGTGGAGTGCACACCCCTTCTAGATAGGTCTTCAGTTTGATCCAACAAGACTCTTATGTTTTTAAGTTCCTGTTTCTCATTCCCATAATAACGGCCGGGGAAGGCAACGGCAAACCACCCTGCTATAAGGCCTGCCAAGAAAACGTCAGCGAAAGCTGGCGTCCCTCCAAGAGTCAATAATGACTCAGTGCTTGCACGAGAGGTTCCTTTCCTTTTCCCTTCTCATTCTACTGGTTTGGCAATCTGGACTGTGGGCTTCCTATTCCTTAGTCCCCTTGTGCTTTTCAGGCTTTCTGTGATATTAGAACTCAGCTAACTGCTGTGAAACACATCTGCCTCCATAAATGTAAAGACAATCACCACTGAGCACATTACAATAGAAACAATGCATATTTACCTCAGAATACGTGTTACTGAATTCAATGGGATTTTACTCCTAAGTAAGCACATAAAGACCATCTGGGTATCTCTTAGTATGCTTCCTTGAGTTCCATCATGGAAGAAAAATGGATGTAGTTGTGATCAATAAATAAAGGCATCTACTCTGACAGTCCTGTTGCCATCAAACATACAATCCAGAACTCACCTCCTTGCATGTTCAGAGGCATTATAAATCACATTGACTGTCAGCAATGGCTATCACTGGTTTTCTTCAATTCAACAGGACAGATCCTACATAACAGGATATCAGGACACAAATTGATTATTTAAAGTAGACATACAGAAAACAGAGGGGGAGAATTTTAATCTCGGTATCTGATTTCAATCATTGTTCTTTAACATAATGTTTGAGGCACAGTTGTACAGAGAGAAGGCGGCAGAACAGGAATCTATGTAGTAAAGTAACTATGGGAATCTAGTGAATGGTTTTTGAAGGAACACTGATCCTCCAACATTGCTGGAACTAAGTTGATCTGTTTCTTGGACAAGAGATCACTGGCACTCCCATATAAGGAAAGGATATAATAAGCCTCTTTTTTTAAAATGAACATTTTTTAATAAAAATCTTCCAATGCCTCTTTAAGTAAGTCCCACTGGATAAAATGAGAGTTTCTTCTAAGTAAACATGCATAGAATGACAAGTGAGTCCCAAGAAGGGTTATGGAACATTTCTCATGATGCGTCATTGGTTATACACTGTCCTCATGTTGAATGTTCTGGGTGTATCTGGTAGCTTAATCATCAGAATAAAGACTTTTGAGCTGCTTTTATGTGTCTAATACACAGGCGGGTTACCTTCTGCTCTAGGGCCAGCTGTCGGCCTCAGCCCAGTTTCAAAAACCTTCTACATGCAATCAGTTCAGTCCCCTAGCAAGAGCGGACTGCTCCTTCCCTGGCAACCCATGGATGGGAAAGAAAAGGAAGAGAGAGAAAAGGAGATAGCAGAAAATGAAAGACAAAATGGGTGACCCACCCACTTTTGGCTGTGGCTCCACCTACCACAGACATGCAGCTCCAACAGTAGGGTGACCATATGAAGAGGAGGACAGGGCTCCTGTATCTTTAACAGTTGTACTGAAAAGGGAATTTCAGCAGGTGTTATTTGTATATATGGAGAACCTGGTGAAATTTCCTCTTCATCACAACAGTTAAAGCTGCAGGTGCCCTGCCCTCTTTTAAATCTGGTCACTCTAGTATAGCTCCTGCAGCTTTAACTGTTGTGATAAAGAGGGAATTTCACCAGGTTTTCCATATATACAAATAACACCTGCTGAAATTCCCTTTTCTATGCAACTGTTAAAGATACAGGAGCCCTGTTCTCCTTTTCATATGGTCACCCTATCCAACGGATTATCCATGAAGGAATGCAACCCTCATTAAAAAAAATAAAGTTTGCCCACCCTCAAGATAATATGAGGCTGGGTGGGGTAATTGTGTAATTGCCCTAGAATGATTGGGTTTCAAAAGTCTTCTTCAGAACCACTGTCTGACCTGTCTAGAGAAGGGGAGGATGAACCACAACCCAGTGCCAAGATCTGCCCTTCTTAAAAGCTCTGGCATTTCTTGAACTGGTCCTACATCGCTGAATAACAGAGTAATGTAGGGTGGCATCATGCAATGCCACTTTCTCTCTCAAATACACAAAGTCTAAGGAGAGGATTACAACCTCTGTTTCTGTCATGCTCTATTAACTGAGAGACCGGCTCCTGACAGTGACAAAACAGTGTGGTTTTGATAGAATTTCCAGCTGGTAAACATAATCCCTAGGGAGAAGAGGCGGAATGACTTAAATTAAAGGTGGTCCTTGGATTCAAGTATTCTGTCTGAATGGAATCCAAAACCAGAACTAAACCATTAGCCCTTCTCTGATTTGGCCTGAGACAGCTAGATACTTCTTAACTTTCAAGTTATAACAATGAAACATATTTTCAAATTCTAGGAGCATCAAGTCTCCAGAGAGGGAACAACCATTGGCCTTCAGAGAGAGAGAGTGAAATCTGATACATGAAATGGAAGCAAGTGTGATCATTTGGCACTGATGAAGATATATCTATATCTATATCTATATATGAAAGTGTGTGTGTGTCACGTATGTCCGGAAATGTTTACCCACTTCTACATATGGTACTGCCTTAATGCTGTTCACCTAGACAGGTCTTTGTGTACATGGATCAGAAAAAACTAAAAACATGAATTTTGGCGTTTAAAGTATTTTTAAAGAATTTAATTTAAAAAAACCTAGGTTTACACCTACAATTCCCAGCATGCATTGCCCGGAACACTCAGCATGCCTTAGGTAGGAGGCCAGCTTACTGGCCTTTGGCGGCCATTGTGATTCCTAGTCAGTCAACCCAATTCCACATAAAAGGAAACAACCACATAAATGGGCTGCATCCATTTGCGGTGCCTCCTCCCAGCTGCCATGTGTGGTTTTAAAATCATAACTAGATGCAACGGCCTGTCTTTGAGAGGCTGAAGTCTCCTGATATTGGTTTTCTCAGAAACTGAAGGAAGCACATATGCAGCCTTCACCCTTAAGAGGGAAGGAGGGGAGGGAATCACTCTGTCTGTGCATGCCCAGAAACAGGCTTGACGAAGGGGGACAAGTGCCCAGCCCAGTCCCAGCCCTTCACTGCAGGCTCCTGATGGAGCACTTTGTGGGTGATAAGTGCAGGCTGAGTCAGTCCCAGCAGGACTTGGCTGGAGTTGTGCATGTCCACTGACAGCCACTTACTTCCCCTCTGTCAAGGAGCAGCGTCAGCCACGAGAGGAGGACATGGGCACCTGAGGGCCACCAAAGGCATGCTGGGAGGTGTAGTACTGGCATCACTATCTCTCAGTCCTAACTCAGCCCCCACAAACTGTCTTTCCCAAACTGCCACTAACTCCACCCACCATTCCATTCTAGCCTTAACGGTCAGCCATTCCTCCATTCACTCTTCTGTTTCTATAGTAAAGTCAGGCTTTTACATAAAAATCATAAACTTTATTCAGCAATTGTTGCTGGCATTGAGAGAGAGAGAGAGAGAGAGAGAGAGAGGGAGAGAGAAGAAACTAATTTAATTTGTTTTAAAGTTACCTCACAGGCCTAGGAGTGCTCTACCTTGCAGGGTTGTCGTGAGGGTAAGAGCGAAAAAAGAAATTAATTTGATTTGTTTTAAGGTTAACTCACAGGCATAGCACCAGCCTGCTATTGATTACCTCACAGTATAAGGGGGCTTGAGATCCGCTTCCCTACTATACGTTATTCAGATATCTAGGCAATGCTGGGTATATTTTGAAAACAAATTCTTAGTCTTGCATCTTTTTTAGCTGGTAGAAAGGGTGTTGTTTGTCCTGATTTTTTTTTTTTTAAGTTTAGAGAGCTGCATGATGGAAGGTGTAGGCATTTCAGGTAAAACAACAAATGTGGTTTATCACGAAGCTCTAATTTAAAATACAGTTCTTATTAACACAATTTTCCATTTATTCTAACATAACAATTTACTACCAAACTAAAAAAAAAAAACTAAAAATGAATAAATTGCAGAGAAATTTATTATTTATCAAATAAATGCTATGAACATTATTCACAGACCCAAGCAACGGCGAGCATATCAGCATATATATATATATTAGGGATGTGCTCCGCTTCTAATCGGACCAGCGAATTAGAAGCGGAGCGGGGTGCTTCGCCTCCCCTTAAAGTGGAGGTGAAGACGATTGGGGGGCCGGCGGAGCGTTGCGAAGAGGATCAAGGTGAAGGCGGATCCTTCGCCTCGATCCGGAGCTCCGCAAGAAAGGTAAGTGGGGTTTACTGGGCCCTGCCGCTGTCGCTGTTGCCCATGCGGCGACAGCGGCAGGGCCCGGTAACCCCCCCTCCCTCCTCTCCCTTACCTGCATCCGTCCGCGGTCCCTCAGCTTCTTCAATTAAGCCCGCGGCTCAACCAGGAAGTCTAGGCCGCACTTGCGGCCCAGATTTCCTGGTTGAGCCACGGGCTCAATTGAAGAAGCCGAGGGACCGCGGACGGACGCAGGTAAGGCCCCCCTCCCCCTTGGTCCCTTACCGGGCTCTGCCACCATTGCCACATGGGCGGCGGCGGCAGCGGGGCCCGATAAACCCCCCTCCCTCCTCTCCCTTACCTGCATCCATCCGCGGTCCCTCGGCTTCTTCAATTGAGCCCACGGCTCAACCAGGAAGTCTAGGCCGCACGGCCCAGACTTCCTGGTTGAGCCACGGGCTCAATTGAAGAAGCCGAGGGACCGCGGACAGACGCAGGTAAGGCCCCCCTCCCCCTTGGTCCCTTACCGGGCTCTGCAGGTAAGGTAGAGGAGGGAGAGGGGCCTTACCTGGCGCCACTCCCCTCCACTGCGGAGCTCCGATTCGGAGCCAGAGCTCCGTGGCGAAGAGGAGCGGACTATGGGCAGAGCGGCGCAGAGCGGAGCGGGCCTGATCCGAAATTTTCGGATCGGCCCGTGGGGCGGATCGTGGGGTCCGTGCACACCCCATATATATATATATATATATATATATATATCATAATAGTGTTAGAAAACATGTTCTTTCTCCTGTGGGCAAGACCGATTGAAGCCCCAAGGAATCAGCCAGCATACAAGAGTGGAGGCTAAACATAGATTTATTTAACTGCTTGCAAGCACGGTGCGGGGAACAAGTAGCAGACCGGACAATAGACGCAGGGCGCGGTCACCTTTTATACCTTGGAGCAAACAAAACTCTGGTGGTCAGTATTTTTCTACTTTTACACTGCGCATGTCCCTCTGTTTTCTAGCTCAACATGTTTCTTTTGTACATGCCTTGTTTCTTAGTCTATGCTGCTGACTTGTCGTTCTTCCCTGAAGAACAATAGATCTATTCTATGTATGTGTCTTCCCTGCTACGTGTCTTCCTCGCTTAGAGCTAATGGCGTTACTCTGGCTCTTGCAATAGGAGCAAAGTGAAACTAGAAAGTCCACATAACAGAAAATTTAATCAAAAAGCTGAAAGCAATGAAATACTTAAACATTACTCAATGGCCTAAAACCACATGAAATCATGGCTTGGATTTCAATAATGTCCTCGCAACTTTAAGGGTGAAAAAAATGGAGGCCTTTTTGTGATCTGGAGTGCCTTATCACCAATGCAATGCAATGTTTTCTAAGGTGGACTTCTGACACTGTACAGGAGCATCCTTTTGCAGCAAAGAAGAAGCTGTGCAGGGGGTACTGATATTGGCTTAAGGATTGGGTAAAATAACAATAGTAATAATAATAATAATAATAATAATAATAATAATAATAATAATAATAATAATGGGAGCCTACCAGTTTATACTATTATCAAGATCATGATACTAGGAGCCATTCACTCAATCTGATGCTTCTTGCCTTTAGTCACTTCTTAATCCACATCCCATTGTGACAGTTCTGGGCAATCTGCTCTTCTCACATGAAATGTAGAACAAATGCCCTAAGCCTTGACCATCTGTTGCTGTTTGCTCATCAGTCAAGTTCAGGGTTGCCAGATGCCTTTTTATTTCATGTAAAGCCCCATCCATAATTCCCAAGTGAGAGATGTTAACAGATGCCCTTAATCTGAAACCTTGACTATTTGACCCAGTATTGTGTAAGGGAATCAATCAATTATTTCTTTGTTTGTTGAACTTCTACGTCTTCCATCTCTGAGTTTCAGGATAAGTTAAAATATTTTTGGAGAAAACACAAATCAGAGATCGAAAAATGCCAAGCTGAATAAACAACGTATGCTGAACTTTGATTAAAAGCTTGGCCCCCGATATCAAACCAAGCACAGTTCGGAATACATTTCAAGATACATAAAAGAAACTCAGATATCTCACAAGAGTCTTAGAAGGGCTGAATAGTTGAGGAGCCACCACCAAAAATGTCTTTATTTCATTGATTTGTAGTCGGCTTTTCTACCAAGAAAAATGGCACTCAAGGCAGCTAGTCTGACTCACACATGCATGGACATATCACTGATTTGCTGTTAAGAATGGGCAGACCTTGGGGGGGATCTACACTACTGCTTTTAAAGTGCTTTAAAGCACTTTGAAAACATTTTGAAAACTGTATATGGAGTGTGTCCTGGGCCCCAACAGTTGTCAAAACTGTTATAAAGCGCTTTAAAGCAGTAGTGTAGATTCCCCACCCACCCCTGATTCACCACTGCATTTGCAGGTGGCAAAATGGGAAGGGGTGTGTTGTCTTACAGTGCAGTTGAGGAGGCTTGATTAAGGAATTTCTATTTAGTAGGCTTTTGCCTTCTAAGTGTTTCTTTTGCTTATGGGTTGTTTTTATCTATGGTCTCTGCCTCTGCATTTTTATTGCCTTTTAATTTTATAGTACTTTACTGAATGTATTATTTTATATTATATTGTGGTTTTAAATTGTTGGGAGCCACTCCGAGTGTCCAAGGGTACAAAGAAGGATGGGACATACATTTCGATATAAATAAATAACCTAGGAGAGGTCTGCATAACATAAGGAATGTGGACAGATGGTGGCCATTTCCTGATTATTTGCAGCCCTCGGGGTCAAAATACATAGTGTGTTACTTCCATAGCATGCAGCTGATCCTGTTGTGTTTTCTTCTTATTTAAACTTGAAAGTCAGTGTGCCGGTTCCCAATCCAGCTCAGGACTGCTACATGGAGGAAGGGGTGGATTAGACTAGTGTTCGACTCAGCATTTCTCCAATGGAGAAAAAAAAGTTGGGGAAATTCTCATGGGTTGGGTTTCGGTTTTCTGTGCTTACCTTACATGGGAGGTGGCTGACAAATGCGCACAAGTGTCCTGTGTTTTATAAATCAGATAGAATGTCATGATGCTGAACATGACAAGAAGAAGATGAGTCCACGCCTGAAAGAAAGGAAGTCCCCAGAAGCCCTCATTCTGGAAAACAAAACCTTCTCTTCCATCTCTAGTGTCACAGAAGCCCACCTGAAGCCCTGAATATAAACAACGGCTGGAAGCCAAGGCTGCTACAAAATATTAGCCATTACCTCCCACTGGGCTAACAATGCCAATATGTTCATTTGGACTCTGGAAGCAGCAGCTGAAAAGTCTGGAAAAAATGTTTCTCTTTTCTTTTATCCAAATGGGGAAAGTGCACATTTTGATACACATGTTTGGAAAGTGCACACCCAAATGGATTGCCTCCATAGATTGGATTGCCTCCATAGATTAAAGACTGAAAATGCATATTTGTGGCAAGGGTGGCGGGGAGAGGGTCCATTTTTTGAAGTGCACATTTTTCAAACACAAGCACAAATTTGGAAACATGTGATCTTCCCCACAAAAAAACGCACTCACAAGCATGCTCACTTTCAGATATCCAAATGGGGCAAATCCGAATCAAAACAAAGCAAAACAAAATGCTCAAACTTCCCTAGATAATAGTAGCACTAAAAAGAACGGCCCGGAATTATCAATCCTTGTTTACCATGCAATCCTTTGACGCCATGAACCTAGTCCAACAGCTTGTATGATTTGGTTTATGGGCTCTTGTAAGCCCTCATTACTTAAGGTAGGGTGACCATATGGAAAGGAGAACAGGGCTCCTGTCTCTTTAACAGTTGTATAGAAAAGGGAATTTCAGCAGGTGTCATGTGTATGCATGCAGCACCTGGTAAAATTCCCTCTTCATCACAACAGTTAAAGCCGCAGGACCCTGCCCTCTTTTGTATCTTGTCAAGAGGGCAAGGCTCCTGTACCTTTAATTGTTGTGATGAAGAGGGAATTTCACCAGGTGCTGCATACATACAAATGACACCTGCTGAAATTCCCTTTTCTATACAACTGTTAAAGAGACAGTGGCCGTGCCCTCCTTTCCATATGGCCACCCTAACTTAAGGCACAATCCAACCAAAGAGCCATTGATTTAAAATGGACATTTAAGAATGTGCTTACATTTTCCTATTGAAATAAAAGTGGTTAACTTTAGCTAGATCATAACCGTGCAGCACAACCCTTTACATATTTACTTGAAAATATGTCCCAATGAGTAAGTGTGTACAGGATCACACAGAAGGATTGCATTTGAGTAGGATTGTAAATATTGTTTTTAAAATGTTTTGTGAAGTAGTTAATTTTTTTTAAGCACTATACAAAAGGAAGTAAATAATAACAAACCCGTGCCACATTTATATTGTGTACAGGCACCTAGCTCATAGATTATGTACAATACAGTTTAAATGGAGGGGAATGATGAATTACACTTATATTTTCCCGTTCTCCGTACTTCACCAGGTTAAGTGGGGGAAAGCCCTGCATTTTTCATTGACGTTCTGTTTGACTAGCCGTGATGGGACTCTTCCAGGAAACTGGCTCAGATTCTACCCAATTCCAAGTTGCTAGTTTTTTTCCTTGTCAACTGAACTTGTCTTGGCATGGTATTTTATTGCCTACGTGAAAGCAGTCTTGCCGCCTACCTGTTACAATTGCCTGAGAGACTCACCAAGCAAAATAAGCTTGGCTCTGTGCATAATTTGGGGTATGCTGCTCCTGTACCTTAATGGCAATTGATCTCCCAGAAAACAATGCAATCTATTTAATCTCCAGAGTATCAAGCAGGTAGATTGGAGTTTAGTGAATTACACCCAAGGGCTGTCTCTAACCTTCAGTGGCGGTACTATATTATTTCACTTTTTGACAGTTTAATACAGTTCCTGATCGTTAATATGATTTTAATATCTGACAGTGCAAAAGGGTAATAATGTTGTGGAGCTAGGAAAGTAGAAAAGAATAAAATAGCCATCACAGTTGGTGATTCACTGCTTGGTATGTCATCCCTGAAAAATATGTTTTATTGCCCTGGTGTGGCTTCCCAGCTCAGGGAAGACATCACTCATCTCAATGCGCAGACCTGTAAAAAGGATGTTAATTCCCCCCACATTGTGGCCGGCTTCCACCTGTGATTAACAGGCTCCGCTCACTACAGTGTACATTTGCAGATGCCCCATCTGTGACAACAACTCTTCTCCTGTGGCGCTAAGGGAGCAGAGATTAGGCAAGAGAGCAGCATGTGCTGGAGGTGGAATGCGGCCTAGCGGCAGCTTTTATATCATCATTATTGTAGATCAAAATAGTTTGACTGGTTGATGCCCAGAGGGTTTACAGTCTACAATAGCAGGCAGACAAAAAGGGTCAGGGGAGAAGTGGCAGATTGATAGTGCATAGTAGTTACTAACATCAACTGCCTCAGCAGAGGGAGAAACCAAAGCCAGGTCTCCCTTTTCCACCTCTGCCGGGGCAACATGAATCAATCACCACCAGTGGATGAAAGAATCTCACCCAAATTTTAGCATAATTTAATGTAATCAGATCATCATTCTTTTTTAAAAATAATAATGAATTAATCCAGGGTAATTGCTATGTGCAGAGTGTTTGTTTTACCAAAAGCAAGAAAGGAGACTAATGATGAATAATTATAATAATCATAATATATTTATTTCTTACCTGCCTCTCCCTTTGGATCGAGATGGGGAACAACATCAAATACAAAAATACTATAAAATACATAAAACTGATTATTTATTTATTTATTTATTTATTACATTTTTATACCGCCCAATAGCCGAAGCTCTCTGGGCGGTTCACAAAAATTAAAACCACAGTAAAACACCCAACAGTTTAAAACACAATTACGAAATACAATATAAAAAGCGCAACCAGGATAAAACCACACAGCAAAGTTGATATAAGATTAAAATACAGAGTTAAAACAGTAAAATTTAAATTTAAGTTAAAATTAAGTGTTAAAATACGTGGGGCTGCCTTTGAAAACGGTCCGGAAGCTTCAGCTGGTACAAAACAGGGCAGCCCGTTTACTAACAGGGACTGGCTGGCGAGATCACATTACGCCAGTCCTTTTACAACTTCATTGGCTGCCAGTCCAGGTCCGGGCCCGATTCAAAGTGCTGGTATTGACATTTAAAGCCCTAAACGGTTTGGGGCCAGGTTATTTGAAGGAACGCCTCCTCCCATATGTACCTACCCGGA
The DNA here is from genome assembly GCF_023053635.1 of Elgaria multicarinata webbii. Lineage (NCBI taxonomy): Eukaryota > Metazoa > Chordata > Lepidosauria > Squamata > Anguidae > Elgaria > Elgaria multicarinata. The sequence goes on from NC_086172.1 coordinate 117,481,709, forward strand.
CCTTAAGATCATCTACAGGGGCCCTTCTCCGTGAGCCCCTGCCAAAGGAAGTGAGGCAGGTGGCTACTAGGAGGAGGGCTTTCTCCGCTGTGGCACCCCGGTTGTGGAATGAGCTCCCCAGAGAGATCTGCCTGGCGCCTACACTGTACTCTTTTCGTCGCCAGCTGAAGACCTTTTTATTCACTCAGTATTTTAACACTTAATTTTAATTTAAATTTAAATTATACTGTTTTAACTCTGTATTTTAAACTTATATCAATTTTGCTGCGTGGTTTTATCCTGGTTGTGCTTTTTATATTGTATTTTGTATTTGTATTTTTAACTTGTTGGTTGTTTTATGATGGTTTTAATTTTTGTGAACCGCCCAGAGAGCTTCGGCTATTGGGCGGTATAAAAATGTAATAAATAAATAAATAATAAATAAATAAATAAATAAATAAAATACTGAGTGAATAAAAAGGTCTTCAGCTGGCGACGAAAGCAGTACAGTGTAGGCGCCAGGCGGACCTCTCTGGGGAGCTCGTTCCACAACAGGGGTGCCACAGCGGAGAAAGCCCTCCTCCTAGTAGCCACCTGCCTCACTTCATATAAATCATTTTATATGATTAAAAACATATAAAATTATACTTTATTAAAATTACATCCAGACATCTTAAAATTCGACTGGGTAGGCCTGCCGGCACTGGTGCTGAATGAGTAAGATAAAGATAGATAATCTTCCCTATGTGCGTGCTTCTTGAGTTAGATCCAGATTCTCACTGGATCAACTGCACTGGTGGAAGGGGAGTTCCATGCTCCCTCCTTCTCTTAGCAGCCCCCTCTATGCTCATGAAAATATTACACAGAGAGTCAGGAGAATCTGATGAATGGGGTGAGTTGTGGTGTGTAGCTGAGGGGTTCCCCACCCCCACAAATAATCAGGAAGAGGGACTTTCTGTAAGTGGAGCCCTTCCTTTCTTTTTCTTTCTTTTCCGTGAAATTTTATTTCAAAATAAAGTTAACAAAATAAAGGCAACAAAAAGATGAAGGCACACAGTACGTTAAGGTAAATCTATAACTGATATCTTATGTAATATGTACAGTAAAACAGTCTAGGAGTTTGATACCTAAAGAAAGAGTAAAAATACAATTTATACAGCATAGAAAAGGAATGAGTGCGAGTGTATGTTATTTTGTGTATATCTGTGTATTAGTTGGAGGGGAGGGAAATACAGAACTTACTTGGTCAGAATTTGATCAAAAAATTGAAAAGTTTCAACATAGGAAATAAATAGAAACCTGCTTCCATAATAGCTTTCTTAAAGTTAGGATTCCTTGTTGCTGCACTTGCTGAATAAGTTTATACCTATAGTCTCCCAAACGTTATCAACCCACTGCTCTTTAGTAGGTTGCTTTGGAGACTTCCAATTTCATTCTATATACTACTTTGCAGCTGTATACAATTGCTTAAGAAGGAAGGGCTTAGATTCAACCCATGATCCTGTGTCATTCATTCCCCACCATGCAAAGTATTGTTTTGAACACAGCAAGTTATTATTACAAGCTCCCAACATTCTACCTCAGTCTTGTAGCTGTGGAGGTAAGCATGCAAATTTGACAGCAGTATGTGCTACAGCTTCAGTGGGCACAGAAGAAGTAAAAGAAAACCTGTCCTCTACCAAATCAAGTTTTCTTAGCCATGAACAAAATTATTCTATGATCTGCATCAAAGAAACTATTCACATTGATGATCTTGGAATCTTGCATTAACCATTTCAGAAATAACATCCCATGCCCACACAAGGGCTAATCACCAAGGTCCAACATGAGCATTGGATAAATGGGACATTTAACCCAGGCTCCAACCACAGAAATTGTCCAAAGAATCTTCTCCCAGATGCCCATCACCACTAACACCTGCAAGTTGGCTTCTTGTCCTTGATCACAATGGCTGCTGTTTTTCCTTCAAGACTTAGCCACCATCACAGTGGGAAACAGAGGTGACCTGGGCCAGATCTACACCAAGCAGGGTATGACACTTTGAAAACGTTTTGAAGACTGTATAGGGAGTGTGTCCTGGGCCCCAACAGCTGTCACTACAGTTATAAACCATTTTAAAGCAGTAGTGTAGATCCTGCCTGGGAAAGGCAAGATGGGAGCTCCAAGAGTGGCACTGGGGCATTTTATTGCTGAAGGAGTGCTGAGCCCCATGGAGTTAAAGGAAGAGGCAACAGTGAGCCACACCAGGAAGGGTGAGCTCGGGTTGGAATCTACTAAGTAAGTCCTCTCCAACCTTTGGTCAAGGTCTTCCTAATGCAATTTGTAACCTAGGTATCTCATCATGCAATTCTGTACAAACTGACTGTGTCCAATGATGCTCACTTCCTAGTGTGTTTAGAATTGCAGCTTTGGGGCCTTTGATTTTACATCCCACTGAACATGTCCCACTGGGGCTGGTTTAACCAAAACTACTTGAATCGGGAGAACTTGTTACATCCTTACTGTTATTCATTAATTGTGTGTTGCTGTCAAGATGCCCGATGCTATTGCAGAGTGAAAGGTGGGGCCCTGCCCTAAGGAGTTTCCAATCTAATTTTAGATTCAGGGAGAGGGAGGAAGAATGAAGGGAGTGAGAGGCAAAGGTAACAAGGAAGCTAATGAAATGATGTGAGAGGTTGTAGGGTTGCTGCTCCTAATTCTGGCACTCTGATTCCTCCAGGGCCACGCCGCACTTCCCTGTTTGGTGGTAGTAAATTAGATAATCATTACTAGCAAGGGGATTATGAAGATAATAATTAACAAATGAGGCAGCCAAAAGATTTATTGGTCTGGCCTGATCTGGGATGAGTTTCCCTTGGATAGAGCACCATCCTGCTCCCATTTGCCAGTAATTAGCCTTGCCTTTATTACACTGTAAATACAGCTTTAATTACTGTACCACTTAACTCAAGAGATGGGACTTGATAGCTGGAGCTTAATGGGTTGCAAGAACTGAAACTTTTTTTCTTCCCCTCCTTGAACTCTGAACACCAGATGTACAAAGAGAATAAAAACTAGTGAAGAATAAAGGCATGTTTTAAACTCATTAGTGGGGTTCCCCTGTGAACTCCCACTGTTGCCATGTCAGCCAAAAAAACATAATGAGTTGCTAAGAATGTGCTACATATTTCTTAGAAGAAGACACAAGTCAACAGATTCCTCTGTTTATTAAATAAATGAATAAATAAATTAAACACAATGGGTGCAATTGAGATACCTAAAGTCTGGCAAAGTTCAGCTGAAATAATTTTTAAAAATTAGCCATGGAACATTCTGTTCATTTCAGTGGCACCTGAGCATGGCTAATGTCCTTTGAGTTGTTCCTACCAACTTTAAAGTTCAGGAGGCAGAATGAGGGAGTACAAACTCCCTCAGTTTGAACATTCTTGCTTTGTATTAAACTAGGCTCAAATTGGGGTCTAGTTTGAGAAGGGGAGATGCCTCCGTGTCCATTCTCTTCTTAATAGTGGGGGGGGGGGACTTTGAGAGTTTAGAAAAGGCAGAGGAACTAGAGACCAAATTGCCAATATCCGCTGGATAATGGAGAAAGCCAGGGAGTTCCAGAAAAACATCTATTTCTGTTTTATTGACTATTCTAAAGCCTTTGACTGTGTGGATCATAACAAACTGTGGCAAGTTCTTGGTGGTATGGGGATACCAAGTCATCTTGTCTGACTCCTGAGGAATCTGTATAACGAACAAGTAGCAACGGTAAGAACAGACCACAGAACAACGGACTGGTTTAAGATTGGGAAAGGAGTACGGCAGGGTTGTATACTCTCACCTTACCTATTCAACTTGTATGCAGAACACATCATGCGACATGCTGGGCTTGACGAATCCAAGGCTGGAGTTAAAATCGCAGGAAGAAACATTAACAATCTCAGATATGCAGATGACACCACTTTGATGGCTGAAAACGAGGAGGAGCTGAGGAGCCTTATGACAAAGGTGAAAGAAGAAAGTGCAAAAGCTGGGTTGCAGTTAAACCTCAAAAAAACCAAGATTATGGCAACCAGCTTGATTGGTAACTGGCAAATAGAGGGAGAAAACGTGGAGGCAGTGACAGACTTTGTATTTCTGGGCGCAAAGATTACTGCAGACGCTGACTGCAGCCAGGAAATCAGAAGACGTTTACTTCTTGGGAGGAGAGCAATGACAAATCTTGATAAAATAGTTAAGAGCAGAGACACCACACTGACAACAAAGGTCCGCATAGTTAAAGCAATGGTATTCCCCGTAGTAACCTATGGCTGCGAGAGCTGGACCATAAGGAAAGCTGAGTGAAGGAAGATAGATGCTTTTGAACTGTGGTGTTGGAGGAAAATCCTGAGAGTTCCTTGGACTGCAAGAAGATCAAACCAGTCCATACTCCAGGAAATAAAGCCAGACTGCTCACTTGAGGGAATGGTATTAAAGGCAAAACTGAAGTACTTTGGCCACATAATGAGAAGACAGGACACCCTGGAGAAGAGGCTGATGCTAGGGAAAGTGGAAGGCAAAAGGAAGAGGGGCCGACCAAGGGCAAGATGGATGGATGATATTCTGGAGGTGACAGACTTGACCTTGGGGGAGCTAGGGGTGGCAACGGCTGACAGAAAGCTCTGGCGTGGGCTCGTCCATGAAGTCACAAAGAGTCGGAAATGACTGAACGAATAAACAACAAAAAATGAGGCAAGGAAGGTTTACTGAAGATTGAAAAGCATCAGTGCACACAATGGGCCTATTCAGACAACACACTAAGACATGGTTAGGTCGCTAACCCTTTTTGCAACAAATGGTTAGTGAGCAAGCTCAAACCATGGTTATGTAGCCACCATGGTTAGGAATGGTTCACACAACATGATAAGCCATAATGTTTAGCTAACAATGCTTAACCACTGTGGCTTAGTGTGTCATCTGAACAGGGTCAATGTTTGTTTATTTATTACATTTATACCCCACTTTTTTTTCCTCCAAGGAACTGAAGGTGATTTACCTGTCCATCCTCTCCATTTTACCTCACAACAAACCTGTTAGGCTGAGAGTCAGTGACTGGCCCAAAGTAGCCCAGAAAACTTCATGGCTGAATGCAGATTGGAACTCAGATCTCCCAAGTCCCAATCCAACACTCTAACCACTACACCACAACAACATTTCAACAATGCTGAAATGCAATAATGGACATTCATTCAGAAGGGATTACATTAGGATTCAGATGAAGCACAATTGGGTTACTTTGGTTGAGTTCTGTTGCTCCCTGAGGCAAAGCAAGCTTCGCTCTGAAGCCAATAAAACTGAAGTTGCTCCAAAACAAGGCTTTGGTAGTTCCTCATGTCCAGGTAGAAGCCAGGGCTTGGAATGCACCTCTAGACACACACTTGACGGTGGCTGAGATATGCATGTCAACAGTTCAAGCATGCAGATTATTAACGGGCATACAGAACCACACGTAATTCTTACACCTGTTGTACTGGACAACTGAATTTGCTGATTGGCCTGAGACAGTGACTGAGTATTTCTTTATTGTGGTTAAATAGCTAACGTTGTGTGTGCTTCCTCCTAGAGATTTCATTCCTGCAGAGGAATAAACAGTGAATGCTTTTGTAAAACCAATTCAAGCATTTCACAAGACCTTTGGCAAAAAAGAACAGGGAGCTTTCATGAAATTTTATCCCTGTAATGGTCTTGGAGAAGGGATCTCAGCTGCTGCAATATATAACAGGACAGACAGCTTTGGGCTTCTGAGAGAGGCTTGGGCCACACATTCTCCAAATTACCCCTATTATCCCATCTCTCTTCCATCAGCTGCATTGACTCTTCCAGCAACAGAAGGTTGGAGATGGATAAAAAATGTGCCCGCACAGCTAGAAGTGCTTTGATACCATTGTAATGTGGGCATAAAATCAAGGAACATATGCAGAGGCATCTGCTCACAGTTGTGAAGACATATAAAAATATGGAGCTGCTGAGAAACTTTGATGGATTTTATGACAGAGATACCATATCTTTTTATTGTGTACTTTATGAACCCACCAAAAAAAAAATTCTCTCCACCCACTCACTGCCGCCTTTAGTTATTCATTGCTCATTTGCCACCATAATTCCCTCACACAACAAACTGGATAATTTATGCTGGGCCTCTTTGCTGAGGTTATAAGTTGGCCACATTAATCCTGTGTGAAAAAGAACCCAAACCACACCAGCAGAGGTTGTAAGCTTTGGGGGAGAATAGCCACAGCCATTATTCCCCTTTATGACCCATATTCAGAGTGAGATGTGTGTGGATAGAGGCTTATGAGAGCACCTTGGAGGATCTTTTGGTTGCCTGAAGTTCACAAAGATCACTGCAAAAATGAGTTACTAAAGAAAGGTTACCTTTGCAGTCCTCAGAAGTGAGGCCCAATGAATTAAACGGAGCTCATTCCTGGGTAAGTGGGTACAGAATTGTAGCATAAAATAGAGACCCCTTCGAATGAAAAAAAACAAAACAAAAACTGCAGCTCATAGTTCAGCTGAAATAAAAAAAAATTAAAAATTAGCCATGGAACATTCTGTTCATTTCAGTGGCACCTGAGCATGGCTAATGTCCTTTGAGTTGTTCCTACCAACTTTAAAGTTCAGGAGGTGCCAAAGTGCTGATTTCTGCTATGGGAAGAAGAGAGGTTGACTATGAGTTTCTCTACATTTTTATTTTAAAATCCCACTGCCTTCCCTGGGCCTTCCCACTGCCTTCCACTTTCTTTCTGGGATTACAATCAGCTCAATAGCACAGGTGGCCATGGGTCTGAAAAAATACTTCCTCTCTTTCTGTTTCACTTAACTGAAACATTGCCATTCAGTGGCAGAATTATAGTGCAATGCCAACTTTACACAAGGCAAATGTTGCACTTTTTAAAAAAGCTGATTATTTCTTTGTGTGCTTTTAAGCAGGATAGGAGGGGGAAGTGTGGGAGACCTGGAGGTTGACAACATCATCTAAAGGAACCACAAACTTCTGTGAGTGGTCAATCATGAGTGCGCAATAAATTGCTCATGTAGAGAAGCTCTATAGGTGGACTGCAGTTTCAGGGAATATTCTTGCCAGTAAAACACAATCCTATACATGTTTCAACAGAAAAAAACCTACAGAAGCCCTATAACTCCCATGCTGGTTGGTGTATGCTGAGAGAATAGTAGGTCATTTTTCTGTCTAATCATGCAAGATTTGACCCTAAGGGTACAATCCTATGGATTAATCACCCTTTTGATGGAGGTATCTGATCTTGAATCCTCTGTACGTAATATGCTCTACTAGCAAGAGCCTTGGATATAACAGGTGTTTTTTCTTGTTCCTCCTTAAATGCATTTTAAGTTAGATGGGCATCTCTTACCTTACTGTGGGTGGGGACTAGGGCAGAAAGGATGTCCTCTCTCCTTCCTGCCCACTGTCCTGTTCCCCAAACCAGATGAGACTTTCTGGCTCTGATTTCGGTGGGGCTGTGAATACATTCCATGTTTCAATCCGAATCAGCCAGAATGCTAAAGGAGCTATCCACAGTGCTGAACCCTGTCCACAAAATAGGTTCAGTACCTTGGATAGCTCCTTTAAGGATCTGGCTGGTCCTGAATGCAACCCAGAATGGATTCACAGCCCCACCGAAATCGAAGCCACCAGCCTCTACTGTCCAAAATACACATTTCCTGCCATCCTAAGGCAGTAACGCTGACCCTAGAAGAAAGCGCTGCTATAGAGCTTTCCACAGCAGCTGGGAGAAATGGAGGGGTGATCTGTGATTGGATCTCCTCTTCTAAGGTCAGAGTTCGGTCTAGCCTTGGAGGAGGATGCCTCCCGCATCCTAAGGCCTTGCAGATGCTGCCTAGGACTTTTAGAGGATTGCTCTCTAAAATGGTTTTGCCAGACCTTGAAAATGTACAAGAAAATAGTGTTTTATCAGCACTGAGACAAGGAACGAGACATTGGAGTTGATACCAACTCCCTCCCACACAACAAGCTGACAGCTTTCCTTCTTCATGAAGACTGTGAGACTCCTTAAATAAACACTGATGTGACTAAATAGATGCTAAAACACTAGAAACAGCAGATCTCAGCTTAGACAATGTTTTCAAAACTGCCTTGGGCATTCAGCAGGGGTGCAAACTTCTAGGCACCCCGTTGCTGCTGACCATTTAAAAATTAGGACTAGCAACTAGCATCCAATTTGCTGAAGTAAACACAAAGCAGATTTCTTCTCTTCCCCCCCCCCCAGCATTTGCTGCTATTAGTAACACTTGAGAATCTTTCTCTTGTTGCACCCTGAAGTGAGCCAGGGCTTCCCAGAAGGATAATGTAGAACTTCTTTCAGTTCAGTGATAAGTGGCCATAGCTCAGTGGTAGAACACATGCTTTGTATGCACAAGGTCCTAGGTTCAATCCCTGGCTTATCCAGGGAGGGCAGGAAAAACCTGTGCCTTAAATCCTGAAGACTTGCTGCCAGTCAGTGTTTACAATACTGGGCTAGATGGGCCAATGGTCTGGCTTGCTAAAAGATAGCTTCCTATATTCCTAATGATGGGACAAATGAATCCTCCAGTCGCTGTCCATTCTATCCAGTGGAGGCTGATGGCTCCAATATCTGGGGCTGTGAATCTGTTCTGGGTTTCAGTCAGAACCAGATAGAACTCTAAAGGAACTATTCAAAGTGCTGAGCCCATAGAGTTCTGCTGATTCCAACTGAAACCCAGAACAGATTCAGTGCCCCACTGATATCGGAGCCACCAACTACTGCTGATTCTATCCTTTGAAGGCCCAAAGGGGGAAACCAATCCAATCCAATCTAAAAATTGGAGAAAGGGAGGAAGGCTCCTCCTGGCCTATTGTGCAGATCAGAACATAATTCTTTGAATCTGTACTGCAAAGAATTTTACAAGATGGTTGCTAATTTTAAACAGATAATAGCACCTTGAAGCAGCTAGAAAATGCAGCTGCTGGCATATAGGTTGAAAATGGGCCACAGATGTGCCTGGGAGCATGGCCTCCATGGGTCTATGCCATATTCCTCCCCCCCCCATTACAATGCCCCATCCAAACCCTTGCCCAGGAGCATTTGGGACCATATTTTTAATGCATGTGCCAGCAGCCATACCAACAGCTGGACTTTCTAGCTGCTTGGCCTTCAAACCTTCCCATGAGACCTATTTTAAAGTAATCCTTTCATGTTGATTTTCAGAAACAATTCATAAAGAGTCCATTCATTTTCATTACTTCCATTTGTTAGGGATGTCATGAATCACTGAATGAGGACAGTTGTAAAAGCAAGACCCCCTGCCCTGTTTGATTCCTTGTGAATAGGGGTGTGAATTAAGCAGGGCCTGTTCAACCTCCACTGGTGCTTTGAGCCCCCCTCCTTTTCCACCACCACCATCTCTCCTTTCCCCTGCTCTCTGGGGAGGGTCAAACCTACCTGGGGCAGGAGATGGAAAGTGGTGAAGCCATCTGCATGCATTCATACTCTTCAATGAAGCATCCTTTCCTGTTGAGAGAGGGAGGGGTGGGATTCTAAATCCCAGTTTCCCCAGCAAGAAAAAAATATACTGCTCCTTAACAGTGAGAGCTGTTCAGCAGTGGAATCGCCTTCCCAGGGAGACAGAGAAGTCTTCTCAAGATCTTTAAGCAGAGGCTGGACATCCACCTTGCAGGAATGCTGTTGCTGCAACTTGCACTGCAGAGCCTGCATTGAGAAGGGGGTTGGACTAGATGACCTTGAAGATCCCTTCCTACGTCAGGATCGTATGTCACTGCCAACCCAACATAGTCCCAAGATCAACAACATATTTCCAGTCAGCCCTAATCTGTGAGGTGTATTGTGAGGCCATGGCACCTGCCTGATAACAGTAATCTGCATTACTTTTTAATAGTCTTTGCATGTAAATCACCTTGAGAGTTTCATTTTGGGGTAAAATATCTGTTACATTTTTTTTAAGCATACATACATACCATATCACTGTCCAGAACTGAATATGAATTGTACTCATGACCTCAATTTCAATGACACCCCTATGGCAGCACATAATCTAAACTATGCACAATATAGTAAAGCATCTCACATATAATATGCTTTACATCTTCAGGGAGCTTTCTGGACACAAACTCATCAATGTCAAACTTTGGTAGGAGAGCACAGAGGAAGAAAGATTCTGATTACATCAGTAGAACGGAATATCCATCCTACCCACCTTTCCTATTCAGTGCAAGAGATAAGAGAGAAATAAGTTGGAAAGAAAAACAAAATTGACAATGACTGATAAGAAATTACTTTGTCCACCCTACAGGTTAGTTATATCTGAACAAAAAGGGACAGAAGGAAAATTTCCTATCATACTAGTTAGACTCGTAATAGCTTCTTTTTTTTTTTAATGGTCTTAGGGAAAGTATAATCCCAGAATAAGATACCAGAATAGTATCTAGCTCTCATAAAAATGTACACTAAACCAAATATACCTCTCACTTTTGTGGGACCTTTTGACTCCTGCAAAAGTGGAGGAGATACTTGGAGACTTTCATGAGGTGGACAAATTCTAAGAATTTTAAAGGGGTTGGCCTTGCCTTTAAATATGATGTGATCAGGTGGGAAAACCCCACATTCCTGTCAGTTCAAGTGATGAATTGGCTGCTCTCAACAGCCTGTCCACTCTCTTGGGAACCAATGTCCCTGGGAACGATGCTACATCCTAAAGTAAATTTGTTATAACTTTCAGACATTGTGCTGTAACTCTGTCAGAGCAGCTGCTGGCTTATAACTGAACAGGGACAGAGTGCAAGACTTCTCTTCCACTGAAATTGTGAAGAATGCTATCATAAATCATAACTGTTATGACTTATGATAGTACCCTTCGAAACTACATTGGTGGAAACCTTGTAGAGCATCAAGTCCAACCCCTGTTAGGTGCAGAGATGGAAATCCAAAGCTTGAACAGTCCCAACAGATTACAGTCCAGCATTTGTTTGAAGAATTCGAATGAAGAATAATCTCCCTGCTGTCTGCCCCCTGCCAATGAGGGAATTGATTCTCTCATTGAACTGGGCTTGCCATCAATAACTTTCTCTTTATGTTGAAGAAAAATCTACTCTCCTATAATTCATTCCTGTTGTAATTATTACTACCCTATGGGGCAGAAGAGAACATATTTTGACAGCCCTCCAGGTATTTGAAGTTTGTTATCATATCCCCCATCATCAACCTACATAAGAACATAAGAAGAGCCATGCTGGATCAGACCAAGGGTCCATCATTCTGTTCCTCACAGGACATGTTTTCCATAACCCTGGCTATCTTTGTTGCCTTTCCCTGAACCCGTTCAAATTTGTCTTGGCCCTGCTTAAAGTGTGGCACCCAGAACTAGACACAGTACTTCAGATGGAGTTTGACTAGTGCAGAAAAAAGTGTAACTATTACTCCTCATGAATTGAAAACTGAGGTTCTATTAATGCAGCTTAAAATTACTTTCGCCCTTCTTTGCAGCTTGTGTTCAATTATAGTCCCAAGATCCTATCCAATACTTATGCATTTGAGTAAATGCTGAACTTTGCATCTTTCTCTGTCAAATTTTATTTTGTTAGTTTTTCAGCCCAGCTTTCCATTCTATCAATGTCATCTTGAATTTTATTCCTGTCTTGTGACGTTTTAGCTGTCTCTCCCAGTCTTATGACATCTAAAAGACTGATATAATTTGGATTCCCTCCACCTCTTTATCTAAGTTATTAGAGGAGGTTTCATACAATCCCCCTAGGTAGTGAAAGAGGAATCCCAGGGCTGCCTGGGGTATTCCCTCCCACTGCTAATGTGCCTCACACTCATGCTCCCTATCATTTATGCAATTGCTGCCATCCCTTCTGCATGTTTGGGACATGCCAGAACAAGCTGTATGCATGTGCTGATGTATGCACATAGAGCTTCTCCATTCAATGGAGGAACATGACTGGGCCAGATTCCCTCCTCGCATATTAGAGATGTATGTGAATATGTGAATCTATGCATAGGTTCCCCTATGACCCATTGCAAGCATGCAGAAAGTGGGCACCTGACAGTATTATCATCTAGCCCCTATTTAGTCAGTTTGCTAATCAAAATATAATTGAGAACTTTGTCAAACATATTCCAAAATCAAGATAAATTACATCTACTGTTTTCCCACAATCCACAGGAGCTAGAAATATCATGGTGTGTGTGTGTGTGTGTGTGTGAGAGAGAGAGAGAGAGAGAGAGAGAGAGAGAGAGAGAGAGAGAGGATTAGTCCTGCAGGATTGATTCCTGACAAATCCATGACGAATCCATGCTGTCTCCTACTGCATTGTTAGATGCTTCCAAATTGACTGTTTAATAATCTGTTCTGCCCTGGTATCAAAGTTAAACTCACTGACCTGTAGTTTCCCAGATATTCCCACCTCCATGTGCCTTTCATGCTTGGGACTACATGTGACCATTACCAGTCTTGTGAAGCCTCACTCATTCTCCAGGATTCCTCAGACATGGTAGACATAGTTCCTGAGAGTCTATCAGCAAGTTCATTTAGTATCCTAAGGTCACAATCCAATGCGTGTTTATATACAGAAAAAGTCCTACAGCACCCAGCATTTCCCAGCCAGGGAGTTGTATGGCTCTTTTTCTGTATAAACATGCATAGGATGGCACTGCAGACTTGAACTCATTTAAGGGAGCTAGATGCTTTGACCAACTCCTTATTAATCTTGCTGCATTCCTGAACCCTCACCATTCATACCTTTTTTGTGAGGTTGCACCCAGTTCACCAGAGTTTGTTTTTTTGTGTAAAACATTTCTTGGCCACTTTTCAGGGCAGAAGCCCTCGCAAGGCAACTTAGAGAAATAAAATACATAAAAACAGTTAAAATATTTAAAGCAATAAAAACATAAACATGATAATAACAATAAAAACAATAAAATCCAACAATAAAAACAGGAACAACAATGGCAACAGCAGCAGCAGCAACAGCAATCATATCACAAGAAGGCTATGGTAAAATAAGGCCTTTTTAAAAGCCTGCAATGATAGAGCATGGCAGACCTCCAATGGAAGCTTGTTCCAAAGGTGCGGGGCCACTGCAGAGAAGGCCCTCTCATGTGTGATCACCACCTAACTGATCTCATGGGTGGACAGATGAGAAGGGCCTCTCTTTCTGATCTTAAAGTGTGGGCAGGCTGTTATGGATGAGGGCTGTCCCTCAAGTATCTTGGTTCCAAACCATTTAAGCCTTTAAAGGTCAAAACCAGCACTTTGAATTGAACTCAGAAACATACTGGTAACCAGTGCAGCTGGCGCAGCATAGGCATTATATGACCAAATCCCCCCACAATTAAGTTAAGCATTTCTACTCTTTGTCACCAGTTAAAATTTTCACAGTCCTTACTGAGCAGCGGTGGGCCTACTATTTCCTACTGCTTCCTCTTCCTTCAAACATAGCTGGAGAAAGACCTTTTTGTTTCTCTTTGTTGCCAGCCTCAGCTCATTTGAGGTTAAGCTTTCCTGACATTGTCCCCACATATCTGGAGAATTTGTCTTATGCTCGTCCTTGGTGATCTGCTCTTCCTGAAGGCCCTGAGGGGCTGGTTATGAGCTTTGGCTTGACTTGAGTGCAACTACTGATTTGTGTCTGGATGGACCAATATGCTTGTGCTTGCATTTGATAAAAATAAAGAAATGGGTGTTATTTAGATCATGACTTCTACTTAATATCCACCAGATGCTGACAAGCTGGAATTGGTGTTGTTCTAAAAAAGGGGGGAGAGGCAGGGAAAGCTAATAGAGATTTGAAGAGGAAGTGTGATGAATGTGCAGGGAAAGATGTAATGGGGAAGGAAACATTGGGCATGTCTAGACCTGGGGATATCCCAGGGATCACCCCAGGATCATCCCTGTGCATCCACATGATGCACAGGGGATCCCGGGGGCAGGGAGGGATGATCCCTCCCTTTCCCCGGGATAGCGCCCTACCCTTTAATCACATTTTTCCTGCAGTTTCGGGATGATCCTGAGACCACGGGAGGTGTGGCTGGACATCCTGTTTTCATCCAAGCTCCTCACAAGTAACCGCAAGGAGCCGGGAACCAGGCATGGGCCACAGAGCTCCTCAGGAGCTCCATACCCTTCGGGGGTGGAGTGGGGGAGCAGGAGGTTTTTTTTTAAAAAAAAAACAATACTCACTTTTGCGCAGGAGTGCTCCTGCGATCTTCAATTAAAAAAAAATGGTGGGCGCAATGTCCTCTTCCTCCTGGGATGTCATGCACTGCATGTAGACTGACGGGGAGGATCTCACGATCATCATATTGTCAGATCATTGCCCTCCACCCCCCCTCATCTAGCCATGCCCATTGATACTAGATACCTTACAACTCCAGAGCTATAGCCTTTTGTTTCGTGCTTGAGGGAGGCTTTTGCTGTCACTCAGACATGGATGAAGCCATTTATGCATGTATCACTGATTCTATATAACCAATATAGCATGTACCCCACCATTACACAAACATACAAATGAGAGCATGAATTGATTTTAGCTACCAGAGGAGGGGAGCAGATGCTTGTGCATAAACTAAGAGAGGAATTACAAATGAGGACAAATAAATGTGGAAGCAAAGTGAGTGAAAAGGTAAGAACGATGGAACATGATGAGCTGCAATTGTGTTGAATCAAAGCTTTTGAACTTTGAAGAAGGTAGCCCTGACCACAAAGATTCCAAGGTAAGTCTGCTTGTGCCATCATTGAAGCCTTCTCCTGATCTGACCAATAAAGTTTAGGCTTCATTTCCACCTGAAGATAGGAGATCTGGCCAACCCCTTTAATGAAAATGTCAAGTTAGGTTGAAAAAACGTGTTTGGCAATTATATCCCTTGTTGTGATTGGAGCCTTGTAGGCAATGGGAATATATTGTATTACATGGTAGCCTCAGGGGCAAATGTATTGCAGTATACCCTTGTGAATCAGTGCATTAAGCTTGTAATTAATAGCAATGGGTTTTTCCTTTTTTCTTAGGAAAACAACTAACTTAGGAGAAAAGAAAGAAGCCATGTGGCTGACCCTGCTAATAGTGAGCTCACCCCTGAAAGATTGTTGGAGAATCCCTCCACCCCATTGTTCAAATGATGTTCCCAATCTCTCTGCCTATAAATAGGATGATATTTGCACACTACTCTAGCAGAGACCCAGTGTAAAGAGATAGCTGGTAACAACTCCTATAAAGTTGTTACCCTTAGAAATATAGAAATGATTTGACAGATTAAAGTAACAGCATCACACGACAGATGCGGCTTCAGGATGAAATACTCCAAGAAGGTGGTTTCAACTTTCAAGTTCTAAGTCTCTGAGCAAAGCCTTGAAGGAAATTATGATTAGTGTGTTATTGTGTTTAGTCTAAATTGCAAACAAAGAACCCTCAGCACATAAAGTTGATTTTCCATCTTCTGTCAGAATGTTCCCTAAGCAAGCGTGTCTGGCTTGGTGTAATACCGAACAACATTCAGATCAATATTTTGGTGAATATTTCATTTCAGTGAAATGCCCAAAATGCAAAATGGCTCTGAGACAATAGGAAGCCTGACAGCAGTCCACAAAGCCTATCATTCAACACAATATTGTAAATTAGAATTGAATCCATCTGTATGCCACTGAAATGAAATAGCATTTCTGAAGTCAGATTCTAGTCTCTATATTTTGAGAGAACATGGGGTGAGTAAATTTCTTGTATACTGTGGAAAATGCTTAGCAGTTTTTGTCATACTAAAATCTGGCTATGTAAGGCAGGAAGAATTGCATGCCTTATATTTCCTTTCACTGGACATTATTGGTTCTGAAAAGGTAGTTCTGAACTGTGTACCACAATTCACAGTTCACTTTCTGTCATTTTTTTTTAAAAAAATACATTAACAGTGCAACCCTATGCATGTCTGTTCGGATGAGTGTGTCTAAGATTGCAGCCTAAAACTATTCATTTTGAGACAAAGGTCCTTACCTATAGGGTTAAGACTATTTTTTCTTAACTCTAGTCATATATTACTTTAATTTGAATAGCTTTTCTTTAGCATAGAAAATGAAAGTAAGTACACATAGGTAGGACCTTCACTACTGCTTTATAACAGTTTAGAATGGTATTGACATCTGTTGGGGTCCAGGACACATTCCATAAACTGTTTTCAAACTGCTTTCAAAGTGTTATATCCTGCTTGGTGTAACTGCAGACCTTTCAAAGGGTACAGATAAGTAAGAGAATGGAGCAGTAGAGGTGAGTGGCTCTGATTTGGGGGTGGGGGTGGGAGATGTGTTCCATTCTGGTTTTTAGTCAGAACCGGCCAGACCTCTAAATGAGCTATCCACAGTGCTGAACCCTGTCCCTAAAATGGGTGACCAGTGTTGGATCCTGGAATGGATCTTGGTTATGTTTTCCATTGCTTTGTTAATTGCTGAGGATCTGGAGGAACAGAGGACTCAGCAGAAACTTAAAGGTCAACTCTACACCTGGACATTGAGTGTCATAATTGAATAATTGTCTAACTGATTGTCTTCAATTAAGGGTTGCAAGGAGTTGCATCACTGTACAGGTTGTCTATAAAAGTAAATGTGTTTTGCATGTTATTACATTCTGTCCCTGTCCCTTACCCAACTTGATGTGAGCTGTATTGACTGACCGTTTGTAAGTATTTGTATCTGTACTGCCATAACTAATTATATATTTATTTGCCAGTAAAAGGTTTATTGTAACCTACGTGAATCTTTGTCTTAATTCACGTCTTTGCTGTCTCTTGGCTGAGAACTGCTGTAATCTCTGCTAGTCTCTGGAAGGCCCAGACAGAGACTTAACACAAAAGGTTATATGCCAGAATCCCAGTCTGTGCCATAACTAATCAGCTTTTAAAGCCATAACTCAACAGGTTATGGGCCCAGTACTCCAAGCTGAGCCATAATACACGCGTTTTTCTCAGCAATTGCAGTAGGACTAAAAGAATTAAGCCGTGGTTGATTAAATCCCTGAGCGTCTTTGGAAAAGTCATTGGGAACAGACAACAGAAGCTATTTCGGATAGCAGTGTCTGGAAAATCACACGGAAAAGGACTGGCAGGAGTGGTTTGAATTTAAGAGGGCACTGAGGAATCTGAATCTGGATAGCCGGTCAGGCCCTAAGAGAAATTAAACCACTGAAAGGGTTGTAAACCAGAAACAACCTGTTAAATTGAAATTATGGCATTAAATGTTGGGAACACTGTCCCTATTGAGTTACTTACAGACGAAAATTATATGTCATGGTCATTTAAGATAGAAATGAGCCTAAGAAATCTTGGACTGTGGGAAGTTGTAATAGATGCCCCGGCAGAAGATTTGAATGCAGCCGAGTTACGCGAGTGGGGACGTCGCGCTGAGAGGGCAAAAGCTCAAATTGTTTTGTCTATGAGGAATGATCAATTGTCTTTTATAAGCAGAGAAGACACTGTTGACATTATCTGGACTAAACTCAGACTTGTATATGTCAGAGAGACTTCAGGCGCTAGAATAAGCTTAACAAGAAAGCTTTACCGTACACTTATGAAAGAGGGAGAAGACATAAAAGCTCATTTGCAGAAATTTAGAGACTGCTTTGAAAGTTTAAGTTCAGCAGGCTTTCAGATGAGATGAAAGTGTATGTGGTTTTGTCCAGTTTGCCACCGTCTTGGGACATGCTGGTGACAACTTTAGAGGCACTGCGAGTCCAGGACATGTCATTAAGTACAATATCTGGGAGACTGATAGAAGAACAACAAAAGAGGAGCTTAAGAAAGGAAGCCCAAAGCAGTTCAGGCGGCAGACCAGACACATTTTCAAAATGGTCTGGGTATGAAGGGGTTAAGGCTTTGGCGAAGAAGGAGGAAGATGAGTCAGCGTTTTCAACTTCGAAAAAGTCCAAGCCTAAAAAGCTTCTTCGGTGCTTCAGGTGCCAAAAGTTGGGGCATATTCAAAAGGATTGTAGAGTCAGATTACAATCAGAGCCCAACAAAGAAAACCCCCGAGGGAAGAGTAAAACAGCGCAGCTAGTCACGGCATAAGTGAGAAGTCAGCTCTGCAGGCAAGCGGAAGGTGGGAGCAAGAATTGGCTCATAGATTCAGCTTGTTCCACCATGATTTCTAATAGACGTGACTTTTTCCGGAACTTCAGGGACTCCTCTGAAAAATCTAAAGTGCTGGCTGATGGGACGAAGATCCAAGTGTCTGGGGAAGGAACGTGCGTCTTACCTTTTTTGAAGGAGTGTTTTGAGAATGCGTTGTTTGTTTCCAGTTTGAATTTTTCCCTTCTAGGAGTTTCCAATATGACAGAAAAGGATTTCTGTGTGTCTTTTGAAAAAGACAAATGCTTTATTCGTAAGCATGGACTCCTAAGAGGAATAGGAAAGCTGAAAAATGGATTGTATTTCATAGATAGCAATCCTAATGAGGAAGGAGTTTCAGAGATACAAGCAGGTTGTTAGGAAACTAATGAAAATTTGCCTAATCATAACAATTGCATCCATTTATTCCACAGAAGACTTGGACATGCAAACTTTAAGGCTCTGAACTCTGAGTTTTTCAGAGGGAGTAAAAGTTCAGGGGTGCAAGAAGTATCTTGATTGTTCGATATGCAAAATTGCTAACTCTAAAGTTATGAATATTTCACGTGTCAGAGACTGGCGGCATAAAAATGTTTTGGGATTAATTCATATGGACTTGGCAGGCCCTTTTCCTGAGAGCTATGGAAAAGCCAGATATGCATTTTAGATGATAAGACCCGTTTCTCATGGGTGTATTTGTTAAAGCACAAATCAGAATGTTTAAACACGGTGAAAGAATGGGTTAAGTTTATTGAGAGAAATTTGCAGAAGCAAGTCCAGGAATTTTTGACGGATCGTGGAGGAGAGTTTCAGTCGTTGGATTTCAAGCGGTTTTGCAAAAAGACTGGTATAAATCATAAGTTCTGTGATCCGAAGTGTCTGTGGCAGAACGGAAATGTGGAAAGGAGGATCGGCACTTTAAAGGAGAAGATGGAATGCCTGATGAAAGATGCAAAGGCGGAGCCTCAATTGTGGGGAGAAGTGTTTGTGGCAGCTAATTACCTTTGCAACAGGACTTGGTCGAACTCTATTAATAACATTCTTTTTTCTTTGATTTACAGCAAAAGACCAAACCTCAAGCACTTAAGAACTTGGGGGAGTTACGCAATTGTAAATGTTCCACTTTCACAGAGATGGCAAGGTTCACCAAAAGGGATCAGATTAAGCTTTGTAGGGTATGAGAAGAATAGCTGGCGGTTCCTGTGTGAAGTGGGTAGAATAGTGGTCTCCAGATCAGCTAGATTCATTGAACAAAAGTGGAGTGAGGTGCATGACAACCCGGAAGTCCTGGTGGAACTAGATAGCAGGCAAGAGCCTGAGTTGCTAGTGACCAGTCCGAGTATAGAGGCTCAAGAGTTAGCAGAGCAGGAGAAGCAGGAAGAAGTTCCTAGATGTTCTCAAAGAGTAAATAAAGGCATACCTCCTAAAAGGTACGGCTTTGATGCTTGTTATGTTAATTATGAGCCTAATTCCTACTCTGATGTGAAGAAATTGAATTCTTTAGAGAGAGAACAGTGGGAACGTGCCATGCAAAGGGAGCTAGATAGTCTCAAAGAAAACGGAGTTTTTGAGGAGACAGTTTTACCTACAGGGCAGAAATCTCTAACCTGCAGATGGGTATTTAAACGCAAGCAGTTAGAGACGGGGGAGCAGAGATTCAAGGCTTGACTGGTCGCCCAAGGGTTCAACCAGGTTAAGGAGGTCGATTATGACCAAACTTTCACTCCAACAGCAAAATCAGAGACTTCGTGTTTGTTTTTGACAATTGCAGCCAAAGAAAACCTTAAAGTGAGCCAATGTGATTTTCAGACGGCTTATCTCAACGCGCCAAGTGTTGAGAAAATATCATTAAGGAAGCCTGAAGGTTTAGAAACAGATGACAGCACAGTGTGGTTTCTAAAGAAGGCGATTTATGGCTTAAAGCAGAGTGCTAGGTGTTGGAATTCTTTACTAAACAATACTCTGGTGAGTGAAATGGGATTTGTAAGGAGCCTAGCTGACCCTTGTCTTTATACAAAGGGAAAAGGTAAAGCCTACAAGGCTATTTTGATTTATGTTGATGATTTGATAATATCTTGTTCCAGTGATGCTGAAATCAACGAAGTAGCTGAGCAACTGAGTAGTAGGTATAATTTGAAGTCCCTAGGTGTTGTAAAGAATTATTTAGGAGTAGAAATCAATCGAGCAGAAGATGGAAGTTTTTTGCTGAGTCAAAAGCAAAAAATTCTGAGTCTGCTGGAACGGTGTGGAATGTCTCAATGCAAACCAGCAAAAAGCCCCATGGAGTTGGATGTCCTAAAGAACTTACAAGGAGAGGACTTTAGTGATCCAGGCTTGTATCATTCGGTGGTGGGAATGCTAATGTACCTAGTGAACTGGTCAAGGCCAGATTTGTCTGCTTCTGTCAACATTTTAAGCAGGTTTGTTGCTAATCCAACTGTGCCTGCTTGGCAAGCAGTGAAAAGAATTTTAAGGTACTTGAAAGAGACCTTAAATCATAGCCTGACGTTATCCGCTGATGCAGATAAGAAGTTATTATGCTATGTGGATTCAGACTGGGGTGGCTGTGTCGAGGACCGCAAATCCACGTCTAGATATGTATTGACATTTGGAAAGGCACCAATATGCTGGAAGTCCAGGAAGCAAATGTTTGTTTCAATCTCATCTTGCGAGGCTGAGTATGGTGCTCTATCTGAGTTGTGTGGAGAAGTCACTTGGCTAATGCAACTAATAAAAGATTCCCAAGTCCATATTGAGAAGCCAGTGACAGTTTACTGTGATTCACAAGCATGTATAGGTTTGGCCAACACAGAGATTTTTAAGTCTAAGTCCAAACATATTGCAATCAAGTATCACAACGTCAAAGAACACATAGGCAGTGGAGTCTTGAAGCTAGTTTATTGTGAGTCTAAAGAGAATCTTGCAGACATTTTCACAAAACCACTAGGTCCCACCAAACAGAGGGAGATTTGTGAAACGTTAGGTTTCAGGGAGGAAAAAGTGTAAATAACTGTACAATGTGTTATTGTAAATCAATGGGTAAAACATAAGAAGGAGTGTTGGATCCTGGAATGTATCTTGGTTATGTTTTCCATTGCTTTGTTAATTGCTGAGGATCTGGAAGAACAGAGGACTCAGCAGAAACTTAAAGGTCAACTATATACCTGGACATTGAGGGCCTCGCTAGACGAGGCCTTAGCGCGCTTTGTGGGCCGGTTTCCCTGCTGTGCGTCCAGATGACGCACAGGGGAATCCGGCGCCAGGCCGCACTGAGGCCTCCTCTAACGCGCCATAAGCGAAGTCGTTTATGGCGCGTTTTTCACAGCCCCGGCCTCAGGCCGGGGCTGAGAAACATCTAGGAAGGTCCATGGCTTTTTGCGGCTACTCGCTTACTCGCGAGTAGCCGCAAAAAGCCACGGACCTGGCACAGCGCTCATACGAGCGCTGTGCCCATCATGCCTGTGGGGGTGATCCGGGGGGGAGATGGGGGAGGGAAGTCCGGACCGGCAGGAGAGGGGATGGCGGAGGGCGACGAACAGGAGAGGGCGAGGGGGGACGGAGGGCGACGAACAGGAGAGGGCGAGGGGGGACGGAGGGCGACAAACAGGAGATGGCGAGGGGGGACGGAGGGCGACGAACAGGAGATGGCAAGGGGGGACAGAGGGCGACGAACAGGAGATGGTGAGGGGGGACGGAGGGCGACGAACAGGAGATGGCGAGGGAGGACGGATGGGGGGGTTAACTAAAAAAAACCTTACCTTCTCTGGAGTCTTCGGGTCGCACGTGGCCCCTTTAAACTAAAAAAAAAAAAAATGGCGGACGCTGCAGGGCTTGCATCGTCCCTGCACGTCTGGCGTCTGGAAGCTGAGGCGGCGCACGCTAACGTTAGCGCGCCTTGGCCCCGCCTCCCTGCCGGCTTATCCCGGCAGGTCTAGCAAAGCTCTGAGTGTCATAATTGAATAATTGTCTAACTGATTGTCTTCAATTAAGGGTTGCAAGGAGTTGCATCATTGTACAGGTTGTCTATAAAAGTAAATGTGTTTTGCATGTTATTATGTTCTGTCCCTGTCCCTTACCCAACTTGATGTGAGCTGTATTGACTGACCATTTGTAAGTATTTGTATCTGTACTGCCATAACTAAATTATATATTTATTTGCCAGTAAAAGGTTTATTTTAACCTACATGAATCTTTGTCTTAATTCACATCTTTGCTGTCTCTTGGCTAAGAACCGCTGCAATCTCTGCTAGTCTCTGGAAGGCCCAGACAGAGACTTAACACAAAAGGTTATATGCCAGAATCCCAGTCTGTGCCATAACTAATCACCTTTTAACGCCATAACTCAACAACCAGCACAGGGCATGCCTCCTTTACGGTTCTGACAGGTTCTGTCTAAAACCCAGGATAGAATTACAGCCTCACTGAAATCGGAACCACCAGCCTCCCCTGGAGTGGGGTATACACATTGTGAAGTCATCACAGACATTATCCAACTGATGCCTGTGGCACTGCAACAGTCTTGTGCTTGCTGGGATAACATTACTCTTCTGCACACAATACTGAGTGAGGTGATAGTAGCATTCTGGTGGCTACCGCTTCAGACTCCAGGGGGAGGTTGTATTTGGAAAGACTTCATTTAAAATTAATTAATAAATAAAACCAATCCCTTGAATTATTTCCACTGATCCCCCTGGAACTTATTGGCTGTTTAATGATTACAGAAAAATGGGTGTCAACAATAGGATGGAAGTCACTGTACCCACCAAGACAACAGGTGAATAAATAAATAAAGGTGAAGACCCTTATCTGGTTTCAAAACCCAAATGTCAGACATGCCTACCAGTGTATTGATTACTAGCTCAGCTGTACTACAGGTGGCTATCTGACTTCTATATTTTTAAAAGAACTGCATGAATATCCATTCATTTACCCATTCAGTCATCACCTTATTCATTAAAAGAGTGGTGGTGGGTGGGGTAAAAAATGTAAATTATTCTGCTGATTGGCTCTTGCTTGTGCAAAACAGACAGTTCTCATATGATAACTGGAATTTGGCTAGAACTTTTGGGAGGTGGGACATGAAACTCCTAGCAAATGCCAGGGCATGAACATTTGAAAGTAAATTTCATCAGGCACATATGGAGTTGGCTGCTGCCACCATTTTTTTCTCTCCAGAAATTCCTGCCAGCACAATGCTCCAAAACTGAGGAGTTTTGCACTCCCACCCTCAAATCTCACCACCTGCAAATAGGGTGGCAAAATGGTGGCAGGGCATTTTCAATTAGCCCTATTTCTTGTTGACATCCCGGGCGCCATAAAGGTTTAGAGTTCATATCAGTCAAAATGCTAGGCAAGAACTTTATTGTCTCTCTCCACAAAGCATAAGGCAACAGGCAACTCCTGGCTCCATCCAGATACAACGAAGTCCAGTTTTTGCCCATTTTCAGGCTTAGGAAGCATAATGGTAGGTCCCATGGACAGAAAAGAACTAGCGGAGGCACAGCAGCAATAAAGCTTCTGCCCTATGTTTCCTGTGTTAATTCTCTACCTTTTTAGCTATGTGTTCTGTGACAGGCAAAGATACTATTTACATTTTGGTTCCTTTCTCCAAGCTGATTAGGTTCCTAGCATGTTTGGAGGGCCTTTATTGCCTTCTTTCTAACCATCCAGACTGTATCGCTTTCATCTAGTACAAAATACCTTTACACTTTGCTGGAACACACGGATCATATCTTTAACTTCCAGCTCCCTGTTGCATTCTGTGTTATGAAAATATAGTCATATACTTAAGCATAAAAGCTCAGCACTGTGCTATTTAAGAATGGCAAAATTGAAAATAAGTAGCATTCATATTTAAATTGTTTAGAAAGGTTTAATCAATTTTTAATTAGCTCTGGATGTGTGTTTTTCCCTCAATTTAACTTCATTCTGAAGAAAAGCCTGGGGGAGTATTGCACTGCTGTAGATACAGCATGCTTCTTTGCTGTTTTAAGTTCAGTCAAGGGCTACTTTAAAAAGTGAAAGAAAAGAAATATTAACTGTATTGTTAGAATCCCCAGAGCTTGCTAAGGGCAGGTTAAAAGTCACTTCATTTACTATCCATAGGCAGAAGCACTGAAGACGTAATGACACCATCTGCGAATATCTGATGCAGGCAAGCTTATGTGGAATAGAATTTTGCCTTTGGAAGAAAAGGTGAAATTGTTTTACATTCTCAGAGATTTGTTTGGAGAAGTCTTTAAAACCTTTACCCCTGTTCTGACTCTCTCTCTCTCTCTCTCTCTCTCTCTCTCTCTCTCTCTCTGTGTGTGCGTGTGTGTGTGTGGCAGCCAGTGCTGCAAATGCATAGCTCTGTAAGTGTGCCACTCATTTGTCAGGCAATAAGGTGGAGCAGGGAGTTTTAAATCCACCCCCACTCCCCTTCCCAAACAGTGATCATTATTTTATGATGATTATTTTTGTTTTGTGTTCTGTTTTATTTTGTTCTGTACAGCACCATGAAAATTGATGGTGCTATATAAATGAAGACGAAGACGAAGACGAAGAAGGTGGGCAGTTGCTCAATATGGAAGACTTCAGTTAACTTATTGCTTGCCTCTGAGCAACACCACTCTGGCTCCAAGATTTGGCCCGCACCCAGGACTTTTTATCGTTTATTGACTATGAAGGTGGACCTGTTGACCATGAAGATAATCCACCATGGAGATGGATCAATCCCATCACTGTTAGCTAGATCTTGCATAGGCCAAGGGTTGCCCCATGCCACTGTACACTCAAGCCACCTGATAATAAAACATCAATTGGGTTAGAGGACCATCACCCTCCAGTTGCACCAAGGTTCCTCAAGGTGCTCAGCAGGGTAACATCTCTCACCTTCCTCAGTGCCCACACTACCTGCCAGTTTTGGCCAAGAGAATTTTATACAATTAGCTGAAATAAAGCTCATCTTGTGACATGGATGGTGTGGAATAGGCAAAAAAGAGAAAGAAGAGATGCTAAGCCGAGCACTCTCATCCAATCTGAGTGCATTAAAAAATCATTCTCAGGCCTAATCTACACCAAGCAGGATATTGCACTATGAAAGCAGTATGAAAGCAGTATATAAGAGGCAGGAGCCACAGCAAGCAGGATATTGCACTATGAAAGCGGTATTTGGTATGCGCCAATGGGCCCCAGCAGTTCTCAGTGCACTTCAATACTGCTATTAAGCAGTAGTATGGCTCCTGCCTTTTATACACTGTTTTCATACTGCTTTCATAGTGCAATATCCTGCTTGGGGTAGATTAGGCCTCAGTCCACATAAAGGATGACTGCCTAGTGCCACACTGTCTTACAGGAAAGGTGAGAGGGACAGTTGCACTAAGGGAAAGAATGCCCTTACACAGCTGTGTAAGGTTTCAATGACCCATGTTATCATTCTACCTATGTGGAAAGAGGTGCCTAATCTATCCCCAGCACAAACTGATGGACAGCATTCAGATAAAATACACACACACACACACACACACACTGATGTAAATTTAATTTACCCTTGGAAAATGTGGAGATATGGGATAGACAACATACCCTTTTTGTCACCATAATGAAGAAGGATGGAAAGTAACCATAGCTGCAGTCCTACCCACACATATCTGGGAGAAAGTCTCGTTGAATTCAAATTTAGAATATAGCAGGTATCTGTTAATTCTTGTAGATAGATTATAATAATTTGGGGACAGTGTAATTATCCAGGTGAAAAAAATATAATACAAATAGGATGATCTTCTGTTGGTGGGCTTGTTGTAGGATTCAAGTGTTCTGGAAATTAGTAACCGATACAACAAAAAACATAACTGTTTGTAATTTGCCTTGGTTATTCCGAATGGATTATTAAACTATGCAGTGTAAGAGGATAATCTAAAATGTACTCATTTTAGTTAAGAATCAAATTGCATATTACATTGCTGAAAGGAACCACAGACTCGTATAGAAATAGACTGCCTGAGGAAGTTTTGAAATGAAGCGGAGATTACCAAATTGACCAATTTTGTGAGAAGCTGGAATGGTTATTTAGGGTGCATATGTTTGCTGCTAAATGGGAGCCTGTAGCTTAGTGGTAGAGCACATGGGGTATATGCAAAGGGTCTCAGGTTCAATCCCTGGCATCTCCAGGTAAGCCTAGGGAAGATCCCTGCCTGAAACCGTGCAGAGACTGCCAGTCAGTGTAAACAATACTGAGTTAGATTGGCCAATGTTCTCACTCAATATGGGGCAGATTGCTGTGTTATTATAAGGACTTCCTTAACTATTCTTGGGCTTTAACAAGATATGATGGATATATTTACTAGTCCATAATTGGGAAGGGATTTATTGGACTATAAGTTATATATTCATGTTTAATGTGGATTTTAATTTTTAAGATTTACAATCTTAAAAAGCTCCAGACACTCTTGGATGAGACTGATTATCTGGATCCATTTCAGTCGGGTGTCAGGCCTGGTTTTGGCACATAAACAGCCTTGATCACCCTGTATGATGACCTATGTTGGGAGAAAGACAGGGGGAGTGTAACTCTGTTGACTCTGTTGATTCTCCTTGATCTCTCAGCAGCTTTCGATACCATCGACCATGGTATCCTTCTGGAACGTCTGGCTAAGTTGGGAGTGGGAGGCACTGCATTGCAGTGGTTCTGCTCCTACTTGGCAGGTCGGCTCCAGAAGATGGTACTTGGGGAACACTGCTCAACCCCGTGGTCTCCCCAGTATGGGGTTCTGCAGGGGTCAGTCTTGTCCCCTGTGTGGTTTAACATATACATGAAACCGTTGGGTGCAGTCATCCAGAGTTTTGGAGTGCATTGTCATCAGTACGCTGATGACACGCAGCTCTACTTCTCCTTCTCATCTTTATCAGTTGAGGCTGTGGATGTGCTGAACCGGTGCCTGGCCATGACAATGGACTGGATAAGGGCTAATAAACTGAAACTCAATCCAGACAAGACTGAGATGCTGCTGGTGGGTGGTTCTTCTGACTGGATGGGGGGGGGGGTGTTCAACCGGTTCTGGGTGGGGTTGCACTCCGCCTGAAGGAGCAGGTTTGTAGCTTGGGGGTTCTCCTAGAACCATCTCTGTCACTTGAGGCCTCGGTGGCATGGAGTGTTTTTTTACCAACTTCGGTTGGTGGCCCAGCTACACCCCTATCTGGACAGGGATAACCTAGCTTCAGTTGTCCGTACTCTGGTAACCTCCAAATTAGATTACTGCAGTACCCTCTACATGTGGCAGCCTTTGAAGACGGTTCGGAAGTTGCAGCTTGTGCAGAATGCGGCAGCCCGATTGATAGCTGGAACAGGGAGGTTTGAGCATATAACTCTGATTCTGGCTCACTTGCATTGGCTGCCTATACGTTTCTGAGCCCAATTCAAGGTGCTGGTTTTAACCGGTAAAGCCCTACATGGCTTGGGACTGCAATACCTGATGGACCGCCTCTCCCGACATGAACCTACCCATACACTGCACTCAACTTCTAAGGTCCTCCTCCAAGTGCCTACTCCAAGGGAAGCTCAGAGGATGGCAACAAGGGAGAGGGCCTTTTCAGTGATGGCCCCCTAACTGTGGAATAAACTCCCTGATGAGGCTCGCCTGGCAACAACACTGTTATCTTTCAGGTGCCATGTCAAGACTTTTCTCTTCTCCCAGGTATTTAACAACGCTAAGTTTTTTTTTTTTAATGGACCCCAGAACTGTTGTTTTTTAAATGGGTACTCCTGTTTTTATACTGTTATTTTTATGTTTCTGATGGTTTTTAAATTTTGTATACTTTTTAATGTTTACTGTTTTAACTTTTGTGAAGCGCCCAGAGAGCTTCGGCTGTGGGGCAGTATATAAATGTAATAAATAAATAATAATAAAAAATTACATTATGGAGATCATTAGCTGAAAATGAAGTTTGTAATTTATGTTACAAAAATAATAATTTTAAAAGATGACATTCTTTTAAGCTGTTCTTCAGGGTGTCATTTCAGATTTCAGTGGACTATGACCTACTTTTGATGAACTGAAGGTTACACTGTAAAAAACAGTAGGCAATATCCAATTGGGCCCTTCCGTGCACAACCAGCCCCACCAGTCCCGGTCTGTAAGTGGCCCCTACCACCTAAGCAATGTGATCTATTGTGGGGGGCAAGCCTTGAAATAAGCAGACACACTCATTTCTGAAAGGGGAAGGACTCCAGCAACCTCCCCCACTCCAGAAAAGAGTTCTATATATCCTGGACTGGTTATGTCTAGTCTAGACTATTGCAATGTGCTCTACATGGATGTGCCTTAAAAACAGTTCAGAAGCTTTTGCTGGTACAGAATGGAGTGGTGAAGATTCTCGTGAAGTCAAGCAGTAACATGGGGTGCTTGCTTGTTTGTTTATTGTTGTTCTTCTTGTTGTTTGGCCCAATTTAAGTCCTGGTGATGGTGTGAAGCCCTAAACAGACCTTTTAATTTCAAGCTGCCTTTAACTAATATTTCGAGCGCTCTGGGTTGTTTCCAACTGCTGCTGTTCCAATGCTCTAATTTAAGCTGCATTTAATTAACACGGGCAGTGCTCTGCATAGCTTTAAACTGCTGCTGGGTCAATGTTTTAATGTCAGAAGGCCAAAAATAATGTGGCATCCAGGGTTGCCTGGTTTGTGTATTTTGAGCAGCAGATATAAAATGCCTGGCCAAGGCTTCTGAGTGGTGTCCATGTAGATTTGTCCCACACATCTGTGAGGGATTCCTTCAAAAGGTTGTGTTGATCCTAGATGTTATCTATTGCAACATAGGCCAAAAATAAAGATCCATCTCATGCTATACTCCAACTGTGAAGAAATGTTATGTTACATTATTCTTTATTTCTATGGCGCCTTTAAGCCAAAAGTCCCCTGAAGTGGCCAACAACAACAACAAATATACACATAAAATATTCAACTATACTAAATGCAAGTTTGCAGAAGAAATATCACAGCAATATTCAACAATAGACTACAACAATATTCAACAATATCCTAAACAACAATAACACAATATTCAACAATATTCAAAATACAAGTTTACAGCAGAGCAGATAAGAAAAATAAATAAATAACTTGGTTGGAATAGCTCTCTACCCCTGAAGCAGTGCCTCCCAAACTGCAGCTCCAGACTTGCTTTTAAAGTCTCCAAGTGGGAGGGGGGGAAGCAGGTGGATTAGCTCACCCCTGTTGCTGGGGAACACGGGTGGGAGGGTGCTGTTGCACCATGTCCTGCTTTGTTGTTCCCTTGCTGATGGCTGGTTGGCCACTGTGTGAACAGACTGCTGGACTAGACGGACACTTGGTCTGATCCAGCATGGCACTTCTTACGTTCTTAAATTCTCATATTTGATGGTGCAGCATCTCTCCCTCTGAAGAAATAACACAAAATATTGTTTTTTAGTAAAAGGCTTTGCAAATATCGTGGTACGTCACGTGTAATCATAACTACTCCATTGGCTTCAAACTGTAATTGAATAGCTTTTTCATGAAGACTACTGACTTATGAAACCAAGTGGCTTGAAATCAAAGCAGGTTTGTGGACAGGAATTGATTCTGGTGTCAGTTGTCAGGGTAGGGCTTTTTAGTTCCATCCTGTTGGTATTTGTTAGTTATTGCAGTTTAAAAGGCTCAACAGATCAAAAGGTTCACTGAGGTTAAGTACCTGAAAGCAATAAAAGAAGAAACACTTCAATATTCCTCACTAATTCGTTCATTTAATATGCAAAATCAGTGAAAAAGCAATTTGTTGATCTGGCCAGCAAAGCTTAAAGGACAAATAAAAGAGACATCAATACTTCAAACAGGATTTGTGAAAAGCCAATATGGAATAATCTCCATATAAAGGCAAATGGTTCTGCTACCTATGAGAAACCTTTCGCTAATAGCCACATGGGAAACAAGTGTATATGAGATTTCTTGGAGAAGGGGTGTCTGTATATGACTCTAATTTAAACCAAAAGTGCAGAACAGACTTAATTTTTATATATTGAGCTAAGTATATAAATGTTTAAAAATAAATAAATAAATCCAGCAGAGAAAGACTGGACCTGCAAAGGACCAACTTGTATTTCATCTATTCTGGAACAGCACAGGCTCTATGGAGAACTTGTTTGCTGTCACATCTGTATGTCCTGTCCAAGCACATATGTGTGTCCCATCTTTGGACACTAATAGTGTTGGGTGAGAATTTTGTTTGATAAAAACCAAAATATCTTCATAGGTATGTTATAGTTCAAATACAAAACAATAAAATAGTTTTTAAATCCATCAATTAGAAGGAAAGAACTTAAGAGTTGTTGTTGTTTACATGAATGTTGTAGAAAGTGAAACTGACAGATTCGTCCATCCAGGCAGTGGACTTTTGAGTGTTCAACTTTTATAATCTGGATTTCAATCCCTGTGTACTCAACCATGGGCTCATCTATCCCAAGCAAGATATTCCACTATGAAAGCAGTATATAAAAAGCAGGAGCCCCACTACTGTTTTATAGCGGTATTGAAGTGCACTGACAACTGTTGGGAGCCATGTCACATCTACACCAATCAGGATATAGCCCTATGGAAGCTGTATGAAAGCAGTATATGGTATATGTCATGAGCCCCAACAGTTATCAGCGCACTTCAATACCAATATAAAGAGCTTCAGCTATTGGGCGGTATAAAAATGTAATAAATAAATAAATAAATATAAAGCAGTAGTGTGGCTCCTGCCTTTTATATACTGCTTTCATAGTGGAATATCCTGTTTGGTGTAGATGAGCTGTAGTGCTGAATTGGGGCTGACACCTCATTTTTCTGACAAGCTTCTCATTTTCCACAGCTACATGACTGGCATGACCTTGCAAGGAAGAAGATCGTGAGGGCTTGACAGCTGGTGGTGGTGGGGCAGCAATGAGGGTGGTCGCTGAGCCCCTTGGTCTGACAGCACCCCACAACTAAACGAACAGGGTCCGGGACAGACGAGGAATCTGCCAGACTTCTGGGCCCCAGCACAACATCCCTACCCCTATCTACATTCTCCACACTATGTGTAATTTTGTAAACCTCTATCATGTCTCCCCTTACTCGCCTATTGTCCAAGCTAAACAATCCCAGCTGTTGTAACCTTCTCTCAAAAGGGAGTTGTTCCAGCCCCCTGGTCATTTTAGTTGCTTTTTTCTGCACTTTCTCCAGATCTACAGTATCTTTTCTTAGATGCGGTGACCAGAACTGTACACAGTATTCTAAGTGTTGTCACACTACTAATTTATATAAGAGCAGTATGATATTGGCACTTTTATTCTCATGTGGAGTTTGCCTTCCTTTCTTTTTCAGGAACAACACACAGGGTTGGCATTTTCATCGTGCTGTTCATCACAACCCCAAGATGTCTTTCTTGGTCAGTCATAGCTAGCTCAGATCCCATCCGGCTATTCTTGAAATTGGGAATTTATGCCCCCAGATGCATCCTTTACACTTGGTTACATTGATCCATATTTGTCATCTAGATGCTCATTCTCCCAGTTTGGAAATATCCTTTTGGAGCTCCTCACAACCCCTTTTTGTTTTAAACATCTGTATAATTTGGTGTCCTTGGCAAACTTGGCCACTTCACTGCTCACTCCTACTTCCAGATCATGTATTAACAATTTGGTCAATGAGAACATACCAATATTTGCAAATTTCTTCGTAAACAAGGCAGAAAGAACTTGAGATTATTATTTTTTAAATGAATGTGGAAGAAAGTGAAATTGATAGGTTTGTCCATTCCTAAGTATACAACAACACTTTGATCCCCCCCCCCCCGACTTCTGGCATTTCCCCCTCTAGTTATGCCACGTGGATTTGTAATAGCACAAGCCTTCCTGTTCCAGAAAACCAATTATTGGTGGGCAGAGTTTGGCAGCTGTGGACACTCTTTTCCAGCTTGTATTTGTTGACTATTTCCATTTATGGTGAGGATTTAGTCCAAGAGTAAGGTTTAAAATGGAATAAATACTGATTATTGTTTACCCTAAAGCAAATGTACCTGCAATTTCTCTAATGGTTACATCCTTTAAACCAATAAAAGCCTTTGGAAGTAATTACATACAGTACATACTTGACAGCCTTTTACTTTCACATGCTATAAATAAGCTGCAATCAATGGTAAGTCATAATAAAAAAGGCAGTTGTATTACTTTAACATTGTGTAATGATACCAGGGGATGCTTGAAATCAAAACAAAAGCTATTGATCTGCGAAGTGGGGTGGAATAGACCATTAAATGAAGAATACATGAGCTGTGCAATGTGCTCTGAGAAAGTAACCTCCATTATGTTAAACAAGAAACACATTGGCTCCTATCCACAGATACCCACTTGCAACAGTGGATGCATATATCCTCCAAATACGCAATGAGTGCAGTTAGATACTACAGTTATGGCCTCTTTTTAGGAGAGTAGCTATATCCACACACCCTCCAAACACATGGATGTGTTTTTTGTTACCCTAAGTAAAACCCAGAAAGACCATCTATTTGTGATTGTTTATATATTTATTTATTTATTTATTTATTTATTTTACTGACTATATATAAGGCTGCCTTTAAGGATACAACCCTCTCAAGGAGGCTTAAGTATTAAAACCCCAATACATTATCAGAACCACAAAAAACAATATAATTAACACCAGTAAATAATATATAAACTCCCAGAGAACGCTGAAATAATTGGAGCAAAAAAACCATCAACAGAACATGAGAAAGTCAAAGAAAAGAGGTAGATCTCCAGAGATTTCTTTAAGGCCTACAAAGATGGGGTCTGATGGACCCATATGGTAACATATTCCAGAGATGTGGGGCAGTGCGGATAAGGCCCTTTCCCTTTTGCTTGCCAGCTTAAGTGCCTTCAATGGCAAGATAAGTGAGAAGGGCCTCCATTGCTGACCATACAGTGAGGGAAACCTGATATGAATTAAGGTGGCCCTTCCAGACAGAAAGCACTTCAAATTAGGCTCAGAAACACACTGCCAAACAGCAGCTGGTGCAGTATAGATTTCACATACGCTGACTGCCTATAACCCACCGATACTTGGGTAGTCACATTCTGCACCAGTTAAAGTGTCTGAATTATCTTCAAAAGCAGCCCCTTGAAAAGCACATCGCAGTGGTCTAGCATGAATAATAATAGGTAGGGTCTCAGCTAGTGTAATAGCCTTAGCCTGTAAAAAGCAATCCTAGCCAATGATGTCACCTGAGCTTCCCCAGCTAATTCTGAGCCCAGGAGAATGCTGAGGGTGCACACTTGATTCTTCAGGTGGAGTACAACCCCGTCTAAGACCAAATGTAATTATCCAATGGAAGCTGATAGACCCAGTATTGTCTCCATTAGTTTGCCTTGGGGAAAGGATGGAGTTCTTGCATGAAAATGGTTAGTAAGGGGAAGCTCATGTCCCACCAAGGACCTTATTGTCCCAAGGGTTCTTATTTATTTATTTATTTATTTATTTATTAAATTTTTATACCGCCCAATAGCCGAAGCTCTCTGGGCGGTTCACAAAAATTAAAACCACAGTAAAACACCCAACAGTTTAAAACACAATTACGAAATACAGTATAAAAAGCGCAACCAGGATAAAACCACACAGCAAAGTTGATATAGGATTAAAATACAGAGTTAAAACAGTAAAATTTAAATTTAAGTTAAAATTAAGTGTTAAAATACTGAGTGAATAAAAAGGTCTTCAGCTGGCGACGAAAGCAGTACAGTGTAGGCGCCAAGCGGACCTCTCTGGGGAGCTCGTTCCACAACCGGGGTGCCACAGCGGAGAAAGCCCTCCTCCTAGTAGCCACCTGCCTCACTTCCTTTGGCAGGGGCTCACGGAGAAGGCCCCCTGTAGATGATCTTAAGGTCCGGGTAGGTACATATGGGAGGAGGCGTTCCTTCAGATAACCTGGCCCCAAACCGTTTAGGGCTTTAAATGTTAATACCAGCACTTTGAATTGGGCCCGGACCTGGACTGGCAGCCAATGAAGTTGTAAAAGGACTGGCGTAATGTGATCTCGCCGGCCAGTCCCTGTTAATAACCTTGCTGCCCTGTTTTGCACCAGTTGAAGTTTCCGGACCGTTTTCAAAGGCAGCCCCACGTATAACGCATTGCAGTAATCCAAACGAGAGGTTATCAGAGCATGGATAACTGTAGCTAAGCTATCTCTGTCCAGATAAGGGCGCAGCTGGTATATCAGCCTGAGCTGATAAAAGGTGCTCTTTGCCACTGAGTTCACCTGTGCCTCAAGTGACAGTTCTGGATCCAAGAGCACCCCCAAACTACGGACCCGATCCTTTAGGGGGAGTGCAACCCCGTCCAGGACAGGGCAAACATCACCTCGCCGGACAGAAGAACCACCCGCTAACAGTACCTCCGTCTTGTCTGGACTGAGTTTCAGTTTATTAGCCCTCATCCAGTCCATTACCGTGCCCAGGCACTGGTTCAGAACAGCCACTGCCTCACCTGGGTTTGATGAAAAGGAAAGGTAGAGCTGGGTATCATCCGCATATTGATGACACCTCAGTCCACATCTCCGGATAACCTCCCCCAGCGGCTTCATGTATATGTTAAACAGCATAGGGGATAAGA
The DNA here is from genome assembly GCF_023053635.1 of Elgaria multicarinata webbii. NCBI lineage: Eukaryota > Metazoa > Chordata > Lepidosauria > Squamata > Anguidae > Elgaria > Elgaria multicarinata. Next base: position 117,516,425 of record NC_086172.1, read on the forward strand.
TAGAGCCCTGTGGAACCCCATGGCTTAGGTGCCACGGCACAGAGCAATAATCCCCCAGCACCACCTTCTGGAATCGGCCATCCAAGTAGGAGCGGAACCACTGCAACGCAGTACCTCCAACTCCCAGCTCAGACAACCTATCCAGAAGGATACCATGGTCGATGGTATCGAAGGCCGCTGAGAGGTCCAGGAGAACCAACAGGGTCGCACTCCCCCTGTCTCTCTCCCGACAGAGGTCATCCCACAGGGCGACCAAGGCAGTTTCCATTCCAAAACCAGGCCTGAAGCCCGATTGAAATGGATCTAGATAATCCGTTTCATTCAAGAGTGCCTGGAGTTGTCCTGCAACCACCCGCTCAAGCACCTTGCCCAGGAAAGGGATATTAGCCACCGGCCTGTAGTTGTTAACATCTTCCGGGTCCAGATTAGGCTTCTTCAGGAGTGGTCTAATTACCGCCTCTTTTAAAGAGGCCGGCACCACTCCCTCTCTCAAGGAGGCATTTACAACCTCCTGGACCCAGCCGGCGATCCCCTCCTTATTTGATGTAATGAGCCATGAGGGGCAAGGGTCAAGCACACAGGTGGTCGACCGGACTTGGCCAAGCACCTTGGCCAAGCACCTTCTTAGCAGAGGTGTTCTGACTTTATACTGTTAGTTTTACCCTACCCTGTGCCTGTTTACCCTACCCAGTGCCTGTTTGCATTCTCTTCCCCTCCTTATCGCTTTACTATGATTTTAATAGAATGTAAGCCTATGTGGCAGGGTCTTGCTATTTACTATTTTACTCTGTACAGCGCCATGTACATAGATGGTGCTATATAAATAAATAAATAAATAAATAAATAAATAATAATAATAATAATAATAATAATAATCCTCTACAAAAGCAGACATATAGCCTTTCCCTCCAGTGCAAGCCAACTGAGGGAGGGGATGTGGCTCAGTAGTAGAGTACTACTATTAATTGAATAAAATTAATTTAGAGTGCAATCCTATGTATCTTTTGACAGAAAAAAGTCCTACAACTCCCACCATCCTGTTTTGGGAATGGTGGGAGTTGTAGGATTTTTTTCTGTATAAGCATGCATAGGATTGCACCTTTAATGTGTAAAATACAGGGTGAAGGACCTATTTAGAGAGCTCTCATAAGGATGCCCAAGGACTTTTGGAATGTTGCCTTTTTTGCCCTTTTTATCAGCATTCACTATAGTAATATATTAATGAGACTAACTATTCAGATATTCCTAAATAAAAGTTAGGAGGGGACTGATTCATAAAAGTAAAATAAGAAAAGTTTCAAGCTTCATTTCCCCAGCATGCTGCCATTAAATTTGTGTGAACTTCCACTTATACCATTTCTATTTGTTGCCTTTTTCTTTCATGCAAACAGCTTTGTTATAAATCCCTACCCCCAAATAAGGAGAGTGCAAAATGGTGCTGACAAGGTGGGTTATTTATCTAGCACCTTGGTGACTCATCTACCTGTCACTAGGAGCACAATATAAGAAAAGCCATGGGAAGAGATGAACACCTAGAGGTTTAATTATCCTTGTATAACACTCTCTGGTCTATTTGATTGGTGTGCATTTTTAGATCGAAGGAGCAGAAGTATCTATAGCTTCAGAATTAATTCTGTCAGAATTAATTCTTTCAGAAAAACCTGTCAGGGGAGAGCCACCAGTTAAAAATACGCATTGTGAAGCAAGCTAACATTTCTTTGTTTGATTAATACTTCATCAATGTTGAATTTTTAGACAAACCTGCTATAGCACAACAACTTCATAATATTCCAGCAACCCTTCCAGCTCCAAGAATTAAAATAAAAATGAGAGGACAAATATATATATAGATCGATTTCTTGACTGCCTATCTCATCTCATGGCTAAGAAAGGATTTCAATGTACAGTGAAGGCAGAGCTGAAACTACTGGCCTCATTTTGTATTGATTTTCATGACTGTTGAAAAGTTTGAGGCCATTTTCAATACTGGTTGAAAACTCATTCATATTGTTTTGATCCTGTTCTCTGCATCATTTTCCTTCTTTGGGATGTGTGTGGGGTTTTCACAGTCATTGGCCTCATTGACCCTCAATGGCAAGTCACACAATTTTCTGCTACTAAGCCACATGACTACAGGGCTGGATTAATATATGCTGAGGCCCTAAGCCCTATCAAGATTCAGGAGCCACATAATGTAAAAATAAAAAGAGAGAACAAGTGCATTGCATTATAATAGGAAAGGTAATGAAAGGGTACCACCCAGCATGGTTGTAGTTAGTGTTAGATAGCCTTCTTTGAAGTTGTATATAAAAGGACTAAAAAAAGTAAGTTGATTTGAACTTCTTTTAAACTGGATCTATCTTGTGCTTACTAGATGCTGTGTTGCCATTTAAACCACGGCTTTAACCATGGTTAAAGCCATGGTTTAAAGTGTCTTCTGAACCAGGCCAATATAAGCCTTCTCTGCTCTAAGTCACACCAGACTTCCCAACATATTTAAGCCAAAACAATGTCATCTTAATTATCTTATAACATATTTAGAGGTCCCACATAATATGAGGCTTTAAGCCATGGCTTACGTGGCTTGTTCTTAAATCTGGCTCTGCGTGGCTATATTGGCTCTCATAATGTTACCTTCCTAAGACACCATACAATCCATTTGTCAATACTTTATTCCAAAGGGCATCCTCTGGTGGAACCACCAAAAGTTCCATCAACACCCACCCCTTCAGGCTACATATTATGTGCATTCTAGTTATCAAGAATAGACTTAAGTTCTGGCTTTTGTTGTTGTTGCTTTTTAAAATAAATACATACAAAAGAAATTAAACAGGAAGGAATAGCCAAAGGTTGTACAGAATGAGAATGAAGTCTGTGATCACACTACTGGGACAAGGGAGAAAGTACAAGCCTGCACAGTTCCTTCCTCCCTGCTGAGTTGTACTCACAGAGTGTGTAATTAATTGTTACCGTTCATTTATTTGTACAAAACAATGAATTTGCAACTGCGTGCCACCTGGTGACAATCTAACAGTCAACAGAAGGCAGAGAAAGCAAAGTGCAGATAACAAAACCAACTCAATCCTCCCTTCCACCCATCCAGAGATAAATGCCTGCGTCATCTTAGAAGATCTGCCAGTTTGTCAAACTGGGTACTTCAAAGAAAGTATTCAAAAATTGGGGAGTCAATGTCTTGTAATCGAACTTGGGCACATTATAACTAGAACTATAATACAAGCAGAACATATTGTGACGAAGACCATCTTATGTTAAGGAATTTGTGTGCTACTCCATAAATAAATGGTTAGCCATTTTGAGACATAGCATCCATTTTAAGCTAGGGGAAACTGTGCCAGCTGAAAAGCTAATTGATAGCTCTAATCACTTTACTCTCTGTGAAAACCTCCCTTTAATCACTGAAGTTGCCAATTCTATTATGTTCCCTTCCTGAGCCAGGAGATCATACATTGACTCTTTGGCATCACCCATTGATTTGCCCTGCCAGATAAACCTACTGTGTTTTTTGTCATTCTACTCCTGGTTCTCTACAGAATTCAGATTTGCATTATTATTTTCCAGAATATTCCACTTGAGATTTGCTTCTCAAGTACACCTGACTTTATTTATTTATTTATTTATGGTATATTTGCCAGGTCTTGCCCTAGTTCTAAGATGGGCTGCTGCTGAGATCCAGTTTGGGTGAAAGTGGATGGGGAGGGTGATACACATTGCCACAGGTGCATGACCAGACAGACAAGAATCAAAGGCCTGGGGCAAGTGTGTAGTCAGAGCCTGACAGAAGTTTAAGTGCCAATGCAGCAACACAAGGTTGAAAGAACCAGAAGCAGATGTGGACACAAAGAGCTCACACATCTCACTGTGTGGGAGATGGATGAAATCGCATTTTGGACATTAGACGGGAAGTATAAGGAGAAAAGCTGTGATTGGCTTGTGTTTGTCTTGTAGCACTTCTGTGTAATGGTGAAAGCCTTCATCTTGTCCAACTGAATTCAGTGGGCATGACACATAACTGATGCATTTTAAATAAATCATATATTTGTTCGGAAATCACTCCCATGAGTATTGTTAAAAGTATCTTGAATGAAAATAAACTCTTGGAGTACGAATGAACATCAAGTGCTAAGTGCTTTTGGGCTTGTGGGAATTTTTCCAATTTTGAGAGTGTGTTGTGTGTATCCTCCATAATGGCTGCCATGATGGGGATGGCCAGTCATAAAACATCCATTTCCCAGGAAAGGAACTTGCATGAGAAACTGAATATAAGACAGAGGTGGAGAGTCTGAGGTCCAAAACACAAAACCACTCTTTTGAACCTGCAGTTTTCTGCTCCAACACCCATTTCACAGAAGTATAACTGATGAGGCTCAGAGGCAAATACCTTGGGCATGAAACTGAGTTCAAGGCAGAGATGGGGTCTGAGCCTCAAATGCCAAATCACATATTTCCCCACAAAGCAGTGTGTCATAGTGGCTAAAGTGTTGGACTGCTAGTCGGGAGATCTGGGTTCTAGTCCACACTTGGCCATGGAAACCCACTGGGTGACTTTGGGCCAATCACAGACTCTCATCCCAACCCACCTCACAGGGTTGTTGTTGTGAGGATAAAATGGAGTGGAGGAGGGGGATTATGTATGCCACCCTGGGTTTTTGGAGGAAAAAAAGGCAAGATATAAATGCAATAAATAAATCACAGCAAAATGCCCATTTCACAGCTGGCAAAATGGAAATGCTCACAGGAATACCCACAGGCAAAATACTCACATGGACCATATACAGAACCCAAGCAAAACGCACACACCATAGCCAAACAAGCAAACAAAATAGCTAACACACACCACAGCAAAACAAACAAAAACCTGGTCAGACAAACACCCACCCACCCCATACAAACACACAGGCACAAATCCTTGTTCTCCACCTAGGACCACGAGGCATTTGTGAAGATAAAGATAGTGCTGGAGGCTAGTGCATTACTTTGCAATATTCCAGCCTCCTAACTTCTTTGTCTTAAAAATAAAAATAAATAAAACACTAAATAAATAAGGAGAGGTAGGGAGCCTGGTGGGTGTCAAGGGAAGTGTCTATATGCACATTGGTGTCCATGGACACCATAGTGAGGATCATGCCCACTCTCTTCCTGGTGGGCATTCACCCCCATTCATTGTTCCATCTAAAACTGTCAACCCCCAACCAACAACACTGCCTGAGTTTATTCTGTGATAGGCTGCACCTGGTGTACTGTGTCCAATTATTTGCCCCACATTTTAATGGCATTGACAAACCAGAGCACTTCCAGAAGAGAAGGGGTTTGTTTGTTTGTTTTGGTGTGACATGTGAGAAGTAGGGTCTGGAAACCAAGCCCTATGAGGAGTGATTGCAAGAGATGGGTATGTTTAGCCTGGAGAAGAGAAAAATAAGGAAAGCATAGCAAACTTCAAGTATCTGAAATGCTATCATGTAGAAGATGGGGCAGATTAGTTCTTTATTGCTCCACAGAGAGGTCTTGAATTGCAAGGTAGCAGATGTGGGCTAAATGTTAGGAGGAACTTTCTAACAGTGAGAGCTATTCAGCAGTGGAACAGACTGCCTTGGGAGTTGGTGGGACCTTCTTTGCTGGAGGTATTTAAGCAGAGGCTGGATGGCCATCTAGCAAAGATGCTGGAGCTTGCAAAACAGGGGATTGGACTAGATGACCTTCAAGGTCCCTTCCAACTCTATGATTCCATGGGATACTGAAATTGTGTCCCTGGCTGTATCTTGAATATACTGATGCATTTTCTATCAGGTTTTGGTGAAAAGCCCTGTAGCTAGCCAGTCCTGACAATAATCAAGGATTGATAGAGGAATGTGAACAGCTGGAGATTTTCAGGTGATATGGGAGCTAATTGTTAGATGACCTTCCTTAAGTCTTCTGCTTGGGGCCAAATTGCCCTTCTCACCACCACCACCTCAACAGCTAAGGATGAGGTAATCCAGGTGCATGTGGAGGGGAACAAAGGCTGAAGTTTTTTAATGGGACACAGAAGAAGAGACATAGGGCCTTGCTAGACCTACCTGAAAATCCGGGCGTGTGGAGGGACCAGCCCGCGCTAGAAGTAGCACGGGCTGTTGCTCTATCCACATATCCTACGTGATGAGGTAAAGGAAAGCTGTGTCGTGTCAGCCATTTTGTTTAATATCTTAAAGGGGCCGGGTGCGCAGGAGCACACCAGCGACTAAGGTAGGCGTTGTCGTTGTTGTTGTTTTACAAAAAGGGTTCCCCGCTCCCCCCCTGCCCCTAATTCCCCCCTGGCTGCGATTCCAAACCCCCCCACCCACGATCTCTGATCCCACCTGTGATCTCTGATCCCCCCAACCGCGATCTCCGATTCCCCCCCATCCCCCCCGGCTCTGATTCCCCCCTCATCTCCCCACCCTGCCCTGATGGCCGCAGAGCTCCTGTGGAGCACTGTGCGCTGTCCGCCGCTTTTCTCAGCTACTCACGAATAAATGCGGTAGCCGGGGAAAGCAGCGGAACAGGCTACACGCCTGAGGTCTGGGGCTCAGCCCGAGACCGTGGGAAATACCAGGCCACAAGCGGTGCCGGTTACCCCAGGGCCAAGGAGGTTTGACCCCTGCCTGATCCCGGGATCCCCTGTGCGTCATCTGGACACACAGGGATGAGCCTGGGCCTCGCACCAGGCTAACCCGTCGTCTAGCAAGACCCATAGAGAGCTGAGATTTTCATAGCGCCATAAACTGACAGCATCAGGTGATGGAGGGGTGTGTCCCCCTGGAGATTGATTGGGATCAGTGGAATTTGGCTGTCTGTAAGAGTGTTTACTCTGTGCCTCCACCTATGTTCAACTTGCATATTTGCAAATAAACCCAAGTATTACTGCCACTAAATACTGTAACACTCCAATGACCTCCAACTCTTTCAGATGAAATCAAACATGGGTATAAGCAATGCATCCCTAGAATTTCCCTCCATTTGCTGAAGTTGGGTGATATCCCATTAGTTGGGCCATGTGCCTAAGCTTTACTTGTCGATCTTGACTATTCATTAAAGCTATAATCCCATCAAATTTACCTGAGGATAAATTTCATTGGAGTAAGTGTGCCTTACTTCTGAGTAGATATGTACAGGATTGTCCTGTAAAAAAGATTAGTCATTGCCATGGAACCTATTTATACATAAACCATTCACTTCTGTCTGAAACAGGCAGCCAAATTTTGCTTTCACTTGAAATATTCTAGTACTCTTCCTTTATATCCTCAAAATGCAGTATGTAAAATGTAAATGTAGATAATGACAGTAGGGATGTATGAGAAATTAATTTCAGTTTGTTTATGTACAGAATTTAGCCTATTCACACTTCCTGAATGAGAGCTCAATCTGTGCTAAAAACACATACTTTCTTCAGCTTGTGATGCTGTTTGGTGGGAAGGGGTGTTCAAAAAGACATACTTTAGGAAAATATACATGAAAAAGTGTGCAGTGTGGTTTTTTTAAGTACAGAGAAACACACTTTTATCAATGAGAGAAGAGTGCATACTTTTGAATGCACACTCAAGTGCTTTGGGAAAAGGGGGAAAATATCACGATCTGATATGGGCAGACTCCACACTACTGCTTTAAAGCGCTTTATAAAACTTTTGACAACTGTTGGGGCCCAGGACACACTCCATATACAGTTGTCAAAACTGTTGTAAAGCGCTTTAAAGCAGTAGTGTAGATCCGATACAAGTTCGACCAAGGTGGAACCTGGAGAACATCAGTGAGCTTGAGATATGCTGATTTCCACACCGGTAAATGAGTTGTTTAGAGAATTCTCCTGTTTGAATGATAGTGCTTCATTCTTCCCTGATAAATTACTTTATATTACTTTCATTACTTTTTCTCCTTCATGCCATTTATTGATGTTATTTACTGTACTTAAGGGATAGATGAAATGTTCATGACAATATTCAACATTAATTCAGTATAGTCAATAGAGGTATACTAGCAAAGGCAATGGTGGTGAAAATATGTACAAAAAAGAACCCTAAAGGCAACCACCATAGAAACAAATTCAACACATTGAATTAAACAATTATTCTACTCCAAGTAATTTTTTACTAAAGTAACCACTTTACAATACAGTGCTACTACCACATGTATAACATTTCATTACATATCCATGATATTCAACACCTGTGTAGCATTTCCTCATATAACATTTGCATTTAGTATCCAGACCCATCAACATTCAAACACATTTAACACTTGAATCTAAATCATTCATTATAACAAGACCAAAATTATTTGTTTAACAAGGTTCATGGGCTGAAAAGTAGCTCATCTTCCCATGTGTCCCCAATTAGTCCCCCAAATGTACTTTGCATCTTCTTGCCTCCCCACCATTTTTTTCTTGTGCTGCCATACAGACAAAAGCCATCTTGTGATATCTCTATGGTGGAAACTAGCTAGCTTTTGACTTTGTGTCTTATCACATAGCAGTCTGTTTGAGGGACAGTTTGTTCAGTGAATTTGTAAACTGAACAGTTTTCAGGATCAATAAGAGGTCAGACCCTGAAGTGTCAGGCCTCAAGGTCTGGGATACGAGAGGGAAGTAGCAAAGTCCAGGGGAGGCAAGAATCAAGTTCCCAAAGGAGCAACCAAAAATCAGACTGACTAGAGACAGGAAGAGCTGGGATTTGAGCCCCGACATACAAAACCACTACTTTGAACTCATCATTTCCAGCTCTTAAAAGAAAGCCCATTTCACAGAAGGCAAGCCAATACCTTTCCCCAAACCAACTCTAAATAAATTCCTCTAAAATATATTTATTTTCCAAAATTGGCAAAAAGATCACACCAAAATCAATTTTCCCCCAAACCAACTCCTGTTTAATTAACATTCAATCCACTTATTTCCCCTCTGCCAGCCAACTCCTCACAATCTTTTTCTCTCTGGCTGCTAGCCATCTCTTTCTCTCTTTGCCAGAAAACATATCCCCCAAAGTGTCTCTCTTCCCCTTTCTCTGTCAGCTAACCTACCCATATCTCTTTCTTCCCATAATTCTCTACTCCCCCACCCCTCCACCTGCAGTCACTCGTCTCTCCCCCAATGTACTCCCTAGCGCTTACTAGCCAAGTGCTTTCTTACAGTGTGGCTGTAGTGCATAGTGCCAATTGATGCTCCAGCTAAACACCATCTTAATTACTTCAGAGAGCCTGTGGGCCCATGCAGGTCCCATGTTGAGGAAGCTCACATAAAATCATCTACAGGCTGATATAAGCATATGTTAATTAACATAACCAAAATAAGATGTGCAAACTTTAGTGGCATAGTAGGACAAAGATTGTTCTCTACTTGCCTCAAGCTTCATAAAAATGATGAAAAGTTAGGGGCAGTTTTCATATTCATAAAAGGAATCTTCCTATCTTAACCAAAGTGCATATATTGACACTTAACAAACATCAGCAAGAGCCGTATCCACTAGCGCTCCTATTCCTGTTATTACAGATAATTTTCGGTTTGTGCCTGAGGGTGCAGACAAGCTGTTTGAAGGACAAGGACTTACCATGTGTTCCCTATATCCTTGCCAATATCCTACTGAAATCAGCCAAGCTTGTGTTGATAACATGGCTCTCAGACGTTGTGAGTGCATCTCTGAGGAAGGGTGTGTGTGCCGGTTGCTTTCTAAAGAAATCTGTGTTAGATCCTATGAATTGCATTAATTGCCATCCAGTTTCTAATCTGCTATTTTTGACCAAGGTGCTGGAGTGGTGGTTGCTTTTCAACTCCAGGTGGTGTAAAAGGAAACATCTTGTCCCCATGCTGGTTTGGGTTGCACAGCTCTACCTCTCTTTTCCACCTACTTATCCCAGTGATTCTGTGGAAAACTGGTACAGCTATCTGAAGGGAGTTTTGGGGTGAATGAGGTAAGCAAGCTGAAGATAAGAAAAAGGTTCTGTGAGTAGGGAAATCAACCAATCTGGGCCAGATCTACACTACTGCTTTAAAGCGCTTTAAAGCAGTAGTGTAGATCTGGCCCTGGATTGAGGATTGAAATGTGTCTTGGGCAGGAGCTACACTACTGCTTTAAAACAGTTTATAACAGTATTGACAGCCATTGGGGCCCATGACACACTCCATATACAGTTTTCAAACCATTTTCATAAAAGTGTTATATCCTGCTTGGCGTAGATCTGGCTCCAGATTGGGTTGTACTCACCCTGAAAGACCAAGATTACAGCTTGGCAATTTTCCTGGACTTGGTGATACTTGTGGAAGCACAGGCGGCATTGATGTCTAGGAGTGCCTTTGACCAGTTTAGGACCTATTTGAAGAAAGTAGACCTGGCCTCAGTTACTCAAGCACTAGGCATTAGGAAAGGACATTATTATTATTATTATTATTATTATTATTATTATTATTATTATTTATTACATTTATATACCGCCCTATAGCCGAAGCTCTCTGGGTGGATTCCTAATGTACTGCACTCAAAATGGGGCTACTTTTAAAAATGTTTTGGAGACTTCAATGGGTGCAGAATGTGGCAAACTAAATGCTTGTTGGGGCTAGGTGGTCAGTTCATGTTACGACAATATTATACCAGTGACACAGCTTACCGGTGCATTTCTGAGCCCAATTTGAAATGATTGTGTTTAACTTTAAGGTCCTAAATGGTTTGGGGCCAGGTTCTCAGAAAGGCTGCTTGCACTCATGTGAACCTCCCTTGGCCTTGAGGTCATCATACAAGGCCCTGTTTGTATGCCTGTTATTAAGTTCTGTGAGATGGACAAGCACTTGAGACAGAGGTTGGTGGTGGCCCCAAATCTGTGGAACTCTCTTGCTAAGGCCATATATTTTGTCCCTTTGATGCTGGCTTTTAAATGGGCATTTATTCCCAACTGCTTTTAATTAAAATACTGGGCCTTTTAACGTTTTATATTGCTAATAGTGTTAAACCATTGGTGTTAAGTTGCTCTTGTTAACGGTTTAAATTAATATGAGTGTGGTGCTGGCTTTGAAGATGTTTTAATTGCTCTTTTAACTCTATTGTATTTTATTGGAATTACATTTTATCTTTTTAATGTAGGTCTCCTTGAAAGATAATCAAACCAATTTCCAATCCCATATATTTATGAAAGAACTCAGCAGAGAGAAATTGAGAAATAGTCAGTGGCTTTTAAAAATAAAATGAAATATCAAACTAAGCTCATGAAACCTTACTTATCAAGACCGTAACTCATCCAAGCCACTTACAGTGGTGGGGGCCCCTGGGTTTCCAGACTGTAGAAGAGTTTTGCCTCACCATATTGCCACCCACCGAAAAGACAAAGGAAAATCTTAGAGCTAAAGTAATGGAGCTAGGCAGTTCACAGGGAGGGAAATTCAAACTGACAAATCTGCACATGATACATAAGAACCTGCTCAGATATCCTGCATGTGATTTTTACAGTACTTCTTTTACATAAACTGAGTTATGCAGGAGGCAGAGTTGATGCTGGAGAACCAGCCAGAATATATAAAGATTTAACTGTGGGTATCTGCCATGGCCTCCCCTGAAGAGTTTCTTCCAATGAAGAACTTGGTTTACCTGACCTTGAGAGATCTCCTTTCCCCAAGGATGTTCCAGAGGCAGCATCACAGGGTGACAGTGGTAGTGGCTCTTGCCTTACACTTGCCTGGATGCTGTGCTCAGAACTTTGCCTGGCATGATTTTTGTCTTGGACAACTCTTTATTATTTATTTATTTATATTACATTTATATCCCACCTTTTTTCTTCCAAGGACCCCAAGGTACATAATCCTCAACTCCATGTTATCCTCATCTCCATTTTATCCTCACAACAACAACCCAGTAAGGTTGGTTGGACTGAGAATCTGGGACTGGCCCAAAGTCACTCAGTGAGTTTCCATGGCTGAGTGGGGACTAGAATCCAGATCTCCCAGCTCCCAGTCCAATACTCTAGTCACTAGGGTGACCATATGAAAAGGAGGACAGGGCTCCTGTATCTTTAACAGTTGTATTGAAAGGAGGATTTCAGCAGGTGTCATTTGTATATATGGAGAACCTGGTGAAATTTCCTTTTCATCACAACAGTTAAAGCTGCAGGTGCCCTCCCTCTTTTAAATCTGGTCACTCTAGTATAGCTCCTGCACCTTTAACTGTTGTGATGAAGAGGGAATTTCACCAGGTTCTCCATATATACAAATGACACCTGCTGAACTCCCATTTTCTATGCAACTGTTAAAGATACAGGAGCCCTATCCTCCTTTTCATATGGTCACCCTACCTACTAGTCACTACACCACACTGGCTCTCAGCTTGCTGTTAGCAGAATCGGCCTTGAAGTGGCCATTTATCAGTCATTACTACTTTAGCTGGTAGGGTGCCCAGGCTAATTAAATGGACTATTTGGAAAGGTTTGCTGAGACAGGACAGTATGTAGGCTGGCCACGTTCTTTGTTCAAAGATATTTTTTTCTAGAAAGATGAGGGATGGGGCAGTTTGGTTCATCACAACCATGATGTAGCAATATTAGGAATGAGAAACTGAAAAACTTTGATATACCATAAGCCAAGTTTGCTAAGTTAAAGTTCATGGATCTAAACTGATTTAGATCCAAATATTTTTAATTCACTAAATTCTGAACTGACTGCCCAACTGCTAAGTGGTCAAATGGGGAAGCTTCAGCTTTGACAAACAGATAAACAGAGAGAGAGAGAGAGAGAGAGAGGGAGAGAGAGAGAGAGAATGGCCTATTTTCTGTTTTATCCAGTTAAACTGGAAATGAGGGCCATTTTAACTAAAAGGCTCTGAAAAGTGTTTTGTTTTGTTTTTACTTTATTTATCCAAAAAAATTATACACTCCAAGCTTTTCAACCATAAGAAACCTGGCTGCACAGAGGAGTAAAAATGACTAAAAATGACATCTGTCTGTTGATGGTAATTAAATAAAAATGCACAAAGCTTCTGAGTGGTATCTGCTCCTGTTAAAATGTTCATGAGCTGTAAAACTGCTGATTAAATTTTAAGCAAAGGGAAATGGGCCAGTTTCCTGATACAGAGAGGCTAATGAAGTGCAGTGTGTGCAATTATGTATGTAGTGTGACTGTGCTACAAGGGAAACAAGTGGGCTTTAGCATCAACTGTACAGCCAGCTTGCACAGCAAACAGTCAGCCAGTGCTGACTTGCTGCCTCTTGCCAGAAAAAGAAGTGTATTTCTGGAACCCGTTTCAAGCTCACCTCCAGCCATGAAGAAGCTCTGCCAGTCACAGCAGAATGAGAGCATGTGGCTTAGATTTAGGGTTAGAATGTGGGAGAATTAGAATAGTCTTTTTCACTGAATATACTATATATATGAGAGTCTCCCCACCCCTAGAAATTCCTTTCTTAGCTTTACTGTTGTCTCAGTGAACCTTTTACCTTAAAACATCATTCCTCCCATGTATACTGTAGAAAAAAAGGCACATTACCTTTTATGTGCAAAGTGAAGGCAAAGATCCGCCCCCTGCCGCTCCTCCTGGCATCTTGGAAGCCTCTGAGTTTGGGGGCTCCTGAGCAGCATGGGTGATATGGTGGTTGTGTCCTAAATGCATTTTTTCTTCTTCTTTGGAATCCTATTTGGCCCTATATGGGGGAACTATCACTGTCTGACAGCCTTGACTCCTTTCTTCCAGCATTCTGGCTTTCTGTTTCCTTCTCTATGTCTCCCTTTCCTCTGAATTTCTTCCTCTCACTTTTATCTTCTAAAACAATGCTTTGTCACCCCAACTCCAGTAGATCATAAAGGTAATTTCTTGTTCATTCCTGCCAACAAAGTTTCTGTTTGTGTGGGCAGTGCTTAAATGGGTCCAATTGGTGAAGGGACAAGAACAAATTAGACACACGACATAGCTGGAATAATAAATTGGCCACAACTCTATTGACTCACTGGAATAGGTTTGGCGGCAGCATAGGGAATGGATCCTGTCATGGGCCGGCCCACCTCCTGAGTGATTCCCTTTCCTGGCCTGCATGCCAGGAGCACTAGCAGTGGATGGCAGGGCCAGGGGCACCCCACGATGTGGACCACTAATGTGAACCCCTTTCCACCACCCCAAACTTGGCTAGCTCGCAGCCCCCATGCTGGTCTGGTCTTGGTGCTACTTCCCTGAGATCCCTTATGGGGGGAGCAGGGAGCTAAATCCCTCAACCATTCACCCAATGGATCCAGCCCAATGCCTCTCATGCCTGCATAAGTTGTGACAAATATTATAAAATGAAGCATCCATAAAGAATTTTATGATAGATCAGATCAACTTATTTACAATGGAACTAATCTTGCAACGGGAAAGGCAAAAACTCTGCACAGTCTTTGCCAGTAGTTATGTAGGTAAAATTTCTTCCCAGCCCCATTAACTGGTGACTACTTCTGCTACTGCAAGACATCTTACTACCAGAAATGGGTGGGTAGAGAAGTCAGCAACTGCAATTCTGCAGCCACATGGGAAGACTACCTTGTGGAGCCCCAGGTTGAACCGGCATGAGAAAAAGGGATCTCTCTCTCCCCCCACCCCTCTCTCTCTCTCCTGGGTCTGCCTCTTTGCCTCCCCCATCTAAGACTGATTGGCCCAGCAGTCAAGGAAGGGGATGCTGCTGCTGCAATTGTGCAACCATTCCTCACCAACCTTTCTCCCTTCACTGGTGGCCTGCATGCCTCCACAAATCACAGCTCCATGTTAAGTGGGAAACTTGGCTTCCTGAGTTAAAACTCCCTGCCTCCTTCCCATCACCTTTGGACCTTTGTTGAACTTTATAACTTTGTGCTTTCTGGGCTAAACATTCTGACCATTATAGTCAAAACCAGCTGTTGGAAACATTTTGAGATTATGGGCCCACTTGGAAATCTGAGAAACTGTTGTGAGCATCACCACAAAACAGCTTCCATTGGAGCTGTGGCTACCCACAAGAGACAAGTAACTTGCCCAAAAGACTGAGTAGAAGGGCAACACATTAAGCAGCTCCTTTGAATCTACAGTTTTCAGCACTAACAGAAGTAATTTAATTTATTAATTTAAGAAAAACTGGGATGGGAAGGGACTCTTGGTGGGCACCAAGAAAGTTGCTTGGGAGTACATAGGCACTCCACTGTCTACCCCTGATCTAAACTATACTTTTGACCTCCAAACTACTAACATTTGGGCTTAAACAGACTAACACACAAAATACTTGATTCCATAATATCCTACAACCAAACAAAATTTCCAAAATGACAGTTCTGCTTTTTCACACACTACCTTACTTAACTTTTGCACCATATAAGCAGTAAACACATTCTACAGTTCTACTTATTGTTCACACTTAACCTCCTTGCATCCACACTTTCACTTGGTCTTTCAGTTCTTGAAATATATAGCAATTAAAAAGGGTACTTGCAAACCTTATAATTTTTAAAATAGGAGGAGGAGGAGGAGGAGGAGGAGGAGGAGGAAAGATCAGGCCAGCAGCAGGCTCTACTTTCTGCCCTGCAAATTTACAGATTTTTTTAATATAATCTAAACTAGAGCTGAGACTAAACTTCTGGCTACAGCTGGAAAAGGGGGAGGGCAAAGGGAAGAAGGGAAACGGTGGATTTTTGTTGTTGCTGATGCTGTTATATGACAATTAGGGATGTGTAAATCAGCAAAACGTGAGCTCATCTAAGTTCTCCAAATTCCATCCAGAAGCTCATTCCTACTTGAGTCCATACCAGATTGCGAGCTTTGCTTTTTTTCCTTTCACATGAAAATCTCTGCATCTTTTCACACATTTTTCCCAATTGTGCACATCTTTGAAATGTAAACATCCTTCTCCCGTTGATTAAAGTGCATTTGTGCACATATTTGAAAAGTATGGATTTTTACATGTGCATTTTTCAAACGTACACATGGTGTCGAACTTACTTTTTTTGGTCCGTAAATCACACAGCATGTCAAAAATGTACAGACTTGGACCACATACTGTGCCCAATTCCATGTTCAATCTGGAAGGTGTGAACTGAGTAAATCCTGGCCAAAACCAAACTGAAATGAATGCCTCATATATTCCCTAATGACAATGTATCCTGGTATAGGGATTGGGGGTAACACAGCTACACACTGGAATGTTGAGAACAAGCAGAACAATAACTAAAACAAATGACTCCAGATTATTGCTTTATGTGGTGGAGGATTAATTAAATTAAAGAACATTGGGGAAGGGCAATCACCATATGTCATATTAAGCCTTCCCTCTGCTCCCACTCAAAAGTCTGGAAAATGATAGATTTTTGTCCTGAACCTGAGAACATCACTAAAAATGCTGCCTGGCAGGCTGAGAATGGGATAGGACAAAGGAAAGTGTGATGAACTTTTCAGCTCAGTTCCATAACCAGGTAAAGAAAAGAGGATGCAAACATATGCTTTGGGTCAGCACAATTAGGTCTGCTAACACTACGAAGGCTCTTATTTAAAGTAAATGTCAAAAATGCTATAACTAAGCCATTTTTGCAGCAGGTCTTTCTGAAAAATTATTCTCCTTCCTATGTAGATTCTTTCTGCCAAACTGCATATTGGTAAGACATTTCAAAATGAGCAGGATTTTCAGAATGGTATAATGTTCAGAAATGCTCTCACCTTAACCATAGAGTAGTTCTCACATAGAGTAGTAATGGTACTGAAAAGAGGATACCAGATGAAAGGCCTTTGCTTAGTTCCATTCATGGAAACCACTGTTTTAAACTCTCACTGCAGTAAAGGGCCTTTGCCAACAGATTATGCCATTATCTGTCATTTGTCCTATTTTATATGTAAATATTTCTGCCATTGTTACCAGGATTGTGCAAATCAGTAAAACTCAAGCTTGCTGACGTTGTCTGAATTCCATTGCAAAGCTCATTCTGACTTAATTCCATACCAGATTGCGAGCTTTGTTTTTGTTTTCACATGAAAATGGGTGCATATTTTTCCAAATGTGTGCATCGATTGTGTACATCTTCGAAATGTATGCATTTTTCTCACGTTGTTCTTGTGCACATTTTTGGAATGAATGCATGCCGTCAAATGCATTGGGGAGTGGGTGGCTGTGAATCACATTGCTTGCTCGCTCATAAAAAAGGATCTCATGCAGCCCACCCCAATGAGCCCTACGAGTCCTGGGCAAGCACCCACCATTTCCTCAGATGGTATCTGAGTCTGTATTCAATTTGGAACATGCGAACTGGGTAAATCCTCATCAAAAATGAACTGATGAGAATTTCTCATATATCCCTACTAAGGTATCTAACTCCAGGGCCAGGGCTAGAATCAAGGCTAGTCAGGATTGGACACCTGCTGAAGGTCCAGAACCCAGCAGCGGCCCACTTGCAAAAGCCCCCTGGAGTTGCAACCTGCTTGTTCACCTGCCTCTTGCTCTGGCCCAGGCAGCCGTGGTGGTGAAAGGGAGGAGCAGTAGACGCTACTTCTTACTTGCTCACTGGCTCTGCCTGCAAACAAGGGAGTGGTAGCAATGCTGTGAAAGAGGAGAAGGACCAACAGCAGCTCTTGACAATGGGGACGAGAAGGCAGACTCGCTGAGGGAAGGGAGCCCATTGAGTCTGCCTTGCCCAAGGGCCCTAAAAACTGTTGAGCTGGCACTGTTCAGTGCTGAACTATTTCACTTTCTAGAACCCTCCAGGAATCAAAGCGGTGGCTTTTAGTGATACCTTTCCTGCAGGTGCACTGAATCTTGCTTAATATTAAAATAAAATATCGCTCGGATCTGCTCTGACTTGGATGCTATTGTTGATACAGGGGCTACATTCCCAGAATTTTAATTCTCCCCCAATGTTATTACCTATCCTTGGGAGATGGGGGACTGGAAATCTAACTAAAGTATTTGTGTTAATTATCATCATCTTCCCTACCTATTTTCCTTTTCAAAGAGTTGCTGTCATCTCTATGTTCATAATTGCGAGCTGTCTCAGACTTCTTTTCTTTTTTGCTAACTATTTGACAGGTCACCTGCAAGAGGGACCCTAAAGCACTGTTCCCTGGCCCTTTGCAACGTCATGGTGTTCTTTGAGTAATGAATTAGCCCATTACTGCTTTACAATGCAAGAGAAAGGTTGATCTTTTGTCAAATCCCTTTGCATGCTACCTTCCTTCCTTGTTCCAATTACTCAAACTGAGAAGGCACATTGTGCTTCGCAGTCCTACAGGCAGCCAGTGGTGTATATTTAGGAGAAGAGAGAAGCCAAGATGGTCCATGTAGGCCTTCAGATCCTGTCACTGCAGAATGAAGCTTGCAATAGTGACTTATGCTCTGAACTTGACACCAACTATCTTAAAACAACTATGACAACAGAGAGGGTGGTGGAACCCTCCTGTTTTCAAGCTTTGAAGGAATCTTTGAAGTAGAACAATGCCCTTCCAAACATCTCCACCTCGCTGCTTTATGAGACAGAACTTTGTAGTAAAAGGAAGTGACATTCATATAGCGCCTTTCATCCCCGAAATTCTCAGAGTACATTACAGTTTCTCAAGAGGAAGTTTAACCTCCCTGGGATGATATACGACAGCTTTTTTAACAGCGAACGACACAGCAGTTTAGAGTAAAAAGCACTGAAGAATATTGGATCTTATTGAAATTACTAGAAGAATTTCGTTCTGCAAAATGTAAGTTATCCAAATGTGCTCACAAATCAGAGCACCGGCATTAAAAAGACATAAGAAAGAGACGGCGGCAGAGAGGGAGAGGGAGAGAGGGGCAGAGAGAGAGAGAGAGAGGCAGAGAGAGAGAGAGAGAGAGAGAGAGAGAGAGAGAGAGAGAGAGAGAGAGAGAGAGAGCTCTTTGATCACCATAAATAATCAAGACATGTTTTAGTTTGATCAGACAATACAGTGATCCAAGGGTAACAAATGACTACTGGTTATGACAAAAACAGATCTAACCCTTCTCAACCCAAGAATATATTGCTTAATGTCTTATCTAGTAAATGCTGCCTGATACGCTTAGTGGGTTGGGTTGTCCATAATATTTTCTAACATGAAAGTGGATAAGCTTTACTAATCCATCTAGATTCTCAAGTTGGACATCTTTGTTGCTTCTTTCACAGATAACTTGTTAACACTAGATTCATCTGTACATTCCTCAATGAGATAATGAAAAAGGAATGCCAGCAGAATCTGGGAATGTAGCCCTTGTCATGAATGCAGAATTAAGACAGCACGATAGTTCTAGCCCTATTCATGAGTTCATCCATGCAAAATGAATGAACAAAGGGGCTGTGAGGTTGCACCAGCTGGCCTTCACCCCTTCCATCTACACTTGCACCCAAGCCTGTGAACAGAACCTATCTATGCACAAGATCTATGCATGTAGGCTTTGTATTCCTCAGTGGCCCTGCATTAACTAGGATCCTCAAGTGCATATACAAAGCCTAGACACATACAAGTTGTATATGTATAGGCTCTTTTTACAGCTTTTGGTGAATATTTGCATAGAGAAATGCAAATCTAGTGGATATGTTCCTGGTCTGTCCCCATTGCTACATTCATTCTACAAAGTTGATGTGTGAACAGGGCTTCTGCCATCTTAGTCTATTTCAGATTCAGTATGCAATTAACTGTGGATTGGCTACTTTAAGCGATGGTTTCTAATTAGCATCAGAATTTGGCAGAACACAATGCATTTCAAAAAGGGTTGAGTACTATGATTCTGGCAAAATGATAAATGCTAAGGACTGGAGCCATTCAGAATTATGGCTCTTGTACCACAGGAATAAAAATAAAAGATATCAGGTCAAGCATGGCTTCCAAGATATCGCCCCTCTCCCCACAAGACCAAGTAATCTTTGAAGAATGTTGGTAGCTGCTACTTCTAGAATTCTCTTTGGCCTTTCACATCATAAATGTCCTGGAGGGTTCCCATTAATTTCAGTTGTATTTTAACAGGAAAACATGAACTTTAACTTCAATGGGACTGGAATAGGAAGCCGTCCTAGTAGATCATACATAAATTTGCATAATTCATAAAGGTCACAGAAATCACTTTACCTTGGCACAGAGTTCTAGTATACCTTGTTTTCTTAGATGGTTGGGGGTGAGCTTAGCAGGAAGTATATGTCACTGTTGTTATAAATAATGTATTGGGTGATGAAAACAACAAACAGCACATCCACAAGGCAAAGACAAGGAATTATAAAGCTGTTGCTATCCAGTCCATATCAGTTTCTCATCTATTCAGTCATAACTCAGTCTTCATATTCTTCTGCAATCTCTGTGTTTAAAGTGTGTTTAAAGCATGAAAATTCGCATTTATTTCCTAATATGCACATTTTGTACACATCTTTCTCCGTGTGTGTTTGTGATTTTTGATCCAAGAACTGCATCACAAAATTTGGAGGAGTGCAGAAAGGGAATCCACATATTAGTCCAAGAAAGCCATTTTCTATTACCCAAATGATATTTTAAAAAGACTAACGTTAGAAGTGCCACATTACAGCATTGTACTTTCTCCCAATGTTCTTTATGAAATTTGGTCTCTTCACTGAACCAAACCTATGCCATTGTAATATGTGACAGTGAACATTGATGTCTAACTCAGCTACCTATTCCCAGATTGATTATGTGCCAAGAACTCAAAGCAATGGAAGAGCCATGCAGTTTACCATCTGCTGCCATTCAGGAGGGAGGAAAGAAGCTGGAAGAGTTTCCTTCACTTACGGCTGCCATCTTGGCCCTCTGCTTAGATAAGGCAATGGGATAGAGAGATCTTGGGTTGTAAAAAAAAAAATCCTGTGCAAATAGACATTGATTGTCTCTTCAAATGCCAAAGTTGTCATTTGGGTGATTTTATTTTTGTTGGCACATTGCACCTGTTCTCTGTTGCTACTGGCTGGATCCCACTGCCTGGTACTCCTAGTCACTGAGCATCTGCAGACACCACCTTAATGCAGCTGGAATTCCAAATGGCACCTCATGCCCAGATAGCAATGCAGTGGTAAACGGATGGGTACATCAAAACTTTGAAATACAGCCCTTGGCTTCCGTCTTTGTTTCCCTGGGCAGGTTGTGGTTCAAACATCTGCCAAATGGGGCTCTGAAAGTAAAATATTGGATATGTTATTATGAGGTACTCTAGAAAATAGCAAAACTTCTCAACTGAATATATAAAAGAAAACTTGCAGTGTTAAATTTACAAGGACAGAGAACTAACTTTGGGGCAGGATCTACACTACTGCTTTAAAACACTTTATAACAAGACAACTGTTGGGGCCCAGGACACACTCCATAGACAGTTTTCAAACTGTTTTCAAAGTGTCATATCCTGCTTGGTGTAGATCTGGCCTGGGCCACAGTGAGTACTCTTCGTTATTCCGTATTCGTTCTATTAAATCCATCAGGAACATTAATGTTGAGAGAGGGAAAACATAAGAAGAGCCCTGCTGGATCAGACCAAGGGTCCATCTAGTCCAACACTCTGTTCACACAGTGGACAACCAGATGTCAACCAGGAACCCACCCTCCCATCCATCTTCCCCAGCAACTGGTGTATATAGGCTTACTCCCTCTGATACTGGAGGTAGCAAACCCTCCCCTCCTGGTGCTTATAGATCTTATAGTGCCATCACCCTGCTTCATTCACAGAAAAGACAGAATAGCTACACAGTGTCTTTTGATTAGTTGCTCTAGGAGCCCTCCATCTGGAAGGGCCTCATGTCACTGAAAATGGCACTGTTTCACTTGCCTTGCATTATGAAACATTCTTCTCATCCAAATTAAGGCCCTATTTTGAACATGTTTATTGGTTTTTCCCACACATACATGATGGCATGCTAAGTAATCAAGGACCAACAAAGCCAAATTCAGCACATGCCATGAGCCACATACGGTGTCTCACCAATAACTTAATGAACCTGCTGTTATTGCTATTTTCTGCTTGCCTGGGATGTGTGTATGTCAGTCAGCTGGCAGGCCACAATGTGAAAGTGGCAGGCTGCATTCAGATTCGTGGCACTGGGTCACAAATTATGGAGGTCTAGAAGCAAGTGCACACATTAACCCTGTCATGTGAATGCTGCTTGAAATGCAGTGGCTGTAGCCATGGAGCCAGTCTGTAGTGTAATGATTAGAATATGGACTTGGACTGAGAAGACCTGGGCTCAAAGCCCCACTCAGCCACAAAGCTCACTGGGTAACCTTGAGCCAGTCACTACAGTTCTCTTCAAGCATTTGCAGCTGGTGGACACATGCTCCTCCCCTGTCCCCTCCCCTCTTGACATACTGTATGTTAAAAGGGAAAGTCAGTAATGGCAATAAAAGTGAGGTCAACTTACACTGCTCCATGTGAGGGGAACGCTAGTTTATCAGGGTTCCTGATTATTTGGGGTTTCACAGCTCTTGTCAACCAAATGTACTTACAGCAGAGGCCCCCAAGAAGTCAAAAGTTATGGGGATGGTGCCAGAGAAGGCATTCCAGGTTTCCTTCACACTTACAACAAAAGCCTCTTCAATGAATGTTTGAGAGAGATTCATCTGTCAGCCTAACCTACATCCTATGGCCATTGGCTGGGTAAAACAGGGGACTCCTTGGAGGAAAGGAGGGCTATCACTGTAGTTTAATAATTATATTATGCGCACAAAAATGCAAACATTTGAAAAATGCACATACGTATATGCACAAATTATGAAAAATGCAAGCAAAAGTATGTTCCAATGTTTGTGCGAGAGAATGATGCAGAACTGGGATGCAAGAAGGATAGTAGTGGGAAAATGAGAACCTGGATGAGACTGAGATGGACAGATTTGCCTATTTCTAGGTTATCCAAATAGTGTGTTGTGTGTGTACACTTTTTCATTTATGCCTAAGGCTGATGGTGAGTTGGGAGGTTAACTGGAAGACAAATTTATCTCTCAGCAAGATCACTACAGAAGGTACAAATAAACTAATATATTCTGGTTGTAATTTAGAACAACAAATGGAACTGGAGGTCTTTGCCTTTGCACTGAAGAGAGGTACTTTAAAATGGACCAAATGGGACTGGGAGAGGCATCAGGCATGAGGCAGCATGAAATGATGCCATTAGCGACCACTTTTGGGATAGATTTTATTAGAAGAATTGCCTTGACTTCATACAGAAATATTAGCCTTTTTCAGTCTCTGAATAAATGAGAGAAGAAGTGTTTCCCCCAGGTGTATGTATGTGTATAGTGGATACCAAATTCATTCTCAGGAGCTAAAAATGCAAATCAGTCCTTTGTTCAGAGGTCTGAATCAATGCTCCACTGGATATTGCCAAATATGGAAGCTTCTGTTTCTAAGCTGGAGGGGAAAAGAAAATACTATGATTTTACGTAAGGTTTGATAGCAGATTAGTCACTTGCGTAGGTCTCCTGCTATAATTTGCATTTAGTTACTGTTGAGTTGAGGAAAGGCCTGCTGCTCCTAATTTGCTTGATCCTGCAACTACAGCTAATAGGAGTTTTCAGTAGAATTTGTGAGATTGGCTATCAAAGGTTTTATTAGAACCCACTTAGGAAACAGATGGGGAACAATCTGATTTTAATTCAAGATGAAAAATGCCAATTTGGTTATTGGTTTGGGTCAGGACAGGGCAATGTGTGGCCCTCTAGATTTTTTGGCCTACGACTCCCATCAAGAATAGCCAGCACAGACAATGGTGAGGGATCATGGGAGTTGTAGGCCAAAATATCTAGAGGGCCACAAGCTGCCCACCTCAGATTTAGGTGAAATTTAAACTTTTCCACTTGTGAAATCAGGTTTCTGGGAATTATTATTATATTTATTTATTTATTTGTATCCTGCCCTTTGCCCAATACTGGGCCTCAAGGTGGGAATGAAAATAACAAGATGTGATTAGGAATGGACAGATAGCTTCGGCTATTGGGCGGTATAAAAATGCAATAAATAAATAAATAAAATCTAATCTGGGCTCATACATATTCATTTTATAGATTTATATACCACTATCCATATTTTAAAATATCTCTAAGATTAAAAATAAAAGCATTAAAATACATCATGATGTGCATTAAAATACAATTAATATACATAATAATAACAATGATATAAAACACTGGGTCGTCGCCATAACGATGACCCAGAAGGAGCGCATATGGCCCATGGGCAGGGCTGGAGAGGCCTGTTTCCAGAAGTACAGAAACGGGCCTCTCCAGTTTCTCCAGAGGGGCGATCAGGGCTTCATCTGGGTCCTCTACTGGTCACACCCTTACCTATTGTGGTGATATTGTATTTTTATTTAAATTATAAGTAATTAATTCTATACATGCAGTTATGCGTAGAAATCAGCATATGCAGATTTTATGGAAATCTATGCCGTCTTTTGTACTTTTCCTTTGATGATGTGTTTCCTTTTTTTGGGTGATGTGCAAGTGCCCACACCACGTTAAATTGCAATCCCTAGTGAAGCCACAAGATGCTCCAGCATGTACCATTGTAGTGTTAATATTGAACAACTTTTCTAATAGGGGAATCATCTATTTCAACAACCTAACCAGGTTTTAGAAGACATAAAGCTGCTGGAGAATTCTTCTCTTTTTTTAAGAGATGTAAAAAGCATAGGAAATGCCATGTGGGCAATAATAGGTGTTAGCCTTGAAACTCTGTAGTCAATTCAATTTTTTAAATTGTAAATGGTCCTCATGAATTTCTGTAAATTTCTCACTGGATATTTTGCCGTCTTTTACCATTCAGAACCACAATTTAACATGATTTTGCCGTGTCTGATTGGGCATCTACTGTAAATCTCAGAGATGGGAAGAATAAAAATGCCAGCTATTACTATAAATTACTCAGTGCTTTGACAAAGTCTCACTATTTTCTGACAAATCCATAATATACATGCACATATGCACATAAATACAGGGCAGTAGTTCAAAGTAAACTGGAATGAACTTTTTCAAAGATAAATAGAAATGGATCCAGTACAACATCATTTACAGCAATAGAGGCTTAAATTCTTCTTCTTTCAGATGGAAAAAATTCAATTATTATCTGCCAAATGGCCAAGCGTTCGAGGGGAAATTGCTTAGAGACACTGCTTCAATTTAAAGATCTGTATTAATTTCCATCAACTTTACATATGCTTTGCTAGACACAACTACATCCTTCACCAGATAGTCTGTATACCAGAGCCCTAAAAATTGGTATATCATTTCCTAGCTAATTCTGGCCATGATCCATCCTCTCCTGCACAGTTCTCTTCCAGAGCTGTGTAAGAAGGGTGGCCCATAGGCCTTTAATCCCTCCTCCTGCACTTTTTCTTATTTATATGCTTTTTGTATGCTATGTTCTGTAATGTAAACATTTTTGTATGCACTTTTTAAACAATCAACTACATTACAAATTCAGATAAGTGCAAAACTCATGGATAATTTCATTTCAGTTCAAATATTAGTTTGAGAAGCTCATATAAAACACATACAGTTCTGTAGGTTTAATATTGGAGTAACTCAGTTTGTGGGAGGGACTTATTGGCTGGTGCTATGATCTTAGTTATGTCCCTGCTGGTGCTTTTGGACCTCCCTGCTCTCTCCTGCCGCATCTCTTTGAAAATGAGATTGCAACTCTTTGAAAATGTTTATTGTACAAATTGTGAAGCTAGGAAGAAGTCAGGCTCACATCACATATGAAGACCTGCATGAATTATGTTTGTACATAATAGCCCCCTACACAAGTTATTCATGCTTAGAAAGGGCAGTGGCTTTGCATTCATTGACTTCACACTCAATGTCCACACATTGCATATGGCAGCCTAGGTATGCAGGTTTCTAAATATGTAAGGTTCCACACAATCTCAAAACCTCTACTATCAGAGTTCCAGAATGTATGAAAATCTACATGTGGAAGTTTTCCCTATCCAGATGTCCATGACATTCTTGGGTCACTCTGTCCTCAGTTATGATTTCCCTACTCTCTGGGTTGAATAACACCCAGCCTGGTTGTATTCCCCGCACCCAGACCAGAAAAAATGTTTGCTAACATCTGACTCTTCTTGACTTCTGGAACACTCTCACATCCTCACAACTCTTTTTAGATTGAGTTGGCCAGGTCTTCATCCCTTCAAATCAACTCCTTGATAACACAAAATTGGGTGGGATAGCTAATACCTTGGAAGACAGAAGCAAACTTCAAAGTGATCTTGATAGCCTGGAGTGCTGGCCTGAAAACAACAGAATGAAATTTAGTAGAGATAAATGCCAAGTTCTATGCATAGGAAAAAGAAATCAAATGCACAGTTACAAGATGGGGGATACTTGGCTCAGTAATATTATAAGCAAGAAGGATCTTGGAATTGTTGTAGATCACAAGCTGAATATGAGACAACAGTGTGATGTGGAGGCAAAAAAAAGCAAATGATATTTTGGGCTGCATTAATAGAAGTATAGCTTCCAAACCACATGAAGTACTGGTTCCCCCCTATTCAGCACTGGTTAGGCCTCATCTTGAGTAGTGCATCCAGTTCTGGGCATCACACTTTAAGAAGGCTGCAGACAAGCTGGAGGGGGTTCAGAGGAGGACAACGAGGATGATCAGGGGTCTGGAAACAAAACCCTATGAGGAAAGAATGAAAGAACTGGGCATGCTTAGCCTTGAGAAGAGAAGGCTAAGGGGAGATATGACAGCATTCTTCAAATACTTGTAAGATTGTCACACAGAGGAGGGCCAGGATCTCTTTTCGATCATTCCAGAGTACAGGACATGGACTAATGGGCTCAAGTTACAGGAAGGCAGATTTTGGCTGGACATCAGAAAAAAACTTCCTATCTGTTAGAGATGTACGACCATAGAACCAGTTACCTAGGGAGGTTGTGGGCTCTCCCACACCAGAGGCATTCAAGAGGCAGCTGGACAACCATCTGTCAGGGATGCTTTAGGATGGATTCCTGCATTGAGCAGGGGGGTTGAACTCGATGGCCTTATAGCCCTCTTCCAACTCTACTATACTATGATTCTTCTTAATAGCAACAATCTCCATGCTCAGCTCTTTCACTTCTGTAGGACTCATCTTGCAAATAAGGAAAACTAAAGTAGCCAAACTCACTTCTTTTTTTATCCAGGGACCCAAGCTATCCAACAACCTTTAATTATTTCCTGAACAGAGAGGAAAATCATAAAATGGAGCCTCCTTTAAGGAAATTAGGGGTGTGCACGGACCCCCCGCTCCGCTTCACTTCCAGATCCGTGATTTTTGGATCGGCCCACTTCGCTCCACCCCCGCTCCACCCATGTCCGCTCCGCTCCGCTCGGAGCTCCGGATCCAGATCGGAGCTCCGTTCCCCCCCCCATAGGCTTGCATTAAGCTAAAAAAGTATACAACTTTTTTTCTGTGAAAGTTAGAAACCTCAAGTTTGGTACCATGACACCTCATGGAGATATACACATGCACGCCAAGACTCAAGGCAATCCCATCATCCCCTGGTTTTTGGGGAATTTATGAAAATCGGGCACCCCATTCACACCCCTTTCCATAGCTCCGTCAATTTGCATGTTAGAAACCTCAAACTCGCCACCATGACAGCTTATGCAGGGATACACATGCACGCCAAGACTCAAGGCAGTCCCATCATCCCTTGATTTTTGGGGAATTTATGAAAATCCAACACCCCATTCACACCCCTTTCCATAGCTCCGTCAATTTGCACGTTAGAAACCTCAAACTCACCACCATGATAGCTTATCCAGGGATACACATGCACGCCAAGACTCAAGGCAGTCCCATCATCCCCTGTTTTTTGGCGGGGCTTAAACCTGCAGACATCTCAATGGGGCCATTTCAAAGGAAATCCCAACATGCCATGAATTGGGGAGCAGAGATCAACCTATATGAATCTTCTTCCACACTTGAAAAATGGATTTGGAACTTCCAAAACTCCAAGTGAGCGCAGGAAGGACTTCTCCCCTGAGTCAAAGCCAGACACACACAACATCCCTGCAAGGCGGACAGGGGAGGAGAGAGGGAAGGCAGGCAGGCAGGCAGCAGACATTTCTGGGGGCATAAGGAAGTGAGCCAAGGATAAGCCAGTAATGCATATAAAATGGAATAAATAAATAAATAAACAAAGGAGGGGTGGAATTAAAAGCAGCAGTGTTGCTGAATAAACAACAAGAAGAACATTTTTAAAAAGGCTATATCTGTATTTTACCAGCAATAGGGGGACGTGCCCAGGGGAGGGGGAAGCAGCAGCTGCCAATTTGACTGGTGGTCAACCAGTCTTTTAAGAAGCAAGGCTGTCAGTTCAACTCATGAAAGCCATTGCTTCACCACAACAGAAAAGTGGAACTGTCACTTCAACTCATGATAGGCATTGCTCCACCACTAAGAGAAGTAGAACTGTCACTTCAACTCATGATAGGCATTGCTCCACTGGGTTACTCTCTTTGGAAGGCTCTAATGGCCCTCCAAGTACAGGAGAGAGTGGGGGCACGTCCACATAGGATGCCCTAGGGGAGCTCATCCCCTTGCACCACATCTTTTCAGTTGTTCCCCAAAGTTAGGGTGGGTAGCAGTGCTGTGTTTTCTAACTCTTATTATTGGCTTAGTATATGATTTCAGGTTGTGTTTGTGCATTTGGTGGGTCTACTGTTTTAAAAAACACTGGGAAAAGTCCGTTCAGACTAAGAAAGAGAAGTTCCCAGAATCCCAAGTTACCCGTTTTGCCTATCCCCTCCTCCAACTTTGGGATCATGTGATCATGACCGGGAGTTGACTGCCCCTCAGCCCTTCGGAAAAGGTATTTTCCCTGCCGGTTTTTTAAAAAATTCTAGCGCACGACCCGCACCACGCAGAGAGCTGAGAGTAGTCTCAAAATGACCCCCATCCACGACTCTCCAAGCACAAGAATTTTTAGAAAGATAGCTTCAAAAACAACACAGTTATCTGCGATTCTTTTCTGCAATGCAATCCTATGGGCGAAATGTTTCAAGATGGCGATAGAAGCAGAACGCGGAAACCGGAGCGCTCCGAAAATGGGCGCTTCTCTTCGCCTTGCTTCTAGGGGTCTGCGGTCCGCTTCTACTCTGCCTCTGGGCAAGGCGGAACAGGCCAATTCGCTCCTGCTTCTGAGCTTCTAATCGGAGCGGAGCACATGCCTAGAAATAATGTGGGTCATATGTATCTTCATTAAGAGGGCTTTATGTAATGACAGAAAATTATACCATTGACACTGTAAAATTTTCTGGAGTATTGGGTTCTGTAGTTTCCCATCTCACTTCTGTTTTCTTTGTGTTTTGTCAGGATGGAAACACTGGAACCTTCTTCAAGACTAGCCTCTTCCCATCCAGACTGTTGTCCCTTACTAAAACTGGGATAGAAATACAATGAATGAAAGAATGTGTATAGGCAGGAAACAGTATCTCAGTGTCAGGATTTGCATATGCGTGTTACAATGCCTGTTGTGACCCTACATGCGAACAAGTTCTATACATGTAGAATTGTTTTGGATATTGAAAGCAATGTGCTTAAATTAGAGGAGGAACTTCTGGCTGAGATTCTAGGTCTCCCCCTACCCCTGGCTACATGCATTCATTCTACGTGATTTCAATAGCTGTAAATGTGTCATATTTATTTATTTCATAATGATTTTATTCTACTTTTTGCCATAAAAATGCACTCAGACCAGCATACAATAAGCACATTAATTAAAAATTTTTTTTAAAAAAAAACATTATAAGAACACAATAAAACAAGAAGCAGCTGCAAAAGAACATAAAAACAAATATAATCAACACAAAGACGTTATTGATCAAATGTTTGCTCAATAAAAACATATTTATAGCCTTTCTAAAAGTAGGAAGGGATGAGGCTGTCAAATCACTCCCACAAGTTATTTCATAACTGTAACCCCAGCACTGAGAAGCTATCCCAAGTGGTGCAGGGCCTACTACATTCTGGCTCCCACAAGGAGATGGAGCAAACATCAGTGGCATGCTGTGTGGCCAGCTTGTGAAGCATTTACCAAAGACAACTAGTTATTGGGATGAAAAGGCCTTGCTGAGCCTTGATGATTTAAATCGTTTCCAGCCTGTCTCAAATGTGTCATACTTAAGGCAAATGTGTTATGACATCCCACTTCCTGGCACTCTTGAAAGAGACTGATTTTCTGGCTGGGTTTTGGGAATGAAACTGCCTTGGACTCTCTAGAAGGCAATTTACACCAGGAAACAGATGGAGAGAGTGTCAGCTCCTTGTTGATTCTCTTAGACATCCAAGTAGTGTTCAATGCCATTGACCATAGCAAGGGTTCCCAACCTTTTTGTGCTGGCGGGCACATTTGGAATTTTAAGAGTGTGTCATGGGCTCTCTCCAAAATAGCTATCATGGGAAGCTGCCATGGTGGGTGTGGCCAGTCACAAAAGGCAAACTTGCAAGGCTAAAAAAAAGGTCAAATTTAGCTTGTTTGCAATTACAGATGCCACTTTTCCCCTTAAAACCAAAAATATTATTTTTGCAGGGAGCAGCAGAGGTTGGCAGGGGCCATGCCATGAAGGCAGCAAGGGGCACATGCAGCCTGTGGGCCACGTGTTGCCCATCCCTGATCTATGTGGGACTACTGGGGAAAGTTAACCAGAGATATGCAATGCAATGCCTTCAGTATGCTGATGTATCTCTCTTTCCCATCAAGTTCCAGGAAAATAGTAGGGGTCCTGAAAATGTAGCTTAATCTAATCTGGTCATATCCAAATTAGATTACTGGGCTGCCTTTGAAGAGTATTCAGAGAGTCTAATGCTGCTATGAAATTACAAACTGGAGCATAGAACTCTGATTTTGCCCCAGTTTCACCAGCTTTCAGTTGGTTTCTAGGCCTAATTCTGAGTACTGCTTTGTCCTTCAAACCTTGGACCAGGATATATCAAGAGCCACTTTCTCCTATGTTAACGTTATCTGGTCACTCAAATCATCATCAGTGGTCCTGCTCTACCCAGCACCAGAGGAGGTGACATTGGACCAAGGCAGGATCTACACTACTGCTTTAAAATGGTTTACAACGGTAGTGACAACTGTTGGGGCCCAGGACACACTCCATAGACAGTTTTCAAAACGTTTTCAAAGTGTCATATCCTGCTTGGTGTAGATCTGGCCCAACTTCATGCCTAGCGGAGGCACTGTGAGATTGACAAAGTTTCTCCAGGAAGGGACTGCCTAAGCAGTTTTGGCTAAGCCTAGTCACATATAGCAAAGCATTCTCCAAACATTACTGGACAATCCCAAACCAGAGTCAGTGATCTCCAGTGTCCCCACAGGAATCCAACCACCAAGTTCAGTACATGTAACCTAGCCTGACAAAAGGCTGGAACTCCTTCTCCAGAGGAAAGTGCCAGAAGTCTTCCATGAGTTCCAGAGTTTGTTGCTAGTTTTTGTTATTTATTTATTTATTTATTTATTTATTTATTTATTGCACTTATATACCGCCCTGGGCGGTTTACAGAAATTCTAAAATTAAGATAAAAACGAGTATACAAAATTTAAAATTCTAAAACACAGAACATACACACATAAAGCATTAAAAACCATTAAAAAAACCTAAACATGTGGGTGATTAAGATGTGCCACCATATGCCTGGGCGCCGGAAAGATAGCAGCGTTGGTGCCAGGCGAGCCTCGTCAGGGAGATCATTCCATAGTCTGGGGGCCACCACCGAAAAGGCCCTGTCCCTTGTTGCCACACTCCGAGCCTCTCTCGGAGTAGGCACCCGGAGGAGGACCTTAGATGTTGAACGTAGTGACCGGGTATATTCACGTCGGGAGAGGCATTCTATCAGGTATTGTGGTCCCAAGCCGGGTAAGGCTTTATAGGTCAAAACCAGCACCTTGAATTGGGCTCGGAAACATACAGGCAGCCAGTGCAAGCGGACCAGAGCAGGTGTTATATGGTCGAACCTTCTGGTTCCCGAAATCAATCCGGCCGCTACATTTTGCACGAGCTGCAGCTTCTGAACCATCTTCAAAGGCAGCCTACGTAGAGTGTATTGCAGTAATCTAACTTGGAGGTTACCAGAGCATGGACAACTGAAGCCAGGTTATCTCTGTCTAGATAGGGGCGTAGCTGGGCCACCAACTGGAGTTTGTAGAAGGCACTCCGTGCCACTGAGGTCACTTGAGCCTCAAGTGACAATGATGGATCTAAAAGAACCCCCAAGCTATGAACCTGCTCCTTCAGGGTGAGTGCAATCCCATCCAGAACCGATAGAACACCCCCCCATCCTGTCAGCAGAATCACCTACTAACAGCATCTCAGTCTTGTCTGGATTGAGTCTCAGTTTGTTAGCCCTCATCCAGTCCATTGTCGCAGCCAGGCACCGGTTCAACACATCTACAGCCTATCCTGCTGAAGATGAAAAGGAGAAATAGCTCTGCGTGTCGTCAGCATACTGATGACAGCACACTCCAAAGCTCCGGATGACCGCACCCAGCGGCTTCATGTAAATGTTAAACAACATGGGGGACAAAACCGACCCCTGCGGGACCCCATACTTGAGAGTCCATGGGGCCGAGTAATGTTCCCCAAGCACCATCTTCTGTATCCCACCCGCCAAATAAGAGCGGAACCACTGCAGAGCAGTACCTCCCACTCCCAGCTCAGCGAGTCGTCCCAGAAGGATACCATGGTCAATGGTATCGAAAGCCGCTGAGAGGTCGAGAAGAATCAACAGAGTCACACTCCCTCTCCTGTCTTTCTCCCGACATAGGTCATCATACAGGGCGACCAAGGCTGTTTCCATGCCAAAACCAGGCCTGAAGCCCAACTGAAATGCATCCAGATAATCAGTCTCATTGTTGCTATTTTCCCTGTGTGTATTTTGTTGTTGATGTTTATTTATTTATTTATGTAAACATTTATATCCTGCCCTATATCACAGGGATATCAGGGCGGCATACAGATAACAAATTGTTGTTGGTCTCCCCTGACACACAGGGGCTGTCCCTTGCTGGCAGCCCACAAATGCCACCTCCTCCCAAGGCTTCCAAAGTGTTGGGCTATGCCAGGTACCCTCTTCAAGCTAGCTTCTGTCTGTGAAGCCTGTACTGAGGAACAGCGAAAATGTATCAGTTGCATAGTCTAGTGTCGTGTGGTTTGTTCAACTGTTCTAAGATTTTGCTGTCTAGATTTTTATTACCCTAGTCATTAGCGTCCTAAAAGGTCTGGTGCAACTTACAATGAGATTGCCTCATCACTTTTTTGTAACCAGCATCAAAATATTAATGCTTTCCAACATCCAGTGGGTTATACTCATACAACTTTATGATGGCATGATTGCTTCCCTGGTAATACAGGCTCACGGATTTAAGACTTACGCTTCATTTAAATTTGGATATTGCCATTAATGAACACATTACAGCCTACACTCTGTCATGTTTTATTGCTTACACATTGCTTCTTGTAAAATTAATCATGATTCGTGCATTTGTTACAGATGCAAACCAGCAAAGACAAAAATGTGGCTCCATGAACTTTAATGAGGAGGTGCATGAGGAGAAGTTAGTGTTCTCTACTTGAAAGCTATTTAGAAAAGAGGCTGATGTACAATCAGTCCCATTTTTGTATATGGTACGTCTTAAACCAGCAAGTGAGCAATAGAACCTTACTGACTTCACTTTCAGTTCTGTCTGGTGTTATTCATGTAGAGCTTCTTAATATCATATGTCGCCAGTGTGTTTTGAATTTCTGATGGGTGCACTGCACTTATACGCATCAAGAAATAAACGAATCGGTGAACAAACATGAATAGTAATACTGGTGGATAACTTTGTTCTCTTTTTTATCTATTAACATTATTCCAAGCACAAGTTGGGCATCATCTGTAAAACATTGGAAGGAGAGAGAGAGAGAGAGAGAGAGAGAGAGAGAGAGAGAGAGAGAGAGAGAGAGAGAGAGAGACTGTTCAGACAACACACTAAGCTATAGTTAGGCCACTAACCCTTTCGCAGCAAATGGCTAGTGAGCATGTTTAAACTGTGGATATGTAGCCACCATACTTAGGGATGGTTCACATGGCACGCTAAGCCATAATGTTTAGCTCAAAATGCTTAACCACCGTGGCTTAGCGTGATATCTGAACAGGGAGATAGATAGATAGATAGATAGATAGATAGATAGATAGATAGATAGATAGATAGATGATAGATAGACAGACAGACAGACAGACAGATAGATAGATTTGAGTTCCTAACAGCTATTCAAAATTACATTGATTACCCCCATCAAAACCACCTAAAGCCTGGCATACTGAACAAAGATTAGTTTGTATATCTTGACTGACAAATTATTAATTCAGGCAATTCTAATGTGGCCTTGTTGACACAGCTGTGCCATAAAAAGGCAATGGTATGGTCCTTGCCAGAGAATGGAAAGAGGACAGAGAAGGAGCTCCACTCATCTTGTATGGCATCTCATGAGCCTTTCACTCCAAAGAGCAGAGTCGAACTAGTTCATTTGTTTGTTTTACTTTGAAGGGAAACAAAAAGATTAGGGATATATGAAAACTTTTATTGTGGTTTGTTTGTGACCAGAACCTGAATGCAAATGCAAGTGCATTTTGCAAGCAAAGCTTGTAGATTCCCAAACTGGAGATGCTGGTTCGAAAAATGTGCACTGTGTGAAAATGTACTCTTTAGAAATGCACACTTTGGGGAATGGCACATTGTCACACATTAGTCCATGCATGAGTGCATGCCTTTGGGTGCACACTTTTTTAAAAAAAATAATGTGTACCCAAACAACAACGGCAGAAGCTCACAGTGGGAAATGGAATAAGGTTGACTGAGCTTTGAAGTGGAACTCACAGCATTTCGACAAGTTTGAACTTCGATGATCCCCCCTCCTCCCATCCCTAAGAAAAGATTTGCTTCAGTTATTGGTTCAGGTTGCCTGCTGTTATGCTAAACTGTCAGGCCCAATTGAACTTGAACTGAAAACCAGACTAAATCTTTATTTTCCTGACCCAAGCAGAACCTGAGCAATTATCTGAAACTGGAAGCTTATTAAATCTGTTTGTCTCCCCAAAAGGAGCCATGTATCTGTCTGAGCCATTTTTTGTACAGTATAGATTAAGAGTGCTTCGCCTCAGTTCTACCTTGGTTCTCAGGCAAAGATTTCTGATTTACTGTTGCCAAGCCAACATTTACCACTATTGCTATGGCTAAAGTAACTGAATGGGATCAGGTTGTACGGTAATTACATGTTAGGGAACATCGTTTCTGATTGGAAGAGGGGGAGGGAATTGCCAATACACAGGGTGTGAACATAATCCAGAGAAAACACAGAATGGCCTCCAAATTGGTTTGAGAGCACATGAGCTTTGAGGTCCTTGATGCTTTCAGAATGGTATTGGCAATGTAGCATGAAAGTAGTGATGTATGAGAATTTTGTTTGGATTTGATTTTGATCCAAATCTGGCCCATTTGCACCCCCAAACTAGGGTGACCATATTTTGGAAAACAAAAAGGAGGACAACATGGTTGCCCCCAAGGGGGCGTGTCCAGCACCAAGGGGGCGTGCCCACCCGAACATAGCTTTGGTCACATGTCTGATTTTACAGCACACATTTAAGACAAATCTCTTCTTCATAACATCTTAATGTTAAAATCACTGAAATAAAGAACAAGTGAGAGATTCAATGTATCTGAAATTAACTTCACTCACTCTTACTTTTGTAGGTTTTGCTGTATTTTGAAGCTTTTGCTATACTCTTTGTGTTATTTTATTTATTTATTTATTTTATTACATTTATATACCGCCCCACAGCCGAAGCTCTCTGGGCGGTTTACAACAATTAAAAATAGTAAACATTAAAAGTATACAAAAAATTTAAAAACATAAAAACAGTATAAAAACAACAGTATAAAAAGTGTTACATTCTCCCCTTCCCTCAAATATTTTTTCTGACTGTATCTTCACTCATTGCAAGCTGCTGTTGTTGTTAACAGGGTTTGCTACTGGCCCCAGATCTGTTTCAAATTTGGTATGGCTAAAGCTCTACCTAAAAGCTATCATGGTTCCAACTTTCAGCTCTTTATCTTTAAAAATGACAGTTTAAAAAATAATAATTTAAAACCTCATTTTAAAAAAAATTTCTAAAAAAACCAATGGATGAACGGATCTCTTTCAAATTTGGTATGGCTAAAGCTCTACCTAAATCCTATCATGGTACAAAGTTTCATCACTTTATCTTTAAAAATGACGATTTTAAAAATAATAATTTTAAAACCTCAATTTTAAAAAAATTCCTAAAAAATCAATGGATGAACGGATATGTTTCAAATTTGGTGTGGCTAAAGCTCTACCTAAATCCTATCATGGTACAAAGTTTCATCACTTTATCTTTAAAAATGACGATTTTAAAAATAATAATTTTAAAACCTCAATTTTAAAAAAATTCCTAAAAAATCAATGGATGAACGGATCTGTTTCAAATTTGGTGTTGCTAAATCTCTACCTAAGTCCTTTCATGGTGCAAAGTTTCATCTGTTTATCTTTAAAAATGACAATTTTAAAAATAATAATTTTAAAACCTTAATTTTAAAAAAAAATCCTAAAAAATCAGTGGATGAACAGATCTGTTTCAAATTTGGTATGACTAAAGCCCTTCCTAAGAGCTACCATTGTGCCAAGTTTCATGTCTTTATCTTAAAAAATGACGGAGTTATAAGCATTTTTGTTAATTCCCATTAGAGCTGCTCTTTGTAAAAAATCCGGATTTCCCATCCCCCTCCCGGATTTACCGGTTTACACCATGAATCCGGCCAGATCCAGGCAAATCCGGGTCATATGGTCACCCTACCATGCAAGCACAATTTGGGAGTAGTGGGGAGCTTGAGTATCTCCAAACTTGTGTTAATATTTGAAAAAAAATGTGCAATTTAACAAAATGAGCATTTTTAAGGCATTTTGGAAAGATACTAATTTTTATGCTTTAATCAATGAGGGTGTACATGCATTTGGGTATGCACTTCAAACATCGAGCAATCGAGCACAGAAATGGGATGATCCTAGCTCCGAGATGAGGCTCAGAGAAACTCAATAAGATCATGTTTTACAGATTCTCCCATCCTTATATGGAAGGTCATTTGCTTACATACCAGATCTGACACTGTAGAAGTGCCATCAGTATGCTGATGATGCACAGTTTTGTCTCTCTTTTTCTTCAGATCCAGTTCCTGTCAGGGAGGATATGCATATTAACACCTATCAGCTAACATAACAGAGTACCTTTGACTACCAGCTGCTGGAAACAAATGATAGGGAATGGCCATTACCTTCATGCCCTGCTGATGTATTTTTTGAGGCATCCAGCTGGCTGCTGTTGGAGACAGAATGCTGAATGAGACAGACCTTTAGTCCTATCCAGCAAAGGCATTAATTAGGTTCCTAGGGCCTGTGCTGTCCCATAATTCCCACCATCTGCAGTATTGGTAGATAGAAGAAAGAAAGGCATGGACCAGTAAAGATAAAGACAAGAGTGCAAGGCATGGGGGTTAGTGAACACTCACTTAGTGCACGTCACACACAGCCTTCAAACTCTATTTCAACACATACACTTAGCTATGATTCATGGAATTGGCCCATGAATGTTGTGGTGGGTTTGCCCAGCATCTCTCAGAACTGTTCTTTGCACTCTTTGGCCATTTTCTATTCCTTAAGAGGGATGGCATAGGCAGGCCCTCGGCATGCATCTGACAAGGATAACTTCAGTAATGTCAATCAAAGCCACTGAAAACTCAAGATGAAAGGTGTGAGAGAAATGTGAAGTATCATTCTCTCTATAAGCACTGTTCAGAGGTGAATGAGGATCCTTGTGTAGCCAAAATGTCACTGCACGCACACACTCGCATTCGCAGCCTTAAAACAAAGCTTGGGAAAGTACAGAAAATCTTTAGAAGGGGAAGTAAAGGGAAGAAAGTACAGCATAATGAAGGCTCTGCAAGCTCAGTGGATATGGAATGCAGTCCCTGTTGAAAAAGAAAAGAGAAAGAAAACCAGGAAAGGTAGGGAATGAAATGGAGTTGGTATGACTTACTGGAACCCTGAAAAGGAGCACTCCACAGATTTTGTTCCGGGTCCCCTTTGTTATTGCTATTAGTAAGTAGGGCTGTACATGGTCCCCCCCAATTTGCCTCAGAGGCCAGTTCGGAGCCACTGAAACAGCCCCGATTCGACTCAGGGTGCTTTGGGGTTGCCTGCCTCACCTCAGTGCCAAAGCCAAGGCTAGATTCAGGGCTCCCAAGATGACTCGGCCTTGCAAGACCCTGGGTACTGACTGCGCAGCCGGCACCCAGGAAAGCTGGTAGCAAGGCCGGCCGTGAATCCTTTGGACTCACCTCCCTCTCCCTGCTTACCTGCTGCCTATGCTGCCTCGTTCCTGCCACCATCACCATTGGTGCCATTGCCACCTCGCTTCTGGCACCATCGTCATCACTACTGCATTGCTCCTGCTGCCAAACTATGGTAGCCATAGAGGTACTAAACCGAGCCCGCCGCCCCCCGATATCTTAAAATCACGGCCTGGTTCTCAGATGCGGCGGTGGCAATGGCGATGGCAACAAGATCGATGCGGCGGCAGCGATGGTGGCAGGTGAGCAGGGAGAGCAGCCCAGTGCTGCTCTGAAGTGGCCCAAGGTACCCCGAAGCTTCGGTGCCAATTGGCTTCAGCTTCGGGGCACTGGAACTGACTCGGAAATGAGGTAAGGCAGGCCAAATCATTCCACTTCACCTCAGTTTCGGGGATTCAGCCCGAGGCGGTGCACAGCCCTATTAGTAGGAAACATAAGAGCACAAAGTTGCTGAAATGCTGTGTATGGGCTGTGTAGGTGGGCAAAATGATACACAAGGTTCTTGATATAATTATGTAACGTTTACAACCCTAGCACACAACAGACACATTGCCATTTCAGAGCACACTGATAGAATGCAGAACTGATCGCTTTTGTTCATTGCATTCATATAGCTCCTTTTATCTGAGCTTAATGTCTTGGTGCATTAATGCAGTTGGTAAGTTTCATTAACCTGTGTTACATTTGGGGAAAATAGCAAAGAGAGGGCAAAGAGGTTAAATTAGCTTCGAAGATCACAAAGTAATCTAGGGGAAGGATTGGAAAATAAATGAAGCTAAGGCTGGAATCATTATCAGTACCCAACTACTTCAAACTCTTGTAAAGACTGCTGTAGAGGGTTGCATTGTATACAAATAGATAAATTATTTTATCCTAGGTTTTTTTGCTGGAGAAGCATTCAGAGAAGCATTTAAGTTGGTGCGTGAAATTCCAATCTTATGTACGTGTATCCAGGAGTAAGTCCTATTTAATTCAGTGGGGCTTACTTCCAAGTAAATATAGATAGGATTGC
Organism: Elgaria multicarinata webbii; assembly: GCF_023053635.1. Lineage (NCBI taxonomy): Eukaryota > Metazoa > Chordata > Lepidosauria > Squamata > Anguidae > Elgaria > Elgaria multicarinata. The sequence continues at coordinate 117,555,791 of NC_086172.1, forward strand.
ACTGTTAATCTTTATCACAGAAATTGAAAGGACTTAAACATGTTAAACTGGTTGGATTATGCTCAAAATCTAAAATTGCTGTGGTATACAGCAAAAGCGCTGTGGATTGTAAAGCCCTTAGAGCTGTTGATGGACCTGGGTTCAGGGACTACAGTCTTTGGTCTGGGTTAAGTGCCAGGGATCTCTTGCAGGGTTTGGGCTCAGTGCCTTCATCAGCTGTACTGGTTGCTCAGCCTCAGTGTCTGGGCCCAGGTCACTGCCAGTCATGTGTTAATTTTAGTTTTAGAATGCCTTGACTGCCATGCTTTTTCTGGGAATTATGGTATGATTAGGTGCTCAGTGATTCATAGCACCATCCCACCCTACCCCTTCAAACAATGGTTCCTTGAGAAGACAGAAAGGACTTAGCTATTATTATTATTATTATTATTATTATTATTATTTATTTATTTATATAGCACCATCAATGTACATCAATGTCCCAGGCAAATGGAGGGGTCATCCCTGCCTGCTCCCGGGATCCCCTTTGCGTTATTTGGATGCACAGGGATGACCCCGGGATAATCCCGGGATATAGGCCTGGTCTAGCCATGGCCAAAGACTATTAGTGTGAATAGTGTGACTATGGTCAGTGTGTCCTATATGATGAGAAGCATAATAAACATTAAGCAGAATAAGGTAGTAGATGGAGGCAAAAGAATTCTGGACTTTACCATTTTTAAAAAAAACAAACAAACACATGCAGCAATGTTTAAAAACAGTCCCTGCATGTAGCAAATTAACACATCAGAGGGAAAGATTATTTGAAGTTTTTTCTTCTTTTCCTTTTTACTGTAGGAATATTCACAAATACACAAAAATATACCTATAGTGTGAACTCATACAGTTCAAAATTCTGTCACCCCAGTAAGAATTATATGACCTCAATTCTATTACCTTACTACTTTTGTGTAAAAAATAAACAAACACTTGGATGAAGAACAGCTTTATTCCCAAAATTACTCTATGGCAAGAGATAAATAATTTAGGATTCAATCCTATGTATGTTTAGACATGGCTGGCTGGGGAATGCTAGGAGTTGTAGGAGTTTTTTCTGCCTAAAAATGCATAGAATTGCAGTCTTATTTATTTACCTACTTTCCTCCTCTTGTTTCATGTGATCTGCTCTCTCATGAAGTGGTCAAGAGGGATTCCTTCAGCAAGACTCAGTGTGAGTCAATTTTCAGAATCAACTGCTCTTGGAAACCATTTTGTTCCTTTGCTCTCAGCATGCCAAATCAATCCTACTCTATGTAGAAGGAGATGCAACATAAAACCTAACTCCTGCTAGCAGCAAACTTGCGTGCCCCATTCACTCTGAAGAGGATCCGAGGATCCTTCCATCAGTTGTAGAAGAAAAGGCTTTTGCCATCAGCAGCTCTCATGTCTTGAGATAGGATTTAGTTTCTGAAAATGATGTAGGCCTGCCCAAGTATAATGGACAAATATCAGAATACTCTGTAACTGTTTAGGAACCATGTGAAATTACATGAGCATTTTTCTGTTTGCCTGATAAAGAGCAATTGCCAACTGTTACTTTTGGATGCTACAAATCTTTTTGAAATCTGAAACATCTCTCTGCTAAAGACATGGCCTCATAATGATCAAACTCATCCCATGTAATATCCTGGACTGGAATTTGAAGATAATGACTTTCAGTTGCAATTCATAAGAGTTTGATCTGAAATGATAATCTTTAGATGAAAAAGTTCTCTTCTGTAACGCCCCTTATCAATCCATCAAGCTCCCCTGTCACCTTGTTAATAAAGAGAAAATACTTCCAGTCAATATAAAGGTGGGATTCACTGGAAGGAGGTGAATCAACCACGCTGAGCAAGAAACATTTAAAAATAAAATAAAATTGAAAGTTAGTATCCAATGCAGAAATTGGAAAATGAAAAGAAGCTATTTTTAATACATCTAGAACCAAGAGGCTTTTATATGCCTGAATTATTATTGAAGTCTGGCTTGATGTGATTACAAAGAGCTGTTGTTTCATGAGTGAATTTTAATCCTTTTGGCAGAGTCAGACAGGGTATAAATTTGTGAGCCAATTGGTATGCAGATCATCCGACTGCCTGGGTATTGATTTGAAAGATTCAGGATGAATGTGCCCTGTTTTATAAGGGAAGCTTCTGAAGATGGAAAAGAATGTGCTGCCTTTTCAGAAGCTTTCCTAAATATTGTTGAATAGAAGCAGCAGCCAGTAGATGAGGCCCTGGTCACGGCACCAAGGGCTGAGGTGAGGGATGGTTCACATGACACGCTAAGGGCCTTACTAGACCATGCCGGATAAGCCGGCAGGGAGGCGGGGTGACAGCGCACTAACTTTAGCGCGTGCTGCCCCGCCTCCTAGACGCATGACGCGCAGGGACTCTGGAAGCCCTGCAGCGTCGGCCATTTTTTTTTTGTTGTTGTTAAAGGGGCCACGTGCGCCCCAAAGACTCCGGAGAAGGTAAGTGGTTTTTTTAAAAAAATTATCATTCCCTTGCCCCCATCCCGTCCCCGGCTGTCTGTCCCTCGCCCCGTGCCATCCCCGATGTGCGGCTTTCCCCCCCTCTCCCCCCCCGTCCCGATGGGCACAGCGCTTGTATGAGCGCTGTGCCCAGTCCGTCGCTTTTCCCAGCTACTCGCGAGTAAGCAAGTAGCCGCAAAAAGCCACGGACCTTGCTAGACGTTCCGCAGCCTCGGCCTCAGGCCAGGGCTGCGGAAAAGGCACGCCATAAGCAACTTCGCTTATGGCGCGTTAAGGGAGGTTTCAGAGCGGCCTGACCCCGGATTCCCCTGTGCGTCATCTGGATGCACAGCAGGGAAACCGGGCCTCACAGCGTGCTAAGACCTCGTCTAGCAAGGCCGTAAGCCATAATGTTTAACTCACAACACTTAACCATCATGGTTTAGCATGTTGTCTGTACAGGACCACTTTCATTTTTGTACATTCCCTATTCAGGTCCATCCTACAGTTTGAGAATTAAAAATTAGCAACAACAACAACAAGAAAAACAAAAAGGACCTTCCTCTTTTATAAGATAGTCTAAGGGCTGCCATTCAAGTTTTAAAGTCTCCCCCCACTCCCAAAGGAAAAGCCATTCTTAACTGGCTAGAAACCTTGTGGTTGACATGCAGGCATTCCAAATATGAAGAGAAATGCCCTTAAGAGTGATGGCATGCCTTCTTTTCAGGAATTTGTACAGGAGAAAGATGATTGCCTCCATGGCCTATGGGGGAGAGGGCAGTCATATTTTCTTCTGCATGAATCCGTTTGAGGGCAGAATGTCATCACTATTAGAAGCACTGGTGGGCACTTTTGGAATGCCCACACAATAGCCACCAGATGTTCTTGTGCCTTTACCTGTGGTGGTGAGTGGAGGGAAGACTTCTGAACTTGAAAGGCTGCCACTGAATCATGTCAAGAATTTGGTGAATTATGGACCGAGCCAGAACACCATATTCCATTCTGCTCAATGACCCAGTAAATGTGGATCAAGTCAGTTTGCTCAGAAATGCCTGGTGAACTAATTGTTCATATATTCTAGCTGAGGTCCACAAGAATACTCCAAACTTTTATTTTAGTTTAATTTTATGCTTCTGTCTTGTAGTCATGACAACCATCAACAACATTTATAATTATAAAAACCCCTAATAAACAACAACAAAAGAGTAGAGAACAAAAGCATAAGATACACAAAAAGAAAAAGAAAAAAAAAGCCTGTGGATCCATCCATCTTCACCACCACCACCACCACCACCACCATCATCATCATCACACAAAAGTCCCCAGTCAGGCAATACCTATATTCATGCCAACCAAAATGTCACAAAGCAGTGAGCAAGCTTTTGCATTCTCCATTTCTTTTCGTTAAGTGAAGCACCGAATGTTAAAAAAAAAGCAGGGGTGGATTTTAAACACAGGCTTTGTGGTGTCGGCACGATGTCTGCATTTATTCATACTCCCAAGATGGTTTGTAGATGGAGATTGCAGACTTAATTAGATTAGTCTCTATTAGGTGCTAGGCAGGTGCTAAGAGGCAAAGAAAGACACTGTGGCCGATTCCCCTGATTTTGAAAATATGCAACCCAGCAGTTAACCATCATTATCTCCAGAGTCCATCCATAAGTAAAACACAAAAGTTCCTTGTTAAGCAGAGAACAGAAGAAAAGAGAAACATGGCAGTTGCTTTATTGCAAAACTGAAGATAAAGTTTAGGTTTTGTATGAAAAGCAGATGATTTGTTTGTTTTATTCAATCACTGAGGAGCATTTAATCCCATGGGTTCCCACTTGTAATCTAAAGTGGTACAAACCATCCACAGATTTACCACTTGAGTGAGAACTAGGCCTAAGACCAGGCATGTCACCCATAAATTATCTTCATCCACTTGTGGAAGCAATACTAATTTTGTGCCAGACATTGTGCCTAACCCTAGAGATTTGTGTTCCTCATTGAGATTGTACATTGATCTTCTTCAGTCTGACATGTGACAGAAAATGAACCAGGTATGGAGGTTAAACCATTAAATATATATATGTATTTTTTCGTTCCTCCAGCTATTTGCAGAAGTTCCCAGGGGCTTCAGAAAAACTTGAATCTTTCATCCCCAGTTTGCCCTTCTCAGCTGTCGAACTTGTTTGGAATATTTAACAAATGACGAAAGAGAAACTATATGGATATCAATGCTGGCCTCTAGAAAAGTTTCCATCAACTTTCCAAATTCTCGCACTCAGACAGTAATTGCCTCTCTGAATTCAGGCTGCTGTAATTGGGAATGACATACCAAATCAACTGACGTAGCCTCCATAACCGCATTAACACTCCAGTTATCACTAGAGCTAACAAGTCACCTTTAGGGATGCAAATTTAACTAAACTCTTTAAGCGTTTTCCCCTCATTATTTCCGTGGGTAAATGTCACTCAGTGCTTTCAATAGATGTTATCCCTCAGATGACCGAAACTGCTGGTGACAGTCACTTTCTTTCTCTTTGCTGTCTGTGCAAATTATATTAAACAAAAAGCATGGAAAGAAAGCTCAGAAAGATAGATGGGCTAGAGAGACAAAGGGCTTCAGAGAGCAGCATTAGTTCTAGAAAGAGAAATGGCAAACAGCGGTCTCTGAGTTGCTATTTTTTTTTCAAGTTTGTGTTCAAAAGATAAACAATAATATGTTTAAAGGTGGTTATCAGGTACAAAGCATGAAAGTCTCTGAGAGTTAAAAAATAAAAATAGCTTTAAACTGATGGTCTTATAAACCCTCACAATAGTTGTTTGTTATGAACGGTCAGAACCAGTCAAGACTCTAAAGGAGCAACTTGAATAGTTTTATTATTTATTTATTTATTACATTTTTATACTGCCCAATAGCTGAAGCTCTCTGGGCGGTTCACAAAAATGATAGCATCTTTAGGGTGCTAACTAGTTCTGGATCCACTGACATCAGAGCCACCCACCTCCACTGGTTAAATCAGAGTGTATGCAGATATAATGATAAGAATCAAAGCTGTTTTTATCATCTGGAAAAGTAACCCAGGGTAGATTCACTGCCCCCACTGACATCAGAGCCACCAGCGTCCACTGGATCTACCACCATCGTCCTGTTCCTTGCCATGCTTGCTGAGAGGTGGAGTATTTTTACATCTTAAATAAAAAAAGTAGACCAGATGTGCCCTGAAGCATTGGAGGGGGGCACACAGCCTTCAGGAAGTTAAAGAAATTAAATAAAAAGAAGCAAACTGAACTAAAGCATCCTTGAAATGCTGTCAACTTGCTGCAGGAGAATGGAATCAGCTTGCTTCCATTAGCCACTTTTCATAACCAATTCTAAACAACTTCTGGTCCATCAAGCAGAACATACATCACCAACCACATTCGGAGAATCACCAGGGGCTCAATGAAACCTCTGTTTCTTTCTTTCTAATAGTCCTACAGAAACAGATAATAAAAGGGGAGAGGATCCGCCAGAACCTCTACGGCCACTGCAATTCATCTCTGATGTGATACACATTATGTGATAAGTTACATACTTGTCAGGCCTCTCACTCTCACAAGAGCCAATATATATATAGAAAAACACTCATCCCTCCCACTCCCCATCTCCCAACACATTGAGGTTCTATTACATGATTCCCCACTGCTGAGTGCTGCTGCCAGTGAAGGAGGGTGGCACCGATTTTGATGGGGCTGTGAATCCACTCTGGGTTTCATTCTAAACCAGCCAGAACTCTAAAGGAGCTACCTAAGGTGCTGGATCGTATCCCCAAAATAGGTTCTGACTGAAACCCTGAATGGATTCTCAGTCCCATCAAAATCAGTGCCACCCGCCTCCACTGGCTGGGAGGATCAGCTGAAAAGCACACGAATTGGCCTACTCCTCAGCTGTTCTTAGCAGAAATCAGCTGGGCAGTGAGGAAGGGAAAGATATAGGCTTACAGGGATCCCAACATCCAGCGCCCCAAGCTGATTACTGCTGAGAACAGGTGAGGACTCCACTGATTGGTGCACTCCTCAGCTATTCCATTGGGGGGCAATAGGCAAATGAGCTGGGGATGTGCGAATCAGCAAAACATGAGCTCAGCTGAGTTCTCCAAATTCCGGTTCATTCTAACTCAAGTCCTTATCAGATTGTGAGCTTTCTTTTCTTATAAAAATCCATACACATTTCCCTGCATATTTTTTCCCAAATGTACACCTCAATTGTGCACATCCCTAAAATGTACGCATCCTTCTTCCATTGATTAAAGTGTCCCTGGGTGGGGGCGTTATGTGTGTTTTTCAAATATATGCATGGTGTCGAACACTTTTTTGTTTTGGTCTGCAGATCACATTGCAAGTTTGAAAACATATGGACTTCAATCTCAGATTGGGCATGCACAAGGGGTGTGCTGGCTGTGTCCAGGGACACCCTAATGTCTCAAGAAGCAAGTGCCGAATTGAGGGGGGCAGAGGGGCATCCAGACACAGTGGGAATAGTTCTCTGGCTTTCCTTTGGCTCTCTGATGCCACGTCGAAGAACCACTACCTCTGAGAGAGCAGAAGCAAAACGGAATCGCTCTGCTGGGAGCCTCTCTGCTCTCTGGGAGTTCCTTGGCCACTTGGCCTCGGCTAGAGCGACTGTATCAACTGACCTCATGCTTACAGAGGTGCATGTACATGATACCAGGTGCACGCCATGCCAAAATGTCACCCATGCAGCAGGAACGGCCTTCTAGATGCTCTGCTGTCACCACCTCTGACAGTGCACTGTTGCTCCTGGCAGCAGGAGCAAAAAGCAATCTCTCTGCTGGGAGCCTCTCTGTTGGGCGCTGTGCTTCAAAGAGGCTAGGGGGAGGGGCCCTAAAGGCTAATATTGTCTCGCAAGCCCCTCCTCCAGCCAGTGTCACCACAAAGCCCCACCAATGCTGGGGCTTGAGGATTGGCTCCTCAATCCCCACCTTCTCACCTGCAAGGTCCTCCCACAGCCAGGGCAACAGTGTCTACAGTGTTTAATAAATAAATGAATAAAAATCATGTCCATTATTATATAATATTCAATAAATGTTCACCTTTAAAAAGATATCCCTGAGTACACATCCTAATAAAATGTGCTGTGCACACCTATGCCCCCACTTTACCAAGGCCTTTCCCTCTTGGAACACAGAAAGGATCGTCCTTATCAATTGGGAAAGTACAGACTGTGCAGAACTGTGCAAAGCAACTATTGTGCATTGTCTGTTAGTAGCAAAAAAAAACACTGACCTTCATTGTATGTGAATACAGCTATAAGAACAAACCCTAAAATCATAGAAATTGCCAACTGCTTTAACAAATCAGTGTACTTATTGTGTTAATCACATCAAATACTGCATATGGCTGGGTACATTCACATTTGACTGCCCACCATTCTTCCAAAATCAAATCCAATACACTGGCTAATAAAAAAAAACAAAAAAAATTAAAACCAGCTAGGCAACATGCTGGAAGTCCTGGGCAACTGAAAAAGTCTTGTGCCACTAGTCAAATACATCAGGCTTGGATGGAACAAGGTGATCTTCCACAAGCAGGAGACTGGCCCTACTACGCAGCAAGGTGAAGCACAGGTCTCCAGGCAGTGGAATTTAGGGGGATAGATTTCAATATGTATGGTCATTCCCAGGCTGGAGAAGGCCATGTTGTACTTGCCTGCCATGTCACTGTGAAAGTTGAGGAGCCTGTCAGAAAAAAAAGGGGGAGCAACCCAAATTCCGCACTAATATGGTTGAGTACACAGGGGTTCAAACCCAGACTTTTAAGAGCTCAACATTCAAAGCCCTGGGCTGGAAGGATGAATTTGTCCATTTTGGTTTCTCCCAGATTCATTCATATTTTATTCTTATTTTTTTTTTAATCTCAAGTTCTTTTCATCTCAGCTGTGAAGAAATGTGTGAATGCTGAGAAAATTGCTCTGTTGATTTTGTTGCTGGTCCTGTTGTTTTACATATTTACCCAGTTCATACCTCCTGAGTCTTTCAGTGAGCTGAGACAGAATTACATTCCGAAATTCACATTTTTGTGAGCTTTCCCAATGCAATGTATCTTAGAACAATGCATACAAAAAATGCCCATGTTTGGAAAAGTGGGCGCAAAGTGTATATGTTTGAGAAAAGTGCACACAAAACTACATTTCAGCAATGTGATGTACTGTATTTGGGGAAAATGTGTCCATACAAATGATGTGTATATTAATGCATACATAAGGAAACAATGCACAAACAGTGCATTTTTAAGAGGATTCAAAAAACAACCCAGAAGCTTGTTCAGAAACAGGTTGGAACAAGGTTGACCTCAAAAAACTGACAATTAGTATTTTCTTTTGTCTTTAAAGATTCTTAGTAACATTATTGATAAGATGCATCCTCCATATCCAACAAAGCCCTATGAAGAGAGGCTGAAGGAACTGGGCATGTTTAACCTTGAGAAGAGAAGACCGAGGAAAGACGTGATAGCCCTCTTCAAGTACTTGAAGGATTGTCACACAGAGGAGGGCCAGGATCTCTTCTCGATCCTCCTAGAGTGCAGGACACGGAATAATGGGCTGAAGTTACAGGAAGCCAGATTCCGGCTGAACTCCCTGACTGTTAAGAGCAGTATGACAATGGAACCAGTGACCTAGGGAGGTTGTGGGCTCTCCCACACTAGAGGCCTTCAAGAGGCAGCTGGACAACCATCTATCAGGGGTGCTTTAATGTGGATTCCTGCATTGAGCAGGGGGTTGGACCCAATGGCATTATAGGCCACTTCCAATTCTACTGTTCTATGATTCTATGAAACCACAGTGAATATACATGCCATGAGGCCTTATATGCCTGTGTCTTCCTCTTCCTTGTCATTAGGTGACACGTATCCAGAAGCTATACCTTTTTTCCAGTTTTGCCTTTGCACCGGTAACAAGCTTGAGTGCTCAAAACGTGTAGATATTTTTTTAAAAAAATAATAATAGTGTGTTTCAGAACTAATCTTCCACTGTCTGGGATTATGGTTTCTTTTTTCAAATGCAAAATTACATCATGAATCCGCACCAATAACACCAAAGAATATGTGGGAGGAATTAAAAATGGAGATGCCTCCAAGGCCCAGAAAAGTAACCAATCATACAAATAGCTTCTCCTTTAATGAAGTGCACGTGAAAAAACCAGGAAGCAAAGCAGGAGGTGGGAGACAGTCCATTTCAGGGAACTGTTGCCTGAAGCAATATTGTTTTTCTATCCCTCCCTCTTGCAGACCATTCTGAAATGCCCACTCTGGAGATTTGGTGTGTCCTGCAATGCCCCCTTTTTTAAAAAAAAAAAAGTTGCCAAGTTCAGCAAACAGACAAATATACAATCACTCTCCGTGAAGTCTTGGGTTGTATCACTGATTGTTCCTATTTAACTAAAAGAAAATGGCTATCGACTGGCATTAGCTTGATTGCAATTGTCAGACCCAGCATTCGCTTTGAAATATTAGGAAACGGTGAGGGAAAATCAATTGTATTTAAAAGATCCTGTGAAAAGTTTTACAGCTGCACATTAGGAAACAGTGTTAAGCAAATAAGAACTAATTGTTCTCAGCTTCCGTGGCAATTGTCCAGTCTGCTTCACCTCTGCGATACACATTCATTCAATGAAAATGGGGAAAGGGTTGCGAAGCAATGTGACAAGAAATCTGTGTCTCAGACGCAAACTTATCCTATGGCATACTAATGAAAAGCCCATGTCACCACTATGGGGGTTAGTAGTTCTGCTCCTTTCTCACTTTTTTGCCCCTCAGTCTCCTCACCACAGAAGGGCTCACAAATCATGCAAATTTGGTCATGCGTAGTGAATCCTCTCCCCGCCCCCGCCCCCGAATATGTGCATGCAGCACAGGCCTGCCACCTCCCTCATGTGCCCCGAATGGCCACCTCCATTGTCTTCCCCCTCCATGCAGGCAGTGACAGTGTGGCTCTGCCCAGGGCCTGCCTTCACACCACAATGATTGGCTGACCAGGACTATCTGTCATCCCAGTGGTGGAGGGTCTGCCCTTCCTGTTTGACACAGAGGAAATTAATTGCTATTAAATCTTGAGCTTTGAACTTCTTTGAGCTTCTAAAATTTTCTGCATGTCTACCCTGCTCAAGTTTGAGTTTAAAACAAAAATGAGCAAAATTGGTCTGGTAGATCTCAAGTAATATGCCTTACACTCCCATATTCTTATATAGATCCTGCTATAGCTGACTTAGTGCTTTAAAAATGCCCAAATCCAGTCACCCCTGAGCACTAAATATCTCTGTGTGACACAATATAATCACCCTCAGAGCAGTCCATATATGCCCAGTATATGTTCCTTCAACATCTCTTGTTCTCTCCGTTTATTAATACACAGTACAGTACCCTTTTCAAACCTACTGCCCTTCAGATGTATTGGACTACAAATTCCAGCATTCCTAACCACTGTACTTGCTGGCTGGGGCTGATAGGAGTTGAAGTCCCAGACATCCAGGTTGGGGAAGGCTGCAGCTCAGATTTAATGTATGTCTGTTTCCACACTAGCCATATTTCTTTTTCTTCAATGTTTGCATATATGAGGGATGGGCAAGAGTTTTGTTTCAGATTGTTTTTGAGCAGAATTTACCAAAAATTTCCATACTGATATTCAACATGGAAAGAACTTGAAATTTAAACAAGTCAAATGTGGGAGATATCAAAGCTGAGATTTGTCCAACCTTAATACAGTATATAAGCACGCTTCATCAAAATTAATTCCAGGTAAGTTAGTACCAGGCAAGCCTCCTTAGGTTGATGATGCCACTGCCAAACTCCCACCTCTCGTCTTTCTAAGCACCTTGTTTTCTGGCAGTTTTTCTGACTGCAACGCCGGCCTGTTCAATATGTAGTGTCAAAACGCAATCAATTCACAATGGTAAGGGTGGTTTTTAAATACTTCGTGATATGGTTGGTGAAAACCCACCTTCCTGCATTGCTCGCTCTGGCTGCACAGCCAATTCTGTTTGCACAGCCATTTTAAACATTTAACTGAGGGTGTTTTTTTGAAAGATGTATTTTAATCCCTGCTTCTGTAAACTGCTTAGAGGTATTTGTTGATATGGTAAATGTTATACAAATAAATAAATTTATGTCCTGCTCCATTCATAGTTGAATTTTTGCATGTGTGTGCGCACACACACACACACACACACACACATATATATATATATATATATATATTCCAAATCCCATTCAGCTAAATCATAAGCCCCACTCATTTAAATGAAACACTTCGTTTTCATTCCATTTTGCATTCAAGTGCAATTGCGGAAAGTAAAAATTTAAAAAAATAAACAAGAAAATTGTGTGATTGCTCTGACTGCAAAGAGGAAAGATTAATTAAGGGATAATTGGCCAGGAGAGAGCAAGAAACGACTAATTAAAGTTCCATTTCAACGTTGCAGTGAGAAGCAGGAGCTACTTGAAAACATGCCAAATTGGGAGACCTTTGCTGATTGAAGGTTGCAATCATAAGCACACTTTTTAGAACTAGATGGGACTTCCATGGAAGCATATTTCTGCTCCTGGTAAATGTCATGTGGAACCACAGCTATATTTCTGCTCACAGCTGATTACACAAGTGATACCTATGGGTCAAACTATATGTTACTTTACTTACGTAGCATGAAACTGGTCTCTCTCTTTGCCTTTTACTCCAGTGTAAGAGTGTGTGGCTTTGATTCAGGTTGGGACCAAAGCAAGTTGGGAGGAGAGGATTAAAATAGAGTGACCATATGAAAAAGAGGACAGGGCTCCTGTATCTTTAACAGTTGCATAGAAAAGGGAATTTCAGCAGGTATCATTTGTATATATGGAGAACCTGGTGAAATTCCCTCTTCATCACAGCAGTTAAAGCTGCAGAAGCTGTACTAGAGTGCCCAGATTTAAAAGAGGGCAGGGCACCTGCAGCTTTAACTGTTGTGATGAAGAGGGAATTTCACTAGGTTCCCCATATATACAAATGACACCTGCTAAAATTTCCTTTTCAATAAACTGTTAAAGATATAGGAGCCCTGTCCTCCTTTTCATAAGGCCACCCTAATTAAAACTTCCTACCAGTAATATTTGCCTCTCCCTCTGAGGGGGGTAAAAAAGAGAAAAAAGTCTCCATGGCATCAATCTCCTACAGACCATGATAGAACACCCTCCTAGGAACCATAAGATTATGGAATGGGTGTGGGATGGTATACAAGTTATATGATGAGGGGGGCTGAAAGAGGGTTGGGTTTGAATTGGAGGAGACCTGTGTGTGTTTGCTGTTGCCTTCCATTTCCAAGCAGCTGCAAGCAATTTCTACTCTTCCCTCAGGTACTTAAGATGAGGCTACCAGAGGCAGTGCCTCGGCATTGTGCCAAGTGCAACACTAATGCACTTGGGAGTCACACAGGAGGTAGTATAACCTTCATGACTTTCCCAAGAAGGTGTTCTTCACATCATTTCAAAATTCATTGGGGCATGAAGACTCTTCTAAAGTCAGGTGAAGTCTCCTCTATGGGACTTGGACCCTTTCTACACCTAAGGGTTATCCTGGGGAAATGGAGGGATCATCCTTGCCTGTTCCTGGGATCCCCTGTGTGTCATCTGGATGCACAGGAATGATCCAGGGATGATCCTGGGGGGAAAGGCAGGTGTAGAAATGGTCTTGGTCTCACCATTACTTTGTTCTTTTAAAATGTGTTTCATTTAAGCACCTTCTCTCTCTCTCTCTCTTTAAAGTTCTTTTAATGTTCTATTTGTTGTTCCTCGTATGAAGCAAGTTGAACTAGATCTATTTTATTTATACAGGCAAGCTAGCCCAGAATTTACAGCTCTGTGAATTAATCTAGAGTTTTTCTACCATTTATATATTGATGGTTTTGTTTCTCATTTGCCTGGGTTTGAACTTGTGCAAGAAACACCCACTAGGTTTACTATTGACTCTGTTAGGCTACTGAGCTAAGTACTTATATTATGAGGCGTGCTTTATAGCAGCCAGGATGAGAAATATCTGTTGATGTCGCTCAAATGCAGGTTGTTTTAAGAGTGCTACAGGAAGCAGCTTTGCACAGTACTTGTGCCAGCAACCCCTGTCAAAAGTATCACTCCAGGGGAAAAGAAGCTATAGTGATTTCATTACTGTAAATTAGTGAGAATTTAGCCAGGCTTAGAGCTTGCATAATTAAAGGATTTCTATTCCACCTTGTGTTCCAAGGATGAACATATCATTCTGGGAAAGCTGCCATGTTTTGAACATTAGAGCATTTACAAGTGGCACATGAACAGCATTTTCCTTTGCTCAGCGATGACTTAAGCACCTCCTATGAGCACACTGAAATTATGCTCTCAGAATCATGGTGTTTGAAATCACAATGCTCACCTTTTTTATTTCTAGTTAAGTTTTATTCCAGTTCTGTAGCTGATCAATAATTTCAAATAATTAAACATTTGAATTCTGATATCAGTTTCAGTTGAAGTTTTCATCCAAAGGTGTATTTTGGTTTTCACATGTGGAAATGATCCAAGGTGTAAAACACAGCTGGATTTTTTTTTAATTTGAATTCATTACATTTTCATTTTAAATATTCATTGTGTGTGTCTTAAAGTTTAAAATACTTCAGTATGAAGCATTTGTAATAAATCATGTGTTTTCCCAATAGGCAATGGTACTTTTTGAATATTCAGAGGCAATAAACGAGAAAGGCAGTGAAGGAAAGAGTTTATAATCAACAGTAAGCTAATTAACAGAATTATTAAAGCAAAAGGAAGCAAATCACACTATTTTAAAACAAATCCATGATAAAGCATATGCCCTTTCAGCTACTGGGAACCCCACAATTATCAACATACGATCAGCAGAAAAAATTACCACATAACGACCTGGCTGCACAGCACCTGTGCTGGATCAGCCTGCAGTGAGGTTCTGCCCAGGGGTTTCCAGGGAAAGCATATCCCTTTGATCCTTCTGATTCTGGACAGAGGGCTCATCTACACCAAGCAGATATTCCACTATGAAAGTGGTATGAAAGCAGTATATAAAATGCAGGAGCCACACTACTGCTTTATAGCAGTATTGAAGTGCACTGACAACTGTTGGGGCCCATTCACACATACCATATACTGCTTTCATACCACTTTCATAGTGTTATATCCTGCTCAGTGTAAATGTGTCATGGGCCCCAACAGTTGTCAGTGCACTTCATTACCACTATAAGGCAGTAGTGTAGATACTTCAGTGTACTTCAATATTGCTATAAAGCAGTAGTGTGGCTCCTGTCTTTTATGTACTGTGTTCATAGTGGAATATCCTTCTTGGTGTGGATGAGCCCTTAGTCCAATGACTTCATCCATCCTGCAAATGGGCAGACTGTGAGCCCAGGTTAGATAACCCTCTTCTCAGCTAACAACAAGCAGCTAACCTTGAGATCTTGCCAAAGGCTTTATATACAATTCTTTAGCTGTCAACAGGATTAGCTCTGGGAACTAGCATATCTAAACAGGCCCAAGTAGCACTCTAGACATGGGCAGGAGAACTCATACACCACTAACTCCTCGAAATAATGATAATTTTCTGTGTTTCCACTACATCATGTTAATAGTCTCATAAATTGCTTTTATCCTTCCCTCCTGCATTAACTTTCAAGAAATCATATGTTGGAAACTGATTTACATTTGCAATCTCAATGTCAATTGCAGTTAGATACCTCTTAGTAATTGTTAACATTTATGAGTAAATATGACAAGAACCACAACAATGAGAACTTGCATGTCAGAGCTGTGATGCCTCTCATGGCAAAATCCCATGGGATCCACCGTTGATACTCATAAGCCTCCGAACTTGGACATTTCCTAGAGTTAGAAGACCAAAACATGGTACTGCACACAGTGGTAACTTTGAGGATTGACTTCTGCAATATGCTGTGCATAGGGCTACCTTTGTATCTAGTTCAGAAACTTCAATTAGTTCAAAACATAGCAACCAGGTTGGTCACTGGCACTCCTAGGGGTGACCATATTGAACCAACATTAAAATCACTCCACTGGCTGTCAATTAGTTTCTGGGCGAAGTATAAAATGTTGGTTATTACCTTTAAAGCCCTACATGGTTTGGGTCCAGGTTACCTGTAGGATCGCCTTTCCCCATGCAATCTGCCCCGCATACTTGGGTCCTCTGGGAAGAATTTACTTCAATCAGGCTGGCAACTGTTACCCAGAGGACCTTCTCTTCGGCTGTTCCCAGAGTGTGGAATGGCCTGCCGGGAGATATTCATGAACTTAATACTCTCTGTGAGTTTAAGGAAGCTATAAAGGCAAGTCTCTTCCAGCAGGCCTACCCAGATGAAATTTAAGATATCTGATTATTATATTGTATCAGGTTTATGCATGTTATTTATATGGTATTTTTGTATTAAAAGTTGTTCCCTACCTCAGTCCAGAAGGAGAGGCAGGTAAGAAACTTGTTGTTGTTGTTCAGTGCAGACTGGGAACTGTGCCAGAGGAGACTTTGTCTCTGCTGTGCCTCCCACTATGTATTTCAGCTAGATGAGCTTTTTTGCCTGTCTAGCTGAGCTGTCGTGGAAGGGGAGAGAAAGAGACAGGAGAGGCCTCAGGTTATGGCATAAGCTGGCCTCCCCAGTCCTTTGCCTTCCCAGCCCACAGGAATACTCCCTATACCTCCTCTCCACCTGCAGCAAGAGAGAGGGGAGGGGAACTCAGATCCTCGGCTTTTAGGCTAGAGTGAAAAAAGAACCAACACAAACTCACACATCCCATTTACAGCACAATCCCATACATATTCAGAAGTAAGCCCCATTGAATTCAGAAGCATTTACTCCCAGGTAAGTGGGTATAAGATTGCAGCTTTAGCCAGCAAATCTTTACACTGTGCTATACAGTCATGTATCATTCTCTGCAACCTGGAAAAGGCTGCATGCATGCCACCAGAGCATATCAGTCCTACACAACAGTGCAAACTTATGATACTGGTTCTTTGAATTCGCCAGGAGGTACCATGTCAAATAAATAATTGAGAGTGGCTGAGCACCACACCACAAGAAAACAAAACAATCAGTCATCTTAGCTACATTATTGATCACCAATAACGAGATACTTGCTAAGACAAATGGTCCTGTTGTTATACCCAGTGAGTTTTTAGCCTATCCTGACTAAATAAATCATATTGAAGTGTTTGTTATTTTAAGATGTGCAAACATATCTATAACCTCCATTTTGCTTCTGACTCTATGTATAGGATCCATAGTATACAATACTCATGCTATTTGTCAGTCACCAAGCACTATCATCTTACAATCCTATCCATCATTCATCAGTTGGTTGAAATGTCTTCTTCTTTTTTTACCGACAAGTTGTATATCTTTCTTTTACCTACAAAGTTTATTCATTTGACCACATATGCAGGGGAAAATGAAATAGATGACTCCATAAATCAAATGTCACAGGTTATCAAGACAAAGAAAGTTGTGCCGCCAAGAAAGCATGTCTTTTTAATACCTTAGAAATTATTTTCACAGAATATTAGTGTTCAAATGCTTTAAAGATAAAGTTTTGTATGAGGCTCTGTGAAAACACACTTACATACATACGGGTTATGTGAGTTGAACAGCTAATGTGTACCATGGCTAGATGTTATGCCCATGAAGGCACCATGACTATGAAGTGGGAATTGTGCACATTTCCCAATCAATAAACATACTCTCCTGAGGCCTCAGAGAATATAATGTGGTTTTGCACATTCTCTGGGCAATAAGCATTCTTGCCAAGAAGCACAGGGGAGTATGCACATCTTGGAAGTTTTCAGTACATTCTCCAGGCAATTTGCATAATCTCCAACAGGCCGAAAGTGCATTTTACAATAAGGCTTTGTGCATTCCCTGCATAATATGCATAATCTCCAAAACGCAGTGGACGATGTACATATGTTGGCATAATTATGTGTACTGCCAAATCAATATGCACGTTCTCTGCTCATTATGCATAGTCTTGAAGAAGAAGTAGAAGTTGCATCTATGATCCCAAGTGAATTTTGTGTTAGTCAAAAAAAAATGTGGGAATGCCCACAGACATCTAGAGTGTTTTTCCTTCACCATGTCACTTAATGAGGGGAGGACTCTTAAATAAGAGACTATGAACTGGATCCAGAGATGTGCCAGAAGATAAAATTCTGGTAGTGTTGCCAGTACCCTCTACCCCCACATAGGTGCACACAGCACATTTCACTAGGGTGTGCACCCAGGGATTTTTTTTAAAGATAAACATTTTTTGAATAAAGGTCATAAAGGACGTTATTTTTATTCATTCATTTATTAAACACTGTAGACACTGATGCCCTACTTTGCGTTTGGCTTGCCTGACCACAAGAGGGCCGTTGCAGGGGAGGGGGAATGAGGAGATGCTCCTCAAGCCTCAGCATTGGTGGGGCTTTGCAGTGACACTGGCCAGAGGAGGGGCTTAAGAGGTGATATTAGCTTTCAAGGCTCCTCCTCCTTGAAGCACAGCTCCTGGCAGAGAGGATACTAGCAGAGCAATTCTTTTTTGCTCTTGCTGCCGGGAGCAATGGTGCACTGCTGCGGGCAGCAGAGCAGGCAGGGGCAGCTGAAGCACTATTCCCACTGCATCTGGATCCCCCTCGGGATCCCTACTAAATGCCCCCCCCCAATTCAGCACTTATTGCTTGAGATACTAGGGTGTACCTGGGCACACCTATGTACCCCCATTACATGTGCAGAAGACAATTGGACTGACAGTTAAATCTCACTTCAGTACTGGCAATAGGAAAGCATTTTCCACCCACTACATCGGAAGGCAGCAGGCTATCTTAGGCGTTGCAGGGTAGGTTAAATTACACACACAGATCTCTAATTCCAGTCCCACCAGCCAGCATCTGCTGCCCGAGGTAGCTACTTCACTCTGGCTAATGATAAGGTCATTCCTGCAACTGTCCAATTTACCAAAAAGGTGACTATCCATAAACCACCATCCCTGTTTTTGCCTCCGGGATGCCTTATCAAAATATGTTGAGAATGATTTTCTGGTAACATTATCATTCTTCTTGTCTTTCCTAGGGTTAGATAAATCTGTCAGTTTTTTCTTCACACACAGAGAGAGAGAGGGGGGGGAGATCAAGTTCTTTGTGTTTATGAAGAAAATTGTGAATTTAGGCGGGGGGGGGGGGGAAATGCCAAACAACCAACTAAATGAAATTCTCACCCATCTGCTCTGGCCAAATTCAGTAGATACAACTATTCCCAGCCTGGAGAGGAGCATGTTGTACCTGCTTACCCATGTAGTTGGTACCTGCTTACCCATGTGAGAAGTATGTCAGTAAAAAAAAAAAAAAATGAGCCATGTTTTAAAATGAGACGTTTGTTAGCAAACTTGGCTGAACAGGAATTCAGAACCTAAGAACTAAAATGCTAGTTCACCATCTAAGAACTAAGCACTGAAACTCCCCTGCCTACATTTCACTTTGTCCCACATTATTTATTTATTATGAAATGACAATGATGATGTTCCTTCCATCATGTTGCTAGAGGAATTTGCCAAGTTTGGTAGGATTTCCACCTTCCAAGCCACCCTCAGAAGAGGCACCTGCAGAAGGGCCTTAGAAAAAAATGAGTGTAGTGTTAGGGTATGTTCATGCAGGGAGAGGGCTGTGTCAGGCATTACTGTCTTGAGCCATGAAGGCTTTGTAGGTCAAAACCAGCACCTTGGATCAGGCTTGCAAACATACAGGCAGCTGGTGCAAGTGGGCAGATTCAGAATATTTTAGACCTTTTTGTCCCTTACAAGTTAAGAGTGTTTGCTTATTTTAGTTTAGTTTAGTTTTTGTTACATAGTGTTGGGTGGCATAGATTTCTGGCACACCGATCATTTTTATGTGTGGCCCAGCTTCCCCCCCCCCCCCCTTTTAGGGATGGCTTTTTAGAACTGCATAGATATCTCCCACTTTCATTGTTCCACATGTCTAAAACTTTTCCTGCAAAATTTCAGGATGTCAACTTTCAAACAGGGCCTCATTCAGCTGGCTTTATCCCACTTTATTCCTCTTTTGCATCCTCCAGTTTTTTGTTTGCAATGTTGGTATGTGGGTGCAGTGGCCAGACATAGTCCAAATCTGAATATCGGTGGAAAAAATTGTCCTGCATTGCCCTTTAGTGCATAAACCTTGAGCGGTGATCAGACACTCCTTTCAAGTTGCATTAAGAAAATACAGACATTGAATTGTATACATGTTTTAGTTCACTACACTGGAAGGCAGAGCATTCAGAGAGTTCTGCTCCCAGCATTGCTCTAATAAATGACATCGTAATTAACGGAGACCTTTCTGGCTATTATCCATGCCTGATGTTGCCCTAAGGGCCACGCGTGTCATCATTTCCATATTCATATTTGCTAATACCTTTACAAAGTGATGGATGAATTGTCTCAACGATCACTACCCTATTCTCTGGGTGCCTCTGTCAGAGTTGTCAGATGAAATGATTTCGTTTTTGTTGCAATTTAAACACATCCGCCTCTTCCTGCACTTTCTTCCAGGGGATAACAGACCTTGTCGTAAGTCATTATTTCTTTTAGATTGGGGGGGTGGGTAGGGAAGCTTCTCACTCATCCCCTCTCTTGACACAAACATAAACTAATATTTACATCACCTTAGAGGGCAATCTGCTTGGCACACACACACAATGACAAACCCACGCACACACAAACATTTAAACTGGTTATCTACTGTACAGCTTATCCCCAGAGTGATGAACAATAATGCTATCACGTGGGGAGATGTTCACCCACGAAGCACTGAATGACCCTTCCTTGGAAATGTATTGTTTTCCACCCACTGAGTCTAGGGTGACCATATGGAAAGGAAGACAGGGCTCCTATATCTTTAACAGTTGTTTTGATAGGGGAATTTCAGCAGGTGTCATTTGTATGCATGCAGCACATGGTGAAAGAAATTCCCTCTTCATCACAACAGTTACAGCTGCAGTAGCCCTGCCCTCCTTTGTATTTGGACAATGTAGTATAGCTTCTGGAGCTTTTACTGTCGTGATGAAGAGGGACCCTTGGTCTGATCCAGCAGGGCTCTTCTTATGTTCTAGTGTCTGATCCAGTTAGAGCAGGAAACGGCAAGAGTAGAACATAGACTGGCAGCTGGCCTGTGAGGTGGGTAGTGGGA